>NC_142283.1:24370764-24999930 GCF_052056855.1 Sturnus vulgaris
AGAAAGCAGTAAAGGAAAAAGCATTGACCAATTAAAAAAGAAACCCACAAAACAACAAACAAGCATTTCAGAGCTCAGTATTACACTGAAAGTTGCCATTCAGTGAAAGCAGTCACATTAAAAAAAACCAGAGGTAACACCAGCAGCAATAGGATAATATAAGATCATTCAAGGGTATCTATACAGCAATAAAAATGCTTTTGAGACCATACTAAATGACTGCAGTGTAGCTGCTGAGATGATGGGCGTGGAAACTAGCCATATGAACCACGTGTGTAAATTACCTTTTCCATACCATCTGACAGGGCTTTTACCCACCAGACACCTCTAACATTCACTCCAGCAATGTCTGGTGACATGTAATTACATACCATAATTGGAATACCACCTCTGCTGTACCTATGCTTATTTTAAAGACCTTTTGATAATGTTCCACATTAATGGGGCAAGGAAAATACTATGACTCAATACAGACAATACAATTATGTGTTAGGAGGATGCACACTTTGCTGTTTCTACTCTTGATTTGGTACAATTAGACTAATCTGCACTTTCTTCTGCTTCTCCAGCAACACCACCAATGAAAATGCAAGTTCACTCCAGTTAAAAACCTTCATTTGTAATCTGGGATATGTAGGATGTGGCACAAAAGGACACTGGATTGACAACAGCTCTAAAACAGTAATGGAAGTTTTCAAGAGTGGGGATATCTTCATTCATAGGGATGTAACTTAAGCAATATCTAGAATTGCTGTTTGCCATTCCTACAGTTAAGAGGCATTAATGGTTTATATCTTTTTATTAAAATGTTTTTTAATTTTATTATACATATTGAAAATATTGAATGTCGTCCAAAAATACCTGCTAAAAGTATTTCTTCACTTAATTCACTTTCCCATCTTTTCTGGATGTTTTTATAGTACTTGAAGGTCACACAAACCTAATGACTTCCTTTCTTGCCTCTGCTTTTTTGTCATTATCAAGGGATACTGTCATCTTTAAAGAATTTCTTAGTTAGATAAATGCATCAACATTAATACTCTTTTAGCCAGCTGATATAGGTGCTCAGCAGATGACTCTTAAATTATGTTTAATCAGACTGCCTTTTATTATTCTCACAAATTGGTGCAGTTTATAACAGAACTCAGGTAACTCAGTACAATTACTGAAATGCTAACTTAATGCAGTTTACTTTAGCCTATGCAAGCACACAGAGTGACTTCTAGTATGTATGGGATTATCAAATGTAAGAATTTACTTTTAACTGTGCAGAATGTAGTTTTTGTATCATTTTGACCTGTCAAATCCAGTGAGACAGCATCTACATCTAAATATAATATTATACCTTGCAGAGGTGGATGTTAGCCATGATTTTATCTCAATAAAGTATGTAATTTGTAATTCATGTAGCAATTGGTTCTAAATAATTAAATTTGACCATGTTTTAAAAATAAAGTGGGTTGGTTGTTTTTGTTTTTGTTTTTTTTTATAAGTACTTTATCATCAGTGCTCCATTTAATTTTAAGAACAGAATTGCTATAGATTTGTATTGTCTTTGTTCTATTTGGAAAGTTCCTTCAAGGTTACTTAATAACAGGTTCCCTTATTAGGCTGTAAAATGCGAAAGATGGATGTTGCTTTTATCAGGTGTGTAAGAATGCTTTCAAATTTTTAACAGTAGATTCTTCCAGTCAGTAGCCCTCACAATTCAAAACACATATAAAACGTAATTGCTTCTTTGTGTTTACTGGGAGATTTTAAGTTTATTTCTGCAATCCCGATACCCTGAAAGACTGCAATTTCTGCAGCACATTCAAATTTCTTGTCACAGAAGTCTGGTTTTTGCTGTCATCTTCAAACCTGAAGTTTTTTGGATGTGCTCACAGTACACACAAATATCAATGTACGTGGTGGTCCTGCTCGCAGAAATGATCTCTTTAACAAGTGTGGGAAGTTTATCCACTTGCAAAAGAAATGGAAGGAGAGAAAAAATGAAAGCAAATGTTCCATTTTATGTTACCTGCAGTTACACTTCCTACTCAATATGCACTTGATTTTATTTGTGGGCTTATTTTTCTAATTTATGAGATGGCTGGTATGAGAAATGAGTTTGGGAAGAAGAGCAAGACATTTTCTGAGGGAAGAGCATTTCCTTCCTTCCTAGCTAGCTAGGTCTGCAGCACTTTCTTTTCTTCCCTCTTCTAGCTTTCACATTTCCCCTCCTTCTCACCCTTCCCTGCTGCAGAGGAAACAGGACACTTACGTTACTCAAGATCACTTCTGGGTGAGGTGGTAGAAGACAGGGAAGCATTTATCAAAGTAGGGAGTTACTCAAACAGCCTCTGCTTCAAGCTGGCTCTGGCTGGATAAGCTGTACAACTAAACAACTATTTGAAGTGATATTCCAGAACTTGATGGGAAGTTTTATAAGATTTTCATTCTCTGAAGTATAATTCTTCTCACTTTTCTACTTTGTCCCTTATTTCAATATTACTCAATCAAAAGTTTACTATCTTTTTGAGGAAAAGACCTAGACAGTTTTAGTTATCAAAACTATTTTTAAAGTGAAAGGGCTTAAGACTTCTGTGTTGGTTTCAGCTGGGGAAGAGTTAATTTTCTTCAGAGTGGCTCTGTTTTGTATTTGTGCTGAACACAGGGTTGGTAATACAGAGATGTTTTTGTTATTGCTGAGCAGGGCTTACACAGAGCCAAGGCCTTTTCTGCTGTTTGTGCTGCCACACTGGTGAGGAAGTTGGGGGTGCCTGGGAGGCTGGGAGGTGACACAGCTGGGACAGGTGACTCCAACCCACCCAAGGGATATTCCAGACCATGTGACACCATGCTCTGTACATAAAGCTGAGGGGAAGAAAGGGAAAAGGGGAAACATTTGGAGTTATGGCATTTGTCTTCTCAAGCAGATGCTGCACATGATGAGGCTCTGTTCTCCTGGTCACCTGCCTGCCTGTGAGGAGCAGTGAATAAATTCTTTGTTTCGCTTTGTTTGAGTGCATGGATTTTATTTTCCCTATTAAACTGTCTGTATCTCAACCCAGGAGTTTTACAGTTTTTACCCTTCCCATTCTCTTCTTGATCTTTCTGGTGAGGGACTGAGCAAGCAGCTGCCTGGAGCTTGTTGGCTGACTGGAGTTAAACCATAGCAACTTTTCACATGAAATTCTACCCTATTCAGAAAACAGAATTTTTATAAAATTAAAATTAATTCCTTCCAGATGGGTAAAAGAAATCTCTGCAACCCAATGAGATTAATTGCTCTTGTATTAGCAAAGTGACATTTAAAAATATGTAAAACACAAGAGACTGCTTTAAAAAGTTTGGATAACCAGACAATTTCTCAATAGAAAAACTACTTTCTAAAAATTATTATTCTATACATCTTCAGACATTCAAAGTATATTCTACATTAGAGTAGTCTGATGCAAACATACAAAATATATGGACGTTGTGGTTTCTTCACCCTGACTAGTATTTTAGATTCTTTATCTTTCCAGAAGATCAAAACCAAGTTCAAAGTGGAAAAGATCTTCCTGTTTTAATTATGAACTTTCTGCTGTTACCATTACAGACCGTGACCTGAAAGTTATTTCTCAGGGAATTTTACTGATATTGAAAATATATCAGTGTTCAAGCTGACCTGAATAAAACTAGCTTTTTCTGTCTCATAGAAGCTTATCCTCTGGAGTAGAAAGGCCCTTATAATAGGAATCCATTTTCCCCTTTGTGGTCATTACTGCAGAACAATCACGGCACATAGATAAGAGATCATCCTGTACCGTCTCAGGAAATAGCAGTGCAAGTGACAGTGTTGCGAGCAACAAGTCATTGAAGCATTACACAGTATTTGGCCATGAAAAGTCTTTTCAAGATGGAATTCCAGTATTCAGGAGGTCATGTTCTCTGATGGGAGGAGAGGCAACATTTACGTGCATCTCCATATACCTTGTTTCTAGGCCCTTGATCTCCACTCTGGAGTTCGGGGATGTGAATTACAGAGTTTAGCAATGCAGTGTGCAGAGCTTCAGCTAGTCAGAAGTGTGAGCAGAAGACAGAGACACAATCACAAACCCAACACTTAACCAATCTCTCCACATGGGGTAGGAGCATAACATTTTCCTTTAAATGCCATCAGCCATTGTGTTTGCCTCTTAAATGTAAGATATATGTATCTGGATGTTCTTTGCTTAAATACAGTAGGAAAGAAGTTATTTTCTTTTCTGCCAGGCTGAATGAACTCCATTTCAGAAAGCAGGCCCTAAAAATCAAGTTATATTGTAGCTGAGGGAAGAAACAACCAATCTCTTCCCCTTACAATTGTCTACTCATGCAATTTGAGACGATTCATTGAGTCACTGAGCAAGAAAGTATGCAAGACATATGTGTAGACAAAAATCAGTCACTCGCATTAGAACGGGACCAGGAATCCCCCTGCTCCCACCCAGGAGATGCATAGAGGCCCTTTAACCCCTCTCCAAAAACAGTGTACATATACTCACCAAGCCACAGCAACATCTGCTTCTGTCCCTTTGGAGGAGCCACAGCCACCAGCTGTGATTTTCCAGACTTTCTTATGATCAAGCTTCTATGTCTGCTCCAGTCTGTTATCAGCATTTGAATGCTCAGGAAAGCACACAACACTTTGAACCCCAGATCCTAAAGCTACTTTCAGAATTCCCCTAAAATTTTGAGGCTTGTATAGTATTTGCTAGAAATTTCTGACAATCTCTGGGAGTTTAATCTGACATTCAAGGATTGCTTATACTCTAAAACATGCCAGCTTGTAGTTGCTGTTATTCTTGCATGTTAAATTCAGCATTTCATCTCTCCTGTTAGGTATGTGGGAAAAGGAGGGTTCACTACAAGCTAATGCCATCTAATATTTGTCATTCAACTAATATACAAATGTCAGTTTGGATGAGTTTTTGCCCTGCTGCCCTTCTCACGCACATGCTACATAACTGACAGGACAGTTTTTTCAAAAAAAGTGGAGCTGCTATATGACTGCCAGTTTAAAATAATTTTAAGTCTCTGTATGCACTCTACTTACTCAGAAGAGCCACTTCAGCTTTGGCAATTTCTGTTCCAGCTTCACCAGGATTTTTGTAAATTCCACTTTATGAGCATGTTTTACATAACAGAAAAAGAGAAACATACTTTGACTTCGTAGATATTTGACTCAAATATCCACAAATTTTATTTTGTATGTGAAACATAGCATTAATGAAAAAACCCCATATTATAAAAAGTTTGTCTATGTTTATTCACAAAAATAAAGCCCATCTCTGCTTTCTCAAACAATCAGCTGTTAAGCAGTGCTTCCATGTCATGCCCTTTTCACGTTCCCTTTTGTGCATGAGGGGGTTAGAACAGAAGATTTTGCATATTCCCTTATGAGACTGTTAAATCTAACGTTAAACAGGAAAAATCACAGAATGCATTCAGGTCTTTGAGGCCTGGCAGCTAAGACTTGCAGATGAACATGGTCGTTTCTGCTCCTGTACTGATGAATAGCTATCTATCCAATGCACAAAAATACCGAAAGAGTGGTACAAGAATGTCTCTGATCAGACCACTTTGTGCTGCCCTGTGGGGCTGGATATCCCAAACAAATTAAGAAGTTTGCAAGGTACTGGTTGACTTAGTCTGGCAGTAGGTTTACTGAATAACGAAGAGAAAAATGACACCTACTGTGAAATTATGTGTTTATCTATTTTATTTCCAACCACAAAACCTCTTTCTGGTTTCATCATGGATTAAAAAGAGTTCCTAAACCTATTTTGATGTGAACTTAAATTACTCTATGAAAAATGAACTATTTCAGTTTTACTTCTTCTAGTCTAGTTCAACTGTTTTGAGTGCAATGCTTTCATTTCTACAGGCAAGTATTTGCACAGATCAAATATATATGTCAGCTAACATTTGCTCATGTCTTTCTACAGAAGTGTCTCATTGCACAAGTAAACATATATTTTGTAGACATAGTCCAAAGGCTTACTTTTAAAAACTGTCCTTGGAGACAGTAGAAAATCTAATTGCAAATTCTAGATGAGGATGATAGATCTACAGCAAGTGAAATATAGGAGACATTAATAAAAAGACATACAATTATAGGTGTCATTTTCCAATGAAATGTAGTGATTTATATTTGCGGAAGGGTGGCTGCTTTTGGTAGGCACAAACTCTGCCAATATATTTGTATCTACATGTGTAGTTATGTAAAAATAGGGCTGCAGGCAGGCTGGAAAGTTGGATGCTAAAGCACTGGAAGGGATTGCACAGTCACACACTGGAGGGAAGAGTAATTTCTATTTATTATGATGCAAAGTGTGAACTTGCATGAAAATGCCCCCTAGTATGCTCATAAACAGTTTCTTTGTAAGCAGGTAAAAGCCATTCAAGTAGAGCAGGATTGCTTACTGGTCTCTGATCTGTACCATGAATGTGACTCATGGCAGCAGAGCTAGAAATGAAAACAAGACAGCAGTCACTGTGAAGGAATAGTGGAACTATAGAGATGAACTATGTGAGGTGGAAATAAATGGTAATAAGGGTTAAAATAGCTTCAATTCTAAATGGATGTGACAGCAGATGTTGAAAAAAATATCTGAGACACAGGGTTTGAAAAGTGTGCTTAAAAAAAGGAGAGTTGATGTATACAATATGTATAAAAAAATTGTCTCAATTTGAGTGTCTCCATATATGAATTTCTTGAAATGCAAGAATGTCAATAATTAAATGTTAGTTAAATTCTGGGAACACGTGTTATCTATGTAGAATACAGATACCATTTTAGTCTAAATCCTGAGCAGTGAAAACTGACTTACTGATGTAAAGTACTTGCTCTTTTAAGAATAGTCCTACTAGTGAAAATATCTTGTCATTTTTACAAGCTTGATCCAGGTCCTCAGCAGATGCTGAGATGGCTGACATGTCCTTCCTCTCAGCCACAGAAAGCAGATAAGCCTGTAAGCACCAGAACAGTCTTTGTACTCTGTGAGGAGACGGCAGTGCCAGACTTCAAGTTTAGATAGTATCTTATCCCTTATGGGAGCTAATCAGAGATTTGGTATGTGGATGGTGCTCAGGACTTGGCAGTAGGTAAGGGGACAATCTATTCCCCTTGCTAGGGAATGTATTCGGCCTGACTTTAAATGCCGTGGGTGACAGAAGCCTGGTGGTTGGTGTGGCTGAATCAGTCTATGTGGAGCAACGAAGCAGCTCTGCTTCTGGTGGGAGCCTCTTTCCAGTGTATCTCCAGTATGCAGCAGGCTGACAGGGTGAGCAGACCTGTCTGGTCTCAGATGTGCCCTGTAGCAATTTTGGCAATGATTGCTATAATATCTTGGATCCCTCTTCCAAACTCTTATTTTAAACACTAGTTATAAATTAAATTGAAACCCTAGCCACCTTCTATTCTCTCTGACTTAGGGGTCAGACTCACCAAGATAGTAATTTATAAAGATTCTTATTTTAGAAAAAAAAGAAAAAAGAATCCCGTTATAAATTTTGAATAAACCTGTTTCTAATATTTCATCTACTTGCTGCTAACTCTTCCGAGAAAAGGAAGAAGATGCAGGTCTTATTCATTTTGTTATTGTTGCATTTTATTTTTAGGCCTTTTTATTTAAAAATCCACTATTTTTATACCATTCTGTTTTATAAGAGAAGGCCACTGAAAAAAATTAAGAAGTGAGAAGTCCGTGTAGTTTTTTCTTTCAAAGGTGTTTTTTGTATCTAGCCAATGGAAAGTATCAATTTCTTAGCCACCTTTTGAACTGAAACAGCCTTCTTGAGAAGGAATGTCCAGGACAGCATTTCAGAGCAGAACACTATTGCAGTATCTTCAAAGTTATTAAGCTATTCTTGTTATTCTTCATCCTATTATTTTTATGTACATCTTTGTCTGTAACAGCATACTGAAGCTGTTCACTGAGTTACCCACAGTGATGTCTAATACTCTTAACTCAGGTGACTTTGTCAAAGAACGTTAAAAATTCTTCTTTTATTGCTACTTTAAAGAAGTAGTTTCCTAAGGTTCCTAGTTTTATGTCATTTGTTGAAACCAAGCTTATCTCCAAAGTCCATGCAAAGAACACAGGATTAGTAATGATGAGCTCATTCTTAGCATCCCCTATCCTGTTAAGGCATGAGCAAAGATTAACCGAGTTTGCTTTTCAGGAGGGTTGTGAATGTTCATGTTTTTCTAAAAGTACTTGTCACAGGGCACTGCAGTCAAAGTGACAGATTTGATTCTGTAATACTTGTGAAGCATATGACTCAGGCAATCTGCAAGTTATGTCAAACTTGTGGAGGTCGTGTGACAGATTTTTTGGAACTTTTTGACTGATCTATTTTGCCAAACTGACTAATGTCTAATTGACTAATATCAGGTGCTTAGGAATTCTGAAAACAAAGCCAATTTCTATTGTGATAACAGATTTGGTATTCTTTCTTATTTATAGTAAAGACTGTATTTTTCAACACAAGAAGAAAAGTATTCCAGGCCTGAAGAAAATAGTACCACAGTGCCAATGCAAGCTCAGGTGATTCCCTTGAGTGTAAAGACTTTTTCTAAAATAATATCAACATTAAAAGTAGATTATTGGAATTCAGCTAATTTGGGAAGAAAGAAAATGTATGAAAACAGACATTTAGAAATTAAATCAGATGCCTGGGAAAACTGGAGTGTAATTTCTCAGTAACAATATCACAGTGGAGCCAAATAAGCCATGCTAGATGAGAAGAACTTTCAAGGAGAAATTTTAAGAACTCTGCACAATATTACTGAGTTTGTCCAGCTGCTATAAACACAAGTACTCTTGTGTTTTTGTGTAAAGAACAGAATTGTAGTGCCTGAACATGTTAATGAAAGAAACAGGCAAGGAGATTCAAAGCATAAGACTATGTCTACTTCTTACAGGAAGCAAATCCTTAGTTTTGGTTTGTATAGTTGCCTGACACAATATAGCTTTCTAGGAATCTCCAGGAACAGAATTACCCGATAACAATTTTGTGCAATTCTAGAAATTTGTTTCCCTAAAGTCATCCCTTTAAATCTATTTTATTAGAGAAAATGCTGCTCATTTTGACAAACTGAAAGAATATGAAGGAATGAGATCACAAGATGAAAAACAACAATAGGAATTTAACTCTAAATAAGTAGTTAATAAATAAAAATTAATTGTTTGCGTTTTTTTCCACAGCTCCTGAATGTAGGTATAATATTTAGTGCAATAGCATTTCCAGTTGATTGTGGATGTAAAGATCCACATTTTACAATAATATAAGTAAAATTATACTTGTTTGGCAAGGAGAATATCAGCATTTTTATAATTTGATAAAAAATCCTTTTGCATTATGTTAATTTTCTCAGAATCCCTGCATGCCTGGAATATCTCGAGAGGAAAGTGTTTAAGTAGTGATTTTTAGCCACTAAATTGTCTCCTCTTAGTTTTTTTCGGTGAGCCAAAGGAGCATAATGTATGACCACACTGGGATAAAGATGTAATAATAATCCAGATGCTTGAGAAAAGGTAAAATGTCAGTGAAGCACACAAGACCACCGGTAAAAGAAGAAACTATTAGAAGATAATCCAAATTAGGATTAGTTTGCAATCATATCTTGGTAACTGTATTTTCTCAGTTTTAGAATTTAATTTGAAAAGGTGCTTATTTAAGGTAGGCAGGTATTACGTATACTAGATGGCCTTTCTCATTTCAGGCTTTGCCTCTTTTGAATAACTACTTAGTAGCTTGCATACTGTAATTTCTGCTTCCAGAAAGTTTCCTAGTAGATGGATTTCTCTATCATGGTTGATACTGTCTTTCACGTAAATATAACTTGACAATAATTTCATAAAATTAGGAACTCTATTATTCTAGAACATAAACGGTGCGTACATAAAATTGTTAATCAGTGAAACCCCTCACTCGTGAATACAGACCTTGCTCCACAGAGCATCACTTGACCTCTGTGACCTGAATTAGAGATTCAAAAGCACCACATCAGCAGCAGTTGTAAATGCTGTATTTCTCAACACTGTAACTGTTCTTGGATATCTAGCTACTAACATAATAGAGACCCTTTACCAGCTGATTACCTTGAAACTTCACCTAATATACTTGAAGAATTAATCACGTAACTAAAATAGAGAAGCAACACCTGAACCTAAGCTAGGCAGCAGGCAACTGCTTAGTGAGGGATGATGACACTTCAGGGAAGTGAGATACTGCCATAGAGTACTGATAAATTCCACATTCAAACTGTTTCCTGGGCACAGAATTCATCCCTGCAAAAATGGAGAGGGGATGAAAAAAAGACAAACAAGATGCAGGAGTGCCTGTGCAATGTTTCACCTGCTCAGCATATGCCCAAGTTGCAACAAATAGGGTCAATATCTCCTTCTGCTTGATGAGTTTTAATGTGCACCTCCTAGCTCTATGCTTTAGCCACTAACCTAAAGGGTTTTCTGAAATAAAACACTTAATAGAATGAACTTTAAACACTCATTAGTACAGGGATTGGAATCCAGGTTTCCAAGTCCCAAATGACTTCCTCAGCCATTAGTCTAAAGAGCTTTGCAGTGGCTATTTAATTATTCTGCTCAACAGTAAGAGTAATTGAAAAAACTTTACCCTATATTCTGGCAATTAGTGATCTTGATCAGTGAGATTTAAAATTTTATCACACAGAAGAGATCTATACCATTGTCTCTCACGTGCTAGGAGACACTTCTGTCTCCTAAGATTATTAAATAAGTGAATTTGTGGAAACAGATAGCAACACCTCTGTTTTGAAGAGAGCAGGGAGGGAAGGAGAGAATTTATACAGCAAGTTGCAAAAATGTCCAGTGGAGTTGGCCATGATGGTGAGATAGAGGTAGAAAAAGTACTTAAAATAAATTCTAGTCAGATACAGACAAGAGCTGGATGCTTATCTGATCATTGCATGAAAGATTTTAGCCCTAGGCACTCACTAGGCTATTAGAAGGGAAAACATCTGTATAATCAAATAGTAGATGTGATAAAGTCCTCAAAGCCCTGACTCCTGATCTTACATCTTTCACCAAGTATCCCATAAAGAAAAAGTTGGACAGTTTGAATACATATCCTACATTGTTTTTGCAGTAAAAGAGGGTATAGTAAAAGCAAATAAAGGCGTAAATATCAGCCAGTGTTTATAAATGTATTTCAAGATGAAGCAGCTAAATTACTAAATGCAGGTATATAACCTCTTTCTAAAGACTACATCAACACCAGACAACTGGCAAATGGCTAATACAGTGTGAAGGTTCCTGGCAATATAAGTGACACTACAGAACAATAAACGTGATATTAGAACTGCAAAAATTAGTAAGAACTATATTAAAAGGTAGTAGTAATACATATTTGGATTGATACAAGTTTAGGAAAGATTCAAATCTTTTTTTCTTCTCTGCAGCAGATGTCCTGTCTAAAAATTCAATGAATTTCCTTGATGAAGTCAACACAATTGTGTTAAAAAGGAACAACCATTTAATACATTTGGAGTTTCAAAATATGAAGAGGATTCTGAAATAAAGTTGTCTTTTCAGTAAACAATCATTACCATTTTTACCCAATCATAAGATTTTTCTTAAATGTTAAAATAGGCTGTCATGTGACAAAAGCACAAAACTATAATTTACTTAATAATTTAGTGAAGTAAAATACCAAGTCATTTCAGCAAAGCATCTTAAACCCAACAATTTCAACAGTTGGGTTTTTTCCTCTGTATATACACTTTCAGATTTTATCTGTAATTCTAAGAGGATGCATAGCACCCCTGACAATCTTACTGCTGTTCCATCAAGACCCTACTGTAAATAAATACAACAAAGAAAAATGGCAGCTTAATATGAAAAAAGTTGCAATCAAATACAGCATATTTTTCTTTTTACTGTTTTGAGGGTGTGAGTCATGTGGCAGGAATACCCCTGATAATGTGGCTATTTCACTAGTCAGTGCACAAATAGAGGGAGTCCTCCCGCAAACTATTCAGGTAAATAAATACTGAAAAATATTTTTGTGCTTGGATTTTAGAGGAAGACTTTTCACATGACTGAATTAGCTGGATAATGGAGCAATTATATTTTAAAGTGAAACATATTTAGCTTTTAATCAAAAATTATAGTTTCATGAAAGGTGAGACATAAAAGTTTCTCTTCTTTATAAAATTTTACTCAAGCTATAACAGAAGCTTGAGTTTTATTCCTAACTATATGCAATTGCAGACTAATTTAATTTTTAAAAAACTCAAGGCAATGAAGGTGGAGTGACTAGGGCCCTTGAATCACTTTTTAACTGACAGCTGGTCAATTATTTTTATGCAACATTTTTCTTCACCTTTCCAAAAGGAATTTTATGCCTAACATTATTTTGTCATGTGAAGAAAAAAAAATTCAAATTTTAGGATTTAATTACTATTCTATTGCACTCTATCATTCCTCCTCATTGAATGGAATTTAGGAAGCTGTTTTAACTGACAATGTTGATTTCAGTTATATGAAGGGTAAAGATACAGAAGGATTATTGAAAGAAAAGGAACAGTGTTGAGAAATGCTGATCTTACAAAAAGAGAAGCACCTCTGTAGAGAAGATATTCAGTTAATAGAATAAGTCAAATCTTCTTTGTATATTTATTTCTCCTTTGAATTCTGTCTTTCATGTAACAGGAGTAGCATTAGCAATCTACATAAAAATAATGTTGCTTATCTCATACTCTTCAAAATGTAAGAAAAGTAAAGAAGAACTGTAGAAACTGAACTTGAACATTTGCACCTGGACTATATATAGCCAATCTATGAATATACAGGACATTGTTTTGTACTCGCTTTGTTTTTTTGTACTTCCTCACATGACTAATCTAAAGCGAGAGAAAAAATCTCTTTTAGATTTAGTTACAGCTTTTGCAGCATACAGTATTGTGAAAAAAGTGTCTTTTTACTTCAAAATGCTTCCCACAATATTTGTACTTTGCAAATGAGTTACAAATGATTTGATTTTAACTTAGGAGAAAGTGGTTGAAAAATACCAAGGCATCAAAGAACTGAATAATTCTTCTAAGTCTCTTCATAAATTAAATTGGGATCTGGATGACACAGTATGGTGGGGAGGGCGGGTGGTTTATCCCATCATATCTATGTGCATACCTTATGTTTCTTTGCTTAATTCATCAGTGCTTTGCTAAAGAATCTGCTTTTTCTATATCCCCTGAAACAATTAATGCATTTCTTTCACAAATGAGTTTAAAAGTTGGTTCTATTAAATCTTGACAGATATAATTGACATTTTAAACAGTGTCTTGGTCTTCAGAAACTGCTGAAAATCCAGTCTCAAGTATCACACCTTGAAAATATTTGAAATCACTAAAAGCAGTACTTCCAAAGTCATTGCAGGCTTGTGAAAGACTTTCACCGCTTCTGTGCAACTGGTGCTGATGCAAGGAGAAATACCAGTCCCTGTGTAAAATCCTTATCAGAACTGTGTTTGAGCCTTCTTTTCAGTTCTCTGTTTTCTAGCAGGTAAGACAAATTCTTCACCTGAAAATCAAATATTCAGTAGGATCAAATGCCAATAAGAGTAAGTAAAATGATAGTAATTTCAACAGATGCTGAATCAAACCTCTGTGTAGAGTGATATTAGCTGCTCCATCTCTCTGTTGCATTTAGCATGCAAATATCATGAAGCCACTCTGGCGTCACAGTTACGAGCATTGCAAAAACTTTGATTTGCGGCAGGGCAATTAGCCTTAAGCACTTAGGCTTCCTGTGCAGATACTGTTTCCCAAAAGAGGAACTATAAGAGCTATCTAATAGGTAAACACAAGTGTAAAAATATACAATGTATGTGCCGTGTTCCCCAGCTTATTAAGCAGAGGCAAATATTTCTCTCCAGTTGAGAACCCAGAACCTCTCCTGGACATGTCAGTATAGAAGACAGTCAGAAACAGAAACAGCATCTTCCCTCCTGCATCATAGTCTTGGAATTAGAAATTCATCTTCTACGTTTTGGAAACCCTTCCAGAATAATATTTTACTGTCTCTCCTGCCAAAGCATTGAATAAAGTCTTTGAGAAAGAAAAAGGTATGCAGCCTATTCAGTATTCAGTAGGACAGGGATTCCTGCTGTCCAAGACTGATATTTGTCCTATACCAGTCCAGAGCATCACCTCCATTATGTCTTCCAGTTGTGCTTGTAAGACAGCAATGCCTGTGGTTATTACACTTCATGAAAACTGTAGTCCTCAGATTTTGTATAATGTGTGCTGTATGAAAGCTTGCCAGATCACTGCCTCAAAGAGGCTGATGTGGTAACATCTAATCTCTGTGTCAAAGTGATGTTATGAGTTAACTATGCAACGAAGGTACAACAGCGCTTTCTGATGCAGGAAACTTTTAGAGGGGTCAGCTGAAGTAATTGTGGATTTGGACCTGTAGATTAGAATTGAACAGATCCCAGAAGGCCTCCCAGATGAAAGTGAATGTTTGTAAATATTTATCATATTTTCATTATTGCTTTTAGGTGGAGAAGGAGAAGAGGGGATATAAGAATCTCCCTCATCTTGTATGCCTACATATCCTGTGTATGAACACAGCGGCAAAGCACAGCTGCAATCTTAAGCTCCCTTGTGTTACCATTCTTTGGCATGCCCACGTTGTTCTAGTGTTCAGAGTCTGCCTACATTGCCCTTGTGATTGGTCCCTAATAATAAAGAAAACACAAAATATCCATGGTTCATTTGAGGTCTCTTATCTGTAATTCATTAAGAAAAGCTTTAGGGTTTTGTAAAATGTGCTTATTGGACTCAGGCGAGATGACTAACAGTAAAAATGATTGTGTCTTTGTTCATGCAATATTCCCTGGGTTGATTTTTCATTATTATATGTATTTGAGTGTATTCAGCCTTTCTTTTTTCTCACTTTTCTCACTCACAACTAGAGTTGTGTATCTGTTAATGTGAAAGATACAAACTGAATAAGTGAAATTGTTGAGAGCACATTACTTTGACCTAGGAAAAACAAATTTTTAATCCAGTTAGTTCAAGAATATCCCATGATCTTTTTTCTTGTATTATGGTCTCAAGGTGAGTGGCAGAAAAAAAACAAGGCTGTCTTACCCCACTAGTGCTAAAATGCTCAAACTCACACTGCTCTCCAAGACTTCTGTCTCAGTCAAGCATTGTCTTCCAGTCATAATAAGTAGGCCACAATTTGTAAAGAAAACAAAACTTACTGGACCCACAAAAAGTTGAGAATTTGGGGAGGGAAAGGGCAGTGTTGTTGACCTTTTTTTTTCTTTTTCTAATAGACAATTACAGCAAATGTCTTTTAAATTTTCAGTAAATAAATAGTACTAGCTTGAATATTAGCAATTATTGAAATTGACTATATATATATATACACTATATTGTCAGCTCAATAAATTACTTTTTCATTTTGGCAAAATAATTGAACCTTATTATCATCACCAAATTGATAAAGCATGTTTCCTGTTTCCTTTTCTATAAATATTTCATGTCTTCTGATGTTTAGTCACAGGTGTGCCACTGCTGCAGGCAGATACGAATAACTATAAATATGTGGAAGCCAAAGAAAATGTTTACTTAATGAAACTTTATGAACAGAGAGATGTATGTAAAAAGTTAGAGCATCATTCATCTAAATAATTTATTTGTGTGGTGCTTTGGAAGAAACCAGTTGCAGTACTAGTTAATAGAGCTGCATAACAAAGGCTAGAAATGTAGACACTTTCAGTGTACATGGAAATGGCTGTTAGAGCAGAGACTTGCACAACATTGAAGTGATTCAACTAGAGAAATTTGGTAGACTTTGGGACAGACACTGATGAGGTGAATTTATGCTTCTTTATCCTATGATATTTCAGCACTCCTCTCTGTGACAAGTCTCAGAAAAAGTTGCCTCAGCACACAGCCAGAACACAAGATTTGTGCTTGGTGTCCCTAACCACTGATTGTGACATGATATTTCACACAGAAATACAAGTTTCTTCTCAGCCATGTTGCCCCTCAATTCATGAAAATATACGTGTTCCTACATCATCTGCAAGGATAGGGTAATTTCAATTTTTCCTTTAGCTGCATTAGCACAGTTAGACATTTTTCTGCCTGTGAGCCAGCCCTATCTCACCTTTCTATAACATTATTGTTTACAGTCTGTAAACTGCAAAAGCAGTGCAGTTGCATTGTTCTTGTCTCAAGACCAGGGCGGCTTGTCCCTAGAGCAATATACCATCTTTGCACATGAGAAAACAAAGTCTGGCTACACCAGAATGTGAACAGTCCACTCCCTCTTCTTCATCTATAGCAAGATCTCTAGAACAGCAAATTGGTTGGAGGTCAGGAAGACACTTTTCAGCCTGAACAGATCATGGTTTTATTTGTGTTTTTTTGTTTGGGTTTTTTTTTGGTTTGTTTTTATTTTTTGTTTGTTTTTTTTTGCATTGCCATTAGTGCATATTTTGCTATGTTAGCAAAGATGCTATGGTTCAAATCTTGCCTGTCATGCCTATGTGATTAACCATATTATGAGATAAACCTTGAGATGGGCTGAATACTTGAATGTATGACTCATTACATCTTGTTAAAATTAGTGTTTCTACTATTCATTGATTTAAATGATAGAGTTCAGTACCTTTCACGAATAAAGCTGGATTTTATCCGAGATATTTACTCCTAAAAATAAAGTTAAACATAAACAGATTAAACTAAGTATCATCCAAGCTGTAGAGCACAAGATAGATAAATATTTAAAGCTATGAATTATAATTGTGTTCAGCCGTTACCCTAAACCATTACAATGTGATAAAAGTGAAACATTTTTTCCCCTCAGTTAATTCTTCTGAACTGAAAGTAAACTAAACCAGTTTGGAATTTAATTTGATGACATAGTGTAAAGAATAAATATTTGTATAAACAGATAAACACAGGGCTCAATCACCGTCATTCGTACATAATCAGACTGTTTCTGATCAGAAGAAAAGTGTCCTTCATTCATCAGAGTTTCCTCTGGTGAATAACTTCCTTATTTAGCAAGCTCCCTCCTGCAAGCAGATAGACTCATACAAAGCTTTCGTACCATCCCTGAGTTGCTGGGTGCATTTTTTACAATTAAGGACTTCATTTCTTTGGCCATAGCATTCTGTTTTCTCAGATGTCTCTTGCTTCTGCATTTATATTACATAGATCTCAGATTTCATTATTTATTACTCTACAGTCTTTAGCCTTCTATTTAGATATATAAAGCATTGCATGGAAGTACACATGAAAGAAACTAATAAAATCTTTGTATTATCTGTTGATAAATAAATATTTACCCTGGAATGGGACTATGAACATAACCAACAGCTTTACAATATGACTGTGTGGTAGCCATCCTAGGAGAAGGATTCAAATCATTATACATGTACTGCCCTTCAATGATATTTTGAGAATTTCTTCAAATAGGTGCACTTAAAAAAGTATAATAGGTAATATATCTTTCTTTCTTTCTTTCTTTCATTCTTTCTTTTTCTTTCTTTCTTTCTTTCTTTCTTTCTTTCTAAAGAAAGAAAGAAAGAAAGAAAACAAAAACAAAAACAAAAACAAAAACAAAAACAAAAACAAAAACAAAAACAAAAAATTAAAACACCAAAGAAGCCCCCCAGAACAGAGCTATTATATGTCAAGTTTGTCATAGTGCATCACACTGGAGACCCTCATCCAGACAGGACAACCTACTACACACTTGTTACTGTAAGATTCTGGAGGAATAGTCACGTCTCCCACCTTATGACTGCAGAAGTGGATTGGAGTTTTTATTTAATATTGATCCAGACTGAATATTTATGTCTACACACCGCCCTACACACACACTCACCCATACCCGCACAAACTCACCCCCCTCCAAACACAAACCCTTCCCCTTACTCTCCTGCTCCTTTTTAACAAGGTAATTCCAGCTGACACTATTCTGATACCCTCAGACTTGCATTATTTTTTAGAATGGATCTGATGTAGTCCTGGATTGATTTCAAATTCATAAAACTGTAAGCTAAACGTCTACTATGATGTATTTAGTCTCAAATGTTTCTGCATATTCTATGAGATTGTCTACTCTATGCAAGTTAAATAACAGAAAATTTTTCTCATTTCACACAAGATCCCTGAATGTGCTTATTCAGTTTCAAGAATTTTGCAGTAGCTGACAAATGTTTTAGGAACCAAGTGAATCCCTGTGACGTTTTGTCCATAGTTAAAATGTGTAGTTTTATGCAGATAATGCAGTCTTTCCAGGGGTGGTAACTCACAGCAGATCCTAGCTTTCACAATGACTTGACATGGTGAACAAAAGGTGTGTGGCATTCTCTAATATCCTGAGCAAAAGACTGGAATAAAGTCTGTGTCTCTAGCTCAAGTCTGGAACACAGTGGAAATACATCAGTGAGCAAGAGTTTTATACAGCCATAAGTGAGAATAGATTTGGGCCTGGGTATAACACTGAATATTTTTATAGGCCTGGGTATAACCCTTTTTATTTTTAACATATTATGCTGCTCTTGCAAGTTACATTCCTTGTAGTAACAGGTCAAACTAGAAGCATAATCGCCTACATCTCTCAATAGTAGCAAGAAAGGCATCATTCATTTTCGGAGTAAACTATCTTATATCTTCCCAGCAGTCAAACAAGCCTATATGGCTCCTGAGTAAATTACTGTCTGCACAAGAGGGGTGAAAAGCTTCATTTTCATTTATTGAAAAATTAATAATAAGATCATGCTATCCCTTACATCATAAACAAACATTTTCATTTAGTTACAAACGAATTTAACACATTTCTATATTTGGGAAGAGTGAGTTTGCTCACTCTTTTGTTTGAGAAGAAAAAAAAGAAGAAAAAGGCAGAAATGTGCACCTTTTTATAAAAAATCAGTATAAGGTTATCCACAATGACTTCACTTACTTGCTTACTTGTATAGCACAGCACAGTACTTGTGCTGACACCCCAAGTATTCAAATGCTCACACCTGTAGCCCAAATATTTTCAGTATGTGTGTTCGCATGTACAGAAGAAGGGATGAGAGCTTACAAATTGTTTTACAAATCAAATCTCCAACTATTTTAGTATAATAGACAGCTTTTCTCATAAGACCAATCACTGAGGTATTATTAAAATTATCAGACCATTTGGACCATAAAGAAACATTGGAAATAATAGAAAAATTGCCATTTTACCCCCAGAAGAAACCAACAAATTATATTTCTTATCGAAAAAATAAATCGGACTTGACAGGTACATGGTTTAGAAAATCCTCAGTTTTCAGAAGTGGCATACACTGAGCTACAGTTTCTTCCTCTGCCTATCTTCTGTACAATCCAGTATCTCTAAACCTCCTGGGAGTATTCAGATAACTGCCATGTAGTTCCTATGTGCACTTGTTTAATGTGTTTGTGCAGTGGAAAGCATGGAAACAAGGTGTCAAACTTCACTGTCTCTACAATGCAAGAGTTGGATTAAAACAAAAAATGCATTGTTATATAACTACTGCTTGATCAAAAAATAAATTTCAGTAAAGACAAAAGTCCAGGTTTTAAACTGTGTGCATTAAATAGTATTAAGCTCTTGCGCTGCCAGGATAGTAACGACAACGAGGCTAGGTGGCTACAAACCTTTATTGGACCTGGAAACAACTCTGACATAAACAAAAAGTAATCATATGCAGTTAAAATGGAAAACAAAACACTTTTATCCCTTCTGTACTCCTTACACTGAGAGTCACAAAGAAAAGCAGTTACTATGTCTCTTTTCAAAGCATTTTGAAGCATTTCTCTTTAAAGTATGGTTCACAATTCTCCCTTTCCACCCTTTGTTCCTTCTGAAACGGTGGTGCAAAGTTATGTCACAACACTGCTCTGCAGAGACAGGTGGAGACACAAGCTTGAGTCTGAGATTAGGATGTGCCGGTGACTCCTGCAACTCCATGGACTCTGCTCTAAACTGCACTGTTTTCAAAACATCAGAGTCAAAAGGCTTGAAACTTGATTGCTTTGCAAGTAGAAAATGACAGCAGAGCAGAGAGGAGTCCAGTGCAGACTGAAAAATTATTTTTGTTGGTGAAGCACAAAATATACAACTACCAAGAAGATATGTAAGCAGAGACTCCAAGATTAAGATTTTAATGTGGGCTCAATCCTTAATTAAGGATGAGATGTATAACTGAATAACGTGTCTCCACTTCCCAAAATACATTTTTCCCTAACTATCCAGTATATCTTTGTTCCATCTCTTTCTTGGAGCAGATATAATTGAGTTTTATGTGATAAGCCTCTGGAGGCTATATTCATCAGGCTTATATAAAGCTAGAAGAGTGCCAAAGAACAATCTAGCCAGCAATGTCTTTCTGTCTCAGAAAATTGGGATGAAATAGACCTCAAGATATCATATACTCAATTCTCTTAGGCAATTCCCTTCTGGAATTCCTGACACCAGTTTCTCTAACCTAAAAGCTACAAGTAGAGGGAAAACACATTGCCCTCTAAGACAACCTCCTCAAGGGCAAAAAAGTCTTTGAAAGCTTTGTAGATAGGCAAAAGAGAGTAGAGGCAGTATCTCTTATTTCAGGGAGGGTTTTGTCCATCTCTCATGACCTTTCCATAATTTTACTGCAGAAATACAGTTCAGGTGGCAGCTACCATAAACCAAATATAGAATTGATTAAAAAATAATAGAGTAGTCCTTATTGCTTCGCCATCAAATGGTAAAAAATTATCAGATGGGTTTTTACATTAATGATTCTGAACCCTTGAGTAGACTGTGCACTTAATATGTTTGTGTGTGTGCGAAGTGGAAAAGATTGCACCCACTTTGGCAGAAAGAAGTAATGTAAAATTATCTTGACAAGTCAAGGAGATAATCTGTGCACAATGCTATGTTTCTTTGGGAATAATGAACTGTGCAAGTTCAACTGGAAGAACATCTGTGAAGCAGCTTTGCAGGAAAGGAGCTGGGCATAGAATGACTCATAGATCAAAGAGGCTTTAACAACTCATACTTTTCCAATATGGCATCATCTGAGTTATTAGCAGGACTATCAGCAGTCAAACTGACTAAGGACAAACACGAGTAAAAATCTTGCTAACACTCTGCTCTAAACACCACAGTTTAGGAACTATTCTATTAAGGGAAGGCTTTCAGAGGAGAACAATGACAACTGGTAATAAAACTTCAGGGTCTTGGGGGATTCAGGAATGATGGGGATATTTATTTAGTCGAGACACTACATTTCAGCAAGAGAATTAATAAGTATTTCCCTATGTCTCCTGGATGTAGGACAAGAGCAATAATCCCAAATTGCATACCGATAAGATGTCTATGATGGTATGGATGGTTAACAGAGATAATGTATTATGCAAGAAAGAATATAGAATCTTCTAGGAAAAATCCTTTTGCCAGGAAAATTTCTGGAAGAGTTCTTGAGGTTGGGAATGAACTAGATAATCTTAAGAGTTCTCTTCTAGCTGTAATGTCTTGTTGCTGGGTCTAGGAGAGCTGAGTATTCATCTCTTGTGCTGAACTAGTTTTAGAAAATTCATGACATATTCTTGGCCCAATTGTATAGTGGCTCATTAATTTTCTGTTGTGGACCTAATCTACACAATGCATATAATTCTTAGCACATTCAGTACTGCTGTCTCTCACTTGCCTCTCCAGCACAGCACAGATTTTTTAGAAAAACTTGTGTTTCCTGACCTACCTTGTGTTTTTCTCCCTGACACATTACTGGAAGGGAGACTCCTTTTCCAAACTCGTAGTTTTTTCACGTTTAATTAAGATTTATTTAAAAAAAAATCCAGTACCATTCCCACCTTGGTATTTTTTATCAGCCACTCTGTGGGGGTGGCATAATTGAAAGTTCCATTTAATGGCACATATGACACAATTTTAAATTCCATTTACAAGCACATAAAGGGCAGATAGTTCTCCCTAGTCAATGTTCCAGGACTATGGTGTTTTACCAATGGCATATCATGCAAAGTGAACAACATTGTGTTTGCATGCCTATTGGAGCACAATGTGCAGTGCAGCACAATGCAGTATGTGTCAGCTTTTGTCTGCTGATGGCAATGACCCCTTGAGACAAATTCATCAATGTCTCAGAACAATAGCTTTCTTTCTCTTTGATACTTCTAATTTAGAGCAACAAATGGTTTTATTTATTTCAACCATAGTTAGTTCTGGTAATAGACTTGGACTGATACCCACAGTAAACAAAGCTGTGTTCACCCTTTCTTCTCTCTTCCTGCAGAAAAGCTTTAAGTTGAAAAGACTTTAGATATGGTATAGGTAATCCCTCTGATTAAAACCCACTAAAATTATCCTCCCTCCCTTCTATCATCACAAAGTTATCTTTGTTCAAATTTTTTCCCACGCCTCCACTGGAAATTGCATAACATTTTTTGAAACAATAACATTTACAAGAATGATCCATAGTTTGGCTGAGGAAATGACACTACTCACTACTGGCAAACTTCTTTCAAATTTCAGGCTTGTCATTCTCTCTGACTTTCATAGCAATACTCACTAACAGAAGTTTCTCTAATTACTGCTGAATCTAAAATCTTATGTCTTCAGAAAAGCATTAAAAATTAAAGGAAACTAAGCTGAGATATCTAAAATCAGCCTTTAGCATGGAGAGGCCAGGCAAGTCTGAAATAGTAGATATCAGAGGATAGAGTACGAAAAAAAAAAAAAAGTGGACCATGGTCTTATATGCACCTCAAATCATCTTCATTACCAAAAACGAATGAACAGACCACTAAGTTGAGACAACTACCCCTTTATATCTCCAGCTCACTAGACACTGTAACTACCCAAAGAGCAAGCTGTCTGCAGAAATCTTGCTACATATCTTCTTCATCCAGGACTGTGGTAAATCTTGTATGTGAAAAGCATACACATCTATGAAGGAATAAAAATGTAGAAATAGTTTAGTTACCGTATGATGTGCCAAAATCTGTTTCAGTTTATCCTTGTGAGGCTCTAGTTTGTTTTCACTGCAGGTTTTCATGCTCCAGAGGCACATCCGTCTCCAGGAGTCCTCTAAGACTGCTGCCAGATGAAGAACTGTTTGCACACTTGGTGGGTTAACACAATTCTTATTCTTCAAAAACCACTAGCCCATGGAACTACACAATGCTTATTCTGTAGGATCAGGTTAAACATTAACCAAGAAGAAGAATGGGAGAGTAACTAGCCCATTATGCCAACTTTTCTCCTAACTTTGAAAGAAGAAATTCATCAAGCTGTCAGGTATGGCTTTGGGGTCACCAACCACCAGGGACCACCAAAGAGATGCCCAGAAGAACACATGCACAAAGGGAATGAACATATTTTAATGATTTTGAAGAAATTACTATCAAATGCATGCTTATTCCAGGAAAACCAATGAAAATATATGTGAAATATAATATATAAATGTACTCAGTGTGTACAGAATTTCAGACCATATGTTTGAATGCATCCGTTTGAATAAAGAATGTCTATTTAATGCTACACTGATGTTAAAGAGTTTTAGTTCACCAATTTTTGATATCAAGACCACTGACTTCTTCTGGAGTGAGGCAAAACCCACTCCAGTGAAGCAAATGAAAAGCAGAGAGAAAAGTACTTCTCTTTGAGGCCCTTATGGATTGCATTTCTAGAAGATGTCAGTTCATTCTTGCTGCCCTGAAGAATTTTCCTTGTAGAAGGTCTCCTGACCATAACTACACAAGGGGAAAAGAAATAGACAAGTGCTATTCACTCTCTCCCTCAGGTAGGTTGTTCTGTACAAGCATGGAAGAAAACTAACTTTTCTTGCAATCCACCAGACATACTTGACCTGTAAATCCAGTTTGCTAGGATATTGCTGAGGTGAGAATTGTTTTGAAAATTTCTAGTGCAGATTAACAGTCTGGGCCACCATTTATTCAGTAATTCAAAACCAAATCCTCAACATATACCATTGTTTCAGACCCATTGTTACTCTCTTGCAAGCTGCATAATCTATGAATACACTGGCATGCTAAAGTGTGTGCTAATTAATAGATGCTTATCACAATGTGATACACATCATCAAATTTTTTCATTGTCTTTGATCCAACAGTCACTGGCAGTATTACAATACAGAGTAACTATTCTATCATATTATTATCCTCCTATGCATGTTAAAAATTTGCATAGCTGCAAAGCATTAATTTTGTTCACAGTTGGGGCTTCTGTACACTGATGTCTCATTTGAGCAGATTAAAACAAGAATTGAAATCTTTCTGCCAAAACTTTTCTTCATTAAATTTCTACACTCTTGAGTGACATTTTAGCTACCTTGGAAATAATTCCTCTTTGTAATGAGCAGGCAACACTACTTCTTTTGGATCATAATTCCTCTCTTCCTTTGTATTTTATTTTTTACCAAACCAGCCTTTCAGTACCTGAAGGGAGCTGACAGGAAAGATGGACAGAGACTTTACAGGAGCACATAGTGACAGGAAAAAGGGGAATGATTTAAACCAGAGTAGTTTAGGTTAGATACGAGGAAGAAATTCTTTACTATGAGGGCGGTGAGGCACTGGAACAGATACCCCAGAGAAGCTACAGATGGTTCATCTCCAGAAGTGGTCAAAGCCGGGTTGGCTGGAGCTTTGAGAAAGTGTCTAGTGAAAGGTCTCCCTGTCCACAATAGAAGGGCTGGAACTAGATGTCATTTGAGGTCTCTTCCAACCCAAACCATTTTATGATTCTATCATTCTAGTAAATAAAATATTTTGGTTAATTGTTTGCCTGCATTAGCTTGCAATTAGATAGAAATTAAAATACCAGTATATCTTCATATCTTATGAAAGGAATTCCATATAAAAACAAATAGCATTTGCAGCTTTTCTGTATGAGAGCTAAGTGCTTGATCTTTTCCTACTGTTGTGGAAAAAACGCCTCCATCTAGGGGCCCTCTCAATACCAAAAATTAGAGACAATGCCCAAGAAAACTGTGTGATCATTTTGCATATCACAGAGAGTTTCTATTTTGCTCTTGGCTTAGATGTATACATTCTTTTAAGAAGACTAAAGCAGACAGAGCTCCCTAGAGGTGGGAAAAGAGAAGGCTTTGTTCTTCTACCTGGACCTTCTCAACCTCTTGTGTCATCTCAGGGGTAAGCTGTGCCAGCAACAGCAGCATTTGGCTGAGGTAGACTGCAAGTCTTATACAGACACTTTTTACTTCTCTTTTGCCCTAATTTGTTGGTTGCTGCTTTCTTTATTTCAAAAGAGTGATTCTTCTGGTGTTTTCAATTAAAAACAGGATTTTTTGATTATAAAAATAATTTGGCCTTTGAATAGGGGTTCACGGTAAGAATATCTGAGCAGATCCATGTCAGAGTTAGCACCAGCTTAGCCTTCTATCTAGTTATCTATAAAGCAATATCTCTTTAGTATTGGCAACAGCCATATGATACTTCCCCATCATCTTGCAATTTAATATAAAACATGAACCCCAAACAATGTCATGGTCACATGTAATCTGAGCATGGTGTGTTGCAGGTGCTCAAAAGAGAGCCAGTGCAAATTGAAGACAATAACAGCAATAAAAAAAGATGCATGTAAAAAACTAACAAGAGGAAGAATGAAGTCAGGTGACAGAAGCTACAGAAAAAGGATTTATTCAGGTACTCTCTATTTTCTATTTTCTTTTTTCTTTTTGACAGTTTTTAAAAGAGGAAAAATTTCTTATTGCATCAAACCCAAATAGCAATATCTGAATCTTATGAGAAAGAATCTACTTATATATCACACATATTTTTGTTTCAAATCTAGCCTGCATCTGCAACTTCATCTAATTCAAACAAGTTAAAAGAATGGAGAAGAAAACATCAGGAGAAAGTTTAGTTATTAGGAAGAATTTCTTTACTGTGTAGGTGGCAAGGCACTGGATTGCTCAGAGGAGCTGTAGATGCCCCATCCCCGAGCATGTTCAAGGCCAGGTTGGATGGAGCTTTGAGCAACTTGTTCTAGTGAAAGGTGTCCTTGCCCTTGGCACGGAGGTTGGAACTAGATGATCTTTAAGATCCTTTCCAACCCAAACCATTCTATGATTTCATAATATGTCTGCAATAAGCAGAAATAGGAAGAAATCAGCCTATCTTATTGACATTTTCAAATTAATGTCTGTTCCAAATCAGATCACAAAATGTGGATGTTTCCCTCAAAGAGGAAGTTCCCTCTAAAATTTCAGAGGGGAAATACAGGAAATATGCAAAATTTTAAAGATTGTTAGCACAGCCCAAGTCCAAGCAAAATAAATTTAACTTTTTTGTTTGTATGTTTTTTCTTATTGCATTCAGAGATAAAATGAAGCTTGCAGACCTTGAAATCATTAGAAATTTATAAAAAAGGATATCGGAATAAAAAGTTGAAAATATCCTTCAGCTTTTTCTCATATTTCTATCAAAACAAGATGATAAACAGAGACAGATGCTTAGTCAATTGGTACAGTGGTTAAAATCCTATTGCCCAAAGTGAGAATTCAGTTCCTGATCCGGAATCAGAACCACTGGGAATCATGATCAACCTTCTTTTCAAAGTGACCTCTATAACATGGTAATGTCAATATGGTTCTCATTGTTCTGAGGATAATAATGGGCACTAGAAAGATCCTCTCCATCCCTTTGTTTTAAGTTCTGGCAAAGAGCTTTAGCAAACAATCCAAGGAAAGCAGCTTTTTAATCCACCACATTTCTGAAGTGAACATCTAAGTGAGACTTGATAACATTTTAACTGTTTTAATTCTACCACCTAAATCATGAAGACACAACAACTTAGAGGAAGTTTAAGACCATACTCATGAAGTGCTGTGGGCTAATCCTTTAGCTTTTCCTTTTTTTCTCACAGATTGCTGTGAAGCCATGCAGGTCCACACAGGGTTGTGGGTTCCTTTTATCTTTGGTAACCCATCCAAAGCTTAACTTAGCACAAATGCTGAAAGACCTTGCACTAGCAACAAATGAGATTTATTGATCCAAACTTTGCACCATATGAACTCCTTTCTTTAGTGAACATGAAACAGTGGGTTTGAGACAGCCAGAGGTCTGAACTTGAATATAATTTGAACAAGTAGCAGCAGTCCATGCCAGCTTGAAGCTAATAAACCATACAGTGGTTGTTGCTCTCCTGCCTCTGAAGAGAAAGAGGATGATTCAAATTTTCTAGGGACATATGACTATGAGCTGCACAACTTGTATCCTATTACTTATTTTATTCTAAGCTAGTACAGAAGCTCCATGCTTCTTTACATTATGAAAAAGGAGAACCAGGGAGCCAAACCCACCTCTTAGATGCTGTTCTCCATCAGTGTAGCAGAGAATGGGAACAAAGAATATTTCATCTCCTTTACTTATGGTGTTTATATGATATGGCAGAGCAGTGTGCAAACATCGAATTCCTTTAGTGCCCCAAGGAGCACCCTGTAGAGTGCCAAAAGTTTATGGAGACTACACTGTATACAAGGAAACGAAATCTTAATCTTAATTTGACACTAATATTAAGATGTATTTATTTATATTTACTGCTAAGTATCTGACTTAATTGAACTGGGCATAAATACAATTCCTAACAGGATAGGACAAAAAAAATGGGGAAAAAGGGAACCATATTACTGTGTACACATACCACAGTATTAGTATCTGACTGCACATGGACCCTGAAAATAAGGTGCTTCCCAGGTGTCCTTCTAGAGCTGCGACCACCTGCTGAAACACTTTTGGGCATGTCTTACACCTAAATGTCTAGCTGGAGTGGAGGAACTTGACTGCTGTCACATTGTCACATCACAGCTCTAAAACATGGCTAATTTCACTTAAGTGGTGGCAACTGAATGCTAAGTTTGTTTAATAACTGCATCCTTGGAAACAGAGAAATGCTAGTGTTTCATTGCATAAAGGTAATGGAAAAATTGCCAGTGACTCCTAATGGTGAGAGAAATAAGTTATGCTTTTAGAAGCTACAGGTAAAAACTGGGCCAGCCACACAAGTGAAAAAGTAAATTAAATCCTCAATTTAAGTTTGTGTTCTATTAACAGTCAGTTGATTGAAAATAAATGCAAATACAAAAGGAAAAATCTCAAAAATGTCTGTATGAAGTTAATGCAGTAATACTGGCAACAAAATCAAATTGCTCATCAAAGCCAAAAATTCTAAGTTATGCTCTCCTTAGGAAAGAACCCTGCCCCTTCTTTTGAAAGCCCCAAGGAGAAAACTATCAAAAGTTAGAGGGAAACTACATGGCTCTTGAGCAATTTTAAATATATATCCATTCTCATGTAGCAGGTGATGCATACTTTATTTTTGATATTTCAATTTTTTTGTTATGGTTTTCATTCACGGATAATCCTAAAACATATACTTAACTATGACATGAAGTGATTAAAAAAAAAACCTTCTAGGAATCACTAGACAACTAAAAATAATGACAATATGTTTATTCAGTGGCTAGCAAAAGTCTGCTGAGTTTTCTTTGGTTTTTTCCTGTAAGCAAGTAAGAATCAAAGATGATGTGACACTTGGCAACAAATAATACATGAGTCAAGGCAATGCAAAAAGGCCTGGTAGTTTTACTGTTTGTTCATTTTATACAGGTTGTTTTTGTTACCTAGAATTTTATTTCCAGGATGGTAAAGCTGTGGTGCAGCCCAAAGCCTGCCACAGCTTGCCAGACAGCATGTCAGCAACCAAAGATGAACGCAAAGATGCCTGAAGGAACCCTGCAGAAACAAGCCTATTCCAAAGACAACTGCAAGCCAAGTGTCTGGATTTTTTCTTTATCTTTTAGAAGTCACCAAGTTTAAGTAGCCAAACAGTTAAGAGGAAATGAAATTAAATTTACAAGTAAATCCCTTGTGGTCACACAGTGGGAGCTGAAAGACATTCTAAGAGAGAACAAGGAGTTATGACTTGACAGAGAGGGGAAAAAAAAAACCAGTTGAGATAAATTCTTATACATTGTGCATATACTAGCTAAGAAGCCCTTTTAATACTCATCATATTCATCTTTCCTTTCCTTTCTTCCTTTCCTTTTCCTTTCCTTTCCTTTCCTTTCCTTTCCTTTCCTTTCCTTTCCTTTCCTTTCCTTTCCTTTCCTTTCCTTTCCTTTCCTTTCCTTTCCTTTCCTTTCCTTTCCTTTCCTTTCCTTTCCTTTCCTTTCCTTTCCTTTCCTTTCCTTTCCTTTCCTTTCCCTTTCCTTTCCTTTCCTTTCCTTTCCTCCTTTCCTTTCCTTTCCTTTCCTTTCCTTTCCTTTCCTTTCCTTTCCTTTCCTTTCCTTTCCTTTCCTTTTCCTTTCCTTTCCTTTCCTTTCCTTTCCTTTCCTTTCCTTTCCTTTCCTTTCCTTTCCTTTCCTTTCCTTTCCTTTCCTTTCCTTTCCTTTCCTTTCCTTCTTCCTCTCCTCTCCTCTCCTCTCCTCTCCTCTCCTCTCCTCTCCTCTCCTCTCCTCTCCTCTCCTCTCTCTCCTCTCCTCTCCTCTCCTCCTCTCCTCTCCTCTCCTCTCCTCTCCTCTCCTCTCCTCTCCTCTCTCTCCTCTCCTCTCCTCTCCTCTCCTCTCCTCTCCTCTCCTCTCTCCTCTCCTCTCCTCTCCTCTCCTCTCCTCTCCTCTCCTCTCCTCTCCTCTCCTCTCCTCTCCCTCTCCTCTCCTCTCCTCTCCTCTCCTCTCCTCTCCTCTCCTCTCCTCTCCTCTCCTCTCCTCTGACACATTAACCAGGTTTCAGTATTTTCTGAAGAAAGTTGTAAGTCCAGCAGCCTTAAACAGTAGCAAAGCAATTAAATTGGCACATTGTGACAGCCCCTGCAAGGTTGCAGAAATTATAGCGCTTAGACTGGTGCTTTACAAGCCAACATGTGGAAAATTTACAGTGGCAATTATTTCCTGTAGACAGAGCAAAGTTTCTCTCTTCTTACTGACCGGGAATTCTCGGTTTCCTTTCCAAAATGAGTTAAATTAAAATCCTCTCACAGATTGCATCAGATAAGAGTGAAAACTTTTGTAGATCTAGGATTAATTTTATATCACATATACATTCATCTGAAGAAGTTCTTGTGTTTGCCTGTAATGCTGGAAACTGTCCAGAATTCAATTGTAGTTGGTAGGGACTGCACTTGAACCAGGGCTATTTTTAGTTACTGTGAGTTTCTTTCATTACCTACCCTGTTGAGCTATAGCAGAAAATTGTGGTGGAAGCAAGGGACTGTGATTAAAAGGCTTTGATTTCTTCCAGTCCAGTGCACGTCTTGGAGCAAATATATTTTTTTCTCCAAAGAACTCAGATTGTCACACGTATTTTCAAAATGAAAAAAGAAAGTCAGGAATCAAACATCTTTTTTCTTGATTTTTTCAATTCACTAAGAAAGAGATTGCAAAGAAGCCATTTCCCTTCACAAACATTTTCTCCTCTCTCATGAAATTAGCAAAATTAAATATATGGTAAATATATATGTATATAATATTATGTATATATACATATATACATACATATATATAAATCAGTGTTTCAGACTCCCTGCAAGAAATCAAAAAAAAACGTACTATGTTTGCACTTCACATATGTCCTAGGGTTTAGGAATCATAGAGAAAAAAAAAAATCACTGGAAACTTTATTCACCTTTTATGGCCTCAAAATTGTTTTATGATATCTGCAACATGTTCCACATAAATTTTACTCCCTCTGAAAGTCTCGAATCATTATCTAAGGTATGCTGCAATAAAACATGATAGTAAAGTGTGGGACTGTGGCCCTTGTGAGGCCCCTTTCTTACACACAAGCAAGTGTAAGAAAATATGTATTTGTTTTAACTGCATGCTCTATGATGAATGCTGAACAGTTGTAACAGAAAAGTAAGACTCTTGTGACTCCTTAGACCACACCAGAAACAACAAAATACAGGGTTCTTCGTGGCATAATAGCAGGTTATCCACAGACTGCGCCTGCTAGCTACTTGGAAACTGATAAGCTGATGATTCCTTGAGACCTACTTCAGCAGTAAAGCCTACCAAACAAGAAAATACCCACAAGATATTACTGAATGCCCAAATACTTCTTCATACACTGCTAAAGCAGGTGGGGCAGAACGTGAACTGATCCCGTGATGGTTATCAGCTACAATATGTAGTATAATCTGGCCTGATGGCTTAGGGCTTGATGAATCTTAGATAACACATCTTGGCTTTCAGGGCTGAAAGCCTTAACTCTTCAGCATTTCTGCATATTTCTGCTTCCTTTTCTTACAATGCTGCCCACAGGATACAGAGTAGCTTTCAAGTATTTTGACTATTACAATCTTACATTTAGAAAAGCCTAGAAAATAAGCAAATAAGCAAATGAGGTGGGTTTTTTCCCCATATTATTGATTAAATACACCTAAAAGAGGACATGAGACAAGTGGTGGAGATGAAGAACGGAATGTCTTAATCTCAGAGGTACCTGTAGTGTCAGCAGGGAAACTGCAGGAAATCACACTTTTACTTTGGGTTCTAGTTTTTATTGTTTGTAATTTTGTGTAATAGATGAAAAAATCAAAACTGGTGCTATTTTAAAATATAAGACCAATTCTATTGTTTTGCTCTTAGGGACAATAACAACTTGGCAGGACTAAATTTTCTGATGTTCATGGAATAAAAAAAGGTCGGGGTTTGGGAAGAGGATTTGTATCTGCCACTAGGCCCGCAGTTCAGAGAGAATAGATTACATTAAATGAAACATGCAGTAGATTTTGGTATCCTCTTGATAATGTGGCAGGTCTCAATAAAAAGAATGACAATTTCATTGAAGTATGTGATGTAGATCTAAAGAGTTGTATTTTGCATCCAAGTCCTGGGCCATTAGTATATTTGGGATGTGCTTCATATTACCTCTTATATTATCAAATCTCTTACCATAGGAAAGAAAAGATAATATTTATTTAGCAAAGAGCAGTACTGGTACTTTATGCAGTCCAAAATCTACTTGCAGTGAAGCTGTCAGAAGAAGCAGAGGCACATTACTCCTGTGGGGATAAATTTCCAAAGATGCGGCTTTCAGCAAATATTTCAATTTAACATATGACCATCTTTTTTTAAGGTAGCAATTTTTCCATGTGTTTTGAGAAAACACAACAAAATCACAAGTCACAGCAGTTTTGAGTTATGCTCCTTCAGAAAAGAAAGCAATTGCCATTGACTCATAGAAAGTTTTCCAATACAGATGCTTTTCCTGGAGCTTTGACAGCAGAGCTGTGCCTCTGAATTGTAAACATAGCTGCTGCTTTGGCCATCAGTAATTTGGTTCAGAAATAGAAATACTTTTGAATAAGATAGTCTTGAATTGTAATACCCTGTGAATTATTGGAAAAGATGCCGATACAATTGGAATCTGTTCTTTCACATATGCTCAGAAACCACAGCAACATATTTTTTTTCCCTTCAAATGCTTTTAAACTCACTCCAGCCATTGTTTAATGATTTGTAGACTCTGCAAAAAAAAAAAGCAGATGGTGTGCTTTGACCATTGCTTATTTTACCAGCCAATTTTATTTCACTGTTGATTTATATCCTTTCTCCTGCTTGTTGCATCTGCTCATTTCCTGAGGTTATTTTGTAGTAATTTTCCAGGGCAGGGAAAATTTCTGTGTTATGTGTGGATGGTGGCGAACACTGGGTGGTTGCACTCATAGAGCAGGCAGCTAGACACAAAACAATCTTTTGGTGCCATGCTCTGTTTTCAGTCACTTGAGGTGTAGCTTGAAGTTTTTTTAACCACTGTAATATTTTTCCAGTTCAGAGACCCAGTAAAGAGACTGCATTTCACTTGATGGATTTCAGGAGAAGATTCTGAAGGAGCAGCAGGAATAGACTGAAAGATGATCCACATAGCCTTTCCCAGGGAAAGAAAAAGTGAAAGGACATGGGCAAAGCAAGGAAAACTGTTGACCATCCTCTCAATGGTACGAGAAGTAAGAAGTGGTACTGAGGGGCCACATACATGTACTTCAGTATTTGATTCTCTGTAAGCCAGTAGATAATAGAAGTCCTCTAGACTCCTTGTTCTCTAGCCTAGTTCTACTGAAAATGGTGTGACTTGTTCTGCAAACAGATTCAAATGAACAGAGAAAGTCGTCCCAGCTACCTATCATGGTGCAATTCAAGTCTTTGACTATAGAGATTGTTGTGATTTGAACTGGCTCACGCACAGAAAATAAGGGAAGAGTACTAACGCCACAGTTCAGCTTCCAAACTGTAGAAACTAGTACATAATTTCTGGTTTAAACCGTTTTTCCTAAGCAAATTTTTTCTGAGAAACCAAATAATGACTTTTTTAAATGTCCCTGTTTTATCATTCAGCTATATTTTTCTGTTACTTTCCAATATAATTTAAGAATTGGTACACAGACACAGAACAGCTGCTTCCTTTTGATTAGTCTTAATGCAACTCATTTACTCATAAACAAACAAACAAATGAATGAATCCCCCTAACAAATCAGCTTCAATCAGCATTTGCGCTGTACTCTCCCACTGGACACCCTAATCTGTAGGTCCTCATTTTCTGCTGTATGGTCTGTGTATCAACTACATTATACCATCATGATAATTGTTGTCATAGGGATCAGCTGTTCCATTTGTACATTCTAAATAAAGAAATGGAATACTTCTGAGCTGTCATTTAAAATCTAAACTTTTTTGGAAATTGCTGAATGAAATTAGTTGAATGAAATGAGGTGTCCTCTGTCTGCTGAGGTACTTGTTGTGGCATTACTACTCCACTATAAAATACTTCAGTCCCCTGGCACTGCAGCCTGGAGATTGTCACACTCACATATCCGACCTGGCAGTGTGCTGCTACATTGCTCCTTTATGAGGGATGAGTTCAAGGAGAAAAGTCCATCATGTGTGGCAGCACAACAGTCTGGCTGGTGAGAAATGATAGAAGCAGCTAAAGCAGCAGCAGCTGCCCTGTGAGGAGCAAAGTAAAGAGTCAGAACTGTAAGCCAAGACAATGTCACCACAGGTCTCCAGCCCAGTCAGAGCCAAGATTAGATGTTACCACCTGACACAAGTGGACAAGCACAAGCACAGTGCTTCAGAGGATGAAAAATGGAGGGACAGGTTAGATGGCAAATCCAACCAAGAGAAACCACAGCAAAAGCTACCTGAGCTGTCAGCAGCCAACACAAAAACTCTGCTTGTGAGCTGTCTCTTTTCACCCTTTTTGGGGCATTTTTTTCTTGACTATTGTTCAGAGCTAGCATAACGTAGATAGCTAGCCTCATCTTCAGTTTCTCACAGACACGTCTGACAGCAACAAGTAGAGTAACAAAAGACCTTCTTATTGCTAAGTAAATCTGCTAAGTGCAAATTAGAACATAGATAGAACAATAATAGAACTATAGAATATTCTATAGATAGAACCAAAATAGAACAAGTTACTAATGAAGCTTCAGGCAAAGAAGGCTGAAATAACTGTGATCTAAACAGAAGGAATAACAACTAGAGTACAAGCAGGAATACCAGCAATTACTTGAAATTTGAACACATCGTTTGGAAGGAGCTCCTACACCTGTCAAAGCCCAGTGAGTCTGTGCTTGTTCACTGACATACACAAAACTGCTGTCACAACATCTACTCCAAGATACTCTAAAGTAAATGGAGCATCTGCTGTAGGCTGGGGATTGAGGGGAGCAGCTTCACAGGAGCAAACCAGAACAGTCCTACCATTGTGACTTAGGAGGCAAAGCAGTATGGTAGGAGGTGCGGGGTCAAATCACTTCATGGGTAAATGAAAGACTATTCACACTGAGCTGCTTGATGAGAGAAGGCTTCTAGCTTCCTTTATGATTGTTTTTGAAGAGACTGACACAGGAAGCAAACAAAGGTGTTTAAGCAAAGGAGAGATACATGCTGCTGCATGCTGTCTGCGGGGAAGTTCAGTGGCTGAAAAATGATAAAGGCTGCAGACTAAGATGAAACTGAGCAGAAAGCTTTTGAATATCTAATTTTGGGCTTAAAGACTTCTAAAGAAAGCTAAGCACATAAATCCTTTCTTAAACATAGCCCTCCTTGTGAAGAAAAGGCATCACTTATAGGATATAAACAGATTTTGTGAAGGTTTTAGAGTTTACTTCTAGTATGTGGTACAAAATTTAAGCCGGATAAAACTCCGCAAAAAAGAGCAGAATACACTGGTGTAAAAAAAAAATGAGACTAAAACCTGCCCCACAACCAGAAATACTTGTGGAGCTTGAATGTTCTTTGACGCATTATGTAACACATTGGAGCAAAACATTCAGTTGCTTCCAGGGATCTAAACAATATGAAAATAGAGTTACTTTTTTAAAAGATGAAGAGATATTTTTTATTCATTTGTAGAGTAAATTTTTACCCATCTGATTACTTGTATATAGAAGCGCCTTATTCAAAGTAGAACTGGGTCACTTTATCTTTTGTTTCAAAATAAATGTCCTTTAATTTTTTTCTGTGAAGGATATAAGGTTGGGATAAGAGGAAGATGAAAAATTAACACCAACTCTTTGAAATGTAAATTGCCTAATAAAAGATTATCAGTGATAACTGTTGATTTGTAGTGTGTGATGGTGCATCACAGAAATGGTTTTTGAAGTGCTGATGCACACAAGCCTCTAAAATAGGTTCTAAATTCTATAGCATGTCCAACAGATTTTGTCTTCCCTTCACTTTTCAAATATGTCTATGCATGCAAGGATTGGCAATTTATTCAATATGAAAGATTAATACCTTTGAAAGAAAATGTAGGTGATAGAGAGGCATGGCTTTTCCAGAAAACAGTAAAAAAACCTAACATTGTCCTCTGGACTTTGATTTGTAAACATTCTAAGCAGTAAAACAAGCGTTCTAAAGTTCCTCTAAATTTTTGGAGATTTCAGATTATGCTAACACTGCAGGCTTTCAGATATAAATTGAAGTGGATTAAGTGGGAAACGAAGGAAGAAATGGCTTGTAAGTTTTCTTTTCAGATCAATTTCAGGCTTTGCAATACCACCACTATTCATATAAAATATTACTAGTATGACCCGGTTTTGTTATTAAATTGTCTTACAATGATAGCAACAGATGAAATCCTAATAACAAAAAGTCAGTACTGATTTCCAATTTCTTGAAAATTTTAGATATTTCTCATTTAATTTATATGCATTGCTTAGTCACACAGTGTTAGTTCTGTCTTTGGGATTATGTGCATTTTTGGTGTTTGCAAGGCAATTTTTATATGTTCTTCCAACTACCCCAGTGCAATTGTCTAATAGTGCTACAACAAAATCAGATCTGTGTGAGACTGAGCAGCAGCATCACAGCTCGGTGCAGGCTGAAGGGTGGGCGAGAGCAGTGAGCATCCCTGGGGACCACCCAGGACAGCCCAGTGCCCCGGCCAGGGAGCTCAAGTGTCCTGCTGTGTCACAAGCCTTCTGTGCAGCCAGCACAGGGCTCGTCAGAAACACCCCGTGGGCCTCTCGATAACTCCCGTGGAGAGCCCCAACTCATTCATGGTGATATCAAGACACAGATGATGCTCCTTTCTGTCATCCACATCAGCACCTGCAGTCTGCTTTGGAGCAGCTTTTTCTCAGAAATATATATGAGCAGGAAGAGAGGAACCTTTCAATAACCTAAGGAGAAAGTGTTAACTGAGTTGTCCTCCAACCAAGCTTCTGGGATTGCATCCTTTGTGTGACTTCAGAGGGGACCACAAGCTGGAGGTTTGCAATACTGAGAGTCAGCATGCCTGGGCTTTTCAGAGGCACTGAAACTGACACCTTTTCATATTTAGCACCTTTAGAAAGAGCTTACATATGATAAACAGTCTCCAGCTAGTTCATTTTGTCAGGTCTGGTGGCAATAATGGCAGACAGAGAAATAGCTGGATTTGGGCACACTGTAACAGTGATAAAGTGAGAGAGGAGGTCTGAGCAGAATCAGCTGCACAGCAGGCTCCCAGATCATGATCCTGGACTGGACACTGTGAAGTGAAGCTCTCTCAGAGTTGTATCCCTGCCTTACAGGGAGATCTTGCTGCATGCAGAGGGGACTAATTAGGGTGATATGGGGGTGAGAAGGAAAAGAAAGTTCACAGAGATGGAACTACCTTTTCCTGTGGTAGCAGAGCTGATATTGGTTCACAACAGACATGGGATTCTTAATGACAGAAAATTGCACAGAAATAACCTCTTCAGCAATTTCTAAAGATCTGCAAAAGCAACCACTCTAAAAGCATGCAACTTGGAAATTTCTCAATGAAATCTACTGTGGTCCAGAAGCTCAGCAGATATAAGGGACGTGGTCAACATTTACAGCAGTACCCTCCTAAAAAAAAAATCCTTTTTTTCTTACCCAAACTACTATATTGTGTATTTCTAATGATGAAATCTCTACTTTGAATCCACAGAAAGCAGATAAAACAGATTCATTTTCATTCTAAAGTGAGGAAATTCTGGTACAAATGGTGCATTCACCTCAAGGTTCCTTTGATCAAAGGGAAGATGTAACCAAGTGCTTAACATGTAAGAGAATCCTCTTCTGTCTTCTGCTTAGAGAAAGGTGCTCCTGCTAGTCAGAGGTTACAGAAAGCAAGATGGAAATAGTGCAGGAACCCCCCAGTCCCCCACATATCACCCACAGTAGGCAAAACAATGAAGACAAAAACAATAGTAACAAAAATTAACACACAATGAAAAGAAACACCTACCAAAATTCAGGCCTTTTGAATAGTTATTACATGTACCTGACACTTCAAATAAGTAACTTGAACACTTCAAATAACTTCAAATGATCGGGGAAAGTGCTACAACTTAAACAAACAGTTATAAGAGAACTTGTGACTAAATGTTGATACTATATTTTTAAAAAGAGTGATGATTGGATTGCATCTGCACTGAACTTCTGGGTCTGTGAAAGTTTCCAGATGGGGAGTTTAGTGTGCATTAATTAAAGAAAGGGAGTACGTTTCCTATCTGCATGTCACTATGTCACTTCTTCAATCACCTAAAAATCTCTTTTCATATTCTTAAGGATGTCTTCTCATATATTTGAATCATTTATGCACTATGCCACAAAGATTCTCTTAATGAGAAAGAAAAGCCTAGAATTTCTATTATTCCTACTTAATGAATTATAGAGGCTATCCTTTGACACAAAGAATGAATAACCTCATTTTAGATAAACAAATTTTGCCTGAATTTTTTACTTACTTTCTTCTACTGTGATATGACAGATGCTTTCACAGAATTTCCGTTACAGAAATTTGGTTTTATTTTCTATAAGCTTTCTAGCTTTGTTCCACTCACTCAGGCATAATATTTTTGTAACTGAAGGTTTTGGTCATCTCTTTCCTACTAGCAAAAATCTTGCCTCACTCTTGGTACCTAGAGGGCACCCATTTAGGAGAGACAAGAAAGAGGTGACCTGTTGAGTCAGGTCAGGAAGAGATCCATGCAAATGATCAGAGGGCTGAAACGCCCTTGAGAGGCTGAGTGTTTGAGTTGTTCATCCTAGATAAGACAAGGCTCTGAGACCTTGTGTTGCTGCCTTTCAGTATATAAAGAGGGCTTAAATGTAAGGTGAAAATAAACCCTTTACTGAGGCCTGTAGAGACAGGATAACAAGTAATGATGTTCAGCTAAAAGAGGGTAGATTGAGATTGGATACCTGTATATATTTTGTATGATGAAGATGCTTAGGCACTGAAACAGGTTTCACAGAGAGCAATGTGTGGGTGTCCCATCCCTGGAAGTGTTCAAGGCCATGTTGGACAGGCTTTGGAGGAGCCTAGTCTAGTGTTAGGTGTCCCTGCCCACAGCAGAATGTTTGGATGAGGTCACCTTTAAAGGTCCCTTCCAAGCCAAATTGTCCTGGGGTTCTATAACTTCCTGATAGATTTAATTAATACAATAGGATATGATTTTCCTATACAGACCACTCTGCATGAGGAATCAAATGATGTAGGAGACAGGTTTGTGTATCTCATTCCACATTCTTTTGCTCTGCAGCCCATACCTCCTCTCCCCTGGTGCTTCTGGTCCTTTGTGCCACCTCCAAAGACCTTTTATTACACGGCTGTCTCAGATGTTATTTCTTTTCTGCAATCCTGTCTTTTTATTGATCTTTCATTCCCGCCTGTAGATCACTACCTTTTCCTGGTAACCTTGACCACATGCCGTACTTCTCCCCTCATCCATTAAATCTCTGTTCCTCAAAGTGCTCAATACAGATATCCAGCTTGGGGCATGACAAATACCGTGCAGTTCAGCCTCTATGAATGTATACAGGCTCAAATGTTTATAGGCTCAAAATGAAAGGCCTTGCTGGGTTTGGCAGCCACAGTCAGTCCCATGAAGACTTATCTTTCATGCAAACTACAAGCAGCTCAGAGGAGTTCCTTCACTTTCAGTAAACCTAATCTGAAACTCTGAGTTGGTTTTAAAGTTACTTCGACTGTTTTGCTCACTACAGAATGTAGCCAAGAACAATGCCTTGAACCAGCTACCTGAGGAGGCTGGATATCACAGCTCTTCATACTCACAGAAAGGATTTCAAGTGCTTTGAAATCTGCAGCCCAACATGAAGCCAAGACAAATTCTTCTCCCTTTTTGTAAATACTCAAAATACAGTAAGTTGTCATTAAACCTTTTCACTTCCCAGGTGCTTTGTTTTTCCTGTTTAAAGTGATTTTTTTCTGTTTATTTAAAACAGGATGCTCAATAACCAACCAAAAGTAGATACTAGACAGTTAATCTGCAGCAATAGTACTTGTGGTGTGAAGAAAACTTCATGACTTACAGCCCTTCACTTTTCTTTTTCAGTAACAAATTATGGCATCTTGGTTGATGGTTAAACTCCAGCAGTACTAATTGTGGTATCAGAAAGAATTCAGAACTTATGAGCCCTTTCTTTTGCTGCTTCCATGGCAGATAATGGCATCTTAATCCACTTTTAAATGACACATTAGAAAAGAAATGGCATCTTTATTCAACATTTCTATAATAATTTGATGAATTTTCAAAAAGAAATGCAACCATATAAGGCATATAAGTGATCATTATAATGAACCCAGCTTGTTAAGACTTTCCACCTAAAGGCATTTTCAACATCAGTTTTTCTCTATTAACAAATGTTAGCTTTTTAATGAGATCATTGCTGCACTCTCTGGTGGTGCTATTTCAGTTTGCCTCTAATTACAAACTCAGTAGGTCACAACACAGCCTGAAGGGGATGTTCCCCCACCTCCGTCTCCCAAAAAAACCAAACAAAAATCAAACCAAAATCAAAATGAATAAGGGAAAATCCACAGAGAACCAATTTTATCAATAGTCCCATTAAAAATATCAAACACAAACTCAAAGCTGAGGGAGAAACCTGCAGGCACAGTTTCAGAGTTCGATTTTAAGCTGAAAGAAATGCAAATACTTCCCTAGACTTATATTTAAACCTTGCATGCCTGTGTGTTTCACTTGCAGAAATATAGGGACACCACCTCGAACCTTCAGCACAGGAATTCCTATCTTAGGAACATCCCTGTCAGTCTTCCACAGTGATGAGGAATGCGAACAGATACATTAGCATTGTAGGCCAGATGGGGAGTGTGGCTTCGAAAAGAATTTACCTTCACATACAATGGCTCATGCCAAGGAGCAGGCTCAGACCAGAATAACTGTATTCCTTCTGCATGATGCTGGGAAGTCAAATGCCTTCCATAGACTGACCTAGTGCTTTCCAGCTACTAGCAGACATTCATGTCAGAGGATAAGACTAGCACTTCTTTGAGACAGCTTCACCACTGCCTCCAAAAAATGTCAGTGTGCCAGCACCAGTACCATGGCAAGAACCTTGTTAGCTTCTAAGTCACACTGCTTAGGTGCACAGACTGAGCTCAAGTGTAACATGACTCCAAACAACTGCAACTCTGATAGCATAACGACAGCACTGAGAATGTTTTCCTTGACCTTAAGTGGTTTTTCTATTCCTCTGGGAAGTACTCAGAACCTTTAAAATCCAATTCATTAATAGAGCTTCCTTATAGAAGGAATAGTTCTCCTTGCAGTTACATAGTTAGCAATAACAGTGAAAGATGGAAAGATTACAGGAAATTACTGGTGAACGCTCAAGAGCACTGTTTTGCCTAAACCACAAGGCAAGGGGAGAGAGAGGAAGAGCAGGATAAATTGACTGTGAATACATATAGATTGTAAATAAGAAAAATATATGGAACTCAAAAAGGAGTCAGAAACTGAAAGTGTCCTGGAAGTTGCTCTTATCACAATTTCTAGCCAGTTCAAATGTGGAGCTTGATCATGTTTTTAAAGAGATTACAGAAATAACTGTCTGTGGATGCTGCAAATTGGACTATGTCTTCCAGTAAGCCTCTTTGACTCATTTTCTCCTAAGCTTCCCTGAGAGAGAGGCACTATGGGTTAGTGTCAATATTATGAAGGAAGATGATTTGTTCCCACCTAGATTCTGTGTTATCACTGCCTTAGTAGGTGAGGATTAGCACAATTCCATTTCATCAAAGACTCCTTTGAGGCCTGGAAAGTAAGGACAAGACAGTCTAAGCAAACTGATACTTCCACTGTTTTTCATGTGGGTCTTTTCCCCACCTGTCAATACAACAGTCAATGCTTATGTTAAAAGCATCTCTAGTTTTTATGGAAGATTGGAAACCAAAATCATGGTATTTTGGCATATATATACAGATTACATGGTTATCAATCTTAATATAATAAGATATTAATTTTTACATAAAAACTCTTCTAGATAATGTGGCAAGCAGCACTGCTGTGCATGCAGCCAGAAATGTGTTTATCTGCTGATATTGAAGGCTTACAAAGGTAGATGTAGCTGTTTGAAATTCACAATTTCCCACTCTATTCAAAGGGCTGAAATATGTTTCACAAAAGAGAAAGCCTATACTGTTTCTTATTTGAAATGTAGAGACAAGTCAGAGGATCATGCTCCTTCACTCTTATTGCAGAATTGTGTCCTGTCCTGGAGATGAGAGTATGGTTTCCCTGAGGTACAGCCAGGTCCAGCACTGTCCTGTACAAAGTCACAAAACAAACTGATGACATCAGAAACCTCACTGTCATCCTCAAGTAGACAGCTTTCCACATACTTTACTTCCCTGAAGTTGATTATTTTTTAGTTTATCTAAAATTCTCTCTTATTACTTACCACCAATCCTTTATCACAGGCTTTCTTTGTCAGTACCAGGCATTCAGCTTGGCTAGTGCCCCATAGGAAATAGTTCTGGGTCATGTCAAGCAGGACAAGTCGTGCAGGTGGACCATCCTTAAGTAACAAAAAACAGAAGGCTGCAAACTTATCATCACTGGTAAAATGTTTGACACAGCAGGACAGAGGCTCCTGAAAATAATACGTTTGAGATCATCTTGTACATTCTGTCATCTTTGTTCTGTAAACTCTAGTCATGAAAGTGCCTTGTACTTCAAGGATTCATCCTGAAGCACAAGGTTCTTTAATTTTAAATGCTTCAAACTTATCTCTCTTTTATTTTTTCAAGAAGGGAAGGAGTATTTAAAAAAAATAAAAGTCCTCTTAGCATTACATGAATGTGATGAGAAGTAAAAGCTCATTTGTAGAAACGCGTATCAGACTTCATGTTTAGACACCTGGCCCTTTAACAGAAACTTCCGGGCAAACATATGCAGTCATGGCAAAAGGAAACAAAATGAGAAATGGCTGAGAAGGGAGAAAAGATGTCCCTTCAGACTTTAGCAAATCCAACACTAACTTCTGCTAATGACACTATTCATTTAATTGAAGCCAGCTTACAGACTGGGACCATATTCATAATTTGCACCTGGAAATAAACTGGGAAGATAAGATGCAAACCAAAAATCAATGGAAATTTTATCTTATCTGTAAGTTCAAGTCCAGAAGAATACCAAGTAACTTTGGTTTCAGGATGCCCTCAGATTCTATTATAAGGGGCTCACACTGTCTAGAGTTGCCACAGAGACAATCCTTTGTCCAGAGAAGACCCTTCAATACCCACAACAACAAAAAATGTACAGATAAACTCTTTGTTTAATTTTTGACATCAGGTGTTTGAAGAACACAGTTTTAGGGAGAGATAAAGCTTCCTTGTTATATTCAGATTTATCACTACTAAGGAGACTGAAAAAATAATTTCAAAATTATCTTTAATTTAACCATTCAGAGTTACTACTTAGATCTCCAATGGCATTCTCTCAAAAAAAACTTTTCAAGCGTAAGGACAGAGGGAGAGATTTTGTCCTTCTTCCTTTTCTGCTAAAGACTCTTCTGAAGTAAGCTCAGTTACTATGACAAATATTAGGCATAGGGTACTGGAGTTATGGAAACTGCTGCAGAAGTCTGAGACCAATAGCCTGTTGATCTGATGAGTGTATAAAACCGATGTTAAAAATACTCCCTGTGAAGAGGCAGAGGGAAGTCAGAAAATTGCTGTTGATGCTGCTTTCTGAAAAGCACTTGTCAGCTGCATTAATGATTGCTTCATGCAATGCTCATCAGTGTGACAATACATATTTTTATCTAGGTTTCTTTCAAAGATGGCAGTATAAAATAATACAAATATTTCATCAGACGTGAGGCTTTTTAGCTGTGACAGCAGTACCCCCTGTACATGCCAAGAATTAAAGTCAAAAGATCTGCCAAGTACCTCAGTTAAGTTTGTTACTTTCTCCTATATTGTATTTTGCACTACTTCAGATTGTTTCCCTTCCAACTGCACCTCACCTACACCTCTACTTTAAATGGAATTTTCCAACTTTCGTGTAAAAACTGACACTACTGTTTGGCCACAACACGCCATATAAAATAATACTCTGAGGCTCTGGGAAAGCTTTGTCAACGCTGAGCAAAATAAAAAGTTAGAGGAAATCATACTTAAAATAGAAGCAGAAATGTTTGTCTAAAGGAGATCAGGAAAATTATTAACTGATTGAAACAGAGGAAAAGAAGGACATATAAGGGATTTGAAATTCAGTTGCCAGCTGTGAAAGGTGGGAAATAAGAAATAAACAGAGCATGATGATCACTCATTGGACAAGAAGCACAGGGAAAAATTTCTCCACAGAAAGATTTGCAGTAAATTCAGTAGGTTCCAACAAGGGTATCTAGTGAAAGTTTTGACACAGAGATCAAAAGAATCTGAAGTTCGATGCCTGGAGGCCTGGAGTTCCTCTCAAGAGTGCCTGTTTTTATGATAATGAAATTACCTTGTTAGAGCAGAAATCAGACTATTGCATTTTTCTGAGCCAGCAGCAGAGAGAATATCTCTGTGAAAGTGAAATACTACTTTAGTGTATATAATATTGTACATATAATATGAAGGATACTTAAGTGGCAGCTGTTTTCTCTTTACTCCACCATAATTTTAATTTACATCAGCCATGGGACATAATGATCATTCATATCCAGCAGCAAGCGCACACATCATGTTTGGTGCCAGTTAGGACATTTTCAAGACTGCAGAGAGCTGCCAAGAACTGCAATAGGAGGAAGTTCATTAGTTTCCAGCTCACCCCTTTTCTACTGCAAAAAGTTCTTATCTCCCTACACGGGGGGAAACATCCAAGCTGTTGCTGTAATAAATATCGGTTTACAAATTCTGGGTGAATTTTACTAATTTAGGGTAAATTCATGGTATTTTTATACTCCTATTGTCTCAGATTATTTTAGTTTTAAGGGTCTCTATCAAGATGAAACACTATCCTATCCATGACTTAAGTTCAAGCAGCAACAAGATTCCATTGTGCCTAAGACTTCTTAGAGGTTTAAAGATTTAAACCAGATTATATCTTGATTAAGAGTTTGATACGCTAGATCTGCTTAGCCTGCATTAAATTTGTTTTTGAAAGTCTCCAGCTCTGACATATTTCTAATTGAAGGAAAGTTTATAAATTTCAACAACTTCTGTCCAAAATAGGAACATTTCCATTTCAAAGAGATGGAAGTACCCATATCTATCAATAAAATAAAATAAAATAAAATAAATAATAGAATAGAATAGAATAGAATAGAATAGAATAGAATAGAATAGAATAGAATAGAATAAAATAAAATAAAATAAAATAAAATAAAATAAAATAAAATAAAATAAAATAAAATAAAATAAAATAATGTCCTTAAATTTCAATTATAATAGTCTTGAAATAAAATAACACTGGTAAGGAGTTGTCTGTACTTTCCAAACATTTTCGAAAAGAATGGAATTATAGATGAGGAGGAAGTAAAGCAAAAGAAGATACAAAACTGTATCAGGTGCAGGTGTCCAGTATTTGCAGTTAGGGTATTTGAGAAAGGGTAAAAACACCAGAAGTGGGAAGAGGAGAGAAAAATGAAAAGAAGAAGATATGTAAAACAGGATCATGGACACCGAGCTTGAAGATGAAGGGGCAAGAGGAGTTGTCCCATCTCAGAGCAGATGTACACTCTTCATCCCATGGAAATTATCCCATGCTGTAGCAGTTCATGAAGGACTGAATTCTACATGAAGAACCCATGCTGGAGCAGGGGAATGATGTGAGAAGGGAGCAGTGGCTCTCTTAGAGTGCAAACCTAATTCCCCATCCCTCTGCACTGTCTTGTGGGGAAAAGAAGTAGAGGAAGAGGAGTGAAGCTGAGCCTTTCCTTTGGGGAAAGACATTGTTTTAATTTTTGTCTTTGTGTCTCCCCATCATACTCTAATTTTAATTGGCAATGAATTAAATTAATTTACTGTAATTTGGAAATGTTTGGATTGAGACAGTACTCGGTACATGATCTCTCTGTCTTCACCTTGATCCCTGAGCTTTCTCACTCCCAGTTCTGCCCCTGCAGCAGTGAAGCAGTGAGAGAGCAGCTGCGAGGGAGCGTGGCTGCACTTGGGGGCTAGCCCACCACGGTGACCCACTGAAGGTCACACAACAATTCACACCAGCAAAGCCAAGAACAAAAACTGTCTCTCTAGTTTCCCAGCCCAGTTTATGACTGTCAGCCAGGTCTCCAACCTCCCTCATAGCTGCAGGAGAGCAGCTCTATTCATGCAGAGCTCCACAGGAAACAGCAGCTAGGTGCACAGAGTGGCCAAGAGGAGCACTGAGGCTGTGACTAATCCCTGACTTCAAGGGAAGCGTTGCATTGGCACACTACCACTGGGGCTTGAGAGACCTTGCAGTTATTTCAGTAAGTACTTTGGCACTAGCCACATCAGTAACATTTCGTGCAAATAGCATCTGCAGGGTGTCAAGGCATGTCAGTACCGTATTACATTGTTTTTACACTTGGATTTGTATTTTGCTGTAAACATCCAGCTGTTGCAGAAAACAAATCTTACAAAAGAGAGTAGGGAAATGTCCATTTTTTTTTTCTATTACAATTTTCACACACTTTCTAAACCTTTCTGACTTAAGAAACAGAAATCTTCAATTTTTATGACAGAATGTTGAAATGCATTTTCAGTCTGAATCAGAAGGGAAAATTAACCACAAAATATATTTGTACGTTTACAAACAAATTTATATAGAGATATGTAGATATAGTTAGAGTTGCTGTAATGGAATTTCACCAATATACCTACAGCAAGTATTTCTGTGGAAGAAATCATGGTATTTATACTGGATTTTGGAACTATTCTGATATATATTGGAAGATGTTGCACTCATGCTAGAAGAAAGCACAGGTTTTTTTTTTTCTTTCTCTCTAGCCATTAGCCATGTTAACTGTGCCCTTTCTGATTCAATACATTGTTAGCAACCTCCACAAAATACCCTATCAACATCTGTATATATGAATACACATAGGGCTTCCAAAGGAGCCTGTAAACATCACAATGGCATGGACAGATCTTCCAGTCAAAGATAACTTTTTGGCTTTTTTGATCTGTGAAAGCGACACAAAAGGACAAAACCTGCATGAATCTACTCTAGCACTCAGCTGCAAAATGGTCAACAACCATGTAAATTGTCTAATTTATTTTTCACATTTCTGTGCAAGCAGAGACAAAGCTAGTTACTCTGATAAGCAAGTTGTCAGGCACTTATTATTAATGCCACATAATTTCAGGATCTGTTTGTTCTAGCACATGTTTTGCCTTATTGATAGGACACAAATGCTTGAACATCTTTTCAAGGTGCACAAGTAGTATCAACTTATGCCATGGCAGACAATAATATTAAAAAATATAAGTTTGCACTAAAATTTATGAGGAAAAGCCAAAGTGATCAACTTTGGCTGTATTTCAATGTTTCCAGGCAGTTTAAAAAACAATGTGTTGCAATGGAAGTAACACTTGAGAAGAAAATAGAATATTGCACGTTTTCCTTTCCCCAAATAAAAAGGGCCACGTAGCTTTTAACTGAGGTTTTTCCATAACAGGCACTTGCAGTGCAAGGTTATAACCAACAGTGATGTGCTGTGGTCTCCCTCGGACTGTGAGGGAACATCAACAGAAACTTAAAAGATAGTAGAGTATTTCTGTGAGCGTATACTGGGATATGCAATCAGGATACATAATCTCACAATTTAAATATTTTAAGATCCATTCTCAGCAGATTAAGAACCACAAATGTAATCTTAAGGCTTTGATCTTGCTAGAATCCTCAGGCTATAGAAAATCTTTGATTTGGTGGCTCTATATAAGAGCAATGAATTAGAAGCGGCCATAGAAAAGTAGCAACAAAATCAAAAGAAATTTGGCCATGATGAGCTTGTGCTGAGTTTACAAAAGGGAGTGAATAGCCAAGACTTAGATAAGAGAATAATTTTAGAGTATATGCTAATGTGTTGACAAAGGTCTAAATTAAATAGTGATGAAGTTTTTACAGGAAAAGTGTAAGGAAAGGCATCAAAACTGAACTCTGTAAGTAATCCAGTTATGATCATGTCATCTGATTTTGAATTTAAACCAAATAATATCAATGGCCCAAATGCATCTAGCACAAAAAAAAAAAAGGTTTCTCCTTTAATTCATAGAACTTCCTACAAGTTGAGGTGTCACCTTGCTCTTCACAAGTGAAAAAGAGAGGGGAAGGAAAAGCTTTCAACATTTACGCCTTTGTTCTTTTGAGTAAAATATAAATTGCATGGGGGGAACGGGGAACACAAAATAAAGGACCAGGTTTTCAATCTGCCACTTGTGTTCTATCAAATTATACAGTGAATTCAGATGTGATTCTATCCCCATATATAATATAAATGCCCTCTGGTCATTATTTGAAAGTTAAGCAATATCTAGGGTTGAGAGACACTGATGAAAGCTAAAAAGGTAAAGCTGTAGAGCTGTGGTTATTTGTGTTGAAAAGCACCTCACTATCCAGCTAGCTCTGCTCACCTCAATGTGGACTAAAAACACAGATTTGCAAAAGGAAAGTCTTGAGTCCTCAATGAAAGCATGCTCAAATGAAATGAAGATCAGCTATCTGAGGATTTAGAGAAGCTTAAAAAAAATAAATTGATCAATATTAAAAAGGGGTAAAGAAGGAGACAAAATAATATTATATAATCTAGTTCTCTCTTATTTAAAGCTTTTGCCTCAAAAAATTATTCCAGCTGTTGAATACATCTAACTCGCAAACTCTGCTTCCCTAAGCACAAAGTAATTTCACAGCTTACCTGTTGTGTGATGCTTTATCAACTCACTAAGTCCTTTTGTAGAGCCTTCTCTTTCAGCTGTTGGGATCAGCCCTCGAAGGATCCTTCCTGCTCCTGGGATGTGGTGACTGACTGCACACTGTGACCTTCAGTACCACTCAACCTCTTCTTCCTGTGCTTGTGTCACTGCAAGAGTGGGAGGGAGAGTGAGAGGCACAAGACCCCTGAGTTTATTTCACTCTCCACTTCCAGATGAGTCACTGTCTTGTCCCTTCCGGTTGCGCAGATTTAAAGTCAGTAAAGCAGCCGATGAAGAGGAAAATAATATTTTGTGTGCAAGGCTGAGCGCATAAAAGGAATATTAATACAATCTCCCAAGACATAAACCAACTACTGTTAGATTCAGTCAACTCCTGCTACTAAGAGGAACTGGGAAAAAAAGCCAGAGTGGAACTTTCGTGCCTACGGGAGGGATATCTGACAGGAAAACAGGTTATTGAAGAGGAGACTGGATATAGAAACATTTGCATGACAGACAGCCTGGAGTGCCATTTCCCTTTTGATTCCTTTTCTTTCTTCTGTGCACCTGGATAGAAAAATAATTCACAGATAGTTGTCTTCATGTCCCCAAGAGATGATGTCTATTTGTCTACAACAAACAAGCCCTCAGGAATAAAATTTTTATGCTCCCTTTTTCTCTATTTGTGGATTATTCTTGTATTTTACATGTCAAAAGCATACAAAGCTTTTAATAATCTCAGGATTAAAAACGAATAGATCATTTAACTACAAAACTTTTACTTTTTTTTTGGAATAAAACTTTACCCATCCTTTTGGTAATTCCCAATTCATTTTCACTGAAGAAAGGTCAGTCAGAAAGGCCTTGTGACACTGAATATCAATGCTATTTAGTAAGAGGCAGTTTTTGTCCTTCTATGTCACCCTTATGTTAAATGTCCTCAGTGATTTTAGTAAGGCTTCTTAATGAATGGAAATTAATTTAGTGGGCAGGTAGTGTGAGCTATGCAGAGCCTGAAAGCTAAGTTTTGGGTTGAGGCCCCGTCTGCCACTCATCCCAAATTCAAGCAGAATTCAGAATCCCAGAATCAAGCAGAAACACTCAATAAGCTTTAGCAAAAAAGTAATCAAGATTGACAATTGAAATAAATTACCTTTTTTGTCTCAAAAAATTTGGTTAGTTCTTTGCTGCCTCAACAAGTAAACTTCTTTATCATGTAATTCTGGATTTCAGTGAGTTTTGTGATTTCTCTCTTCACTTAAACGTGCTTGGCATGAAGTCAAATCCTGTCAGTATTGAGCAAGGTGGAGCACCATTACTTTTCAGAAGAGACAACAGAAAACTTCATGATAGAAAAAACTGTTAACCTAACAATGCTTAAAGACTCTATTTCAATAAGTCACGCAGGGCTTTTTTCCTACTTTTAATGATCATACGTTTTTCTTCCCACAGTAATTCACACATTTCTCCGTGACTTCAGACAATTTTCTGTAATTTTTTAGAGAAACAAATTTTGTTTCATTGCTATGGGTACAGATTTCCAGCATGAGAAACAACTACCAATGTTATAAGATTGATCCCTTCTAACTTTTCATGTAGCTTTGTTTTTTTCTTAATTGCCTGGTGTTACTGTCTTTTGAGACAGTACTGGGTATTCAGAACACACTCAGTTTCATGTCTCAGCAAACATCTTTGTTATCAAGGGGGATGATGGCCTGCCACTGTTATGCTGAACATAATTTGAAGGGAAATGAACATCACAGATGGCCACGGAATCTGCACATGCAAATTAGGAATGAATAATGTGGCCTATATCTTAACGTGTAGTTTAAAGCGTTATGTATTCTTTTGCAAAGCACAGAGTTCTTCAGGTACAAGTATTAACAAAGAACAGCTTGGTATTTCAGTCCAGGACCTCTAGTTCTGACAGGACTGAAGGTAATATGATATAAAAATGTTAGTCAGAGCTGTGGTTTAACCTGGCGGGGAGATTAGCACTATGTAAGTGTTTGCTCACACGGCAAATTGAGGGGGAAAAAAAAGTAAAACTATCCAGCATTATGTCATATGGTGTGGAATATCCCTTTGGCCAGTCGGGGTCAGCTGTCAGAGCTGTGTTCCTTTCACAGATTCTTGGGCAGTCTAGGCTCCCTGCCGGCAGAGCAGGAGGAGCTGAAAAGTCCCTGATTTAGTGGAAGCACTGCTCAGCAACCTCTGCAACATCATTGTGTTAGCAATGTTATTCTCGTACTAAATCCCAAACACTGCATTATGCCAGCTACTTAGAAGAAAATTAACTATCCCAGCTGAAACCAGGACATCCACATAAGAAATACAGTGACTAAGCACCTAAAGAAGAATCTGAAATTATTTTAAAGAGAATGCAATACATGCAATACTCCCTTGAAATTATATTGCCAAATAATGTGCCACATTTCTTGTAAATACTTGTCAGTACACAATTCTTTTTAGGCAGAAGAGCTTAATTTTGAAATAATTATTAAGCACCATTCTGTTTATTCTTTTTATATGGTGAGTGATGCAAAGAGATAGAAAAAATAAAAATAAATTTTAAAAAGTTGTAGGTTCATAGGAATAACTACTGTACTAAAGGGAATTTAATAAAGGGACTGAGAAATGGTAGAGAAAGATAGCTTCAAGAACAACTTGGTTTTCCATGCAAAATTCACTCTACCACACAGTTTCAGAGAGCAGTTTGTCTAACCTGCCCCTGTCCCACATAAAATTATAAAATGTCTTCTGCTATAAAATATAATTAATTCCTTGCACAATGTGTTGATCTCGTCCCATCCTTCTCTGTGGAGAACTTAAGAAATCATCACTGTTCCCTCACAAGACACATTTTGTGCTTGGGGCAGCATTGTCCAAATACATTCTCCTTGTTGCTCCCTTTGCAATTCTCTGCAGTTTTCTTTCTTCAAAAAGGAGCACATCCTCCAGCTGACAGGGTAGCCCCCCAAAAAACTCCATTGTTACTTCCCCTAATTCCTTATAACCCCACCAGTGAAGAACAAAAAATGAGTGCTTCTCTTTTTAAGGCTGTCATCATGTTAGATTTTTGAATGCTTGATTGCTTCTTAAACATTTTCAGATCAGTAACTGAAATTACTAACGGCAATATCTGTTTTTCCAGTGTCTGGGAGAGATCACCTAAAGCACCTCAAGACATGGCAATCACTCAGAGAATACTGATTTCTAACTCATTGTATTTTAGGTAAACATAAAGAGTGTCTTGCAGAGTACTCTAAGTCTTGGTATGAAGTCAACACAAGTCAAATCTTGCTTCACCTTCTTCCTCAGTAAGCCAGTTGCTTTGACAAAAAAGAAAATAATATTAAACTGATTAAGAGATCTTAAAAGTATTCCTGCTGGTTTCACTCTCTCATTAACTTTTTTAATCAGTTGACTGAATTTATTTATCACAAGATTTACACTCCAGGTTTTAAATACAGATTTAAATCTGAATTGCATTATCTTTATTATCAGATCTTCCCAAGGATCAGAGTTAGGTTGATCAGTCAGTACTTTTCGAGTTCATCTTTCATAAACGACAAATGCCATGTCTTAGTTACCTAATAAATGACGGAGAAAATAGATCTTCCACAGGTAGTGGCCTTCTTTTGCCATTAATGAGCAGGAAAAAAAATCCTGGAGGATTGCAATTTTGGTTGGTGGCAGGTATTTGACTGTTGACAGATAATATATGATTGTACAACAGAATAATTCGTGCATCTGAGTTAACATAGCCATTAAACCTTAGGAAGAATATTTTACCCTGAAATGGAAGAAATAAGCTCATCATAATTTATGTTTAATTACACAAACATACAGGACACTAAACAGAAGAGACCAGACTGATGAACCATGTTTTTCAGCCTTCTGCTCAGCATGTTACAATGGAGAAATCTCATGCCTTCCACATAAGTGTTACAGAAGAATCATCAACTCTGATCCTGTGCTGCTCTGTTGCTTGCCTGCTTTGACTTGTCTGTGGATCCCCATGCCACCCACCCTCCCTGGCACCCCGTGGGTGGCTGCTGCTCTGTTTGCCTCTGGCTTCACCAGCTGCAGCATCCAGCCAAGGACAAGGAGAGCACCGCAGCTGTCAGTGTGTTAAATGCCGGGGGATTGGTAGGGAAGCTCCTGGAAACAAGCCAGCAGCCTGGATGCCTAGCAGCCTAGCTCAAAACCTGACCCTGTAATAAATCCAGGAAAGCAGATTATGACAGTGCAGGAATAAATTGATTTTAGATGAAGATAACAAGTTCTCTATATATTGCTGTGCTCTAAATTTATACATGAGGAAAAACAGTGAAAGTTTACTGACAAATGAAAATACCTCTGTTCAGTAATGAAAAGAAATGCAGTCAAGGAGAAAACCTCTCATTCATCTAAAAAAAGGTAAAATTCTGAAAACATAATCCTGTAAAGTCAGATAAGAAGCAATCTAATGTGACTGTCCAAATATAGTAACACCTCTGCAAGGTGATACAAAGAGAGAAAAGCACAGTTAAGCCACAGGTCAAAGGAGGTACAACTATCTTCATCTAACTGAGGGCAAAGACATACTGAGAGACAGACACAGTGACAATAACTGGAATAATTTTGGACTATTTAAATAAAGAAAGGAGCAAGAATGCATGTAAAGGCAGTGAATGACTGGGACAAGAAAAAGTCATGTATATCACAAAACAGATAAAAATAGGGTTTTTTACAGTTTGGTAGATATTTGGGACAAGAAGCCACAGGACAGACACAAATATCAAACAAATGAAGAAAAAAACATAACCAAAACCCCCTACTCTTGTTGAAAGTCTGGAAGGCTTTACAATGTAACTAATGAGAACATCCATAGGGTTAATGTGGGGGGAAAAAAAAAGAGGCGGATTTGAACTCCTATTTTTCAAGGAAAATGATTACTCCAGTAATTATTCATTGAGTAATCTCTGGCAATTTTCCTTAAAACACTGATAGTAGATACTATAATAAAAAAGACTAGACTGGATAAATTATTCATCTAGTCGAGAATGGCAATTGCATTCCACTGCAAGAGTAACCTCATTTATGTCCTGTGGTTTGTTGCATGCTACTCCAGATTTTTTTCTGGGCATCATCACTCTCAAACGTTTTTTTCTATTACTTTCTTTTTGTTTTTAATTGGATTTGGTATCGTACCAGTGCTTGGGAGCATATAGTGATGTAGAAATGCCAAAGGCTGTATTTTAGTCTATTGCATGACTGCAAATCTGAAATCTACTAAAGCTGGCAATTTAAAATACAAAACAAAACAAAGGACTATAAGGCAACAGGAAAGCAAAGACACAAATGGAAAAAACTCTATATATGGGCTATATATTGTGGCAGCAGAAGAATTCTTCTCTCTGGTCACAGAAATCTTAAAACTGTTCTGCAGCTGTATTTTTTTCCTGAACTGTCAGTGTTTTTTCAGAGATACAACCAACAGAAAACTGAAATAAAAAATTCAAAAAACAGCCAAAAAGTAATAGAATTAATGAGATCAGAGGATGCAATTGTTGGTGTTTCACCACCCACCCCACATGTTCCTTTACATTGATTCATCTGATTGCTCTGCTGCCTACCCTGTCCTGGAGGAGGAATACTTTCACCACTAGATTTTGTGGGCTAGGTAACCCTTGATACTCCTTTTTGAAGGTGTTTCTGAAGGTGTCTGCCCATGGCAAAGGGGTTCAGACTAAATGATCTTTAAGGTTCCTTCTAACTCAAACAATTCTATGATTCTATGAAATTCAAAAATACATGGAAAATTATGAATTTCTATGTATGTATTTAACTGCAGAGGTGAAGTGTGAGCATATGGTTTTATTGCCCATGGTTTATATCAACAGTGGCTATCATTTATCATTCTGGTTCTAGTCAGTGCTTTGTGAAAAGGAGGTACAGTCCCAATCTCTTTGTCTGCTGCTTCCTGCTGGCCCCTGTTCAAAAAACCATGGGCCAGAACAGGATGACTTCCTTAGGTCCAAAGCAGTTACTGTGTATCTACAGGTTCTTTGTCATATGTTCTTACACGTTCCCAAAATACAGGTTCTGGCCAAGCTCACCATCTATCTAGAACTCTCTTATTTTTTCCACCAAAAATGTTTTTTATCCCCTAAAATGGGAATGGAACTTGCCATAGATTTCCATAGATGTAATCCTCTTGCACTGCAGTAAAGAGGGCAGCAAAAGCAAAGAGAAGGCATTTGTAGCCAGTTTCTTCCCTCTGCAATTTATTTGAAGGACATAAAAAATACAAGAAAGGCATAATGTCAGAAAACTCTCAAGAGGTGGGGCAGAGTAGGAGCCGGAAATGTTCTGACTCCTACACTTCCAGCTCAGTCTCACCAATACTGGATGGGTGGAGAGAACACCACAGAAAATCTCAGCTGTTTTGAAGCCCAGCCATTTTCCCTTCTGAGGCACTGCTACCTTGAAGAACTGTGCCAAGAAAGATGCCAGGCAGGCAGGATTTTTTCACATTCATTTAAAAAACACTTTTTGTGTTAGTTTCACCTCTGCTGCCCAGAGGTTAATCAAGGAAACCAGGAACAGACCTGGATATCAGCATCATTCCATCACCTTCCTCTCTCCACCTTTCACCTGCATGTCTTCAGGTATCATATCCTCATGTATTTTTTTTCCCAACTGAGAATTGATAACTGATACAAGATAAAGCCTCTGGTAATGTCACTGTAGATCCTAAATTGCTTTCTTGAAGAAACAGCATTATGGATAAATTTTCTTTCAGGAAAAAAAATAACATTAGGAGGTCATGGATAACTTTTTACTGAAAAGGCAAGTAGCCAATACCTGCTGTGACATCAGACTGAAATCCCTGCAGCTCTTGAGCCAATGATTGTGTTCAAGGCAGACAGCAGTGCAAGAAAAGCATCTCTGAATATCAGTCCAATTTTATAACCTGAAAGAAATCTTTGCTGTGATTGTGGTTTCACTGAATTGCAAGAATCTCTTAAGAGCACTTTCCATGCTTTGAGTTAGGTGTTTACTGCCCAGTTTCTAAGCATATCACGAGTCTAAACTATTAAGTCAAAATGCTTACGTATACAGAATTATAGAATTGTTTGGGTTATAAGGGACCTTAAAAATCACCTGGTTCAAACTCCCTATCATCGATTGAGTTTTAGGTTTTCTCTACTTTTCCTAGAATTAAGGACATTCCCATTAGGATTCCATCATAAATTTGAGACTGCCAAATATGCCTTTTGATCAATCAAATAGCTACCAGGAAAACAATACCTCTCCTTATAGCCCATGTTTCTAGTTTGTGTTAGGGGCTCACATCAACCAGAAACATCCCAGTCCTTTACTGTTTCTTCACTTAAGGTGCTTGTTTATATTTCCAAATATCTCTGACCTCCCCCTAAAATATTGTAAAATTGTTTTGTTTTTTAAAAATAAAAATAACTCTGCTGTGATACATCCTGCATTTTTCATTGTTTTAATTACTCTGCATAATCTTATATTAGCTGATCCGGCACTGGAAAACAAAGTAAAGGTGAATTCCTACTAAAAAAAAAAGATGAAGGAGAGAATTTTTGAAAAGAGAACTAGCAGCTGTAAAAGTAGAAGGTATTTCTACCATCCGTGAATCACAAAAAATGTGTTTGTCTCCTTTTTCTATAGAAGATATTATTTTTGTGCCCCTGAGCAGTTTTTTTCAGTAGTAGAATGACATTCAAGAATATAAGCTCAGGCTTATACTCCTGTACCATGTAAAGTTATTATGGATCTTGCAAAGACACAAAGAGCCTAAGTCATTTGATGTAACTCTGTTTCTAATCTGAGTGTGAGTTCAGCAGAAGTAAAATAAAAGTAGACTGAATATTAATAAACAAATCTTCAGTACCTCAAGATCATCCTATTAAATGATCAGTGCAATCTTAAAGCTTTTTCCTTCAGGTGAATACCAACATTCAGTTTAGCTAATAAAGTTCAGCTGCAAGCCAAACGATTACAGACAAAATAAAAAATAGAATCATACAATGGTTTGGGTTGTAAGGAACCTTAAAAATCATCTAGAGCCAATCCCCCTTTTGATGGGCAGGGATGCCAGTTATTGAAATTGCATGTTGGAGTTCAGGATTAAATGTGCATTTTTTTGTGTTGGGCTTTGAGGAGTTCTATATGCACAAATATCCAGACTTCTCTTTAAGGAGGTCAACACTACTCATATTTCCTCCTTACAACCATACCTAAAGTAGATTGTGACCTTCTAAGTATTTCTAATAGTCTCCCCATCCGTGTCAGTCACTTCAGAATAGATCAGGGCTTTCCTACTCATCCTCTGCCTGCTGTTTACTTGATTCTCACTGGACTAGTTAAGCTGATCAGTGAATCTTTAATCCATACATGAACATACTAGTTATATTTCTATTCCCATTAGGAAGGAGATGTATATTAGAGAAATTTTCCAAGTACGAAGCAATCCTAAAACAGAGAAGTATAGGTCCGTTATCAACTTAAAGCAAGCATAATAATTAAAAATTTCAAAATGGATTAAGGGCTTAGAACTGAATTTTAAATTAGTTCTGATAACAGGAACACTTATTAAGATTTTATATAGCTTTTTTTTATTGCATAACTTTTTGAAGGTCAATCAGCAATCTGTTTTCAGAGCATTTGAAAACTAAAAAATATTACTTTTCCTCTAAAAAAATGCTATTAGTCCACCAAACAATTGTTATAATGACTATCATGACAGTCCCAATCAATTGCAGTTGACATCAGTTTAATATCTGTGGTTTAATATCTATCTTCATAACTAATTTTATACAGAGAACATGAGAAAAGACCTTCTAGGTTTTTTTCCCAGTTGCTCCAATAGCAGCTGTCTCATGCAGCTGTCTTGTAGATCACAATCATAGGGTAAATCTCATTTTATCTCACAGAGTTCTGCTGAAGAAGATGAGAGTCATACATAAAAAGTATTGTAGGACTACAAAGAATCAAACAAAGCAGATTCAACTGAAAGGAGACTACGTGGAAAGGGAAAGAGGATCACTTGCTTTTAGATGTTAATCTCTATTGCTCTGCTGAAGATATGTGGACTACAGAAAACTTCAACACTTCAGCTATGACACTCTCAGCTGTCACATGTAGTCCTTTCCAGCACAGTGCCAGTGCCCATCTCAGTATTTTGCCACATTTTCTCAATTTGTATGTCAGGTTTAAACCAGACATAAACTAGCATTAAAATCCAGAGCCACTCATGATCAAGGAAAGACTCCAAGTTTAGTGGACTACATGCCTATAAGGCATACCTTATTTTGTTCACATGATTCTTATTCTCCATTTTGGAGTTCAGGAGGATACACAAAACACCATATTGTGTTGTGGAGTAAAGATTTATCCACGTGTAAAAAACCATAAATTTACTATGCCCTCACACTTAATACTTGTAGGCACCAATTTTGATCAACAAACTCAAAATTTAGCATAGGTAGAATTCAAATATCCTTATATTTTAAGAACATCTGAATTAGGAAAGTCAGGAAAAATCTAGTCCCACTCTCCTTCAATGGGGCTGTTTTCCTGTACAAAAGCAGATGTTGTCAACAACAGTTTTATCAAAGACCATTTTGAGTGTAGTATTTACAAGCTATTCCCTTTTTTGTTTTGTTAGCAGCTTCTCTTGTACATATTAATTACTTCAGGCCTCTGCCAACATATGTTAATATCCTAGCTTAGCCTCTTTCATGGGAAATGTCAAAGATTAAATTCAAATTAAGAATGACATTTCAGTTGGCATATTTCATGTCTTTATCCTCTAGAAACTTCAGCTGAGGAAAATCATAATATTTAAAGAAAAAAGGTTCACTTTTTTCATAAAATTGCTAGGTGACCAAATTATCTTTGTGAGGCAAAATCCCCAGACAATTCTCATTTGACAAGAAATATCAGAAATTAAATTTACCTCTGGATTTACCTACCAGGTACCAACAGTGCACAACAAGAAAAATAATAAAATGCATCTCATACTTCTGCCATTTTTTTTTCCCTGATTGCATGCTTGGGCAGAATGCATGAGAAAGCACTTCCACTTCTCCTAGATGGTGTTGACTGCTTTAGACTACATTGCTCTTGATGGCAGTTTTCTACACTCGTGCCAGGAAGCAGAAAGGGCAGCTGCTCTGCCAGGGAAGGTGAACCTGTGCTGACATCCCAGAGGCAGCAGGCCACCAAGGACAGCACAGGTCCACAATATCCAAATGAGAACACCAGTGTGGGGCTAGGGTAGTGACAGGGGTGACTCAGGGACTTGGGTCTGCCACGCCAGCCCTGATGATGAAGCAGGTCCAGGACAAATACAGGTAGCCAAGTCAGCCAGAGTCAAGGCAGTATGAGACGAGACACAGCCTCCCTGTAACATAACTCAGGCAGAGACCAAGGGCAAGACCTGTGCTCAGAAGTAGATCCTGACAGAAGAAAAGGTGAGGAGCCTGGGCAGTACTTCTCACAGCTGCACAATTGTGTGAGATGGATCCCTCGCCAGGTAGCTGAAGCTCCAGCAGCAGGGAGAGGCTGCTGATACACTCATGTCTGGCATGACAGTCAGGGAGAAGAAGCCACCAGGGCTTCTTTGGGAGGGTAGAAGAAAGCTATGGGAATAAAGACGATTGCTCACAGACTTGAGTTTGCCATTTGAAGAATTTGCAGCTCCATGGAAACCATCTTAGTGATCTTGAAGAACTTGAAGAACACTGATAAGCATCAATCTCAAGAGAGTTTCTATTGAATACTTTTTCTTGTGGTCTTCTCCATGGGCATGTTATAACCATACAGATTTCTTAATAGTTTCTCTGAATTGAAAAAAGCAAAGAAAAAAACCCCAAAAACAAAAACAAAAAAACCCAAGCCCCAAAAAAACCAAAAAAGCAAACCTCAAATTAAAATTATAGATAAGTTTGGTCTGCAACAACTTAAACAGTCTTAAAAGAAATAATCTTGAGATTGATTCAAATGAATATTCTTTTTCTTTGTCTGCTTTTCTCCTCTAAGAAGTCTTTGTATTGCTAGTGCTTAAGGGAAAAACCACAAAAATACAAGAGCTATTCAAAGTATTAAAAACGATGAAAAAAACCCAGGAGCGTGAAGTGACAAAGTAGTACCTATCATGAGAAAAAAGGACTGAAACACATACTTTTACTGTAATGCCTTAGCCTTATGGAGTAGTAGAACTAGAACTCTTAGGAACTGGAGGTAGCTGTGAGGGTTAATAACCCTATTGGATTTGTCAGAGCAGGAAAATGATTGACCAGACATAACTACTGTATGTGAGCCCTACTAAAACTGAAGAATTACATAGCTAGAAATCCTGAATATCACTGTCATTTGATACAATCCATTAGCCAGTTTTCTGGATTTAATAGGTCCCCGGAGGGTTAAGCATAACTTAAACATCACTAAGTTTGTTTTTGTAACACAGACTGCATTTTTCTTTTGTGTATTTTCTTAATAATTTTAGCCTTGTCTTGATGCCTGCATAGTATACAACAATAGAATTGACATTTAGTTTTCACTGGCTGTCAGCAGGACTCAGAACTTATCCCACAAGTCATTTTCTAGTAAGTTGAACAGTGACCAAAATCAAAATACAGAAGCTCAAAAGTTCTGCCTTACAAGCCTTGGACACTCTGTAAGTACAACTTAAAGAATAGCTCTCGGTCATTTGTCTAGGATCATCATAAAATATATTGCATATATGCAACTGAATAGTGGTAGAAAATCTGAATCACAATACAAATTTTAATAAAGAGTCACATAAATGTTGTAATGATAGTTCAGAAAGCTTTTAAAATATGTGCATAGATTAACCAAATAACTCATATGTCTTGAGATCCTGAGGTTTACATGAAATGGAAGATTAGCCAGCATCCATTTTTTAAGCAATTTTCTTGTCAGTATTATAAATATTTAATAAGAAAATATATAATTTAAAATATGAAATAATGAGAAAGACCCTATTCACTTTTCTGTACTTGGTCTCAAAAATAGCATATGTTCCCTATATTAATTTTAACTGACATATATTTGACATAGCAGAATTTTGTAGATTAGCATTTGTATTTGTTTTTTGCTGCCATTGATTTTCCTTGTTCAGCTGATATTAATAAATTCTACTGCTAATTGATTTTGATGGCTTCCTATTCTTAGAACACAGTGATCAGTAGAGTGGAACTTCAGTGAGCCACAACACCATTTTGTAGTCAGAATAGCAGTAAGTGATGGTATTGTTTGCTTTATAAAGACCATTTGACTTTGATATTCCTTTCAGATTTATATTAAACTATATTATCTGTGTAATGAATCATATTTGTTCGTTCACCTTTCAGCATGTTTACAAGCCAAGCATCCAATATTGCCAGCACTGAAGCATACAAATACGAAGACTTTGTATAATACATTAATAGGATTATATCTTTAAAATCCCTTATATACCTGAAATAAAAGAGCAGGATATAAATGGGCCTTAGGCCACAAAGCAGAATGGTAGTTCTGTGCATCACTGCCCCCTTTGTGCCTGAGCAGGGCTACCCATAGCATATTCCTTCATTGCAAGGGATAGGCAGGGCTCTCCTACACTGCCTGGCTCATGTCCTGCCATGCAGGCAAGTGGAAGTGGTTGATCCAGTTACACCATCACCACAACACAGCAGCACAACCTACAGCCCCCAGACACAGCCTGGTAACTTGCTCTTCTCACAGCTCCTTGAGAATTACCAAAATGTCAAGAGGAGTCTCCTGTGAAAGGTTCAGGAGAGTATTTATGAGTCTGCAGGAGAGGAACTGCACACCAGCAGGGCTTTTGTGGGCACTGTGTGCTCTCAGGCAGCTCTGGGACAGACTGTCCTGGGCTCTGCAGCTGGCTGATTCTCTTCAAGGCATGAAGCATTAGGCATGCAGGCAACCGAATACCCCAACACCAAAATCTCATTTATGTTTCTAATGTATTATTCCCAATATTTCACCCACAAGTAGTATTCAGGATCTTTGATTTATTTTGTCCTGCTGCTGGAGAATTATTTCTTCATGTAGACTCTCACTTTCACCAGCATTTACTTCCCACCTCTCTTCTCTTACAGTAATTTCCTCCTTTGGTCTTTTGAGCTCCATCTCCATTTGCCTCAGGCAGTTTTGCAGCTGCAGCATATCAACAACCTTACAGAAGATGCTGCATGACTGATTCACAACTATTGCTTAAAATCAAGGACAAAGAACTTTACTGGATGATAAAAGTAAATGCAATTTTCCGCTCCTGCTTTACAAGCTAGCCAACCAAATGGCTCATTTTCCAAAAAGAAGTATTTAAATTAACTGGCAACATCTAAAATATAAATAAATAGGAATATACTGATCTGCTTAGAACAAAAATAGAACAGAAAAGACTCGGTAGTTCATCACCACATGCACAGTCTGCAGGGCTGGATATTTAAGCGTACTACTTCATTCCTAAAGTAGCACATATCTCAAATCCAAATTAGAAGTGCTGGACCAAATATTATGTTCTTGACATCAATAATATTTTTTCTACACAAAGATCCCTGAACACCCTGAACCCAAGCAAAAGCCCTGAACACCCTGAACCCAAGCAAAAGCATCTATATTTCTCCTGTGTTATTAAAATAATAATGAATTCAGTGGCTATTGAAGAATTTTGATCAGAAGATCCTAAACCGTAATTAGTAGGACTTCAAACAAACCTTTCAAAGAGGTTTTATGCTCCCTGTTTCCATTTGCTTTGTTTCAGACTATCAAAAGCCTTCTCTTTTTCCCCACTCTTCCTGTTTCTCTTAAAAGTAGTAAATTTTAAATTTTGACCGGTAAAGAGGAATAACAAAAGCTAGAGATGTAAATTATTGTACCAACTGATTTTGTTTTTTAAATTCTGTACTGGCAGACAGTTAGGTATTATGTTTCATAACAAAACATTCTCACAATCCTAAAATATACTGATTTCAATTTTAATGCCTGTCAATGCTACAAGCCTCAGACTATGAATTTACAGTCTCAGAATTTACAATCTCAGAACTTTAAGCATTTGTTCATTCACTGTTATGACTGGATCAGAACACAAACATTTTGCTGAAAGAGTATCGGTGTTTGGAAAGCTTTACATAGGAAATTTTGGAACCTTTCATGAGCTATGTTGACACTTTGCTGTGCATGAAGTCCTGATGATGCTTTCTGAAATTTTTTTAACTTTAGTGCAGAATAAAGATTGCTGCTAAAGGAAGAGCTAAAGTCATTTTTATAATGAAATTACAAAAAAATTCTAGGCAATCCCCCGCATATATCTCTTGGTGTATAAAAGACATCTGCGAACTTAACTCTAGCAGCACTAAGAATTCTTCCTTGACTCTTTTGTGTTTTGAGTGAAATATGTCAGGCTACATATTCCTGTGTATCTGTTCACTAAATATTTTCTGTTATCAAGTAATTCCCAATGTCTTTCACAAAATTGTAAAAAATTGCTAAAGAATTATGAGACTAGTATTTCATAATTCTGGAAAGGTTTTGGAAAAATTAAAAAGATTTAGTATTCAACATGCCCTTCACTGTATTTCCATCTCTGTACCAAAAGTGAAAGAGATTTAAGGAAAAATATCATTACAATACTTATTTTGTAGGACTGAGGTCCATAATTTCTTGTAAATTAGTAGATATACTAACAGTTTTATCTAGTGTTTGCAGTGTGCATTTTACATAGTATTTTACTGAAACTGAAATACCTCAAAAAGAATAAAGCTAACCAAACCTCAGATCTCTCCCACGAACTAGAAAATTTAAACAATCTGTTATTTGGAATTTTGATGCAAGAGTGTAGATTAGTCTGATGGAACTAAAAAATTAACTGTGGTGCATTTCTGTAAGTTTCTTTGTTATACAGAAACAATATAAAAACTGGCATTGGCTTTGATTTTTTAGATAGCTCTAAAGTTATCTTTCTCATATTCCAAGTGCTCTGTTCATTGGGGGAAAAAAGGAAGCTCTATACTAGGTGGAATTCTTACAAGGCATGCACACACAGTTACATACAATGTTGTAAAAAATAAAATCAGTAAATTGATCAAGCTCAGATGGTTTAAGTAATTGCAAAGAGAACATCATCAAGTTAACAAATCTTATTCCTCTGCTTCCTGTCCAAGCAATGGCATAACAGAACTCTGGAAGGTCTTGAAGACTGAACCAACTGCTGTTCACAACAGAGCTTGTGAAATAAAAAAAGTATTTTCTCCACTTATAAAATAAGTCTTAATTTAAAGTGATATCTCTATTCTGTTCAGCATGCTACTATGGCAATTATAAATATCTTACAATTTTGTCCTCCCACTTTGCCGTCATTAAAAACATGCTCTAAAATGAATCGATCTTTCTAACTCCCACAATTTAAGCATGGTTTTTTTTGTGCTGTGTGGTACCTTATGATGTTACACAAATAGAGAGTGCTATTTATAAAGCACTCATTTACATTGTATTTATAAATCAGCAGGAAAAAAAGAGACCAACAGAATGGTTTTATTACTTAGTTTTTAATGTGCTTTGTGAGGCCTTTTCCCCTAATTCATCCTTTATCAGAACTGAACCAAATTATACCAGTTTAATTTCAGCCTATTATTAGTTCTGTTTCTTGGTGATTTTATTTATTACAGATAAGCTATGTATTTACCTCAGTAAGACATCTAAGACAGTTGTATTTATCTTCCAGCTGACCCAAAGGAAGCACCAGTGACCACTGATTCTGTTGGTGCAGTTTCTGCCCTGAGATAAGACAACAGCAGTTGCTTTTAGACCTATAGGTTCTTTCTGAAATGCACATATGATTTGTAATAAAGCTGTTCAAGTTCTCTGTATCTGTGCCTGGAGCAAACAAAACACATTTTCTTTAGCATTTGCTTCTGCCTGACTGCCCACAGAATGAACACAAGACTATTTTGTTAAGAGAATCAACACTTCTAAAGAGCTTCACTTTCAAAAGCCTATCACAGGAAAACAGAATTTACTTATTTATATATAAAAATATGTAGTCAGATGAATATTTGTTCTGCCATCAGAAAAAGAGTAAGCCAGGGTAGGGATTGCTCGCACAGATGTTTCAGGGGATACTTCATATTCATGCAACTGAGCTGAGTCATATTAGTGTGTGTGTGTAAGACACAAACAATACTAACGATTACCCCAAAAGCTTGCAGTTTTCATTCATATATTATAGTTAATGTTATCCTCAGAACAGTATTAACTAGTGGAGAGAAAGTGTAAGAAAGCTACTAATTAATTTGGTAGAGACACAACACTTTTTTATTCCTTGTTTGGAGAGGAAGTAAGAAGGTAAGTAGTACCTTTTGGTTTATGGTTAACAGCCTTTTTCCCATGCCACAACACACCAGTTCAGCTATATTTGTGAACACAACAGCAGACAGAAACCACATTTAACTCTGCTATGACATGAACCGATTCAATACTACTCTCTTCAGAATCCCTATGCATGAATAATAGACAACAGACAGAATCAAAGCAGCAGTTTCTAGAACTTCAATTTTTTGAGTAGCTTGGTATTTATGATTTTTCCTCAGATAAAGTTTTTTCAACTACATATAATCAAAGAAAAATCACGAAGAAATCATAATTTTTTGAGAATATGTAAAGCTGCTACACATAATCAAATTTTGTTTGATGTGCTTTTCTGAAAAACCGTGAGTCCTTGGGTTAAACAGCAGGAGACTATGTTGTAGGTCTGTTTTGAGTAGTCTCCTGGCTGACCAGGAGTTTATAATGTATTGGTAAACTATACTGAGTTTAGGAATTTATTAATGTCAGGTAATAAAACATACAGATTTGTAAACTGTTTTCACTGCTATTGCAGGCATTTCTGATTGTACACACGTTGCTGGAAGAGGGAGAATAGAGGCACTCTGGGGAACTGTCTGCACTGCTATTACAGTCCCCACAAAAAAAAATTACATTAGAATAACTTTTCAGTTTATTTTTTTTTTCCTAGACTTCACTCTGCCTACTGCTATTATCAGACTTAAGACACTAGCATAGAATAGGACATCCACAGAATATTTTCCCAGGAAAAATTAAAGAAGATAAACATATGCCACTTTATAGATAGATTTGACATCCAATGCCATTTAAAGACAATATCTTCTTAGACTATTTGAGGAATCATAATTTCTATGTATTCAGAAGTAACCATTAACAGAAAGAAAAAGGTGGTTTCTTGTTATCGATCCTCTTCAATTTTGTTCCTTTTGTTCCCCTTTTTTTTTCCCCACTGATCTCTGGGGCCAATTTAAGTGAAAATTATGTATCTTTTTGTAAAATTGTACCACAAAATACCATTGAATAACAAAGCAAGCATACAGTTATAAGCAAAAGGTCTCTCTTACACTGCCACTGAGTGAAAACCACTTGGTTGCTGGTTTTGCACCCATTCATTGTGTCATTTTATGGCCAGTTTTACACAAAAACGGTAAGAAAATGTTTTTCTCACTAATAAATAAATCACTATTCAGTAATTTCCTTTGTTTCAGAAATGCCTGGATCTTCCTCTAACTACCCCAGAATTTTGTTAGATTCTGATTATTTTCCAGTTTAAACCCAAAAATTTCTCTCTTGCAAAACAGCATCTCTGAGAGCAAAATCAAAATAGGCCCAGCCAGGGGCAGAAAGGACTGTTGCTCTTGTTGCATTTCTTTTGCCAAACTTAGAGAAGTCCACTTCAGCACAAAGGTGAGGTTAGAGAGCACCTGCAAAAATATTCTTGGCTGGGAGGCATTGGCAAAAGCATATAAAAATCTGTATATGATGCAGTAAAGAGAGTTTTACTTCAGAGCAAGACAAACACAATCTTTGCTCAAAATATCACACAGTTACACTGCAGTTTAAAATTAGTGATATTTGCACTCATCTCAGGAAATCCCATCTGAATCATATACTGGCTCACAACAGTAGTTCACTGTTTTAATTTTTGAGGAAACACATGCAAACACATTCATGCTTCCTTCCATATGGCTGCAGTGAACAAACAATGAGAGCAAATATATTGTTAATCTACCACCTTACTCTTCCAAATCCTCTCTTATGTGTCTATCACAGATGAGAATTTATTTAGAAAACTGCTATTTTGCACCCACTTACTGGCATATTGTGGTAAATATACTCAGCAAGTGTATTGAGACTCTGGGTCTGATAGCAGCCATCAAAGGCTCCATGCTTTCAACAGGCTTCAAGTTCACAGCTGACCTAGAGTACAATTTAAGTGCAGTTCTACAATTTCTACTGCCAATTGGCACATCATTTTTCCCCTTCCAAACTCTTTTTCATTAGTCCTAAGTGAAAGAAACAGTACGGAGATGACTGTAGTAATTGGCATAGTGCCTCAAATGAAAATCAGGCTAAAGCCAGAATTCTATGAGTTGTAGTATAAAATAATATTTTTTCAGTGCTCCCAATAATTAACTACATTTTTAAATTGCAGCAAAACTAGGACAATATATCAATTGATCAAACTTCTATGTAATGCAAAGGCAAATGTAGCAAACCAAGCACATTTGTATTGAACACACAGATTTATGAACTGAAGTCACATAATCCTTCTCAGTGAAATGACTTCCTACTCAACAAGCTATTGAAATTATAAAAGTGCCCTGTTACTAAGTAAATTATTATTCACCATATCTAGAAGTAGTGAGAGCTGGTCCCCAATTATTCATGCATTTAAGTTAGTAAAAATTCTAGGTTCTCACTCTGGCATCTATTACATATATTTAAGAACTCCTGTGGTTATAAAATTCAATATAATAAAGAGAATTAGCTCTTTGCAAATTTATTCAGTCTTTAGCCATCACTCATATAAAGAAAAGTAGAAGTTTATGGTAAATTCTTACCTTGAGTGAAACTTCCAGAAAGAGTCTGTTGTAGGCAGAAGTGTAACACGGGAACAAGAAACTATTTAATCCATAAAATAATTTATGGTAAAAATATTATTGTATTTCAAAACTATGAAATTCTACTTTATAACTGCTAGGGATACTTACTACGTTTAAAAAAAATCCCCAGAAACCTAAATAAAACTGTTTATCAGAGTGACCATTAGTAACCTCACCCAGCTTATTAACCAGCCAACACTCAGAATTTTCTGCAAATTTTATTCCAAATGCTAGCAGTTGGAAAACAAAGTTGTAATCATTGACCAGACAGTCAGTAAAATATTTAGAGCAAGAAGACACAGACATAATTTCTGATTAGTTAGGTGGTTGACAATTTTGTCAGAACATGATGAGGAACTCAAATAGCAGTTTGCACCACAACAGAGGTACAGACCTTTTCCCCAAAAGCAAACAGCTTAAAAAACCATTGTGATTAAGAGGGAGTTACACTGGAGACAAATGTTTACCTCTTGTGTCAAATAAAACATTAGAACCTCTGTCTTGTTTTGGCTACTTCTTGTTGCACCGAGAAATGCCTCACAACATCCATCCTCAGAAGAGATTCTGGGGGACATCATGTGCCCTCTTGGCTTCCATGGCCTCTGCTTCAAACCCTCAATGATAAATGTATAATCTCCACTCTTCTACTCCTATGGCCAGCCGGTTTTGAACAACTTGTTGTTTCACCATTGCCTAAGGGGCGATGGAAAATTTGATGTCTCTTTGTGATATTCATGTGCTTTTCATAGCTTAGAAGAGGTCCGTAAGTAAATTGACAAAGCTTAAAAGAGGGAAATGCAAACAGAATGCAGCTGTCTTCCTAGTAATGTACAGTAAACTTTGTTAGAATATACTCCAGCCTACAAATACTCTCTGTGTAGGATATCATTGAAAGAGAAACCTTATATTGATCCAAACATTTTCTTTACAGGCCATGCCCAGAAAATTTTGTGGCCTTTACAGAGCAGCTAATAAAAAGACTTAGGCAGAGAGGCATTCACTAAGAGAAGACTTTTTCTGATTTCTGCCTTCAGAAAATTTCCTTTGTGTCAAAGACATTGTGATGTGATTTACCCTATCAAAAGCAGTGTTGTCAGTAAGCAATTGTTTGAAGTTTTATGTCAGCAGGATTACATACTATCAGTAGCTATGGCTGAACAATACATAATGCATGGAATGAGCAATATCTGAGCCTCCAAGTCCTCTCCACTTTAGTAACGTGTATATAAACGAGGAATCCTTCCACTGTCATTTCAAACCAATCTAAAGAAATGAAGCTTCCAGTAGCGGTTGTGACAAATTCTCAAATTATGCACATGTTTCTGCTATCTTATAATATTCTGGTAACCTACTCAATTTCTTTAAACAGACCCATAGGAAGCTCTTTGAAGTTCCACCAGTTTTACAAATTTTCAGCCGGTCATGAACAACAAAAATCCAAAAAAATTAGGGCTGGGTTTTCAGCTGGGCATCTGCGGCAGAAATGTCAGAAATACATTCAAGAAAATACTTAATGCAGTCTTGTCTCCTTCACCATTTTAGTCAGCTTTGAGGTAACACAAAATCAAAGCGTCAAATTAAGTTCTTTAATCTAAAAATTAAATTTCTTTCAAAAATTATTTTCATTAATATTTTTAAAATGCAGCATTCCAAAAAGTAGAAATAATTTTTTTCCATCTTCTTCCAAGTTTTTTTGTCTTTCAGATTATCAGAATATGTCAGTTATTTACACTGTTCAACACGTATTCACAACAGTATACGTAATTTGTGCACACTTTGCAAACAAACATCATAATAAACTAATGAAGTCAAAATTTCTGTACAGTCAAATACCTACAAATACACCTTATTAAAACAAATTAACGAACCTTGAAAGACCAGTTTTATTAGGGAAACAAAGAGAAACCTCCTCTTAAACATTTTGGCATTTTGCTTTGACTTGTAGGAGAAATCCTTCTGCAGAACTAGGCACTAAGTAAGAATTTGGGTTATATTAATCTGAAACATCTTAAGATCCAGGTTCAATCCAATTTGTTCCAACTTATCCCACATTTGATCTTGCATATGATGAGCTCCTAGATAGAATCAGAATCTGTTATTATGTGCCATTCAAAATTCAAAGTCTGATAATTCTGCAAGCCATACAACACCAGCAGCAGCTTTCTCAAAAATCAATTCCAAGAAGCTGCTTTAGGCACATTTCCTCACAGAATCACAGAATGAATCACAGAATGGGTCAAGTAGGAAGGGACCATTGTAGTCCAACCTCTCAGCTCAAGCAGGTCATCTTAAAGCACATTGCACAGAATTATATATAGATATATATAATTTATATCCATTTATGGATATAAAATGCATCCATATATTATATGATGGCTCTTGAATACTTCAATATGTTTAAAATCAGGAGAAAAACTGATGATGGATACAACATAATGAAAAACAATTATCAGAGCAAAGAATTTTGAGAAAAACTTTACATCTTCATTCAAGAAGAAATTCAGCACCACCAGTTGTATAAGTTGATTTCCATTCATAATGTTTGTGCCTGTGTAGCACTGGATACCCAGTGTAAGAACCAGAAAACCACTTCTAAGAATGTGTTGAGATACTCTAAATCAGTGGCAATAAAAACATGGTACTATGCATAATAGGCCCTTAGACAAATTGAACTTTCACAGTGTACACCCTAACTGCTTCCTCCTAGAAGTGTCTGATTTATGTCATTAAATATGCTCAAGTACAGTCATGGTAATTTGTTCTTGAAAAGAAAAACCTTTAGTGGTAGCTGTAGCATTAGCCAAAGTTATATGGCTAATTACCATACACAGTACTTGTGTGAACATGAAGAATTTAATTAGTTTAAAATCTTTTACATAATTGAGTCCTTGCAAGACTTTGAAAGCAAGAGTATTAGAATGGCATTGAACTTCACCCCAAAGTTATTGATTTATTTCTTTTCTGAACAAAAAGTCAGTGTAGTAGGCAATACCCAGGCTACAACAATTGGCTCCAAATCCATCCTTCTTGTGTCCTGTGCACAAAAGAGTGGATTACTCGTGGTTAACCAACCCTATACTCATCAGGAGACTGGCATGACTGTCCATACCAGTGAGACATTGGAATATTAATGGTTAATGATTCAAACAATTGGCCATTTGCAGCAGCCACCCAGGGCAGAGTAGGTGCACACCCAGCACCAGAGGCTACGGATGGATGTTTGACAAAATAAGGGAAGGGGCTGACAAAAGACCAATCCTGCAAGGTGCAATAGTGCTTTTTATGATGCCAACATCCTTATATCAGTGGTTTAGCTGTGAAATTCTCCTCCAGGGAAGCACCCAAACATCCATACATAGGCTTGAAGGTATTCATTCCCACTCCTGAAGTGAGCCATGATCCACAGCACTGCATCATTCTGTGGGAAACTTCCTGCCACAGGGGAGGTACCTGGGCATTACCACCAAGGCTGAGTAGTTGGCAATTCCCTTTGGAGAGACTATCCTGACAGGTATGTTGCAAACAGCAAAACAGAAGGCAAGTCTTACTCCAAGTATTTTATATTGTATGTTTATAATAAATTAGAATTTTTCTGAATTACTTATCTTTTCTTCTCTCTTTCCACAGTTGTCAGAATGGATTTAGTATGCAATTTCTTGATGCCAGAAAATGAAAATCTTTAGATGCTCGGGATGAACTCTAGAAAGAAACACACAATTTTTCAAAATATTTTCATTTATTCAAGACAGAACTGAAAAACAAACAAACAAAAAACCTCCAAACCTACCAAACTTCACAGACCACTAAAAAGATGATAATCATATTGAGAGGACATTACATGAAGACCATGAGACTAGACTAATAATCATCTGACTCTTTTAATGGAATGGCTTTTTCTCATTTTATGATGGCAGTATTTGCTTTTAACGAGAGACTAAGATTGCTTGACAAGAGACACTTGCAGTAAGTAAGCTACATTTTTGCTCTTATTTAACACTTCTGTACAAGGGGAAGTAACAGAATAACACATTATGCCAGTAGGTGTTTAAATATGCATTGCACATAATCTTGCTCAAGGGTTTATCAATTTGCACTTTTAAGAATAATTGAAAATTACACAATACAGATTTGAGAGGAAATAGTATCATTACAATACAGTAGGCAAGCATTTTAATACAGCTGCTGGCATTACTTCTCAAATATTAGTCATTATGAAGATCTATGTATGTCATTTCCTCAAGACCAAGAAAACAGCTGAAGTTTAGCAAAGCATTATTAATAGAAAGTTACATATTCCAAAGAGCAAAATTTTGTAGGGTATGTATATTCTTATTCCACAGTAAGGGCAGTTCACATACTGTCCATGGAGACGTTTATGCAAGAAAGAGGGGAACTCTATTTCAATTTTTATCTTAATTCAGACAAATGTGTGAATTTAGTTAGGTATTGCTTGAGGTTGTTTTCATAATTCGCTTTTTTACTGAAAGTTTTAACTGAATTTATTGCTAGAAATTATTAGTAATACGAATTTTTTCACCATTCAGAACTTATAGCTAAAAATAAATTATTCTAATTAGGCAAAACATTCAATATTAATTTTTTTCTTAATCGTTACATATTACATCTCTCATCTAATAGCAAATTAATAATTTTTTAGAAAATTATTAAAAATAAGAAAATACAGCTCAACACTGTTTGGTAATCTGGTTGGAAAAATACTCATCTTTGGGTGAATTTAAAGTCCTTTCGTGTGATACAGGTCATTATTATCAATAATTAAAAGCATCATTAGCTTCTCTATTTGTTAGAAGTATGCACCTCATAGAATTTGTCTTTTAAATGCTGCATACACCATACCCTGACGTTTTGTAATAGTAATTTATATCGTATTTCTTCTACAATTATGCAAATAATTTTCAAATTCTCTTTCTGTCACAAAAGGCCTATAGCTTCCTAAGCTTATATGCAAAATATACATAGATTCATAAGTGTGTATATATGTATATACATATATGCACACACACTTATATATGTATTATATCTATATTTATATCTGAATCTTTCTAGATAGATTGATATACACACATTTGTGTGTATATGTATATATAAAAATATTGCTGACTCAATCTTTATTCATCAAAAGACAACATGTTAAGTTGAAATAACTGAAGACTAACATCTCTAGCATTGCTCTGAAGTCAAAACAAAAGATAGGAAGATGCTAAGGGTAGTCCAAAATAGGAAAATACTCTCACCTCAAACTAGACAAGAAAACACATAGACTTTTGTCACAGATTACACAGCAACTTGCTACCTTTTCAAAGAAAGTGCTAATAACTGGGGCACTATAGGAAAACATGCCACCAATCAATGTGACTGATTGGAATAATAAAGAATTAGAGAGGAATTTCTCCTCAAATCTAATGACTTGTAGATGGACGTTCTGTATCTGCTACATTCTCTGTCAAGAAATAAGCAACATCTATGTGGTTATTTAATTTCTGATTAAACTTGGGGAGCATCAGGGGAATCACAGAGACACCACAGCCTGGGAGCAATGGGAATCTACTCAAGGGTCTCCAAGAAGCGTGTTGGCTCCCCAGGTAGAGGAGGATTCAGTCTGGCTCTTCCTGAATGGTTGGTTAATCTGGGCTGAATGAAAACATCTCGCTGTGCCTTTTGTTCTCCTGTTCCTTTTATGTACAAAACAGACCAGGAACTGCATGTGTTACAGATATTTTTTTCAGACTGGAAAGCATTTCCAACCCAGAACTAGATGAATAATCTTGTTTGAAGTTAATTTCTGCTAAATATAAGGCCTTTGTACTTCCCTGAGGAACTCTGAAAATAATCTTGTCTGGATCCCCACCAAATTCTGTTTTTATGCAGTTTGTAATCTCTACCCTGCATCATTCTGAAACCATGTCTTTATCTCATAGCAAATGAGAGGACAATAACTTGAAGCAGTGTTATGGTTTAGCAAAGTTATTCTCCAATATAGTGCTCCCACTGAAACACAAAATCATGTGCTTTCCTCTCCCTTCCTCCTCCTATCCCTGTGGGTGGCTGGAGAGGATAACTGGAGGCAGGAAAGGTAAAGACCGTGGATTGATATAAGAACAATTTGTTGCAAACATCAAGGTAATAAGAAAACCAATGATACTAATAACACAATCTAGTAGAAAAAGGAGAACAATTCACAGGCTCACCCTGCAGAGCTGGTAATACACAAGTCACTGCCATACTACCCAACCCCAAAGAGACCCTTTCTCCCATCCTCGGAAAATGACAGCAGATGGAACAGAATAACCTCTGGATCCTAGCCATGGCCCCTCCTCGGTACTGCAAAAATTAACCCTGTCCTGGCAGGAACTAGGACAAGCAGGAAAATCTTTCATCCTGAAGAAATCTACTCTTCAGGCAAACAGTAGAAGCACTTGGAGTATTACATTAATAATGATTTCCCCTTTTTAGCAAAGCTGGTGTTAGCCTGATTATAAATATTAGAAGATTTATCATTAAGGTCTGCTTTTTATAATGTGTTTTCACTTCAGATTGCACAAGCAGTTTAGACAGCTCTGCTCATTATTCCTTTCAAAGTAAATTAAAAACTACACAGTAAGTAAATTTGTTCTTTCTTTCTTTAATTTTTTTGAATGGTGCCTAGCCAAAAGGGACCAGTTTCATCTGTTTCATTATTATTGTATTTAATCACATATACATCTTGTAAAAGGATTGCTGGTACAAATATTAGTCTTATTCACTTTAGGAGATTCCTCTTGTCCACGATGGAGCCAAAGATTAGGAGAGAGAGATAAATATTCTGTTTTCTGTGCAACTGTGTCAGTACAACTTTTGAGAAACATTAAGTGTGTTCTTACACATTTCTCAGGAAGAATTCCAGAAAATGAAATCATGCATACAACTCTAGAAGACATCTGGTCATCTATCCACTGATACAGACGTATAGACACTGTCCTTTGACATGGAGACTCTGACTAACGTATGGAAGACATAGAAATATAAGCATAAAGTAAAACTTAAGGACAATATGAATAAAGACAGACTCTGAGAGTCTTACTCTGGGATGTCTTTATGCAGCTCTAAGTCAGCTTTCATAATACAAATTAATGCAGTGCTTAGAGGTTCCTTGACTTCACTTTGTCATCCTCAGTTCCCTGTGGTTTTAGTCCTCTTCACATATTTTTTTTTCTCCTTCAAGCTTGGAAGTCTTCCATAACTGCATAATTAAAATGAAGTGTTAAGTATTTCGTGGACCAGGACATCGGTCTGTGCAGTGGAAGTATGAAATCTCAAGATTCCATGCCCTCCCCATTGATTTCCGTCAATTTTACAGTGAAGAAAATAGGAGTGAATATCTGATGAGCCATTGTTTGCAACAAAAATAAGACTAGAAGAGTGGTACAAATTAGAAGCAGTTTCATAGTAATTTACAAGTGTTCCTAGCAATATAGTCTCCAATCTATTTAAAATCCAGGACATCCAACTTTTACCTCTTGTTTTACCTCCTACACATGCAACACTCTTTACAACTACCGTGTTGGGTACAGCTTAATGTTGATGAATTTTTATTTATTTAAGCATCAAGAAGGACAGAAGGAGACAAGGAAAGGCCAAATGAGTGCTATACACTCTGTTCATCACTGTGAGTTTCCTGAACAAGCAAGAAGCTTTTGCTGTGAGAAGAGAAAATCTAAACTGAAGAAGCATGTTCTCTATGGGTATATGCATTTAACAGAAGCTCTTCAGGGCTCTTGTATTCACACTGTGGTTATGATGTTCCATTTATTATTCTGCAAACAGACAAAATTTCTGTTTTTAGGAGTGTTTTATATTTCATTGTCTACACAAGACTGCAGCAGGACTGCCAAAAATTTATCTAGACCTTGCCACAGAGAAATGTTCTGAGGTCTAGATATATGGAGAAGAAACTCTCTTGCATTTTAAATCATAGCAGGCCCAAAACACCACAGTTGGTAACGTGAATATCTCTACCCAAGACATAAGTGGGATCACCCTGGCAGAAAAAATCATTAGGTCACTTAGTCAAAAGTGTATCTAAAGAAAACTAAGGGAAAGGTGCATCTATACCTTTAACTGGGAACTATAGAAAAGTACAACATCAGGAAAAAAAAAAGAAAATGGCAAGTTGTTTTCCAAATGTTTTTTCAGGGCCTCAGTGTTGAAAGATAATTTGTACTTCTGTGTGGTTTGGCACTCAGTTGACAGGCATTGTATCTCCAGGGTATTTTAAGAATGCCATGGAGGTGGAATCTATGTTTATTTTCCTGTGTGCACTGAGGAAAGCTCACAGATGGGAAGATAAGAACTTTAAAACCCTGAGTATATGAAAATGCTGAAAGAGAACAGAGCTGAGGGAAGAAAGGATACTTCAGAGCTGATTGGAACATGATTTAAGCTGTGTGACCAGAATGAAGTGCAATAAAAACAATAAAGACTCAAATAAAAAGAAACAGGAAAGAAACTGGTCTGCAGAAATATTTGTAATCAAAACAGTTTTGAATTAAAATTTCTCTATTCAATTTGCATGATTTTGATCATAAAGAAGAACCTCTGCCACGTATTTTCTAATCAGCTTTAGTGTACAAGGCCAGAACATAAATGTCTACTTGAAGAAAAGACAAAATCATAATCTCTCAAAGAAGCTGAAGCCAAAAGAAATAGTGTGCATTTACATTGTTTTTTCCTGAATTTAATCTGTGCGGCATCTGTAGTGTCCAGCTCCTTCATATAGCTAAAACAAATAAAAGCCATGTTAAAGGTGTATTATAAAAATCTAATATATAAGAATTCAAAAGGACTTGTGGCATTAATATAAAACTTACTTGTGATCACAATTACTGAAGACAGTTCACAACAAGAACTTAAGTGTGTGGACAGGTCAAAAAGCACAAGATAATTTGTTATCTAGAAATTGTTTAAGCTCTGTTAGCTAAAGCCTCTTCCTGACGTAAAGTTTTAACATGTATCTAAACTCTCTGATTGGCATTATAATCAGAAAGTGGAGGATGTAACAAAGATATTAAGAACAGATTGTCCTCCTGCATGAAGGGATTACAGTTCGTGTGATTTCCAGGAATATAGTTACCTTTCTGTTACAAGCTCTGTTACCACCATTAATAGGTAAAGATATAAGGAAAAAGGTAGGAGTGTATAAGATGTATATTTCATTAATAAAAATGTATATAGGCAGGAAGATGGAAAAGATGGAAGGAATATTCAGGTCTTCCTCAAATACTGTCAAATGATTGCAAAACAGAAAAATAAAATCTGCTGTGACACTACCATATCTTTCAGAGCTCTATCTCACTCTCACAAGAAGATCCCAGCTTCACAGATAACATGCATATAATTATAGGACAAAAAATACCCCCACCTGAATGCAGTCAAGAACCAAAACAAATGAAAAAATATCCACTTACTATTCTGTTTAGTTCTCTACTTAACAGCCACATTGCTATTACACCAATTTCAAGCTGTTATTTATAGAAAAGTCAGGAATTTTGTAAAGCAGAGAGTTTAAGATACAAAAAACGTACTAACCTAACAGACAGACAAGGTAGGTAGATAAACAATGAATGGAAATGTTTCCTTGACATCATTTGCCATTTACACCCTAGAATTATCAAAGCAGGTTTCCGTAAGAATGTGAACACCAGGACATTGTAGTCAGCTTAGCTGTTAGACCTGGTTAATGTCAACTACCACACTACATTACTTTATGTACATTATTGGGCAAGCTTGTGCATGTGCTCCCTGCCCCACTATACACTACCTGGAATATAAATCAGCACTGTAAAAACAAAAGCTGTGGCTAACTGAAGGAATAATACTCAGTATCTGCTCCTGCGGTAGCAGTGTGGTTACAACCTGCCCTAGTACCTGGGCTGTTTCTAGCACTACTCAGAGCCACAAAAGTGCTAATTCAAGGCAGAGCAGCTACCTCACAGTATGTGCTCCCTCACTGCTTAGCAAGCACAAGCCTGTGCAAGGGAGCAAAGGGCCCTTAGATCTTCTCCCTTCATCAAACCAAGCCTGAACATTATAGAAATTCACATATATACAGGTTTTGCTGAGATTTGAGGCAAAATAATTCAGAACATTAACTTTTTCACCGGGTCGGGGCAGAGTAACCAGAACTCTACTGAATCTAACCCTCACTTATGTTTGCAAGTACATAGAAAATAGCATCTTAAAATATTCTGGCAAAGACAAAGCTCTAAAATACATATGCTAATACCATCCAGAAATCTCTATAACTGGGAAAAGATCCTAAGTAAAGCCAGTAAACAGGAAACATTGCACTCAACAGGAAACAGTGGTAACACACCAAGCACCAGTTAAACCTGTAAGTCACAGAAACATGCAAACACAGATGGAGAGAAGAAAAAGACATGGCTACCTTCCCTTCCAGGCTTAACAGCTGAAATTGATTTCCCACAAAGCTCCTTAAAAGCTCATAAGCAGGAGCTTTTATCAATAAGCAGAGTAGCGATTAATCACACTGTCAAGTGCTTCAACACAGACATGTTAGTTCCACATACTGCATAACATAATCAGCCGATTAAAAGGGATTGTACACAAAACATGCCTTCACAGATATATACATCAAGTAACAGTAGGAAGAGATTATTGACTCCAAACAGAAGTAAAATCTCTTCACTAAAGGCAGTAGAATTTAGAAACAAATTAATGATCTTATAAAAGGGAGACTCTTGAAAGTGTAGCAGGTGAAGAGGAACACAGCCTGTGTTGAACGCTTTTACATTGAATGATACTCCGTTTCTATTTACTGCATGGAATTAGTCTCTTGTTACTGTGAATGTTCTGTAATGGGCTAGTTAGAACTGCATAATTTATTTCCTAAAGCCTCAGAGACACATAGGGTTTTCTGCCCTCAACCAATAAAAGGAGAGAAAGACACAATACTATAAAAGATCTGAGTAGGTGTAATAGATCTCCATCTGACATAGGAAAAAAATTAGTAGAAAAATGAGAAAAGTTACTGTGTGAATTTAGAAACTCCACTCTTAATCTAAATCATTGTTACAAATGGTTCCTTGATATATTTGATTTTCTAAATCTATTTCTAAAATAGATGCAAGTGTCCTTCCCATACCCTGATAATGATTAAATTATCAGGCATTAGGGTGTTACTTGTTCCACTGACTGTCATTGGAAGAAGGACTGCTGATGTTCCTGTTTTTTTTCTTTATTGTTCTTAATAGCACTTGCAGAAATATAGTTTACCTCCCAACAGACCTGGAAAAACTATGTAATGAGATAACAAGCCTGAATGTTTCCAAATTACAACCAAAAAGCAGCAAGAAACAATAGTGAAATTATAACTCAATAAAAATCAGTTAGGGAAACAAACATCAACAAAATCGATGGGCTTCAGGTCAGGTAGCCAATCATTGACATATGTTCACTGAATAGTACACAGAGATAATAAGAGAATTTATAGAATAACTGTACATTAAGCACAACAAAGGAAGCTATTGTGAGAGGCAAATACATATAGACAAAAACATACTGATACAGAGCTAAGAACTCGAGTATTTTAATCAATTAAATACTCACAGATATTTAAGAATGAAAATCACCAAAATACCTTCATCCTGCAGGTTCCTATATTTTTGCTTATATGAAAGAGGAGCTCATTTTCTCCCTTGTTAATGCATCAAATCCCACAACCTCTATTTCTTAAAAGCCTTAAAAGTTCACAGTAGCCAGACATTCTCCACCCTTTAAATATTCTCTCCCAGTCTGTATTGAGTACATTTAGCAATCAGATAGTAATAAAACACTGTTTTCAAAGCCAGTCATGGTGGTTTTTTTCCTGCCAGGTGCACCCAATTATTGCAAGAAAGTCAAAATACCTATATGCAGCAGTATGCAGTAATTACAGCAGAAAATCAATATTCTTCCATTAAAAATGAAAAACAAAACAAAGAAAAAATGCAGAAGATGAAGGATATACAAAGTTTTTAAGTCCATTTATTTCTTATTTTCTCCTTGGATATATATATTTTCACAACACAATTTTGCTATGGAAAGACTTTTTCAAATATCATCTATCTTTACTCTTCGATTCTTCATGAAAACATGCCTGAAGGACTGTAGTCATAATACACAATTTTCAAATCCTGAACTGGTCTGTGAGAGTATCTTCAGAGGTCTTCTCAAGTTTAGATGAGAATAGGCTTTGGAGAATAACACCTCCCTGTCCTCCTGCATGAAATGTTGGCTTCTCCACCACTGATAAACTTCACAGTAAAGTAAAGAGGTTGGATGTTTCACAGAGCAGCTAATTTGTTTATCTGCAAGCACACATAGAGTCCAAATTTTCTTCCACTGGCTTTCTGACTGAAAAGTAAGTACACTAAAAACAGTCATAAGAAGATCCAGTCTATAATCAGGGAGCAATCACATGTATTGTCCTAGTTTCATCTGGGATGGAGTTAATTTACTTTCTAGTAGCTGGCACAGCCCTGTGTTCTGGATTTAGCACGAGAATAATGTTGATAACACCCTGATGTTTTAGTTGTTGCTAAGCAATGCTTGCCATAAGTCAAGGACTTTTCAGCCTCTCATGCCCTGCCAGCGAGAAAGCCGGAGTGGCACAAGAAGCTGGGAGGGGACACAGCCTGAACAGCTGACCCAAACGGGTCAGAGGGACATTCCAGATCGTATGACATAATGCTCAGGATATAAACTAGGGAGAAGGCTGGGCAGGGCTGCTGCTTGGGCACTGGCTGGGCATCAGTTGTTGAGTGACAAGTGGAGGAGAGTGGCTTCATTTCCAGCTGGGATTACAACACGACACTGTATAAAGTCAGTTCTGGTTAAATCTGAACTACAGTAATTTTGAAATAGAAACCAAAAGGAGAAAATAGCATAAGAAATGGCTACATATATGTCAATCTCAGCAAATATGAATGGTCTCATTAAGTTCACAGCAGACCATAAAACGCATGAATATTTGCAGAGTACAGATCTGGAGCTGGGACTCACTGAATGAGACCATAGAATGAAAATAAATATTACAAAAGAGTGCATGAAAAGAAAAAAGAAAATTGAAAGTTATTTGAATTCTAATTCCCCTGCTAAGACCTGAATTTAAATGTATTTATATGTTCCATATTCCTGAAGATGTGAATTAGTGCACAAGATACATCTTTCTGCCTGAAGGCAGGCAACAATATCATCTCATACTGACCAAGAAGAATTAGAGCATAGAAATCCACTGATTCTGCCATTGAAAAAAATCTTTTTGCTTGTTAAGTTTCCACATTTATTTATCATATCAATACAAAAACTGATCTTATCCCTTTCCAGAGATACAATAATACAAATTATTAACTCTTTTAAGCACTAAAGAATTACCACAAAGACTTAGTGGTTTAAGTTATTGTTTATTCATCTCTTTTTTATATTGATAATTTCTCTTTTTTGCAGTTATCTTGAAGTTTGTCCTATTTCTCCTTTCTTCAAAGAGAGTGGTAGCTGGTGGTAGGACTCCTCAGGGACAACAAATCCATTCATAAAATTTTGCTAACATATTTCTAGAAACTCAAGAAGTTAAAACATAGGGCTTGTATTCTCATCAACAAATCTCAAATTCAATTAATTCAATATTCAAGATATTCCTGAGGAATGCAGTAGAAGGCTGGTTTTTGTGAATGCTGGCCTAGCCCTCATCTCTGTGATTAGAACCTCTGCATCACTCACAAAATAATTTAGAAGAGAGAAAATAAGTACACCTTAAAAAAACAAGTAAATAAGATATACTAAAATCAGTTCTAAGCTTCCTTTTAGAGCTATAATTATTTTTGTCAGTCTTGGACATTTTACATCTGATAAGCTTATCTCCAGAAACACCTGACACTCTTTCATATTTACTTTTCTGCCAAACAAACCAAAACCACTGGTTCTGAAAAAATGATTGGCAGACAGTCCAGAGAGAGGTGGTTACTGGGAAAATTTAGAAGATAAGGAAAGACACCAATTTATGAAGAATGTAGCAATACAGGGGGAAAATGATAAACAAATGAGGGAAAATTTATATTTGAAAGGTAATCAAGTAAAAAAAGAATGACACGTATCTAAACATATATTTACTGTTCACATTGTTCTACTATAGCAGGAAAAAAAAATCTATGTAAGAAAATTTCTGTGTTTAATGAACAATACTGTGTAAATTTGCTAGTATAGCAATTTTACATTGCAACTACCTTGTATCCTTATTTGCCTAAAGCTATTATAAGGAACATGAGTCTTAGTTAAATAAATCCCTGGTTTCAGCTGTATTATCCAGAAGAAAACCAAGTTCATAAAGCTGCTTAATCTGAAGAAAAGAGGCGTGGAAACTTCTCACTCCATCAAAGCACTTCTTCAAAGTTTCCTTTTGATCAACAGAAAACTCCAGTGAAGAAAATTAATTTTAAAGAGCTTCACTATCAATGCATAAGAATGAATAGAGCAGTAGATCATTTTAGTTTTAGTACCAAATATTTTTCTTGATATCACATAACCACGTTTCTAACCAGATGAGGTAGAAATGTTTACCTTTGCTATACCATCTTATGGACATTTTGCCTGAGACTTAGAAGTCTGTGGCCAATAAAATAACTTTTACAGAGTAGAATGTTTGTAAGTAAAAAGAACTCGATGACCAGAGCAACAAATACAGCCTGCACAGGGCACCTCACCTTCTTGTTCCTTTCTGATTTTTTGTGAATAGCAGATAATTTTGAAGTGTCTTTAATTTCTAATGCTACAATTAAATTTATTAGGACTCTTACATGAGAAAACTCATTTAACTTTCCTATTTTGATCTAAAATATGTTATACAGAGAAATACTCTCTCTCTCTCTCTCTCTCTCTCTCTATATATATATGTATATATATATATATATATTTAGGGTACCACAAACTCATTTTTTCTTCTCTTAAATGCAATTCTGTTTTTAATGGGCATAATAATTATCAGATTATCTTTACTGTATTGTTGGATTCTAGTTTTTTTAATGAGCATTGAATTTACGTATGTCAAGCTATTCCCACAAGCAGCTCCAGTGTTGTGGACAAAAATTAATTTTTTATACCTGAGGGATCATGAAACGAAAAGATCAGTAGTACAAAACTTGCCAAATGACAACAGAAGGACAAGGACACCTTTTGGTGCCCATGAATTAGTAGAATCAGCCCTGTGGAGTAACCCTTCAAGGAGAGCAGTGACAGAAGGATGTTGTGTGCATGCACACTAAGCCACACACCCAAACCCACTCACGGTACCATTGCAGCACCTCAGCTGCCCTGCCAGTAGAGACATGCCCTGAATGGCATCAGAAAGAAGGGAATTCTGAGTCCCAGCACTGATACTCACTGCTATCAAACCTCCTTTTGCCCACAAAAAGCATAACCCACACCTCTGCTATGTCTTTCTCAATGCTCCATGCATGCAGGATTTGCAGGGCTTTATATTATCTACCATGAGAGTAACCAATGTCACTTCCTATTACCTATGGAACAACTCATAAAATACTTCTGGAACTGAAAAGACTGGGTGCTTTGTACCCCTGTACAATTAATGTCAAATATAGAACCATGCAGAAAACCATCTGAAATGGGTTTCTGAATGGGTACTCATCTGAAATGAGTACCTGGCCATTTGTGAGGAAGACAAGAAGAATAGAAGTTGCTTCATCTGCAGTTTTGAAAAGATAGATATTATTGAGCAAAGATGTCAAGAAAAAGACAATGAGAAGGCTGAGAACAATTTCAACAATATACTTTGCAATATTTAAAAGCTAAATACAGTTTTGGTTGTTTTTTTCTGTTGTTGTTGGGGGTTTTTTTTCAGTTTTTTGTAATAACCAGCATTTGAAAAGATTCTCTCTTGTCTAAGTTCTAAACATTCTATTCTACTCAACATACTAAAATTGATCTGTGTTCTGTGAATCAGAGAGGAAAGAGAAACAGTGAGTAATTTTATTTTTGCCACTGTCTCGCAAGTCCTAACAGATCCAGTAACACTGTGTTTTATTAAATGTGAATTTATTCAGGGCAACACGTTTTTTTCTTGTGCATACTTTTTATGTGCATGTTTATAAGACCACTGTAAGACACTGAACACACAGACTGTGAGAATTGTTCCCCTCAGGACTGAGCAAGCATAAGCCAGAACGTGAAGTTTTGGGATTCTACTTTGACTAAATGAATACAGCTGACGGGTCTTCTTTATTATGAACTTAAATCCGAAGTGCCACATATTGTAGTGCTGTCATAATGCAGAATATTTGAGCATTATTAATTGGAATTGTTTACAGACAGAATGTCTGAAATTTATTGACTTAGAATACACTACACATATAGGACCATTAAAACATTTTTCTCAGGGTGATCTTCAGATGTGCTCAGGAACTATCTGAGGGTCTCACAACATTATTAGCATATATGTAAATTAATACAAACACACAAAGTAGAGCAGACTAGCAAATGTTTGAGAGGAGAGATGCCAGCAAACTTTGCCTCAGCAACTCTCCACTCTGGCTTGTGATACAGGGACTTAATTTAGCCAGAGAAATTTTCAAATTTCTGGTTCCTGTGAGATATGGAAAAGAGATATTGTACTTGAGAAATGGTACTTGATTTGTCCATGAAATAAAGATCAATTTGTGAACTTCTAAGTTTTACAAGAATTCAAGGTCAGGACTTCCACACTTACTTAGTTTTGCTAATGAGATTTCTGTGGGGATGGTGAGGTGGAGAAAGGGATGTGATACAGTCACTTCAAACTGTCTACAAACCAAGGGAATTAAAACTTGTTTTCATGCAAGGCTTCAAAAAGTGTAATCTTATAATCAAGTATGCTTGATGTTAACTTCAGACACCTCTTTGGTGAATGCCATGATTTTTTCTAATAATTCTAAGGAAAAAAACCACCTATTATTTGATTGATTTTTCTTTCTCATGGTTCTAAAAGGATAATGGCTCTGCAAACCTTCCAAGCCGTGTCCTGAATTCTCAAAATACCTAATCCTCACTCAGAATATAAACATGCTGCTTTTCACTTTTTTATGCTAATGACTTGAACAGTCATTCGTAGCCTCCTATACTTTCAATTCACAGAATGAGCATTTCTTCCTGTTTGCCCCTCTTTGTCTAAAGTCTTCGGTTTGCTTTGAAGCAATACAGATTCATTGTGAATGACTCTTATTAAGAACTAACAGAGACAAAATTAAGAATAACAGCGACAGATTGGAGAAAACATGCATTCTAAATGTGCTTAGATGATTGGAATCATAAAGCCATGGAGTAATTTAGGTTGGAAGAGGCCTTTTAGACCAACAAGTCCAACTTCTAACTTAGCACCTCCAAGTCAACCACTAAACCATGTCCCTAAATGTCACATCTATGCCTCTTTTTTAAATGTTTCGGGGAGAAACTGGCAATATAAATTAGACAGTTTTATACTTTCATTATGATTTAAGGATAAAGAAATATTTGCATTTGCAAATCTTTTGCTAGACAGGCCATAACGTTCTTAAATAATGCCTGTAATTCCTCTCCATTTATCAAAGGCCATTTGAAATTTCATGTAGAAAGAAAATTAGAGATGCTAAAGCTCAATTAGAACTTAATATGGTCACTTCTATAAAGGATGATAAAATGGTTTTATAAGTACATTAATAACAAAAGGATGGTCAAAGAAAACTTCAATTCTTTTTTGAACATGATGAGGGAATATAGTTAGCAAAGATGAGGAAAGGACTGAGGTACTTAACACCTTCTTTGCCTCAGATTTCAAGAATTAGACAGGCTGTCCTCAGGAGAGCTGGCCTCCTGAGTCAGTAGATGGGGACAGGGAGCAGAATAGACCACCTGTAGTCCAAGAGGAAGCAGTGAGTAACTTCATATATATGAATATATATATACCAGTACCATTCCTCTCTACTATTAAAACATCATCCTAATAAGTTAATCTTCACATGATATATGACAGATGCTAATAAACTGCTGCAGGTCTAGATTCAACCAGATTGAAAAAACACTACCAACAGTCTAAATCCAGCAAGCGGTCACTCTCTTAACAAGTGATGAGTGACCTACAGCTTGAAACCAGACAAGCACATTCCTGCCATGAATGACAGAATCTTTCCCAATACTCCCTAAAATTATTTTATCATTAAAAATTGAATACAATTTGACTCTGTAATTACATTCAGCATTTAAAGTTCTCAAGAAGACATATGTCAGGCTCATGGAATAAGAAGATTGTTGGCCTTGCTATTCTTATATTTTGAAGGATACACTCAGCTTATACTACCAGAACTGGTCCTTTGTGGGAGAGGAGTTTTGGGAGAAGTCTGACTGTGTATTCAGCCCAGAGAATTCTCAGGACCTGCAGGCAGAGACTGAGGCCGTGGGCTGTTCATACATGCTCTCGTCAAGCAGAAATTCATCCAGCATACTCTAAAACATGTTGAGGCCTTTTGTCAAGCTAGTGTGGTAATTTTTCCTCAATTGCATTCTGTCTCAGTCAATGAATCAGAAAAGAACATAACATACTATGCAGAAATGGACAATTTCAGAAACTATTCACCTTCTGGTAGAGGACAATTTCTGATCCTTTTTGATCTTCCCAGGGCATGCTTGCTGAAGAAAAATGAACTCATGTGGAGATCAGCAAAATCATTACACTGCTTGAACTAAGGCTATATCTGCTTTAAACAGTGCTTAGGAAAAGATAATTTATTACTATAGAAATTCAAAAATCTGTGAGAATCTTGGAACCTAATAAAAAAGGGTCTGTGATGAATTACTCTGACAATTTACCACCTCCTTGCGCTATCCAGGCTTCTATTCCTTACCTTAAGTTTTACATTTGTGCTACAGTTGAAGCCAGCTAAATGTGCAACCTTGTGACTAGAATAAATTTACCCATTTAGAATGAATGCATTCAGAATCTTCTGTCTACCACAGAGAATTGTTTATAGAGCTCTATTACATGTATGCTTTGGTCTATTTCAAATCTTGCAGTCAACTGACACACCTGTCTATAATGAAGGAGTTTTTTACCTCGGTTAATTTATGCAGAAAACAGGAATGAGTCAGACTTACACATTTAAAATTTGGTGGAGAAGTTTTACAACTGGATTCAAATATAGCATCTTGCAAAATAACCCTCTGCAAAGAGAACAGTGGGTACGAGAGTCTTTCCAGAAATCCAGAGTCTTCACACAGAAGCTACTAGAGAAGCTTTTCACAGCAATGTATCAGACAAATTCAAGTGCCTGAATCATGTAGACCACAGTGCTTACACAGCAGTGCAGGTTTTCCTTTCAGGTGTCTGTGCAGGTGCTCTGACATTACTGCCAGAAGAAATATCATGCTGATCTTCCCTATATCTCTGAGTTTGAAGTTTCATATTAGGCAAAAAACACTGCCAAGATACTGGGGAAATAAGTCAGTATAAAGATGTATTAATTTGCAAACTCGAAGTTAGTAGTCAAAATTAGAAATGTATTAGCTTTACTTCTGGCTAACAACTTCATAACGGCTGACTAATGTAAGTAACTCTAAAACTTCACTAAGGTACTCTTCTACCTTACTTTCATATCATTAAAATTAAGAGACTCTGTATGTTCAGTTTTCTGTCAGTCTTAGATTCTACCCAGATATAACTTTAGAAATTCTTCTAGACATTTTAGGCTAATGGATAGGACGTTAAATAGGTGCAAGAGTTCCTACTGTTCCTGTAACAATGACCCAAAAAAGATCAGGATATTTCCTCCTACTGTGTCACAATAGTCTATTTTGGTTGAACTCAACTTTTCTATGGTTGAGGCCTTTTTTTTTCCTTTTCTAGACTTTGATCTGACATTTCCAAGCAATTTTTAAGAGTGCAATGAGGAATAGAAGAAGGCAGCAGGAGCAGAAAACCTGTCATTAAAGGCAGTGAAAGTCAATGAGCCTAAAAAAAGCTGTTCAGGCATATTGTATCCTAATAATTAAAGAGTAATTTTTCAAGCATATCTTATATGCAGATATCTAGCTGAAGAGTGAGGTCACTGGTCACTTTTGAAAAGAAGAATTTGAAAGATGACTGCAGCTGGTAACATTTTACATAGAGTTCTCAAAAGAGTATGAAGTAAAATTGTATATGGAAAGAGGGTTAAATAAGAAAAAATTGTGACAACTATATATTTTAAAGAAACTCAAATAACAAGGAAGGATTAATGACTTATAAAGGACATTTATGTGTGGCAATCTTCAATGGTTTTGAATGCAGATCTTCAGAATTGTACTTGTTTACATTTTAAAATCTTGCAGTGTAGGGGTTTCTTCTCTGTGATGTCCAAGCAGTGAATCTGATACCTAAATAAAAAGTCTGCATATGAATAAAAATATTTATATCTTTGATGGGAAAAATGTAATCAACACATGTTACATTATCTGTCTTTCTATTTATACTTTCCAAGTGTTGTGTTGCCACTATTAGTTATACTAACAAATAAATACAAATGTTTTGACACAATAAAATTATGTGCACATGATAACTGCCTGGTTAAGGTCATCTTATTACTCATCCACCATTATTTTTACCTCTTTTCTAAAGAAGAAAAGCTCTGCCTGAGTTTAAACAAATGTCTGGTGCCAAAATCCACAGAAAATAAGTGCCTTTCAGGTTTCTAAGAAAAAAGAGACCTTTAAAGGTAGCTTTTAAAAGTACAACGTGCTGAAAAGATCTTACATTGTCTTTCAGCATTTACTTCCCTCTTTTTCAAATCACTGCATAATGCAAATAGGAAGGAGACTTTTAGCTAACGCCCTTTAACCTTAAAAGACAGAAGAAGAAAGCATAATTATGGCAAAGAGATGCTGCGGGACATTCCAATCTCTTTGTGCAGGATAGGTTAAATGAGAGCAATAGGAAGCTCTCTAAATAACTGAATAATTATGCAAAAGTGACCTAGTACTTAAAACAAATATAGACTGGACATGACATAGCATTTTAAACTTTATATTAGCCAAGACATTTGCACTGGACTTTGAATATGCAGCTTACAAGTCACCTATAACAGGGAGTCTTAAAAATTAAGAGATTGTCTACCTGAATTCAAATTCAAACAGGATTGAAATAGTGGTTCAAGACACACCTACTTACTTACTCTGTGCTGGAAAGATAGCTGCTCTGAAGGGGCGGCTGGGCTCTTCTCCCAACAGAGACTGAAATCTCCATAACTGTAAAGCTGTCACAGAAAATTTAAATATCCAGCTCAGCATAATGTGGAGGTAGGTGAGGTGAGACAGAAGTCTTCAGACAGAAAAGTCTTTATCTTATTTTTGTTTGTACAGTAGACCACTCAGTCAATTCAGGGATGAAAAAACGCTATCTTGCCTCTCTGAACTTTCCAGCCGTGCTTCAAACCATTCACAACTAGGGCCCAACCAAGGAAGCAGCTCATGACATCTTGCTGTCCTTCACAGCATTTTGGACAGTAAGATCAAAGGAGGCAACCTGATCACCTGTTATAATAGAAATTTCATCATAAGACCTTGCATCAGATCTGAAGAAGGCAAAGAAAATACTCTTAAAATGCAGCCAGGAATCAAGATAAGACAAGGATACAGGTGACAGAGATGCAGAGGAAGGTATTGCCTCAGGGATGTAGCAAAAGCTTAATGCTTAGGAAGAAAAAACATTATTAAACCTGACTGCTCTACCCATCTATTAGTGTTTAACCTTGCTGGACTCTCAAAGGACACATTTTACCATATTCAGAATTTCTGTAAGAAATGCAACATTTTTTACAGCTCTAATATGATGTAAAGGCATATGTGTTGAACTAAATATTCCTCTTTTGAGGAATTATGACTTTTATGTCTAAGAAAAACAAATTGAAATAATAAATGTGCTATTTTTTATTATAAGTTTGCAAAACTTTTCTGTTATCTATGTTCTCTGTGCTCCAGCCTGTGAAACACTAAATGCTCTCAACTGTGTGTTCAACCCTCTAACCCTCACAGGACCAGAATTGAAATCAGACAGAATTCTGCATTATTTCTTTTAAAGTAAACCAGTTTTAAAGCAGTAGATGAAGTGCTGTACTTGATATGATGTGTACATGATATGGTACTTGGCAAGAACAATAAAAAATCCTCATTCTGCTCAAGTTTAAAAACAATATCTATTTCTAGTCAGCTGTGAATCTGTAAACTAGCTTCTGGGATACATTTTCAAGATAATCTCTGGCTTAACTTTCAAAGTGGCATAAGAATTTCAAGGTGTCTTTCATGTTTATTTCAGATAGCACATTCTGCTTTAATGGCAATACTCATCTGATTAGGAAATGTTTCTGTAGGTAAATGCTTGCTTTGAGACCTGTGTTAGCAGGTCTTCTAGCTGTCATTAGCAAATATTTCTGAGAAAAAATATCCACCTTCTACAGGATGGTATAGCAACAACTAAGTAAATTGCACTGCTCTGTCTCTGGTACAAATTCTATTCTATCCCTTTCACTAACCTGTATATCATCTCCTCACACACACAGGCAATTTTTTAAGAATACATATTTAGTTAAAAAACAGCAGTTTTAACTATCATAATAACACCATCAGGACTGCACAACTGAAACTGGCTGAACAACTAACTCCTACTACCACAGCTATTCATGATTTTCCAGGACATGGTTAACCATCTTCACTGTTTATGTCAGCAGAAGAGCTCCGACAGGTTTTGGCAGCCAGAAGTCTCTCCTTGAGCAACAGTAGGGGGAATCAGAAAAAAGAAAGATTCAATGAAGCCTTCCTCTCAGATTAGGTGGTGAGAAATTCAGCTACTATTGCTACAACTCACTATTTCTTGGCATATAGAAAAATATTAAATAGACACCAATAGATTTCTTGAAACCTGAAAAGTTTCTTTGAAATCATCCATCTTGAGTTGTTGCAATTCAGACTGAATAGCTTAAGTTGGAAATGACCACTATATTATTTAGATATCTGTTCATGAATCTGTGCATTGGTCCGAGTGGAACACTTGTTCTAATCATATTTATTATGCAGTAAAACACTGAGTTTATAGAAATTATCACCTTACTCAGAAAGCAGTTCCTTTAGAGGGTTTATACAACATAGAAAATGAGAATACTAAATCATGGTTTCTCCAACAGACTTCAGCTGAAAAAATGATTCATAGAAAACTACAGAAAAGTATATGGCGTTAAAAAAGAACTGTGAAATCTGCAGAGATTTTTACCAATTATTCAGTAGGAAATATAATGGCACATTTTAAAGGTAATCCAGAAAAGGGTCATTATAGCACTTTATATTACTTACTAGCTTTTTGACATGTGTTCATGTGCTTTCTGTACAACAACAGAACACCATCTTTCTACAATGATGTCTACATTAGAACATTTTAAAAGGTTTTACTTGGATCTAGTTCTAAGAAAGACCCCTTGGTCTGCTGAGTCAATGTCTTGCATTCACATCACATACCACTTCTGATTAAAACTTGATATTTCTTTCTCATTTCATGCCTTTTAAATGTGGAAAAATATTTCAAATTATCTTGCATTAATTTACAGGGAAGGAACACACATACAAGCAGCTCACAGCAGTGCTCTGAGCTCTCTCTTACATATTCCCATACCACCACTACAGCTTGAAGCAAGTGGACTGCATACTATCTCTTCTGTCCTGTGCATCCATATATAAGGCTGCTCAGACTTAAGGATGAGCAGAATTGCCCCATGCAATACCCACACTGATGATAAATATTCAGAAAGCAGATGGATCCCAGCAGGACTTCAGCGTTCAACCTGCAGTAGAAAAGTCAAATATTGAGGCATAAAAAGACACCCATATCCTAAATTCAGGATGCACTATAGAAATAATAAGTCACTGGATCCCAAGATGTTTTCGGTGCTCTTTCAGAACTTTTAAGTGCTACCATAGCTACAAAATGTTACAATCTACCACAAAAAATGCATTATGTACAGCTCAGTGTATCAGCAGAGAGTTCTCAAGTTGTCAAGAAGTTACCAGAGTGCGTGGGATTGTTTCTTAATCCTGACAACCAAAACAGCCCCCAAAGGGTCACATGAATTTAGGCCATGCCATCTACTCTCCTGCACGTTCTTCAGTCACAGAAGAGATCCAGAGAGCCTGCTCCAAAGGTCATATTTCCATTTAGGCCATGAAGAAGCCTCTCTATTTTTCAGAGAGCTTAGTAAGAATTGTTCCCTATCCCTCCTGTAATCCTCTCCTACCTGCAATTCCTCCATAGCTTTTCCAATCTATATTATTTTCCTAATATCTCCAAATTTACTACATGGTTACTTGCTTTAATTTGGCTGTGGAGGGGGAAAACATGAAGATGTGCTTTCTGTGTTTTTCAGTGGTCTTTAAAGCAAATAATACAATTCTGCTTATTCTGTTGAGGCCAGATTTAGCCTACATTGAGCCAGACTGGTACAATAGCAATTTTTCTTCACCTTGCCCTTTGGTGTTGTGCAAGTGACATGGATCAGAATGAGATGTAGTGTAGGAAAGGTTCTTCACAGATTTCCCCATTCCTCATTCAAAGAAAACTGAGACGCTGGGATGAGCTGAGGGGGTAGGCACAGAGGGTGTTATTGTAAAGAGCTGAGCAGAACAATTGACTGGTTAAAAGATCATATACTCTTCTTCCAGATGTCCCACCTTTGTATCTATGGTGCTCTCTTCACTATGCAAAAGTTCTAACTTACCCATTCTTAACAATACCCGGGCATTACCCTGAGAGCATTAATTTTCCTCTGTATATTTGTCTGTGCTATACAATTAAGGAGCAATTTTGTGTTTACTGTTGAATACTTCCCTTTTTTCTGAAAATAATAGCTAATTCCTCATTCATTGATAATGCTGTCAGCTTTGTTTCTTTTAGAATCTGAGCACAGAAACCGAGAAGATTTATTTATTCCATTATAGATTACTACCTCCATCAGATTTTTTTAAGGGCGTTCTTTTTCAGGAATTTTTTCTCTATGCAGATGTGTTAATGCTGCCACTCTGTGGCAGTGATGAGAGAAGTAAATCCAAAATGTCTGTGTTTATGTTGCCCTTAAAAATCTCTTGGAATGATTCCTATTCTGTATTAAATATCATACACACATTTTCTATGTGCAGAACAAGAATTTGCTCATATACTTTAGCTGCTCAAATTCACACCAGGCATGAGCAAGCTGTGGCTGCAACTAAAGCCAGGGTATTATTCCAGATTTCCCAAATAATACAAACATATTCAAGAATAGAAGTTGCTTCTTATTTATTCTGGGGCTTTTAAGGTAGCACTATTGCATGCATATAAAGAATAAACTAGTTTGCCATGTCCAGTGGAGGTATTTGAACTAGAAGTTCCTCTTTGCTTTGCTGCCCGAAATTCTGTGTGAGACAGACAATACTCTTCTTATTCTGCTACAGAACAAACTTCTTTTTTCTGGGTCAGTTGGCTAGCCAAGTGATAGTTACTTTCCTATTTTGCTGAAGCCCTTGTATATCTGCCAGGGCCAAAACATCTCCAGTACCAGCAGCTGATTCGCTGCACTAGAATATACAGAAATTTAAAAGAGGCAAGAGAAAGTGTTGATCTCAAGCAGAGAGGCATCTGGCAGGCCTCTGTAATTAAATTCCTGGCACCTCCTGTGCATTTTTATAATTTTCCCTCAGTCAGCAGATAAAACTAAAAGTGTTAGATTCCAGAATTCACTGTATATTCTTTTAAATGTCACCATATATTTGCTGGTCACTACTCAGTTAAGCTCCCACAATTTTCCATCTACAAATACTGTTCATTAATTGTTTCTGAAATATCATTCCACACAAGACTTCAGTTCTTTAAGTGATTTGAGGTCTTCTCACTCCCTCCCAAACATGGCCATACCAGCTGGTCCTGTCTATATCCAAGGCCTCCTGCTTGAATCATGGCTTGATAGGATTGCATACATCTCCATACTTTAAAAAAGTATCTTTACTGATAAATATTTCAATTAAAAAGAACAAAAAAAAGGGTTCAGTGAAATGAAACAATGGCATTTTCTAACCATTTAACCAGAGCCTTTTCCTATCCTACAAAATAACTAATCTTCAGCAAAAGAACTCTGTAACCTGAATCTCTACACAGTTATGTGAATTAAATATCAACATGATTCCTTTCCTCCACGTGATTCCTTTCAAGCAACTACTGAAAGTTTGTCTTATATTTTGTTTTCTGTACTCTCTGTTTGTTCCTGATTTTTTTTTAGCTTGATGCTGATGAAGAATCTTCAAGCTACTTAACCTCAGCTATGGTTACACTACTGTGTCATGGAAGTTCAGTTCTGATCTCCACAGTTCAAGAGAAGTTGCTTCTGAAAAAGGTCCAGCAGAGGCCACAAAGATGGTTTGGGGTCTGGAGCATCTCTCTTACAGGGATAAACTGTGGGAGCTTGGCATTTTTTGTCTAGAAAAGAGAAGACAGAGAAGCTCTCATAAATGTGTACAAATATCTCAAAGGCAGGTGCCAAGAGGATGGTGCCAGACTCTTTTCAGTGGTGCCCAGAAAAAGAACTGGAGCAAAAGCAATAAACTGAAATCCAAGAAGTTTCACCTCAATGTGAGGAGAACATCTTTATGCTGAGGGTGACAGAGCACTGGAACAGGCTGCCATGGGAAGTTGTGTAATCTCCCACTCTGGAGACATTCAAAACCCACCTGGATGCCTTCCTGTGTCACCTGCTCAAGGTGACCCTGCCTTGATGGGGGTTGGACTGGATGATCTCCAGAGATCCCTCCTCACCATAAAAATTAATAAATATTACTTGATCTCAAAGGACCATGGGCAAAACCTTTCATTATGGAAGGATAACCTATCTCAAAAGCACAACCCGTCTGCCATAGAAGGGTAATCAGGTAAGATCTTGGATTAAGATGATCAGTATCACAAAGCAGGTAAAACTTCATTGAAGTGCTTCGATTTCCACTAGATGGTTTGCAAGGTGCCTTAAAATCTTACCAATATCTTATTTCTGCATCACTGAGAAATTACTGTCTTCTCTAGCATTCCTTCACACGTCTGTGTAAAAGAAAGTTGCACTGAGTCCTAAATTGATTTAAACTTCTCATTCTTAAGTTAAAAATAATAATCTGTTTCATCATTGTTACTTTCTAGATCTTTTTTGGAATGTAAACCTGGAATGCAAATACAATATCCTAGAAGAGAGTATGCAAATAGAATATCCCAGGCTCATAAATAAGGAACTGCAGTACGCATGTGAAATTTACTGTTCCGTTTGGCAATTTCATTAAATTTTTTTCCTGGAATGGGTACTTTAAAGTGATAAACTTGATTTTGGTGTCAAATATTCTTTCTTATGCATTCTACTTGATTATAAAGCAGAAGGAAAAAAAAATGAATCAATTCTAAAGTGCAGGAGATTCTGAGGATTGCCCCCGCCCTGAAATAAACTTTGAGGATATTTATATAATCATCTCAAATAGCCTATTACGTGATTTCTTCTGTGAGTCGAATACCAAGTACACATTATGTGTACTGTAGACATATCAACATTCTGTCAAAGAAACTTGTGTTACACAGTGCCAAATGTACCTGAAATAAAGGACACCAGCTACCTTTACATGCACTTCATTTTATGCCTCTATTCACCTGAGCATTCCACTGCTTTGTTCCCACCTGTGTAGAGACAAACTTTTTTTACTGTTGGGTAGTAATAACTATCCCCTGTTTTTAATAAAGAGCTGCCCTTATGGTGAAAGATTATGGTGAAAGATATCTCTCATATTGATGTCTTGATTTGTTTTATCTAACAACCCTTTGTTCAAAGACACAATGCTTCTTCCACTCAAGCAGAAAACTAGAATTACCTAGATTGTTGCTTCTTTTAAAGTTACTTTCTTCAAATCTATCTCCCAAAAAGCATTGCCCTTTTATTCGCTGCATTTATTTGCTTAGCACTCCGTGAACTGTGCTGGAGATATTCACTTATTGGAAACATATTCAGAATGAAAATTATGCAGAAATTATACAGAAATGCAATAGAGGATTGTCAGTAATTCTGTTGACACTTCAAAACACTTGATTTGCACCTGCTCTGCTGTATCCCAGATAGCAAAAGGCTAAAATACCAGCAGAATTCCTGGCAAAATATCCTGCAGCAAGCACAAGAGGAAAAGCATTTCTATTCAGCACAATACCAGAGAAAAAAATGTTACTGTTGTCAATAGTTGTGAAGGATGCCCAGGGCAGACCATGCTTCATAAAATATCAACACTTTATCACTCTCTACCTGAACAGAGGTTTTAGCCAGACAGGGGTCAGTCTCTTCTCCCAGGCAACTAATGACAGGAGAGGGAACATAGTCTCAAGCTGTGCCAAGGAAAGTTCAGGTTGAACATTAGGAGGAACTTCTACAGAAATGGTGATTAAACATAAGAGTGGCTGCCCAGGGAGGTGGTGGAGTCCCTGAAAGTGTTTAAGATAAGGCTGGATGCGACACTCAGTGCCAGGGTCTGGTTGACCTGGTGATGTTTGGTCAAAGGTTGGGCTCAATTATTTCGGAGATCTTTTCCAACATAATTCTGTGATCTGTGAAATCTGCTGCCCAACCTGCTACAATAGCCATTCTGTGCTCCCTCTCATTAAGCTCTTTGCAAATATATAAACTAATATAGACTTACTGCTCAAAATACAGTTTCAACACTTCTTCCATATTCTATATGATGGTTCTTCCTGCTCTTGTAGTACCAAATCTGTCTAGAGATTTAAAAGTAGACTGTCACATTTGAAAGTACAAGACATTTGAAGTAGTCTGCAGGTCTGACTTTTGTAACAGAAACTAGTGTGAGTCGTTATTAATTTTATATAAAATAATTCCAATGGTTTCCAGCAACCAATATGAGAGTGGCTCATGATATGTCACAATGATAGATTGAACACTGAATTAAATTAACTGGTTTTATTAGCATGATGAAGTTTTAATTCTCCTGTGGGTTTGAAAAACTTCTTTTTGTGTGATAAACCTCTAAGCACCCTCTAACTGGTAGAACTTGACCTAAACCTGATTTCTGGCTTGTACACTTATTTTAGATAAGTAAAGTTATATCAGTTTTGTTACTTTCAAATCAAGAGCACTTGCCATTCAATATAATGCTTTGTAACCTCAAAAACCTTCACCTATCTTGAAAGCTATCACTTAAGATACATTAAAAAATCCCTCAAAACAGAAAAGAACATTTTCATACTGTTTACTGCAGGCTTAATATTATTCACATTCTGTTGAATACTGCAATGAATCCCAAAAGGGTAATGTGTGAATTTCAGGTGACTTTTACTAACTACAGTGATGTGAAATAAATTATGCAGAAGCCAAAGAAATTGGAATCACTTTCTAGAAATTCACAGTTCAAGGATGGGATATTTATAATTCTAAATACATCATGTTATGGCTGCTCAGGCCATTTGATGTGAGATGAAGGTTAGGAAGTCTTAAGAGCAGAATGTCAAATAGGAACAATGTAAAAGTACAGAACCAGGAGTTACGTGGCTATCTAATTTTCCCCTCTCAGTTTAACCAGTAGTATCTTTCATGCAGTTAATAATGATTCACTTAATCACTGAACTCCCTGTTTTTAGAATTAATTTACAATTTCATAATTTTAGGTAATCTAAAGGGTTTATGATCACTTAATCAGAAAGAATATGTACAGTCAAAAAACTTGCCTTCAGTCTGCTTATGACCTTATGACTAACACCTTTAACCAGCTTAGGAAGCCCAAGGACAACGCAAAGTAGGACTTATTAATTTGCTTAGATATCTCTCATGTGCCAAAGTGAGTGGTAGGACACAATGATTTTAATTATCCGGTCGGGATGCAGGAGGCAGCAGCGTTTCTGAAAACTTCCTAGGAGAGAACAGGAGACCAGAAGAGTACTGAAGTGCTTTTCTGCAAATGGTCAAGCAAAACACGATGCTTGATAGATCCTCTTTCAAAGTAATTAATGAGGACAGTAGGCAGTTTTCAATGCAATCTCTAATTGTAGGCAAAACTTAGCAGAGTACTGTGGTGAGGATTAATTTGCTTAACATCTGTGAAAAGTTTTAAGCACAGAGTCATATAAACATTAAGTGGCATCATTGTTTTAATAGAAAAAGGATGAGTTGCATTTCGATTTTACTTTGTCATGAGCAGCCTAGAGAACACCTGCTTTCCACACAAAAACATGAAGAGATATGAGTTCAAAACTAACATGTCATGGTGAAAAACTGGAGCTGTCTTTTTCTGTATATGGCACATCATTCGTGTTTGGTACTCACTGCCAGAAATCATTGCAGAGATAAAAAATAGATTAAAACAAATGAGTTTACATATTTGTTGCTGTTCTGGAGTAATTAATATGTCAATCCTCTAAATTACAGTCACCAAGTTACAGATTCCTTAAAAAATTGGACTATGAGAAAAGATATCATCAGGTTTTGTGTGGATAGGACTATGTCTAGTATGTCTAGTATGTCAAAATAACTCCCAGCAAATGAGACATCAAAAATTACTTCCTAATATGGAACTAAAGCTTTCGTATAAAACAATAACTATTGCAGCTCTCTTAATATAATAAAAATATATCTGGGCTTTTACCAAAGTACTTCATTATGTAAGATCACCACCAATTACCCATAATCAAATCAAACTTCCTTTTTAAGGGAACAAACATGTAAAATTATGGATATTTTATTTTTAACCCGGTGCAGAAGAAATAACAGAACATACTGTCTGAGCGCTGACCTGGGTCCCTACTGAATGCCTTTCATGATGTAAACCTCTAAAAATTAAGATACAACACCAACAGAAATTCACTGCACAACTACCCAATAGCTCAGCTATCAATGGGGCAGCCAGAACTCTCATGGCAAGGTGTGGAGTGCTGTACCAGCTTTCCCATGAGAGCAGCAAGACTCAAAACCTAACTACTTCAAAGCTCAGCCTTCAAAAATTTCTGACAGGACTACTTCGTGAGATCCAGAATCCTTTCCTATTTCACCATCTGAGTAGTAGAGGAGACATCATCTTTCTTATCATAGCCAGATAGGTGAGACCCTCATGCAACACTGAACACCAGTCTTGTGAAAATAGAGCCTTTGTTCAGCACTTTGTTGTTTTAAAGATGACTAAATGTGAGAGAAGTCCTTGGAATCTTCATGAAAGAGCAACATCCAGCAATCCATACACATGACAGAGATAATTTAGGACAATCATTGCTATAACCAATAAAGAAAAAATTGTGTCTTAATCTAAAATTAAAGTAATTTTACTCTATTATCACATCATTTCAGAATATAACATCCCACTGGCAACAGATTATTATTGAAATTACTTCTCTCTTGCTACATTTAAAGTGGCACTCTCACTATAATGAACTGAATTGTTGTCATTGTGATGAAAAAGCCACGTGAAGAATTTTTAACATGGGCAAGTACTTCAATTTTCTCTACCACAGGAAGGCACTCAAAGTCACATTTTCTTTTCTTTGTATTTTTTCTTTGTGATTTTGTTAATTTTCTAGTCATGCTTGATTAAAGCTTTCTGTAATCCATAGGGTTTTTTGTAAAAAGGCTGTAAAATTGACTGTCCCAATACTAAGGAACTAATGCTTCTAAGGGGCAGCACTGCTCCACAGCTGCTACCATCAACCTCAAGTTCCTCTGTTAACAATTATAAGTCATTCTTAAAAGGCTTGACAAAGAATCACATAAAATTTCCCAATGTCTTGGTGAAAAGAAAGCATAAGCAAAGAGATTTGAATGAGGAAGATGGGAGAGAAGAAATGAATAAACCATTAAAACTTATTATAGGAAATTATGCAAATAGACAGCCACTTTTTCTTACATTATTGACTGGAGGCATTGTGATGAGCCAAGGCAGTGGACAGACACTGTATGCTGTTGTCTGTCTACCCATTGAGTGTTTCCACAGCCATGATCTTTCATAGGTAAATAACAAAATATGGGGGTTGTTCCTCTGGCGTCAGTTCCATTACATGGGATATATATCCAAAAGGGGAATGACAAAATATTTTTACAAAATTGTTTTTAAAAATGTACTCAGAACATACAAAGTGACCTCAATTTGGAGGAAAATATTTGGAAGATTTTGTTTTGACTTTCAGTCAAAATCAGAGAATAAATTAGAACATATATTAAAATAAAAATCAAACTATATAAGCCACCATGATGGAACTTTTTAAAATGTAAGTTCCTTAATTCAAAAGGATACCATTAATTTAAAGGAAGAGGAAGAGAAGAAAGAATTGCTATCCTTCTAGTCCAGTGGATGGATCGTGTCTTCATCTTACAGAAAATCTGAGACCAATCTCACCTCTGTTTAATTCTGTCATATTCTTCAAACTTCTATTATTGAGGCATATGTCCTAGCTGACAACGTATAATAATGCTGGCACCACTTTCTCTTCCTCCCTGGCTTTGTGCAAAGCTCCTAATTTACATCATGGCTTAAAGCCTAGCGTCATTAAAAATAAAGAAAAAAGAAACATAACTAGGAACTGGAAGATAAACTACTTTTTTTTTTTTTTTTTTTTTTTTTTTTTAAATTAAGGCTCTTATTTTTGAGAAAGTGCACACAAGGAGATTTTTAAAAATAATTTTTAAAGACAACATTTTCTTTATTTTTTTTTAACATCAGCAAATGACCTGAAAGGAGTAACTAGCAACATGAAAATATCTGTAAGAAATTTATTTGAAGTATAGAAAAGTGACACTGGTCTAGGACATAAGCTGTATAAACGATTATTATTATATTCAGATTAGGTACCGATGCTTTTAAAAACATTTTAAAAAAATTTGAAATTATTTTTAAAAATGTTTAAAATATATTTCAAGAAGAAAAAGTAGTATGTTTTGAATGATTTATAAGACCTTATTTTCTTCAAATTAATTATTTTGTTTAGGTTTGTTTCTCTAGTAAAATAATCTTAAATGAAAATATAAAATTTTAAAATTTAAACTTTACTTTTTGGAAGGCAGAGATCAACTGAAATAATAGATAAATTTTACACTACTTTTAGCTGACAGTTTCTAAAAACAGCAATTAAAGTTTCACTTTTTCAGTGTAAGAAATTGACCTAGAAAATATAACTTCTTTTGCCATTTTTTGCCTCCTGCCCATCCCTGGCTATTTTGAAAATCCACTCAGAAGGACACAAGGGAAAAAGGAAATATTTCTAGCATAGATGGATTTTTGCCAACATGGCAATAACGTTAAATGTTTTGACAATGGAATTAATTCAGAAAATCCAGACTAGAAAGAGAGAATACAGCAGAAGACATGAAGGTTTTCCACATGTATCATGTTTGTGCATCTGGTATATGCACAAATATATAGAATGGAAGTGGACTGTGAACTTCCACCCTGAATCAGGGAAACCTGAAATATATTCACAGAAATGATACACAAAGATGGTCAGAATTTTTAAAAAGCCATGCTTAAATTTAAATTTAAAAGAAAAAATAGTTTGGCAATCAATGAGAAAGAAAGGTTAATGCACAAAATAAATTTTTTACCTAATTTTCTTGTGCTTTTTGCAGCCATCATCCATAGAAAACAAAATGTTAAATAGTTTTTTCCTCTGAGCAGGACAGGATTATTCACAGGGGATGCCAGAATATTGCTTGTGGTAGGAGGTAGGCTCTGATCTCAGCTGGGCCATATTGGTGGCTTCCCTCTTACAGAGCAAAAGGTAGCGCTCCACATAGAACAAAGAAATAAATAAGCTATTATTTGCCTACTGTCTTTGATAGTATTAGACTTGTGGCTATTACTTAGCTGAATAGGACCTCATGGATATGGATGTTAAAGGAGAAAGAAATGATAACATCCCAAGTTGTTGTAGGTCTGACTTGAAGTTATACAATGGCTTGATTAATTATATTGGATCAGCATTAAAAAAAACGTAAAAGAAACACAGGACACAATCCAAGTTACATCTGCTCTTAAATTAATCTTTCTCTTTCTGCCAAATGGAAGGAGCCTATTTATCAATGTGAAACTTCAACCTCATTTAGTGTAATAAAAAATGAGCTTTCAATGAAATGCAATGAGATTTCAAAATGTATCAAAGTATCAGTACACTGACCTGTTTTGGGATAACACCGGTTTTGAAAGTCATTCTTTTCCAGGCAATTTAAGTCCTCATTGAATGACAAGGCTCTATCTATATTAGCCTTCATAAAAACCATAATATTTGGGTTTCACTTGTTCTCCTTAATCTTCTCTGTATAGATTGAAAAACACAGCAGAATGATCTTCTCATTTCTAACTGTTATGGAAGTTTTGTTGCACAGACTTTCTTTGTCCCTTCCTTGTGGGGACAGCTTTCCTGATGCCAGTTCACATCAGGCACTGAAGAGGTTGCATGAATATCGCTTGCGGAAAACACCACCTCTGAAAATCTGGTAGTTTCTAGCATCGCCTACAACAGGCTCAGAACAATAACCAAAATACTCCCCATGCTCTGCATGTTTTGCACAATGTAAATAACCTAAAGCAAAATACTTCCAGACGAGGATATTTGCTCTTCCCTACCCCAAGTCTTCCCTTTAACAAGAGACAATGTGTGAGTAGAAATGTATTTTCTTACTCATTCAAAGCCCAAACACATGGTCTCACAAAAGTTATTTATTCATTGGAAGCTCCTTTTCAAGTCTTGAAGTCTGATAGCAAAAAAAAATTTATGAGATTCTTTACTCAAAAATCCATTACCATTAATTATAACATCACAGAGTCCTACACAGCTAAATATTTTTCCCAGAGACATACAGAAAATCAGTACCCTAACCTGCCTAGATTTCAGATTTAAAATCAGTAAAGAAATATTAGGACGAATATCAAGTTGACTGGTTTTTAATATATCGTACAGTACCATGCAAAGATCAAGAAGTGAGTTTTTAATTCAGAAAAACAGAGGAGACAACATATGCTGTTAGTTTAATGAAAAAGAAAACAACTACATTTCATGTCGTCCATTTTCCAGTTCATGTTACACATTTATATAGAGTTGGAAGAAACATCATATATGTACAGGTACTATTTTATCCAGTAAATAAAACAGTTGACTGTTTTGGCTGAAGAGTACTTGCAGATATTGAAAACGCTGCACAGTGTCCTCTATTTTTCACTAAATTAGATGTTCAGAATTAACCTAAAAATATTTATTTATTATGTCAGTATAAGAAATAGGTTTCAGACTAAAACGTTTCCCTAATTCATAGCAATGTGTCTATAAAAGCAGACTAAACAGTGTATAAACTGTGTGTGAGTAATTCTGTACAACACCCATTACTAGTAATCATATTGAGAATAATTCAGACAAGCTACTTTTTTTTTGTTTGTTTGACTGGTTTTTGTGATGTTAATTTTAGAGAAAAAAATAATAATATAGCGTTTGATATTAAGATCTATTGCAGATATTCTGCTGTTACTTTGAAGTGGAAGCCTGTTTTCTTCATACAATTGAGTCCAAACAAGAAAAATTCTACTAGTCTATGCCTCAATTTTTCACTGCCTATCAAAGCCAAGGAAAAATGAATTCTAAGATGTATTTGTCATTTAGTAGGAATAGTGTTGCATTTGTGACGTTGTAGGGGATACAAGTAGATCAAGGTTTTCAGGGATAGATATTATGTACCTCAGACTATCCTGACAGAATGACTAAAAAAACCCCAAGTCCTCTCTTTGAGTCCTGTCTATTGAATCTCTTCTTTGCCTTTAATTCTGTATTTAAATGTGTACTAACTTCTGGAAGCATTGCTATTTTCAAATAAACTCCAGACAAGTCATTTTGAGGAAAATATATTTAGGTTTTGTGGATTAACAACATGAAGAAAAGAAGGAAGGAATTTAAATAAGCATTTATCTATAACAGGTTCAATCATGTCATCTGAAAATGTATGAGGAGTTCATAATTGGATCTGTTTCTGTTATATCTGTTTTTATCTAATTGTTATATCTGAATTGCCCAACAAACACGTTAATTCAGCAGTTAATCAAGTTTGAAGATGATCAGGTTGCTCCTACTCAAACTTCAAGCCTTCCTCTGTTCATTTTCTGCACTGCTTGTCCTGGGAAAAAAGGCACAAAACACAGCTTGCTGCGGAAGGTGGGGAAAAGATAAAAGCTTTTCTTCTCAATCAAATTTATGAGCCTCATCAAAGTAGCAAATGAGTATCATAGGACCTGGAAAGACACATTCCAGTGAGTGCTAACATGCCTTTTACCACCTTATCCCTCTGAATATTCTGTTCTTTAGGATATAGAGATTAAGAGTCAGACCTAGGACTTGAATACGTAGCTTTCAGTTCTGCAAAAAATGGAAGAAAACCTTCAACTATATGCAAGGGTACAATATCTTTCTATTGTGTATGTGGAAGAAAGTTAACTATATTCTGGCTGTGCAGGACTTCACACTCATCATCTGCTCTGCCCTGGCTTTAGGATCATTACTGGGAACAAAATCAGGGATCAGTGCTTAAAAGCACAGCTTCCTCTTGTTCAGATTAAGCTAAAATCCCCATCAGCAGCCCTCTCTATTACATTTTTGAGTGCAAGGGCTGAGAAGGACTAGCTCCTCTCTGCTGTCTTCAAAACAGCCACCCAGCTGACAGATTAGACAAAACAAGGTTCTTTTACCAAAAGAGGAATTAGTCTGCTGACAGCACAATGCCCTTATAATTTAGTAGTACCTCTGGAGGAAATAGCCCCAAAATCTCTCATGTACGCTCTTTTCTACACTGTATATGTATGTGTATATATATATATACATATATATACATATATATGTGTGTGTGTGTGTGTTCTTCTGTATCCCGATCTTCTATTTTAGTGAAAAGGAAAATACAGGCACCCATGTCTCTTCTACCCAGTGGAGAGCAAAGAGTTTGGAACAGGGCTCTGCCTCAGAGAAAGTTTGGGGAAGGTGTTGCTTCCCCAGTATTGCACACCAGGGCAAAAACACTTTGTACACGTGCCAGACAAGAACTGGAGGAGTCTGTTTAATTTTCTTGTTCTATATCACCAAACCTTTCTAAATTTATTGAGAAAATATGAAAACTTTGCATCTTCTCTCTTCCTTCTCCCAAGATGATACCACAATTACCAGTTCCCTCCCTCAACAGGTTGGTGGGCTCCAATTCTATCTGCCAGTGCAACAAACCATATTTCTGGGCAGAACTGGGGTCTGTAAATGGAATAAGAAATCCTTGCCGGGGTTGATACCGAGGAGGACATCAACTAGAATTAAACTAGTTAAATTAAATCAACTAGTTTTAAACTCCCTTTCTTCCTTCTCACTCACCACATCATAAGGAAATTGTAAAATTCCAGTTATCTAACAATTGACACCAAGATCTCTAATGTTACTCCTGTAAGTCTCTAAATACGCACACACACACCCCAGTGAAGTATTCTGCTCATGTGAACACTAAGCAGAGTGAAAGCATGCTGAGGTTTTAAAAAAATCCTTAGGAAGAGTGATGAAGAAAACCCAGAAAAATCTCAAATACATACTGGAAGTTTCCTGTTGCAATCACTGGTTGACCTTGCCATGTAATACATTAACCATTGAAATATTTTCTTCATTTTCCAAGAAGTATTACTGGTCTTGTGTATTCAGCACAGAGTGAGAAGAAAAGTGAAACAAATGTCAATTAATAAACCAAAAAATAAGAGCAGAAAAAGAAAGTTCCACTACTTTCTTATTTCTACCTCTCAAGTTCTCCATTATGTTCACTTTCTCTTCATTCTCTGTCTAGACTGTGCTCCCACACACCCTACATATGTGTATGCAGAGAATGATAAGAATTGCTCTGTCAATGTTTGAGAAAGACTGGAGGAACACTACTGTAGCCATGAATTTCTTTGACTTTGCAAAAAACTTTCATTCCTGATGGACTTAAGGACAAAGATAACAAATGAACTGAATGTTAAACTGGATTTTGCATTCATTTAAAATATAAGTTAATGATATGTGTTAATCTACCTAGATGAGAAATTCGCAGTCAACAGTCATTTATTTTATATGTTGCAGTACATAATGGTAAAGAAGTACAACACTGTCCTAGTCATATTCAGATTTGACTATTCTATTAGAGAAGAAAATCTATTAATTTCTGTAGAAAAATATAAATCTTGTTTATATTTGATATTTCTCTTAATCTTCAGTGAACAAAATGTAAAATCATCAGTATACAAAAATTTATCAAGCTATTAAATTAATGAAATTCACATATCAAGATAATGAATGTCACATATCATGACCAATTAGCATCACAAATAAAAACCTTTTTTATAAATCTCGTTGTATAAAGTATAGCTGTTTATTAGGAGCTCAGAGTAATCAAATTGCAACTTCCTCTATGACAATTTGACAATAACATATTAACCACAGTTTAAAAAAAACCAAACAGATAATCACACAAAACTATTTAAGTTTAAAAAAACCCAAACAGATAATCACACAAAACTATTTAATTCCTTCAAAGACTTCTGCAAAATACATGGATCTAAAACATGCTCTTGTTAAGGCACTTTTCAATAAAGGCAACTGAAACCAATGAAAGGTCATGACTGGCCACTTGTAAACTTTATAACTATCTGCTGTCATGGCTGCTTTTTGGGGTAGAAACACCATTTATGAGTGTTGATTTGTGCATGGACATGTGCAGTGATGGGAGTCGGTGTCTGAAAATCAAAACCATCCCTGTTCTGCAGATTAGTGCTAACTTGATTTTGAGACAGCCTTTGAAATTAAGTGTACATAAATACCAGGAAAGGTCAATTAGTACATCTTTTATTTATTACTGCACTTTATATTATTTTCACTTGTTAATCCAGTAGCAAACTCCCTGTCATGACACTCTGTCACTACAATATTTTTTCATTTTGATGACGGAATAATTTATAATGTAAAAATTCACTCAAATTTAACAACCAAAGAGTACTTTGATCATGTGCAGACAGCCTCATCAAATAAAGATTTTGCCCAGAGGTTCTGCTGATTGTGTACACTGGAACTCTATTCAAAACCTAAGGGAATATCAACAGGAAGAACTGCACTGGGGACAGATATCTCTGCTTGCTGAGCACAGCAATGTGCAGTGAGTGAGTAAAGACTCCCTCAGAAGGTATCTCAGCTATGAATAAGAACAAGTGCTGCATCTTCAGGAGTACTAAGGAAATAACACAACTTCTAAATGACCAAAGAGCACTTTTAAACATTGCACCTGTAGTCCTTTGCAGGTCCCTGTTTTGAAATTACAAAATTTCTCAAAATTTTGAAAAATTTACAAAATTTACAAAATTTACAAAATTTTCAAACAAAATTTTTATTTTGTTTGAAGCTGTGCAAGAATCTTTGATAAGTCAGAAAGGAGTTCCCTATTTCTTATGACTTTTCCATTCATATGCATTAAGATTCTAAAGACACATGAAATATCTTGTTCTTCTGTTAGTGATTCTCATACATGGGAAACTCACTTTAAAATTATGAATACCTTATCATTTGAGAGTTAGTTTGAGCTTGGCATATATAACTGCTAAAGTATTAAAATTCAGTTCTTCTTTCTGAATACTTCTGTCTGTTACAAATGCATGAGTTAGCAAGGTATCTGGAAAACATAGGATACTAGTTTATATTAGTCCCCATACTTAGCCTCTTATTTTGCAGCATGCTACTGTTTTGGCTTGATGCTGGCTGGATACCAGGCACACACCACTTACCCACAAGCCACTTACTCACTCCCCTCTGCAGCTGCTCAGCAGAGAGAGCATAACAAAGAGTTCATGGGTTGAGATAAGGACCAGGAGAGATCACTCATCAAATGCCAACATGGGCAAAGCAAGCTCAAATTAGAGACAGTAATTGAATTTATTACATTAATAAAATCAAAGCAAGATAATGAGAAGTAAAATTAGATCCTCTAAAAAACCCTTCTCCTCACCCTTCCCTCCTTCCCAGAGAGATAGGGAAGGGGGATAATGGTCAGTTCATCACATTTAATTTCTCTTACTGCTCCAATGGGGGGTCCCTCCTAAAGGAGACAGTTTTCTGTGAACTTCTCCAACATGAGTCCATCCCACAGGCACCAGTCCTCATCAAACTGCTGCAGTGTGGGTCACTCTTCCACGGAGTGCAGTCCTGCAAAGACAGGTTCCTCCAGCATGGGCCCTCTTTCCAAGGGCCTCCCATAGATTCACAGCCTCCTCCCAGGCATCCAGCTGCTCTGACAGGGGGCTCCTCCACGGGCTGTGGGTGCTTCTCTGCATCCCTGTGGATCTCTGTGGGCTGCAGGGGTGTGGTTATTGAGCTAAAAAGAGAGACAAAGGACAGCAACACACATGGACCTCTTTAGGGAAAAAAGGCCAACTTTATTGTGCAGACAACCCGTATTTAAAGTGTGTTACGTGCAGCTAGGGCAGGACAGTAGTTCATTAGACAATTGGAAAAAACGTCCATGGGACAGTACCTCAGGATGTATTCCACGGGAAAGACACCAGGTGTTAATCTTTATTATGAATTCCACTCTGTTTTTCACCATATTATCACCCTGGGAGATTTCCTCCCTAACTGAAGTTCCAGTCAGCTTGTCAGCCTGGGAATGGACCTGAGAGTCAGGAGAAATCCAGGCCTGAAAAGAATTTCCGAGCTGTAATTCCCTAGCTCTCTAAATGTGTGTATCCCCACAGGGGCACAGCTCTCTCACTGTGGGCTGCACCACGGGATGCAGCTCCCATGCCTGGAGCATCTCCTGACCCTTCTCCACCTGCCTTGGTGTCTACAGAGCTGTTCCTCTCACACGTTCTCACCCTGCTCTTCTCTGGTCAAAATATAAAGTGCAGAGTAACTAATTTTTTTCTTCTTAGGTATGTTATCACGGAGGTGTTACTACCATTTCTAATTGTCCTAGCCTTGGCCAGGAGCATATCCATCTTTGGAGCCATTTGGGATCGGCTCTGCCAGACATGGTGGAAGCTTCCAGCAGCTTCTCACAGGAACCAGCCCTGAAGCTCCCTGCTACTTAAAGCCAGGCCAAACAAACCCGGTATAACTATTTATTTCACAGAATATTCTAAGTTGGAAAGGGACCTACAAGGATCACCACGTTCAGCTCTAAAGTGATAAGGGGCCCATACAGGGTTGCAAAGAGGAGCTAAACCCACCCCTTTCTACCTACAGGGTTCAGGGTACAGCATCTCGCTCTCCAATTTTTTTATCTAGCTAGTGGTGACAAACCTATAGCTAATAATAATAATGCTGCTGGGATTATATCAAACTCCTCAGCATAGGTCTCAACTCCTAGTCAAGCTCCCAAATCCGTAGAGTCAATACATTAAAGATACCTTGAAACTTAATTGCAGGCCTCACTGGATACCAACTGAGCATAAAGCTGAGGGACTTTTGAGTAGGTATTGTCATCACTCATCCTAATATTTCTGGAATTTCCTGTTACTTTAACAGATATCTAGTTACTACTTTAAGGCTGTTAGCCATATGAAGCTTTTTAAAGCTTTCTGAAGCTTTGTACACAGTTTATAAATCAGGAATGCTGGTCAACCTAATCTAAGTCACCAGGGTTTACTGGGAGGCAGATAAGACAACCATTCAAATACAAATAGGAATGGAATACACAATATTAAAACCCCTAAACAATATAAAAATTGGAAAGCAAGAATTTGATCACAGAACATTGTGAGTAATGTTGGACATGTGTGAGAGTATAGATTGGAAAATGCGCACACACACACAACACTACTGCCTCACTTTTGCTGATTTCTAGATACAGAGTTGAATTTTGCTGCCCACACAAAAACATTTAACAGGTGACATAAGAAGTGTTTCACATGACAAGATAGATATACAGGTGTGGAAAACTGCACTTTTTAATTAAAATTGTACATCCTTTTTTTTGCATGTTGATTCCCTCTCCTTACACCAAACTACCAAAATTATAAACTACACTGTGAGTGCTCCCATCTATCTATTGTTAATTCTTTGCAAGTATTGGTAGCTGTGACATAATTCATTATAGATACCAAATGAAAAGACTTTCACTTTGACAAAAAGGTAAATAATAGAGGACAGAATGGGAGCAAAAGATTACAAGGTTCACTGCACTATGACATACTATAGGAACAATGAGTTGTTCATAGTTTCAATGCTGGAATGACAGGAAGCATCCAATTTCACTGCAAAAGACTAAATATGCTCTTTTATAATGAAATTCCCCTTTCACAAACCTTTTTCTGCTTTATACACCCCACAGGCTTTTGCATTAGTCACAACAGAAGGCATACTTAGGAAGGAAAATGCAACAATTCATCCTCTTTTTCATTTTTCTTTTTCAAATATACAAATAAATCATCTTCTAAGAAATTGTTTCCATTATTTTTCTGTTCAGCGCTGAGGAAAAGGCACCTAAATTAACTACCAAGCACATGGTTTCCCTGTAGTCTGGCAAATGAGCTAACTACAGCCATTTTTCCTTTCTTTCTTTCTTCCCTCACTTTTTGTCCTTATTAATATGCAAAGCAAGTCGTAGGAGGGATTTTCTTGTTCTCTTGCTCACTAGCTGGAGGGTTATTCCATTGTGATTCTATTTATAGATTTGCTTTCAACTGCAGTGGGGAATTCACCATTTGCTGTTCAGCGTTTTATTCTCAGCTAGCCTCCTGGGGACACGCCATTTTAATAAATTCTATGAATGATACTGTGGTTGCCTTTATTACTCCATCTGTCTTCTTATAGCACAAATAATCTTATTCTTCTGACAATTTCTAAGGTAAAAGATCATCCTTGTTAATTCTATAATAGAAATACAATGAAGGTAAACTATCTTGCTTCTGTGGAAAGATTTTATACATTTTTTCTGAAAAAAAATTAGCTATTACAATCCTGAAGAAAATTTAACATTATTATTGAAAAAAGATGACTCTTTTAATAGGGTATCATCACTTGGCACAAGATCATCATATATGAAAATATTTATCTCTATTATAAACTACAAGGTCAGTTGTTGGTTGCAGCTGTTCGTTTGATGCTGTTTTTCAATTGTTTGCATCTCTTCCCTGTCCACAGGTTACTCCAGCAACACAGAGGGATCTGAACTGCACATTTGGAGTCCAAGGGTAACTTTCATCAGAGCAATCAAGTTCAAGCTGCCATAGAAAGGTTGTACAAAACCCAGCACCAGCTGAGAAAATTCCAGGTGTTGAAGAAACTGGGGAGAATACCTCCACACTTTCCCTAAAATAACAGGGATCTGGGGCAGCAGAATAACCCATTAAACAGCATGTGGATAATGTCCCCAGGTAGAGCTGATTTCAGCTTTCCTCAGGTCTTCTGATTTTCTCTTTGTTGTTTCTGCTCCTCCACAACCCTTTCTGGTCACCACATGCTGCATCACAGAAGAGGACATGAATGATGCCAGATACAAAGAGCTGGGAAGAAACACTTGAACGGCTAGCTGAATGACACCCCACTGCTTCTATATGTGCCAAACAAAATACCAAATCATACCTTCAAAGGGCAATCAGAGGATCCCCACAAATTGCCTTACATCTGCTGGCAAATTTTTATTGTAGCCCTTGAAAAGATTTAAACAATTTTGTGTTTAACTACACTATAATTAGTGAACCATGCATTGGGCAGTGTCCTACCACTATAACTTGTTCTACAAAGAGTCTGAATAGATACAACCACGAGCCATTTTTTTGTGTACACTTAGACCAGCATCAATCCTCAGCCTGCCTTTGGATCCCCCACCCAGCCCAGCTTTGCTGCCCAGAGCAGTCATTCCAGGGTGGCTACATGACCATGATGTGTCTGATTTTAATCTCATCAGCAAGAAAAAACTCACTCCCTCGGAGATAGCCTCTGTTTCTGGCATCCCTGCCTCCAGCCAGTTTGACCCCTTCTGCAGACAAACATTCTTGTCCTCCTTCCTCCTCCTTCATTTTGTGCCCACAGTACTGCTGACTAGTTGCAACGTGGATTTCCCCTTCACATCTTCTAGAATATATATTGTTCTTTCTTTTGTCCACCTGTGGACATCAGATCTGTAGCCTGCTCTCACTGACGACATAAGCAGCATTTGCAGGATCAGAGCATGAACTCCAAAAGGCTCATGCAACAGACACCGCTCAGAGGAGCCAGGAAACTTGACGTCAGGGCTCTAATGTTGAAAATAAACTTGCCATGGAGCGCCAGAGGAAACACTAGAGGGAAATCTTTCACACCCATAACACCTCCACCTTTTAGAGAATGCCATGCTCAGCTCTTAATGACACAGAGCATCCCTGAGGGTACACATTTCCCATGTTCAAAATCCACATGCCTTGAAACATGGAAGGTCTCCACCTACAAGGAAAATAGTAATAAAGAGGATTTAGTTTGCATGCAAGCAAAATACATCATTTTTATAGCATGCTGATAAGTATCCAGGGCACCTGCCTACTAGCATTAGGTTTGCTGACAGAGTTGAAGTGAAAATTACTTTGCAATTGTAATTACTTAGCCCTTCCTTTAGTTTTTCTACTTACCTAGCCCATGGAGCAAAAAACAAGAAATACAAGCTGACCAATTTGATTCACTAAAATGATTAGGGACAATATTCAAGATCAGATCTCTGGCCCAGTCACTTCTATCTGTAAGGAATACAGATGCACCGTTTTCTATGGTCAACCCATGCCTGAACCCCTGAACTGCCAGAGAGAATTATATTGCAATTCTGGCCCGATTTACACTGTGAGTTCCTGCTTTTCAGTATCAGCCTGGACCAGTGGGAAAAAAGTTAATTTGTGCTTCTAGTGCTTAAAATGAGAGCTGCTTGATCAAAATGCAATAGAATTTTTTAAATGAGACGTTTTTCTAATTGAATTGAAAGAAAAAGTCAAGACACAACTTTTTTTTTTTTAACTAGATTTTTTTCCAACTGCTGGGTTATAACCAGATATTCAAGCAGGAAAAAGCATATGCCTTTACATGTTCACCGGTAACTTTCTCCTTGTCACTTGTTTGCATTTTATTTTGGCAAGAAATTATATGCTGGAGAATGAAAGGAAGGAAGGAAGGAAGGAAGGAAGGAAGGAAGGAAGGAAGGAAGGAAGGAAGGAAGGAAGGAAGGAAGGAAGGAAGGAAGGAAGGAAGGAAGGAAGGAAGGAAGGAAGGAAGGAAGGAAGGAAGGAAGGAAGGAAGGAAGGAAGGAAGGAAGGAAGGAAGGAAGGAAGGAAGGAAGGAAGGAAGGAAGGAAGGAAGGAAGGAAGGAAGGAAGGAAGGAAGGAAGGAAGGAAGGAAGGAAGGAAGGAAGGAAGGAAGGAAGGAAGGAAGGAAGGAAGGAAGGAAGGAAGGAAGGAAGGAAGGAATTATTAGAGTGGTATAAAAACTTGGGAGATCATGTCTTGGCCCAATACCCATTTCAGGTATGTCCCTGGGTTTTTGCTTGTCTGACAATACTGTCTTCTTAAGCTTTGGAAACAAACTCCCATTGCATCTACTGCAGAAGATAAACTGGACTCCACTGACAATGCTGTGAGTTTCTGCCTCTGTTCAAAGAAAGGTCAGCCTTAGCCCCGTGTGGACAGCACCAAATCTACAGCTGTTGTGGGTGTTCATTCCTGACTAAGATGGTTACTTTGTCAGGCCCTACCGAACATACAGGGAAATGAAGGGGAGAGTGAAAGCCAGAGCCTGAAAAGCTCAGGGTGGTTTCTCTATTTCCAAGCAAATACCACTGGAGGGGGATGTCAAAGGTGAAAAGTGCTGTACCTTGCTGGAGGGAGAAGGAGCACAAGCAGAAAAAATTGAAAGCAAGATGAAACATTATGTTCCCATGCTGAAAGGAATGAGTAGCACTAAAAAGATGGACAAAGAGTAATAAAAGTTCAAACAAAATACTCTGTGTTCTGCCCCAGCAATTTCCACACTTACAGACAAGTTACTGTAATATCTGGTTAATGACAGAATTCAGGCTGGCGCTGACTCAGGAATAAAGACTATTTACAGCCCCACAGTGCTTCATATAATACTGTGAGAAAATGGGTAGAGGTCTTCAGAGGATAATGGTTCTAAATTTCCTACCCTCTTAATCTCACCATTCCAAATATTCTGGTTCCTAGATCCATTTTAAGAAGTGATATGGTACATTTTCTCACTACTGTTACATGATTTAAATGTTTTCTTCTTTGTCCACCCACACAAAAGGACTAAAAGAGGAGGCAGCAGTATTCTGCCCACACAGTATTAGAGAAGAAATTTTCTTTCTTCTGGAAGCTTAGGACATTACAAAATCTGCTCAGATTGAAGACATTCCATGTCACTAATAGCAGCTGGAAGTGGAATCACACCATTTAGTTTGTAAAAATATATAACTAACACAGCTTGAGGCAACAAATATCAACCTGATATACTGTCTCCAGTGTTTAAGTCATGAGTGAGCACTGAAAACGTTTGCCTCTGCCCTGGTGTGGCCACTCTTCAAAACTTCTATTTTCAAAACTTAGGTGGGCCAGGCCTTGCGCAAGCTCAGGTTATGTTAAAGTTTGCTCTCTCTGAAAAGAAAGTCAGACTACACATACAACACCTAACCTCTTTTTTTTTGTCTATTATTGCACTTTAACAATATAAAAATTAAATTTATTAATAGAACCAACACAGAAAGAGAAAGAAACAGATTTTTTTTTTCTCATATCTTTTCCACTGTGAAAGTAGAAGTAAAAAAAATTACTTCAAGTGAGGCACACAGAGGTCTCAGCCGTGTATGCTAGAAAATAAAGGATTGATATGCACTGCAAAACACATCGATGACCTTGTAGTAATTAATGCAGAGCAGTACATACACTGACATGTTTATTATATGCTCTTATCAACACACACACAACGATAGAGAAAAATGCACTACCGCATTTCTTTTGCACTACTTCACATTACTTGAAGCCTGAAAATTTTAGCAAAAAACCAAAGTAAATTCATCCCTCCCCTTATTCATCCCTTCCACCCTTACACAGCACTGTAACTCCGCTGATGCTCAAAAAAACATGATATCTTGTTTACACTTGAGTAAAAATCAAAATTATATTCATCAAATGGAAGAAATTAATTTCAAGAACATGACATAATAAAAAAGGATGAATGCAAACCTTTTGTATTATGTAATTATATATCTTTTACTCTGCAAAAGGTATATAATAACATGAAACAAATAATAACATGAAACAAAGGTTCAACACAGCAGAAAAAGAAACCCCAGAGTTGAGTTGTATCAAAAACCTTCTAGGAGGTATAAACGGAGTCAAACCTGCCTGGCATATGAAGTAATCCTTTTGCTCCACTCATTGTTGGTATGACCCCATTTGGTAGGATTTGTGTTAATAAAAAGTCCCAGGAAACTATTAGTGTAAAAATGCAGAAACTATGACCCTGAGAAAGATGCAGTGAATTGGGGTTGTTCAGATGGACAGAAATAGGTTGAGAACATGTTAATTACTGACAATTGGCTGTCCTTTTATCAGCATAATTATGATAGTTAATTCACAATAGCTAAAGAAATTGAATGTTTCTACAAGTGAGGAATGTTCTTAAGCACAAAGAAGCTCACAAGGCACGTGGGGTGAGGTTTTGTGGAGACACATGATCAAAAAATTTATATGAGAGACACTGTCTGAAATGTTACACGAGTGTTAATTACTGCTTGAGCTGCTTATTTTCAGTTGTCCAAAACTGCAAAAATTGGAATGCTAGCAGTAAAAATCCGCAGATGTGGACTTATTATACACTTTACTCTGAAAATTTATTTCAGAGTTAGAGCAAAAACAAATGGATGATGAGAAGAAAAGGCAGAAATCTTTGGTGGGTTCTTCCTTCATTTTATAGAGGGTTGTACTGTTAACTTGGCATAGAAAAAGGCAGTGTTGAAATTGAACTGAAGGCATTTTTTGTATTTAAAGCAGATAAAATTTTTTAAAAACATTCTCGAGTTTTTCAAGAGTGCAAAGAAAACTAAGTTTTTTATGGAAAACACATGTATCATAATTTATACATAGTGGAGTAGAGCTAGGAGTCTTATAAAGTCAGGCTTTATGGTTTATGAATTCATTCATTAAATTTGCTCTTTCAATCTTAGTTTTGTACAGAATATTAAAAAAAACCCCAAAACTAAATAATCTTCTCCTTTTCATAGGACAAATAATTTAGAAAAAAGCATATTAAACTGGTAATTTCTTTGGTGAATACAAATATATCTGGAAAAGAGATAAATAAAATAAAATTTCCTTGAGGGAGTATTTTTGGCTAATAGTCTTTGTCACTAAGTTGAGTATCTACCAAAGTAATTGAAATCAAAATACTTAAGGGAATTTGACAACCTTGAAATACATTTCCCTTTAAGGTTATTTCAGCTTTACTTATTCTTAAATTTCAGTGCTATACAGCAAAAATGAAGTGTCAAGTTTTAATTATACAGATCATAACTAGAATTCCACTCTGAACTTTTGCATATCAAGAGAGGATTGCGTGGATTAAATTCCTGTTCCTTGCCAACCCATTCAGTACTAGCACAAATATTAGTTGTTTTAAATGACAGACTGAACTTACAGTTCTTGTATCTAAGGCTTTCTTGTGCAGGGACCTCCAGTAACATCAAAGTTTTTAACGAATAAAGTACACAATTCACCTTGTGTGGATATTTATGGAAAGCACTTCATTCAGGATATGGAAAGAAGTTTTTCATTTGATATATAACATCAATTAAAGATGATGCATCCACTAAAGTCAAAATTATAATCAAGTATTTCAGGCTTTTGAAATGGAATGAGTAAAGCAAAATCAGCAAATGTCTTGACCAAAGCACTGTAGTTAACCTCCATAATTTGCATAATGCTGCATGAACTTTGTTAGAAATTCAATGTTAGGTCAACAGTAAAGTTCCCCTGATTTATAAGGAGTTGGGATTTAATCCAGACTCTACAAAGAATCCAAAGAACTGTTTTATTCCCAAACGTCCATCTTTTGTTTGACTTTCAAGTCTTATTTGATTTTCTTCATGAGACAAAGGAAAAGGAACAAACAAATCATCGAGCAAAGCTGCTTCTTAGGCAGCTCTTTGTTCAAGGTTTTCAGGGAATTAACTGTAGCAAAAGATCATCCACAGTAAAGGAAAAGATAGAAGGAATAAAAGTGTCTTAAGGCTCCTAAAAGTAGTGACCTACCTTTACAGAAGATTAAGTGTAAGTTTTTCAGACAGTAAACGTGTCACAGACATTCAAATTGTTCTCATTTGTCCTGGGTAGTTTCAGTCTATCCTCACCCTCTAATGCAAAGAGATAAAAAGGTTGGTACTGGGAACTGTAGAAATTTGCTGAAAGCCTGTGGAGGACTGCTTTACACAAAAGCTTTGAAAAATTACTGTATTAAAAGAATTTTGATATTTTACATCAAGCTGAACTCTACAAGCACAGGGGGAAAGAGGAAGGTTAATTTGATTGACACTCACACTTCCAATTCATTTCTACCTAGCTATGAAAGCCAGAGCAGTTTCAATCATAGTACTATATTAGTAACCAAGACATGCTTGGTTCTGCATTTACAGCAGCAAAACAAGTCAGTCTGCACACCTAACTGCCTCCTCTGAAGTGCATAAAGGTACTTTTATAGACATAGTAAATATAAACTTATTTTTTCCTAGAATGTCTTTACAGCAGTATTATAGAAATATTTGCATTAAAGATTACCATAAATGTTTTGAGAACAATAGTAAGAGTTAAAAAAATTTCATCATGGCCTCACTACCTGAAAACATCAAAATTCTAAGAGAAGTTCAGTATAAATGGTACAAAATAGAACAACACAGAAAGGAATTATCATTGCTAAACAGAAAAAAAATCCCAGTTTTCTGAGACAAATAGAACAGGTCATTAAACAAAAATAACATCTGTTGAAATATCCTCTTGATGAAAATTTTTAATTTCAGTGTAGCAGAACAGGAATTACATGAAAACGAAAAACTGTGAAATTGTAAAATTCAGTAAAAAACTGAAAAACTTACATGCTTTTGTTCAAAGACTGATTCAGCAGTGGCAAACATTGTTAGAGTTTGGATTTTTGCACGTGCTAAAAATCACAGTGCAGTTTGTTTCAACTGAAGAAACTATGAAGAAAATCAATACATACATTTCACACCTGCGTTTTATTTCATTTTGCCCATGACCTAATGAACAGGACAGATTCAAAATAACATCTGTTGCTCCAAGCCCATGAATGACACGAATGCCACAAACCATGGACTCTGAAGATATGCAGGACCAGAAACAGATTGTTTTGGACCTTCCTCGGTCTGCTTTTTGAGAAAAGCCAGCAGAACACTTCCTTAGAGATGACCATCATTTATCTTGAAGGATATCTTGAGGAGGCTCTTTTTCCACATAGCAAAGCCTCTGGGCTTCACAAAGCTGTGTTAAGGAGAGAGGTGCTTGAAAAACTATACACAGAGAAAATGGCAAGGTATGAAACCTTAAACTTGGAGGGAATTCAGTCATGAAAAGCACTGTTAAACTGCACTAACAATGCACTAGTTTCTAGCACACATGACTATCAGACAATCCCATGTACATATTGGGTACTTATGTACACTGGAGTGTCTTAGGCTTAATCTTTCTTTTCCAGGAACTCCATTTTGCCTAGGGATCACAGTCTGGCAGCCATCTGTCACCACCTTAGCAAATCACAGCTACCTAAATATATTTGTCATTCCCATGTTTTCTGAGCAGCTCCAGCTTAAATAGATTTTTTTCCGGAAAGAGTTTCAAATGCTTCATAGCTATCTGTACAGCCTCATTGTACAGATATTACAATACACAACCCTTAAAGGCTACCAGGTCTTCATGAGGGTGAACTGCAGGCAGAGGAACACAACAGCACAGAAATCCTTATCTGCCTGAAGCAGCAGAGCTGTGCATACTGTCTTCTGTGACTGTGGCACGGAAAGAGAGATGTTAGGAACTGGGACAGGCTACCCTTGATGCTGCTTTAGAAAATGAACAGAATTTAATTTTTCTTAGGACAGCTCTGAGAGGCACAAAACAAGCACACAAGGACATTGTTCTCAACTCTGCTTTCTCACCTGAGCAGCGAAGTTACATGTAGTATTTAGCAAATAACCTTCTGTTGTCCTTTGTAGCTATTGAGCATGGTTGCTTGTGCTAAGTGTTTTTTCTCTGTAATTTCAGTCCAAATTTTTTCAATTAAAAGCATCCATATTAATATATTGATAGAAACAACATTTTTTTGGCCAGAAGGAAACACAAAGGCATTTCAATCCTTCTGAATCCTTTGCTCTAATTACTAGATTCCCCTTCTTCATTTCAGATACCTAAGATCAACATTTCAGTATGTCAGTACAGTGACAAGACAACAAATTCTTTAAATTTCAAAAAACACATTAATTGAAGCAGAATATAAATAATCTGAGATGATTGATAGAGGAGCTTTTTGTTCCAGTCAGCTATTTCACGGTCAATGAAAATACATATCCTGTCACTGGTAGCTTTTGTCTTCAGCAACATGAGGAACTGTGATTATCTTGTTCGTACTGCAACTCAGTACTATTCTTATTTGTTCTGCAAGATTATGAACAAAATAAACTTTCAAAGGAAATATCTTCTCTAATCATTTACAAAGAGGAGTTGTGCAATCAGATGTTTTGCACTTTATACAGTGCTCTAGTTGCTGACACTTTCTTTGTTGCCACTATTCTCTGTTAATGCAGTCTTGACATTGTGGTTTCTAAGTCAGAAAAAAGAATGTAGCCCTGGCAGCAGTTTCAGTTTTCCTCTCACAGAGACCTTTTGATAACTAAAACTCTTTTGATGGAGCTGCAATCAATTAGCAGAAGACTATGCTGGAAAGTTTCCCACTTGAAAAAAAAAAATAAAATTGTGAGTTCCATATACAGACAGTGAAATACTTTGACTTGCTTGCTATGCATACCATTCAAACTCATTTTAGGACATATCTGTTATTACTTTCTCACAGTACTGGAAATATAACAGCAACCATGAAGAAGTAGTGTTGTTATTTAGATCGTCCCCAAGAGGACGGTCATGAAGAAAATCTGAGGCTTGCCAACTACTTTTATTTTCCTTTCCATAAAACAAGGTGAAAGGGTTTTACTTTGAAGTACTCTCAGATGACCTTTGTGTAGCAGTGCAAAATCACAGTTTTGGGTATTGGTTATGTTATAGGACATTTTCTGTATACACATACATGTAGAGACAATCAAGGGATCTATACCCAAACCTAGATATGGTGGCACATTTAAATACGGGAAATTACCAGGCCAACAGAGGAAATTAATTTTATTTCCTAAACTCCCATACTTGTCCACTGGTGTTATAATCAACACTCAATTACATCAGCACATATTTCAGTTAAGAATCAGATTGTGTTATTTCAGGTGCACATCAAACAAGTAAGAGCAGGAACTTGAGACATATTTCAGACCAACGGAGTAACAAATGATTTTTAACAAGACAGCTAACTAGCTAACTGCTAATCCTTCAACAAAGCTGGTAAGCAAAGAAGTGATAAAAAGCTTTTAAAAGAAGTCTTAGTCTGTTTTTAACCTGGCCAATATTACATGGAAAAACAACCTAACATAATAGAAAAGTAGAATTTAAGGCTTTTTATGGATTATTTTCACAACATTTTAGAATTTTGGTAAGAATTCCAACTTTTTCAGTGACAAACAAAAATGCAATACAATGTTTTCTAATGATAGAAAAAGGTGATCTGGTTTTGGCAGGGAAAGAATTAATTTTATTCACAGTACCTAGTATGAGGCAATGGTTTGTATTTGTGCTGAAAATGTTGTTGATAACATTGAGACATTTCTACTATTGCTGAGCAGTGCTGACTCAGACACAAAGCCTTTTCTGCCTACAGAATTGCACAGCCAGTGAGGAAGTTGGGGGTACACAGAAAGTTGAGAGGAGACAGAGCTGAGACTGGTGACTGCAGCTGACCAAAGGGGTATTCCAAACTGTCTCATATCATGCTCAGCACATAAAGCTGGGGGGGAAAAGGCACGGGATGATATTCAGAATGATGGTGTTTGTCTTCCCCAGTTACCATTATGCATGATGGGGCCCTGCTCTCCCAGAGATGGCTGAACACCTGCCTGCCATGGGAAACTGTGAATTAATTCACTGTTTTGCTTTTCTTCTGTGCATGGCTTTTGCTTTCCCTATTAAACTGTCTTCATCTCAACCCAAAAGTTGTTTTATTTTCTTACTTGTACTCTTCCAATTCTGTCCCTGATCCCAAAGGTTAGGAAGTGAGCAAGCAGCTGTGTGGTGTTTTGTTGCGAGCTGGGCTTTAACTGTTACAGAGGGGAATAAGGAACGGATGATAACTGCTACTAAGGAAAAACATTATTTATTTGGTGTGATATGAATGAGAAAACATTCACCGCCTTAGAAATATTTGGAGAAAATTTAGAAATATCTATAAATACTACTCATCTGTCTGACTGTGGCAAATTCCACAGCATTTGCAACACTGTTCAGAAGGGCTTAGGCCAGTTTGTGAAAGAAGGATTGGTCTCCATTTCAGTTTACAGTAGTGCAAAAAAGGGGGACTTGTGCCCTTGCCCTATAATGCATTCAGACAGCCACTGGTGTGCACTGCTGGCACACGCAGCACTTTGGGGAAGCAATCATTAAAAAACTGCCTTTACAATGTGATTAGGAGCACACGGCGCAAACAGAAAGTGACTTGAGAAACCGACTTCCTTCCCACCCCACCCCGAAATGGCAGTACATACTGGTTCTTATAATTAGTATTTGACTGATTGAGGCATTTATTGCCCAACACCAAGGGAACAGCATGTTGGCTTCACATCAGAGCAGTTGGTACTCCTCCAAAATGCATGTTTCAAGTGTCCTTGTTCATTAGACATGAGAAGATCAAGATGCTTGTAAAAAAACCCAGAAGTCGACAGCAGGCTTTCATTCAACATGCATATGATACTGAACAAAACCCTAAAAAAAACCCCAAACAAACAAAAGCATACTAAATTTATGATCACATATTCAATAAGGAGGAAGAAATCAGCTGGGAAAAAAGTCAGTGTCCCCCAGATCTCATGCTGGGGATCAGTACAGAGCTGAACTACGTTTTTTTTAGAAGTATCCCTATAGGTCATCCCACTGCCATAAGCAGTATTGGAAACTAGAAAACAAAAATACTAGGCATTATTGGTTGAATGTAAGTTTTTATTTTATTCAGTAGCAATGTTCTATCAGAAACAGTTAACAATTCCATGAAATCAGGCAGAGAAAAGCAAAAGGATTAACAAAATACTAATGTATTGCTCAAAATAATTTGGAGTCAGCAGATGAAAAATGTTCAATAATTCCCGCTCATAATTTATTTTCATAGGAAAGTAGAATAAATAATGGCATAAGTGATATTTTTTCATTGAGTGTATACTCACAGCTTTCCTTCCCATCTTGGTTCTTAATTGGCAATCAGGCATCCAACCCCACTTTTCAGAAAGCAGCAGCCTTACATCCAGCTAGCACCTTCAAATTCTTCCTCTGACCATCTTCTGGAAGCAAGGGACAATCAATAAACACATAATAAAAGGAAAGAGACCATTATACAAAAGTATTAAAAAATGAGCAAGCTTAAAAAGCACCTATAGGTAGAAAAAGCAGAAGGTATAAAACTTTTTGAGAAGCTAGCAAGAGGGAGGTGTGCTCTGAGGCCCTCCTCTAAGTTCTTCAATTAATGTTCACTGCATGCTTCAGGAATCCAACGTATTTTGGGTCCAACTGTGAATCCAAATGCAAAAGGGAAATTAATATTGTGCTGACCATAGGACCATCTGTCTTCTAGGACTCTGTTCAGGATAGTCCTAGAAGACCTTACACCCTGCTTCCCTTTTCTGGACAGAAATCGATCACCAATTCTGGCAGAATTTCAAACAATCTGAATATGAACTACAAATACGTAATTTAAATTATCTATGTGTATTTGAGTCCTTCAGTAATTCAATGCCAGCAGAGTGCTACTTGAGTGATTATAAACAAACCAGAAGGAGAAGAAAGAAGGAGAAATTGCAGAAAGCACTCAATCTGAAGATACATCAGATAAAATGTGTACAAAACAATTTGACACATGAATAAATTCTTGTGGCAGTCTACATGTCAATTTTGTTTGCAAAATGGCTAATTTTCTGAAGAATTTCACAGGTAATGGATTTCATTTTATTTCTGTGAGATGGAGAAAAGTGTGTATTAATGTATTAAATGTATTAAAAATCTCTCACTTTTCAGGACTATTAAAAAACAACAATAAGAGGCAATTATAAACAAAGCCTGGAAAATCACTTCAGTGTAATGCATTGACCACCTCCGTATCCTGGAAAAAACATATATTTGACACAATCCTTCACCAAATGCTTTGGAAAGGATGCTGAGGAAATTAAAGTGCATTTATACTTAAAGTTTGTAGTTGTTTTTCTACTTCCTTGTTGTTCTGAGGAGTCTGTAGTAAAGAGGGGGCAAAATGCAAACAAATCGACTCTCTGGTGGCTTAGGGTCATATGTGATTTCAGCTTTGTAGCTGCTGGGACTGATATGGTGTTTGCCAGTGTCTCAGGACATTTGTACCCCAATTCACTTTACTTTTAACACTTAAGTAACAGAAGGGGAGAACGTTAACAGTTCTTCCAACATTTGGAGACATAAAGAAACGCTCTATTTTAAGACTAAGAAAAAAAAAAAACTCCTCTTGTAGTATACTGAAGCCTGAAACTATTTTCAAGTGGTAGAGAAGATCCAGAAGATCATAAGACATACAAGATACACAAAATTGGAAATACAGATTATTAAAATAGAGTTGATATGAAATCAACATTTTTTTTCATCATGTCCTGAAGAATAAACAAGATCCAGGTAACAATATAGCACCTTGTTTCTGCACAAGCCCTTATTGTAGCATTGCCATACTGAGCAACATCTTCACCACTAGCTACTCTGGAAATAGTCAAAGAAGTTCTGTTAATTTACCCTGGCTGATGATTGTGTCCAATCTTAATCAAAGTATGAATTAAAAAAAACCCAAAGAGTGCCTTTCTATTATTTAATCCTGCAACTGCTTAAAATACCAGAAACAGAGATTCCCTGATAAAATCCCAGTGCTGTTTCTCAACTGCTATCCAGGCTTCAGAAGTACGAAGACAGCTCAGTGAGACCAGAGCAAACTCTGTACTGAGTTGTATCAGTCACAACAAGAACATGAGAAGGTGCATAATATTCTGACAAATACATCAGAGTTCAAGCGTCTTCTCACTTTCCAGGCTCTGCCTGTACTATTTCTAAAAGAAAAATTTTGCCTGGAAAGACACTGAAGGACATTATCCCCTAAAGACAGATAGGAAACTAAGTGAGAAAAAGCCTGTGGAGTCCTCCTGAACAGGAATGTTTGTGGTGCATCTGGACACAGAGTTGCTGTCCTCACAGCCCATGAACAAATTCTCACATTTACTCTCTTGATTTCATTTTTTTAGAGGAATAAGAAGACTGTAAAAGAAATACTGATCCATGTGAGATCAATATTTACTCTATCTCAAGCAATACTGTATAGCCAGTGTGCTCTGTCAAACTACATACATCCAAGAGGAAAATATCAAAATTTATGCACATCCCATATTCAGGGAAAACTGAAAAAATTCTCCATATTACCAAATGCCACCAACATGTTTTTCAAGTGAAAAAGAAGGTGTGTTTGCAGAAAACCAAAGGTGTGTCTGTATATTTACAAATTCATGGAAGTCTGATATTTGAAGGACAGCTTCTATTTACTCAGCATATCAGGGGTGTTGGACTAGATGGTCCCTTCCAACCCAAAGCATTCTGTGTTTCTGTGAATTTAATTTTATTGCTCATTTGGATCTGGTGTTTCTCCCCACAAGAAAGCATTTCAAGAACATCAATCTCACAGGTTTTTTAGTGCACAGTATGTTTTAGGAATCTAGGTTTGAGCAAGTAAACTTTCTGCAATTCTCTGTAAACAAAACACTACATAAATGTTAAATTGGAAAGCATTTTTGAACTGTCTTGGGTTCTTGCATATCTATCTACTCATGTGCAAGCATATTGGTAACTCTTAATATCACTTCCTTACAACTGCAGCTTCAAATTAGAAAATGACTGACATTAAAATCTTTATCATACCTTAATTAAGCAAACTTCATAATATGCAAGTAACTGACTGTGGTAGCACAACTGAGTGCAAGTCATGGACACTATTCTTATAAGAGATTACAACAGATATATTTTCATACAGTAGAAAAAAGAGAGACCAGCAGAGAAAACGACTAGAATTACATTAAGTCACCACCTTTGTGAAGAGGTGAAGACCACCTCCTTCCCACCCCAAAACACTAAGCTCCTCATGTGTTCCATGGTGATGTTTGCTCCAGCTTAGAGGAAAAGCCTCTTTCAGAAACAGAAGGACTGTGAGGCTTGTGTTGAGCTTACTGTGTCAGGTACTTTATCACCTATCACAAAGTGCACAAAGTATTAGTATGTGCTCTCTCAACAAGTCCCATATTTTCAAATCCAAAGACTTTATCTCAGATCCTTAATTCAAGCCTACAGGGTTTAACTGAATATGCCCAAACAGCATTTGTAAATTTGACCCCCTACAATATCAGCTCAGCAGATTTAAATGCAGTGGAAGAAACACATTTTCCAAGAAGAAACTTTATTCTCAGTAAGATAGCTTTGCTTACATGGCACTGCCAAACAAAATTTTGGATGAAAAAATTAAAAAAAAAGAAACAAACCCTTTAACTTTTGTTCTTTCCAACCGTATGTCAAATCAATAGTCCTTCTGTGGAATTAATTTCCTTTGTGCCCAGGTAGACAAAATTGAAAATTTAATCAATACAAAAGAAAACTTGTTTGACACATCCTGAGTGATAATGACCAATGAGTTTGATCTTCTGCCTCTTTTTCCCCCCACAGGATTGTTATTTTGTGCCCAAGAGCTATAACAATAATGCTAATAATAAATAGAAAGCTGTCCTACCCGTACCAGAGCCACGCCTGCCAGGCAGAGTTCAATGGCAGGGCAGTATTCTAAAAAAAAAAAAAAAAAAAGCAAATAAATGATGGAAAGGCCCCAGAGTTCATCTTTGCCATGAGCACTCCTCTGATAAAATGATATTTAATTATATTCCAGTAATAAAGAGAGGCATATTTAGGAGCTAACGGCACCCTATTATTTACTGAAAGGAACACATAATTTTCCTGCAAGCGCTAAAAGAAAAAAAAGAAAGCAACTGTTCAGAAAAAGACAATCCAAATTTTCCACCCTCACTCAGCCATTCAGCTACTGATCTACTTTTATATGAATTTCCCTTCAAATTAAAGTTACTCTTCATTGCAGGAATCTATATTCAACTCTACCTTAGTCATAGAAATTAAAAACATGGGCAATCCTCACATTTGGGCTACTATAAATCAAGAAAGGTATCCAGAGTCCCCTGGTATTCACAAAGAAACTCATCATATTGGTATCATGTTTTAAACAAAAAGGTGAGGATTCAAATACAAAATAGTGGCACAATTGCTGTCACTGTCACAAGGGAAAAGGCATTCTTACAGGTAAGCATATGGTTCAGTGTGAAGACAGGATGAGAGGTTACATCTCTGTAAGACGACTCTATAAACATCTTCATCACTGAAAGGAATAAAGGTATAAAAGAAAATAAATATTTAAATTTTGGACAGGACATACATTATATGTAACAGCTGTGGTTGTAAATGACAACACATTTTAATTATATTTCTTTAATAGCACAGGAAATACTCAGCATCTAAATCTACACGTATATAATATATATAATTAACCCTTAATAATTACTCTAATCATATTCAATCTATATAATACATACAGGGTATGTAAACATACAAAATCATAACTATTATACGTACAAAAGTACCATGTATATGTATTCATAGGATATATACGTATTGTGCAAATGTGTGCAGCACTCTCAAATTTTAGCATGGATTTAACCTCAGCTAACTTCAGTTATTTATGAACTAGTCACCCAAAACTCAGCTATTTACTCTTGGACCCCTGTATAATCAACAGAGGGAAAGAACAACGGGTAGCAACTGGGTTCTCTGTGTTTAGTTCCACTTCACACAGTTATATAGTGAGGTAACAGTACTTCCAGAATTAGAGGAGGAACATTAATCCTAACATTAACACTACTAGCCCTCACTCCTCCATGATTTCTCATGTAGCCTTTGGTTTTAAAGTTAAATTGTTGCCACTTGGCAATTAATTCAGAATGAAATGCTGATCTACAGGAAGTTCATGTGATATTAGCCATATTTTGTCTCTGCAGATCTAGCAAATACACAGATCTTTCTTCCATATGGAAAATTTGAGGAACAATTACATGCAAAAACATTGACCAGATTCAGTAACTTGACTGATAAGTAACACCATTGGAAGTGACAACAAGAATATTTTTTTTTGTTGTTTTTATCTACTGCACTGTACTTTTGTTGACCTGAGTGGAATTAACACGATTCTTGGCCTTAATTTTAAAAAGTGTTTAGTCATTTTGGCACTAATTTTGTTTGAATAAAAATTTCCAGTTACTGCAATCATAAAGTCTCAAAGATAATTCCCATTTTTCTTCACAACCTTTTACAAGTCATTAAATGTTTCTCAAAGTAATTTTTTGAAATATGGCAAGCCTCTGGGAAACTACTGTTTTGAATATCATGGTAAGCAGTGTATCATTATGAAGGATTTAATCTCTCAGAATACTGATTCTCTTAGGTGATCAATAGCTGGCTCCTCCTGCATTTTCTTGTTATTTTGTTCAATAAAAAAACCCTCAGTTTTTAGAATTTTTATATTCTTTTTAATTTTTTTTTCTTCTTCATATTTATAAAACTCTCTTAATACTCTTCTCTCCAGACATAATCATTAGAATAGTTAGACAGGACAGGCACTTGCTCCAGAGACTTGAAATTTAATCTTGGAGCAGAAAGCCTTGAGCATTTAGACTCTAGATGGGTGCCCTGCTGAAGCACAGTCCCGTAGCACAGATGCAGGGATTCACAGGGACATGCTGTGAATCCCTCTGAGGTACTCTGAGCTGTTCTTACCTACCCAGTATGGACCAGACATTCCAAAAGTCCTGGGAAGTATGCTGTGGGAAGTGGCAGGATCACTGTGATCCATTGGCTGAACCAGGACCCAGCTTCTGTGAAGGACTGCAGTGCAATAGGGAGCCTTTTTCCCTCAGGGAGAATTCAGTCTTCATGGCACAAAACAGAGCTGTAAGGCCTCTGTATCTGAATAAACCACATAGATTCACATAGCAGAACTGCTCAGAGGAGATCTGCTTACAGCAAAGCAACCTGCAAATGAAAACATAAGTAAATAATCTTTCACAATATCTTTCATAATTGGTCACAATCCTGTGCTCAACCTGCAAATGAAAACATAAGTAAATAATCTTTCACAATATCTTTCATAATTGGTCACAATCCTGTGCTCTCTACAGCTGAATGACCATGAAGGAAACTACTTAATATATAAACTAAACTCATATATAATAGCTGAATGTCTATCTGGAAGAGCCACCGAGTGGTTGGTCTGGAGCTACTATGCAAAAAAAATCAAGCAAAGCCAAGATGATGAAAAATGGTTTGCATTTCTTTGAATAACAGACACAGAAGAGGACAGAATAGAAAATTAGTGCTGTTACTATTTTAAAAAATATATAAAAGAGCCCACACAAAGGAGCCTACTTAAGTCTACCATCGAAACATTTTGTAGCAGTTTTGTAGTGCTTTCATTTGTACAGAAGAAAAGGATTCATCTTATTGAGGAGATCTGTCCAACAAGAGATCTTTTATTCAAGTAGAATTTAAAAAAAGACAACTGTGGGAAGAAACACTTCTCCTTGAGATCACTGCATCAGGGATTGGACGTCAGGAGAGATATCCTCAAACAGAGATACTAACATAACACTTCCAAGTTCTCAGTTCTGAAATTCTCCAAGAAAAGTAAAGTCAAGTAATGTCAGCAACTTCCTCTTACTATCATACTGAAATTATCCAAAAGTCAGCTCTAAGGAAGTATTTATCCTGTTTTGGCAACACCCAGGAACTGTCAACTCTTCCCTTGAACCACAATATGAAAACCACTGCATGTTCTTTACTCTGAAAAAGCCTCTTTTATTTTAGTATTTCATTGTAGCTGGTATTGGAGTTCAAGAATGTGAATTTTGTCAAATATCCACTTAAAATTATTGAAAATAAACAGTTTTTAAAATGTATGGGCTCCTATGGATGAGAACTTAGAAACCTGAAGATCATTACAGAAGAACATTCTTAAAATACTACTCTTCCTAAAAGTATGTAAGAAAGCTTTCTAACTCTGCAGACTGATTATGAAGCTCAAGGAATGTGAGATAGTTCAGATAACAAAATTAAAAATACAAGAAAATTGATTTAGTCATATTTACATAATCATAAGCAAATCTAGCTCACAGCAAATGGAAAATTGCAGAAGGTTTCTAATGAGTGAAGCTTTACTCTATTTATGTAGAGGAACATATGGTTCCAGAAAAACTGGAACAGAAAAAATCTGACTGCTCTAATGACGGGGTTGTTAACATAATTGTTATTTAAGCTCTCTGGCATTTCCCTTTCTTCAATTTCCTAAAGCCTTGCCAAGTGTTAACCATTTTCACTGCAATGCAGAGATCCTCCAGGCCATCACGGAACTGTCATAACTGCTAGGTCATCCTTTGTCTTCCTGCTATTCCCTGCTTTGTAAACTACACCTCTTCCAGATTGTTCAATAAATGAGACAGCAGTTTGACAGACAGCAGCTTTGTTTGCAAAAGAATCCTAATTAAGCCTTGGAGAAGCCTTTCTTCTCCACAGAAAGAAACATTCTGTGGAAAAGAATATTGAACCATTTAATCAAGTCCTTAATAACAACATCTCCTAACTTTTATAAAAATAATACATTCTTTCCAACATCACTTTAAGGTGTCATTATTTATATCTTGCTGAGTATTATTTTGCAAACAAAAAGGGCATCTACTACCTTAAAAAAAAGGTGAAAAATACTTTTAATATGCAGCTGCAGAAAACCAGTTTTAAAATGCATTTGGAGAACACAATAATCAATAATTCCTGCTTAGTTTCTCTCATATTCTTTGCATCTCCAACAAACCACTAACATTCATTTGGTTGATAGACTTTGTGTATTCCCATTGGTACTTTGGGAATTTTCCAAAGTTCCCTACTTTGCTTTCTTAGGGTCAAAATAGATTTTCAGCAGTTTCCTATTTGTCATACTAGCTATGTCCAAGAGAGAAAAAGACCCAGTTGTTCAATGGTTTGACTTCCCAGCTTTTGGGAAAACCCAGCTTGCAGCAACCAGCTAAGCACTTCCAACTTGACTGCAGCAACGAGCCAAGAGCAGTTGCAATATTGGTATGACAGTGATGGGGCTGCTGTGAGGTCCCCACTCCCAGGTACAGCAGGAAGCAAACCAGCAAAGGGTACTGAGCACAGCACCAGCACCCTTGGGTGACATGAAGTGCATACCCCATCCTTAGAGATTCTGGCACACAGTTCAGAGAGTCAGGGAAGTCAGTTTCCTTCTTATTAAACCATCATTAAATAATTTTTAAACTGCATCTCTCAGCTGTTATGGAAATATTACACATCCATGTCCAAATAATATCCCAGCTAGGAAGACATTTATATTTCCAATATCTGTGCTATGCATTTTTGTATCTTTAGGGCTCCTTATAAGGATTAGAATGGTTAATAACTTTCTTTTTCTTTATATGAACAGAAAGTTGACTGCATGAAGTTCACATTTTTTTCATATCCATTTTCTTAATGCTGCCAAACTTTGCTGTAGGGTCAGGAGATCCACAGATACCTAAAACCTTGAAAAAACACCACTATTGTTCTGATTAATGAATATTCCATAAATATCCCTTTGCAAAGAACAGAACACTTTCAGACCTTGTTTAACAAAACAGGTTCATAGAAAACAGCATAAAAGTCTTTGTGTTTGTCATGATAATAAATTCTTAGATTTTTTTTTTATTATTACTGCAGTAAAACCTGCAATATTGTACCAAACTCAGAAGATGAGTTTGTGTGTTTTAAAGGATGCAGATCTGAAATACTTTTCAGGAAGGGAGACGGCAATAAATGCATTTTAAGAGAATACAAGGCATCAAGTTTAGGTCTCATTTGGTCTGCTGAGACCCAACAAAATTATCTTTTAATGTAATCAGCAAACACTACCTTTCCAACAAGGCTGTGGGGTTTCTTACTTAAGTCTGAATCCCTCCATGTAAAGTTCTCTTACAGTACTCTTAAGAGTTTTCCTGTGTAGGGGAGTAAATATTTTAAGAAGTAAGGAAACTTGGAAAGATATTTTTAACTAGTGCAGTCTCCTCTGTAGTATTTAGGAGATGCTGTCTTTGCTGCTGGACTAAGAAAGTGGATTTTCCCCCATCCTACACAGAAAGAACTAGTTTCTGGAAATTATTTTCTTCTTCCTCCAAGTGCAAAAGCCAGGAACTGAATTCTACATCACAGTCTTTTTGGGGGATTCCTCCTGTCTAATCCTATGGTTCATATAGCCAGAGAAGTTGTCATAAAATCATACAGGTTAACAGAGATAGTTTATTCTATCTCACAATTCTTCTTGCTATATTAGAAGATGTGTGGTTGACACCGGTGAAGCATCAGAGAAGAAATCACCAAAGCATAAGTTTCAGCTTCATTTGAGGCATCTGATGCCTTTAAGAGGAAACGAGTCCTACAAAATGTACCTGCTCCGTTGGTCTGAGGCAGAAGACTGAAAGCGATGATTTTGACCATACCTCTCCTCAGCATGAGTTAAAAACAATTGTTCACATTGTTCACTCTACCAGAACTACCCAATACCAATACCTAATAACAAAACATGTCGTTCATTTCATCTCACAACCAGAAAACTGAAGAATTTTACTCATCATTCAGTTTCACCTCAGCCGTTCAGCTCCAGATAAATGTCCATCATGGTCAAAACAGAGTAAAAATACATATTGGCCATTGTATTAGAGTACCTGAATGTGGGCTATGGGTCACCAATGTTCTGCTACAGTGTCCGTTCCCATGGAAAGTGTTCACTGAAATAACAGTGACGACTGTAGCAAAAGTCCTTTAATATAACAGCACAGAATATGTTTGAAGTCTGTCTCCATCAAAGCAACCAGCAGCAAAGGAAGGGGATGAAAAATAAGGAAATTAAACATAACTTCAGGTAGCAGATCTCTCCCAAGCAAAGCCCCCCCACACACACATAAAATTACTCAGGGAGATGATAAGACAGTGAGCACTGATGACAATTGAAGTTCTACAAATGAGAGGCACCACATCTCTAAGTGTGCACTGCTAAGTGTATCCACACCAGGGATCCCCACAGACCTCCCAAAACACTTGTAACACACACGGATCACACCAGGTTGTGACATCAAAGGAGCACCACCTTTGCTAACACCAGGGCATCCCCTGAGGAGGTGTTTGGTGCAAGGCATTCCCACTTTGTGCCAGTGATATTAAAGCAGAGGGGCTAGTGCTTTCCCCCTTCTGAGCCTCCAGTGATCTCCTGCCCTCATCCCTCTGTCTCAAGAGGTTGCAGTAGCCCCAGGAACTTGGAACAGTGGTTGCTAGGAGAAGGATGAGCTCTGTACTGAGCTTGCAAGACAGACTAAAACCACAGCATATTTCTAGCTGCAGCTTTCTTTTCACACCTGGCAAGGGAAATGGAAACTCAGTGGAAGGAAAGCTTTGGCACAAGCAGATGAAAAGTACTAATGTCAACATTCTATGCTCCAACTCTGCAATCCCTTCTGCATGTTTACATTTAATATCATATTAGGAAAGGGACTTCTTCCTCACCCACAGCTCTCTCTGCACACTCTTATAAAACACTCCTGAATTGCAGAGGTATAAAACCCCCTCACATAATTAAGGAAATAGTAATTTTCTTAGAACTACATTTTGGCACAAATGGCAGAACAATAGTTGAGGAACTTGCTCTGGTCTCTCAGGAAGTTCTGATGCATCTTAAAAGAAGAAACTATTTGTCTGTGCTGGAGTAAGACATTGGCCAGAAGCCAAGGATATTTCACTCTCATTACAGTGGTATTTGGCACAGAAACACTCATTAAAACAATGTCAATATGTGAGTAGTACAGGAGTTTCTGATGATTAAAAAAGCTTAAGAAAGGGCTTCAAGAACTTCCAAGGAAGCAACATGCAGCAAAGAAACACTAAATGAAAAAGAAACATATATAGGAAAAGGTGTTGGGAGTTGAATTGTTCCCTTGTCTTTCTGTGGAATTTTTCCCATTGTTATGCTAAGTATTTGTGGCTACACCTTAGTAGCAATAGTTTTGTCTCTCAGGGGGGTGGGGGATAGGGGGACACCAGAAAAGGAAAGGTGGCACAGGGGCCTGGGCTCTCTGGCTCTCGCTCTCTCGCTCGCTGGTGGAGTGGAAGGAAGACGGCCGGGGCTCCTATCTACCATCCTCTCCACCATTCCAGTGCCGGGAGCCACGTTCCCTGCCATCGAACACCACTCTGCTGCTTTCCCACTTCATCCTCCTACCTCAGGACACTCTGCCGAGCACCACGACCGACACCGTGAGGGGGAGTCGCTCCCCCATCCCTCTCACCCCTGGGCCGCTGCCGCCATCACCCAGCGCCTTCAGCTGCGCGGGCCCTGCCCTGCCCCCAGCACCGGGAACTGAGCGCAGGGAGAGAGGGCCTTGGCCAAAGGGACTGGAGCTGAGCTGTACTGTTCTGTTCTGTTGTCAGTTTTTATAGCTGTTGTTGTTTCTGCTGTTTGCCTTGTTCGATATCAGTAAAGAACTGTTATTCCTATCCCCATATCTTCTGCCTGAAAGCCTCTGATTTGAAACTATAATAATTAGAAGGGAGGGGGTTGCACTCTGCATCTCAGAAAAGGGGTTCTCACCTTTCCTTAGCAAATTCTTGTCTTTCAAACCATGACAAAAGGGAATAGAAAAAGATGGAGGACACAGAAAAGGGAAATAGAAGACCCCAAAATAAGTGAAATTCATCTTACTTAATTTCAGGTTCTTATCATGAACATGTCCACATTGAGTTGTTTATATTCCCTCTACAGTCAAGGGAGAGGTGGTCGTAATCACACCAATGCAGCCTAGGGTTTCTATCACTTGGCCAATATGGGAGCCCCTTTGGGTTGAGATGAACTACAACAAAAATTTCTCTCATAACACTGGCCACTCTCCACAGCTGAGAATGCATGACCTGTTCAGGGACCAGCAGACTATCTCATCACTCATTCTAATGCAAAAGTTAATTCTAAAATTCTTTCTTTCTGTCCCAAGAGCAGAGATGTAGATATCAGGCTACAATTAGCAAAATCATCAATGACTAAGACCAAATTTTTCTTTAATTATTTTCTGAAAAAAAAATTCAAAATATATCTGCTATTTTTGATAATTTCTCAGATGATGAAAGCATAATACATTTTTTTGGCATTTCAGTGTGGACTGAAGTGAAAAGAATGCAAAAATATAATGAATTAAAATCCACACATTTCATCTAAATAAACTCTGCTTCTATCCTAAATCACTCTGCTACTTTTCTTCATATTTAGGAATATGTCTACATTGTGCAATGCGTCACTGTGCAAAGATATTTGCATTAGTTACAAACCTGTATGCCTGTGCAGCATAGTACCACACAGTGCCAAGATGCTGGATGAAGGACAGATGAGCTATTGCTGCACTCTGCCTAGGGTATATCCTCAACAGAATCTATCAATCAACTCAAATGGAGCATTGTCTTAGAGCAGCTAACTTTCTTCAGGTTCTGTATGAAATGGTTTATATAAACTTGGTTTCATGAACTCATGAAACATTGGGTGTGGACCTTAACTTTCAACAAAAGAAAAATGACTGTTATATCTTATTCTAACCATTTTTACTTCTTAATACTGTAAATTATCATATTTCCATTACTGAATAGAAGTTGCTCTTGCTGCAGCATGTGAATAACCACTGCATGATTATTCTCCAGATTAGTGAAACACCTAATTCTCAATTGTTATTCAAATAAAAGTGGTCTCCTTTACTGAAGGAATCCTCCATCATCCATTTATTGATGGATTATTATTCCTCTGTGTCACCAAGAGGGCCATGAAGGACAAGATCTCAGAAAAAATTTTGCTCAGTATAACATGGCAGTCAGCACCAAGGAATTTCAACATTAAAAGTTGGTAGAAATTCAGCACTTCAAGAATTCTCTCTCCAAAAAATCTCATTGTCTGAAACTGTATTACAGTTGGCAATTTCAACAAAATTGTTGATTTTTCTTTCCAGCTCCAGGGAGACAAAACAAAAAGATAAAAGTTGGTTTGGGATTTTTTGGACGTGAGACTCAATTTCAAACAACTCTTTCAAATACATACTGTTCTGAAATAGTGTATTTTGTTCTAAATAAAGTCAAAACTATGCATTTAGACATTATTTATTCAAAATACTTTTTCTAAAATTCTCTAAAACTATCTGATGCTCAGTTTCCATAACAATTTGAAAGGGAGATGAAATGTCAGCATTTCCCAAATACTGAAAATACTGTTTTCCAGTTCACTGAGTTTAGCACGGCTAACCAAAACCAGTTCTTTCCATGCAACGATCAGGTCCTTTAAACAATAAGAATGATGATCCCCATCCCCCCCCTTGTAAATCCAGAGAAAACAGTTCAGAAAAATGACTGTAAACAATTTTTAATAAGGTACAGAGAGCAGGCAAGACAGCCAGAACTAGAATGCCAGATGGCTGTCTCCTTTTATCTGTGTTGGCCAGAGGACCAAGGAATGGCTCCTTTTGCAAGTCCTGGCATAAATGTAAACTTGTCCCTGTACTGGATTTGTACCACTGAATCACACAATAGATGTGATTAGAACAGAATTAACCAAAAAAATGCTGTTCCTCCTCCAGTTCAATCTATTCCAAAAGTACCCATGAAGATATTGGTGGTTCCAAATAAATATTATATTAATAGAACTAAACTTTGCTCACATATATAAGATTAGAAGGGATTGCCAGAGTGCTTGAGTACTTGAGTTGAGTTTTCCAGGGTCACAGACAAGCATGTTATGGATAGGGCTCAGAAGAAAAAACACATTATACAACCTCAATCTTCCTTGTAACATCTTTAGACACATTTTTCCAGAACCACTCCCCACACACACAAAAAAGCCCAACCAAAAAAACCCAAAAAACGAAAACAAACAAAAAAAAAACCCCAAATCAAAACAAACAGAAAAACCCCACAAACAACAACATCAACAAAAAAAAAACCTTCACAGTGAACCAACCAAGCAAACAAACAAAAATACTGCCAAAGATAAATGAGAGATGATTGACCCTTTATACATCTTAAACTTCCCTTTCTGAGTCCACCAATTTTCAGTCCCCAATAAAATGAGATTAAGCGGATTTGGCAGTTATTTTTTCATCATCTACATCAAATCAGATTGCCTTAGAGAATTTTGTGTACCAAGAAATAATTTCTGGAACATCTCATGCAGCTTGTTCTACTGTCCCACTACTAGACAGCTAGTAAGGAAAAGTTTGCTGACCAAGATCTTAAATTACAATCAGTATAAACTACTGCTGTCTTTGGGAGCTGATGTCCCCATTTTGAACTTAGATGGCTCTGGTAATGGCACACAGAGGGTGAAATCTCCAATGTGCTGTATTCCTGGTACACATCATGAAGGGAAACAGAGGAAAAGCAAGAGGATGGCTGTCAATTCACCAGCCACTGCAGTTATCTGCTTCTCCCCATGTGCCCTGGGCTGAGAAAACGGGGCCGAACTGCCAACTCCATGCAGGCTTTAGATACAAGACACAGGTCGCTCCTATAAGCTGGCTACTCCTCAAATCTGAGGAGCCCCCTTGTGAGATGGAAAATGGAACTTATCAGGTCCGGAAAATTACATATAAATATATGTGTGTGTGTGTGTGTGTGTGTGTGTGTGTGTGTGTGTGTGTGTGTGCATGCATATATATATGTCTTGTATCTCTCTATCTATATATATCTCCCTATATGTATCTAAATAAAGTAATGGGAAGAAGTTCAATGAATATGCATTTCAAAATACCACTGCAAAGAATCATTACCTAGTGCATTTGAACTGCTCATGCAGCAACACTGAAAGAAAACCAACATCAAATTGAAAATAAAGGCTGCTGATTCATGTGAGAACAGCTTTAGAAAATCATAAAAAATGTGCACAGACCAAATAGTTCACTGCTTCCTTGAAATATATTTTTGCAGCAATTTGATATTAATCTTCTTTAATTTGTGGTTATGAAGCTATTTTTCAGAAAATGGACAGAATCTTCCTCTCCAACTGAAAATACTGGCTGTGAATACAAATCTTTCTTTCTCAAAATTCTCATCATTTAACCCTAGTACGTTGAAATAAAAAGCAGTAATGCCACCCGATAAAGAGCGGGAATTAAGGATGTTTTCAGCAATTCCAACGGTCAGTCAGAAAAAGGAGCAATACGGTTTACTCATAAAATCCCTCCATCCAGAACCAGGCTCTTCCTGCGGAGTGGGACTCTGAAAGTAACGCACTAATACAGTGAATCTGGGAACTTAAATATAGTTCATTGTTTGTACTTTTTAAACGTACAAGGAGTCAGCTCCATCTGCAGAAAATGAAGGGCTTACTGCATTTGCATGATTTTTCGTGCAGGTTACCCCACTAGACTCAGAAACAGCAACAGGTTCACAGGCTTCAATAAATCAAGTTAAAGAGAAAAAATTGTTCAGTGATACAATCAGGAATATAGTGTCAAAGTTCTAAAAGCATTCAGGAGAAGCATATTCTGATGCTGCTAAAACCAAAGGTGAAATTGTTGAGGTGAGACAGTAAAGTTAGATTTCCTCATGGCTTCTTAAAAAAAAAGTATTATCCCAGCACTTAAGCTGCTAAATATACCCAAAGGAAGTCATTATGGAATTCTAATTAGACAAAAAATACTTTCCTATATAATCTTTACAAAGCTTTTCTTTGTACAGTTGCTTTTTCTCACAAGGAAAGATTTTTCTTCCTACCAAAATGCTTTTGTGCATAAGCATTTTTAGAACTGAATTTTTAAGCCTAGTGTAGGAACGATTATGTAACCAATTTTATATTAACAGTTTGACTTTAATATGCAAAGAATGTACCTGGCATGCCATTAAAAGTGGTCTGAAAAAGTGAACTTTCTTCAGGGAAACAATTCTCCATAGCAAATACATTCTTACTTCTCTTCAAAATTCTTTCTAAATCTGTCCTTGATTTTTTAAGTCTTCAAAAATTGATTATGTTTTATGCTTTCATAAATGTTGACATTTTTGCAGGGAAAAAACCTCTTCAATTAAGATGGATTCTCATTTTTTCCTATATATGGCAAGTAACCACTATTTTGTTAGCAAAGCGTGGTCTCAATCTACAACAATTTATCTTTATTATCCAGAAATGCTTGAAAATACAAGACATCATCCATCTTGATTTCGAATTGGCAGACAATTTAACATGCACACAGTGAGCTTCAGCAAACAAACTTCATTACTACCAATTTTATATTGGATGTTGCTACTTCTTTTAAATACCTTAATTTTGTTAATACTTAAAGTTAACAGTCTGCTTAGAATGTTGAGTTAAAAAAAAATAGTTAATGATACATTTACTTAAGTATAGGAACCAGGAGGTAAATACTTGACTATCTGTAATTGACTGGCCACCTTACTCTTTGACTACATTAAGACTTGAAGATATGTATATCCAAAAATGTCTCCTGGGCTTTGTCATCCTAAAGAAAAGATCATGTTTCACACCTTTTTTGTAGTTGCCACACATTCTTTCTTCCCAACACATCACATATTATTTCTTCTATTCTGGGAGGCAGGTTTAAAAAGCACAAGCAGACATGTAATGAGGCAGCTGATTTTTAGTCTATTACTACCAATTGATCCATATAAGCAAATAAATTTACTTCTGTCTCACCTCTACCTCATTCATATTGCTAGCACTTGAATGACAACTCCAAGTGACACCTAGGCGATCATTCAGCATCTTACGTTAAATAAAACACTTTCACTGAGCTTGATATCTTTCAGAAGACAAAATGGGACATCAAGAGATGTTCAGCAGTTCTTCATTTTTCCATGAAATAAAGGGCCATCAATAGCAATCTCTTCACAAAGAGGGTGGTTAAGCACTGAAAGGAGCTATCCGGGGCACTGGTGAAGCCACCATCCCTGAAGTGTTCAAGAAGCAATGGACTTAGTGCCATGGTCTAGTTGACAAGATGGTGATCAGGTAAATGTTGGACTCAAAGATCTCAGAGGTCTTTTCAAAACTGAAGGATTCTCTGAAAATTACCACAACAAAACTCCAACTCCATTAATTCCTGGAAGAACCTCCAAAACTTTCAGGAAGACATGAGGAGGAAATTGGGCATAAAAGTTCTCTCTGCTCCCTGTTTGATCCCCTCAGATCATTACAGCACCACATAATGCACTGTCTTTCACATCTTCTCTGCAAACCTCAAGCATAATAGCACCTAATCCCATTCTGACCTCCAGCAGAGTCAGTTTAACCTTGCAGTCAGCAATCTTAGAAGCAGACATTATATTAGCACAACTGGTACAAAACCAATGGTTCTGCCAAACTGATAGAAGTATGATGCAATTTCACTTACCATATCATAAACTGAAATGCAGCCAAGAAAAAAATTATTTTTGAAGACCACAAGGGTTTCTGTGACTACTTTGTAGCCACTGCTATACAACTTTCACAGTAATCAAGGATCTGCAACATCAGTTATTACCAAGTCAGGGAGCAATGAGAACACCTGATTATTTTAAACAAGACAGCCCACTGCCTTGTCAAATGTAGGTGACATAGCAATACACTACCATCATCTCTGTTGCTTAAACAGAAAAGAAACCCACTATGCTTCATACGCATCAAGACTTTAATAAATGAAACTGCCTTAAATTCAACAGGGACTAAGTTTCCCCTTGTGTTCCCTATTTTAACTGCTTTATGATGAATCTTGAAAAGTACTTCTCATTTTAACCAAAGTATATATGAAAGCGCCTGGCCAGCAAATGAGGTTGTATTTCATAGCCATAAAAACTCCTAAGAAATTACATTCTAAAAGCATTTGAAAAATAAGTATGTGAGTGCAACATAATCCTCCTAAGAGTTTGAATAATTTGAAAGCTTTATCTTTGGATATATTTGCAAGGTCACATAACGAGGCTAGAATTTAGGGGATGAACTGAAAATGTCCAAGAAAATGAAATTTTTTAAACTTTACTGCATTTTCACCTGAGATTAATGACACAGAGCCCAAACAAGCATCTGCATCCCAGTTCCTGAACAGAAATGTCCTGAACAGGACATTCCCAGGAACAAAAAGCCAAGCTGTCTTTTTGTCTTTCCCCAGATGCTGATCAGAACGTTTAATTATCAACTTGAAGCTGCCTGCTTAGAGATTATATTTTAGTGACAAAAGAAGTTCTTAATTTGCTTTCTGTATTTCATTGCTCCAACAGTGATTTACAAGTGCAGTAGAACATTAGGTCTTGCTCAAAGGAACAACTCTGTGTTGAATCATAACAACATTTTCTAAATAATACTGGAAAATACTAGTTTTCTAAAAGCGGAAATCTGCAAAGAGCAGCTGTGTTTCTTGTTCATTATAAACCCTTCATGAATATAATTACCTTTTTTATCACAATTGATTCTACCTCTCCATAAATTTATACACTACATGTTAGTAGAAAGAACAAATTAGGAATGCAAAGAATCCATATGTTAGCTTTGCCATTTGCTTTATCTACAGTGTTGCAGATTCCCTTCTGGCTCCTAATTGATTTCATAATTTGCTTGGATGTACAAGAAAGTGACTCCACAGTGAGTTCCTGCAAGTCTATATTTCCATGCAGTTTATCTGAAGTGCTAAAAATTACGTTAAAGTTATTTGAGAAAACTCCTGCAGTGTAACGAGCAACACTGTTCAAAATGAATTGGCAGAGTAATGGCAAAAAACTTATCATTTCATCTATGATTCAATATTTTATTATATAAAATAACCTGGATCTCATAACCTGACTAAGCAGGATCATACTTTTCTCTTGTCTGTTGTGGCTCACTAGTAAATTTCAAATGCAACTCAAATGTAATTCTAGACTCCTAGGCCAACTGTAAGACTGCTTTTTTGCAGCTTTCCCATAATTTCCTTTTCTCTCAGAAGAAGAAGCAGAACTGTTTGGCAGTGGAGGCCAGATCTCTGGCACCATTTCGTTAGTGAGCAGTCTGCTGTCACTCCCCAACATAAGGGACAGCACTGTAAAAGAAGTGGGAGGTGCAAAGACAGCAACCTGAAAGAAAGCACAGGCTGAGATACTAAGGAAAGACCATACAATGTAATTTCAGATTTTATCACATTGAAGTTGCAACGCAGTCCATTATTCTTTTCTTTAAAATTACCTCCACAACAACCCCACTTTTGTGGTCATTATAGAAGATTAGCATTTTCTGCATGATAAACCATTTCCTCCCATCTGTTCTGAATTTGTTTCTCATTAATTTCCATTTCTGCTTACTTGTCATATTTAAATTGGACCATCATTACAGATTAAGATGGAACAGACTCAGCAATTATTGGGCCACAAAGAAACTGCCCTCTCCATATTCGTTTCAAAGATTTTTTGATAAAACTCTTCTACGAATTCTCCCTATGATGGTTTGATCTGTTTGTATTAGATACAAACTTGAATTTCCTCAGTATCAAAAGCCTCATCACATCTAAATTTCAGTATGTTTCCTTTAGTAATAAACCAAACTGGGAATCCAGAATTGCATTTCAGATTTGGCCTGTAAATCTCAGGCTATTTGTTCTAGCTGTCCAGTCTGACCCTCAAATATGTGGTTCTCACACAGTAGTTTTGAAGTGTACCTAGCCATTTTTTCACATTTATATTTTATGTGCCTCAGAGCACAATAAAATTTTACTTATTTAAGGGATTTAACTTACAGCAGACACAGTATATTTTGTTCTTCCTGACCACAGTTGCCTTCTTCTATTTTCAACTTGCCCCCATTTCATTCAGTGTTTTAAATCTTGTCTTCTTGCTCATTCAAAATCACAATTTTCACTGCCACTGCATCACTATGTCTCTTGGATCAATCCAGGAGATAAGGTATCAAAACCAAAAAAGAAGGTGTTAGTAGCTACCATTAAAATATATAACTATATATATTAATATCCACATACTATGTTGATATAACTGGGTATCTCAAATTTATAAACATTATATGCTGACTTATCTAACTACAGATGTTTTTAGAGGTAGATCATTATCATTAGTACAGTGTTAATGTTTGAGAAATTGGATCAAAAAAGGTCCTTTGAGTATGCAATTCCTTTTCATAAACTGAAAATTGCATAACTTTCTTAATATTGTACTGTATACAGTCTAATTCTCAAGATACTTCTCCTACAGTTGTTTTACAAACTACATCCTATGAGGAGTGTCTGAGGGACCTGGGGTGGTTTAGACTGAAGAGAAGGACATTCAGGGGAGACATTATTACTCTACTTACTATTTACTATTTTCTATCAAGCTAACTCTGTCACAATCTACTCCTGTAAAAGTACACAAGCAGACAACCTGTCTCTGAACTCAGGGATATTCCCTTTTTGCTTCAAATTCTTTGGAACAGATTCAAGAACATAAGCCTTTTGAAGGTATCCTATCCTAAATTTGCTGATTATAGTAAATCAGGAAGAGTTTCTGTCTCCCTCAAAGACAGAAAGGCTCCGCACAGAGACCTACAAAAATTAAAAGGATAGAAAATCACCAGCCATATGAATTTTAACAGGGGTAATTGCCAGATTCTCCACCTGGGACAGAGCAGCCCTGGATGTGTGCTTAGCCTGGGAAAGGAGAGGTTGGAGAGCAGTGTGGCAGAAAGGGACTTGAAATTCCTGGTCAGGACAAGGTGAAAATGAGCCATCAGTGCCCTGGCAGCCAGGAGGGCCAAGAGTGTCCTGGAGAGCATCAGGCACAGCATCACAGCCGGGCAAGGGAGGGGATTGTCCTGCTCTGCTCTGAGCTGGGGTAGCCTCACCTCCAGTGCTGGGGGCAGGTCTGGGTGCCACAACACAGAAAAGACATTGAGCTGTTGGAGAGTGTCCAAAGGAGGGCCATGAGGATGGTGAAGGGTTTGGAGGGGAAGCCAAAGGTGTGAGGAGTGGCTGAGGGCACTTGGTCTGTTCAGCCTGGAGAAGGGGCACCTGAGGGGAGACCTCACTGCAGTTACAGCTTCCTTGGGAGGGGAAGAGGAGGGACAGGCACTGATCCCTGCTCTGTGGTGACAGTGACAGGACACAGGGAAGTGCCTTGAAGTTGTGTCAGGGGAGGTTTAGGCTGGGTATTAGAAAAACATTCTTAACCCAGTTTGGTTGGGCACTGGAATAGGCTCTCCAGGGAAGTGGTCACAGCACCAACCCTAACAAAATTAATGCAACCCTGACAAAATTAAAGAAGGTTTTGGACAGTGCTCTTGGGCATATGTTATGACTCTTGGAGCTGTCCTGTTCAGAATCATCAGCTGAATTTTGATGATGGTTGTGGATTCTTTCCAATTCACGATAATCTTATATTCTGTGATTGATTGACATATCCAGCCCCATAGACACTGCAATATCCAGTCTGAGATGTACTAAGACAACTTGATACCAAAATACACAGCACAGAAAAAGCAATAAGTTTTTTAGCCATGGGTTAAATTAAAAACCATCCCAGTTATAGTTCCATGGGATGATTAAGACAGTTGGGAACATAGGCACACTGCATATTTAGGTTACACACAATAACCAAACAACATTGACAGACCTAAAGTTCCTCTCTGTAAAGCTGACCATGCTGGCCAGTCTGCCTTATCCAGACACTTAAAAAGGCAAACAGGATTGTCACTTGTGGACAGAGCCAAAGATATTTTAGTCAGGATCCATTATGTGTAGAATCAGTGGAGCTGCATCACAATCAGCCTGCAGTTCTGTTTATTCATTTTGGCTTGGAAAGAGTTCATGCTTATGGAAGATAAAGAGCTACAGATGTTTGATACACAAGCAGAAGAGGAGCAATTCTCACACGACAAAGTGTGTAAGATCTTGAGTTGTCTTCTCAAGTGCAGAAGGGAAATACTTCCAAGAACTATGCAGCAGAGCACTAGCCTGGCACAAGACAGAGTGAGAGGCTTTTCCGTGTACAACAGAACTCATTTGGTTCAAGGTTTTGCTCATTTTCTCCGCATGAGCATGATGGGTTTTACAGTCCTCAGACCATTGCCATCCAGTGTTCCTATAAGCACAAAGGTGCCATTGTTCAGAACTCATGTATATCTAACCATAAACATATTTCAGGGTGCTGATACTATATAAAAATGCAATATATGAACAAACAGCTAGATTATCAGAACAGTAATCCAGCTGTATTTGAAACACTTAGTTACTAAAAAAATTTCCTGTGAATATTTCCAAATTGACCGGTTTGATAACCACCATGTAGTGATCATCAGAGCACTAACTGTGGCAAAACACAGCTCAGTAACTGCCTGAAACACAGTAGTTTCCTCTTACGGCTTTAAAACTGTAATACTGGGTAAAAGTCTAAAATTCAGAAAGATATAGGAGAGTTCCGTTTCAGCCCCACCCAGAAAAACAAAAAGAACAAACTGCTGTTAACTAGAATTAAAGAATTTACCTTCATTGATTCCTTTTTTATGACTTTTGAAAAAAGATGACACCCACTGGTTTTCTGCAAATAACAGCTTTTCTAGTTATTTAGTATAATAGAAATCTACTGTCACGTTTCTGCCTTAAAAAACACAGTTATCCTCATCTATATATGCTTATGCCTGTTCAGAAATCAGTATGTCTGAGTAGAGTGCTGTGACCTGAAGGGAGAACAACATTTAGCCGAAGACACAAAAAGAAAAGGAAAATCACTTTCATAAGTGATTACCTGCATCTATCCTTTTCGACATGAGATGCATACTGGATTGGAACTTGACCACTTTTCTCAACTAAAAACCACCTGGGACACAGAGAGCTTCCTCAACAACTAGAAGAATAGCTTCATGGCTTGTAGCAAATAGTGACTATAAATGTCCAGGAAACAAAATCACTTTGCCTAAATTACCTTACCAGTGGCTTCAATTGCAGTTATCAAGAACAGCTCGGAAAATATTAGACCAGTGCAAAGTCTAACAATTACGGAAATTGCTGCAATTATTGCATTTTTCATTATGACTCTCTAAATCTACTGGTAAGCAGCAGCCAGACCAGAAGGACTAAAGTCACTTCAAGAAATCTTAGTAGGATACCTTAACTTTGTCCATAGACTCTGAAAGTCTTCAATAAAAGATGAAAGTTAAGGTATCTAAAAGCTGTAGTTTATCTTTTACTAAACAGCTCCCCTGCACTTTCAATATCAATACTTCTGACTGCAAACATAAGGTGCAAAGAAGAAATAACAGAAAAAAACCCCACATATGGTTTTATAAACAATGCGGTGTTTAAATACATCTTGTTGGATAAAAACAAAGCAACGAACAAGTTGGAAAAATCCAGAGCTTCTTGAAAACTTTTTCCATCTCCAGTCCTCAAGAAATCCTGCAGCATTAAACTCTCAGAGCAGTTGCAAAATTTAGCTACACTAAATTCTCAGTTCTAGTAGAGCTCTTTCAACTAGAGCTAACAGCAATGTCATATCTATCCACAAGCATTCAAGATTACAGCTCTCCTAATTAGTGGTGACTATTTAACCTAAAGCTAGCAGCACTTAGGCAGATTTCAACCACATCCACAAGGTTAAACATACATATGTTCTGGTACCAAAGTATGTGCTCTTTCCAAGAGAGGAAACAGCAGTGACTGGAAAATGTAAATCACAAGTGAGTTTATGGAGCTACCCTGCACAGAGACCAGCCGTTATCCATCCACAACCCCCAAGATACCTTTACCTAACAGACTAATGTTTTCATAATCTCACTGTCAAGACACAGCACCTTTTGTCTATTGCCCAAATCTTTCTTCCAGAGCATATATTCCTCTTCTACTCTGCTCCCCACAATCCCTATTTAGAACCCATTCCTTGTGAATGTCTCTTCCCAGGGGGATCCTATTCTTATCTCATTATCTCTTACAATGAAACAGAAAAAAATCCCAGTGGATTCCTGGACTATTTCTTAAACAGGAATTAAATCCATCTGTTTGAATAAGCTGAACAAATAATAATGCTTTGTTTGTACACCCTACGCTGCAAACAACAGATGTGATGAAGAAGGGAAACATTCTTTCCTTTTCAAACTTTGATAGAATCCTTTATCTCTGAGTGTCGGTACAGCTGTTGTTCAGTGGTGATGGGATAAGCCGATAAAGTGTTCTGAATAGAAGATGCTCCAGTCACTTCTCTCAGAAATGGTGATCTAGTTCTGCTACCTATGTTATGGCTACCTACATCTTTTTCTCTTCAAGGATGAAATTACCCTTGCCCAAAATTTTTGTGACAGAAAAATTGTTGTCAACTTCAGAGTCAGGCAGAAAGCCTGGATAATAAAAAGGTATCTATTAAATCAGAGAATTATAAGCAACTATTCACAGGAATAATTTGCTGCTGATATACTACACAAAAATTAGCTATCCACTGGACTTCAAAGTGAGTGTCCAACTTATCCATAGGAAATCACAACATGTAGAAAGAAAATTAAAACAGGGAGACCCAAGAGAGCTGCCGTATTAGTTCTCATTTCCTATTTTGCCAAGAGGGAGTGCTCTAATTTCTCTTGCACTTGATTCATGAAACTATAAAAACTGCCATAGAAAACTCTAGAAACACTTGACTTCAGAAAAAGAAGCAATGTATTTGTTGTTTGGGTTTGTTGGGGGGTTCTTTTGCTGGGTGCTTTTTTTTTTAATAGTTCTTTTAAGTTTTAGCACATCATTTTACCCCTGGTTTGCAGAGTGTTATTTCTTTCCTGCTCCGATTGCTATTGTTCACATTACAGAACCCATTAGGAGCTCTGGCCAGCACTAAAGTGGTATTGCTGCCTTGCAGTCTGGTGTTGAAGAGCAAGTACAAGACAATAAAAAGTACAATGCTGCTCTAGAGATTTTACTTTGCTCCAAGTAAATTGCTCCAAGTTATAAATGGGATGTAATACAGTAAGAATATAATAAAGCAATTGTATTATCCCCATTTTGTCTATGGTGACCACAGGCATGCTCCCTTCCTCCCTTCCTGTTCCTCCCTGTGGTCCATCTCCTAGGTCCACATGGAGAGATGCAGTAATCAGCAGTTTACCTTCCACAGGAATTGGTAGGGGCTAGAGGACAATCGTTTGCCAGGTCAAAAAACAAGACTGCACCATAGCTAAGAATCAGACCCATATCAACTATGCCACAGTTCTGTGTAATTACCAAGTTTCTGCTTCATAAAAAAACGGATGTAAGTTTTCTGAAACACAGCTGTTAATTCAGGAATGAACACTTAGATCAACAGAGGGTTTACAATGAAAATGCTGAATGGATATTTTAAAGAAAAATGAGATTGTATTTAATCTTGTTGTACTTTCCAATTTCTACATTGTGCTATTGTGTCTACAGAAAATGCATGAGGAATTCACAAAACCACCCAACTGGCCCTCTACACTTCATTTAGAAAAGGAGATTACCTTTGTCATTTACACTGAAAATAATCTGCACAAGAGGATCTTACTGCAGTGATAGGGAGCTAGATGAAGGAAAACTGGCATGTTTATAGGGTAACATACATTCTTTGGGGTTATCACATCAACCTCTTAGACCACTACAGAAAGCAAATTGGAACAAGCTGGTTTTGTACTGTGCCAAAACTGCATTGTGGTTAACTGGCTGCCCACTAGTTAACTTTTCTTAATCCCTGGGAATAATACTTGATACCTAAGGTAGGAATACAATTATCGTAATTACTTTGATTCCTAAAGCTTAATAAATTTTGACATTCAGACAAAGAACTTATTTTCTCTGGTGGATCATATATTCGCTTACAATTTTCTCATAGTTCTAAGTGACACATATCTTCATTTCCTAGCCTGTGCTTTCTTTTAATAAGCGACTTCTAATTATTGAAATCCTAACTGGCCATTTCAATATTATCTGGAGACATTCTACAAATTCAGGATTGCTTGGAAAGTCTCTATTTTCTTTAAAAAACCTGATTACCTTAAAGTTTGAATTACCCCTCAGAGCCTCAGCTGCACATGGCTAACAGACATCCACTCTCATGGTGAGTGCAAATATCCAGTCATGCAGGCATAAATGCCTGATAAAGGGATAACCAACAGCACACTTACCTACCCGGTTCTTCTTTCTTCTACATGCTCTAAGTTAATATTTGCAAAGCAGCTTAATAAAGCATCTCAAATATGGAAGGGGCAAAAAGACAAATAATGAAGTCAAAATTTTATTTATTCCCAAATATTTGGTTTTTAAAGCAGTAATATATCTTGTTGGGACTGAGAAATCTAAAGTTTGCTCTGGAAACAAGGACAGACAATTTGTCAGGAAGTGAAATTGTCCTTTTTCATGCTTTGTCTTCCAAAGTTATAAATACCAATAAACTATATATTTTAAAAAATGTTTCTGACTTTTTTCTGTCAGAAGTTGCTGACATTCTGACATTTTCTGTCACAAATTGCTTCTGGCAAAAGAGAGAAAAAGAAACTGCATAGCCATTCCAACTGCAACAGCACGAGTGCTTCTGACATCAATTAAAAATATGATAATATTAAAGCATGTGCATCCTAGCAGGGTGCCACCAGAGACAGAGACAAGGAAACATTTATGAACATAAATATCTCATGAACACTGGGCCTATTTAGTGTTCATATCCTTTTATTACACAAAGTGGAAAAGCAAAACTTAAAGTAGACAAACATAACATCTCTTAGACTTACCATTTATGCAGGGGCAAAGCTACATGTTATACATAAGTAATTTATTTTTAAATTGCTGTGATCAGAGTTCCAAATACAGCAATGAATATTGCACAAGTAAATCTTAACTCTGTATTAAGTTCCTGAAATGCCAATAAGGAAGTATGAAATTTCTGCATTAAACTCTTGGTTTCATAATCAGGATCCTCATACCAGGACAATTTGATGACCCGGGTCTTATTACCATATGTGTGAAAAGAATTAAATGCACCTTCAGCACAAGGTATTCAGATTTGCAGTGAGTGCATTAAATTAAATGAAACCTAACAGTTTGTATGAGGTCGTCCAAAAGACGTATCCTTAAATTAGGCAAAACTGGTAGAAGAAGGGCACACAAATTCACTTTTGCATTGCTATTTCTGTTGTCAGCTGGCACAAAGAGGCGGAAGTTTCGCAAAGAAGAATTTTGCCAGAAAATTTAGCCAAGTACAACTCAGCGAACGTTTTCCAAACTCAGTGTTCTGTGATAAGTTGAAAGGATCACAGTGTTCTTTATAGTCATATTAGATTAACTAATTTGTCATACTCCCAGCTGATGTGCCAGGTTTTATGCTAAACTTAAGCACCTGTGAAGAGGAAGCTCCAATATAGTTCATGTGTTGGCTGGGCATTCAAACTGTTTCTTATTCCAAAGTCAGAGAAATCACATAAAAGTGAACTGTACTTAAATTTACTTTATTTTAAGCATGATCTTATGAAGCAGGCAGATTTTAGATAATCCCCTCTTAAAAGCCTCTTTTGGTGTGAATTCTATAACATTGTAATGTAACCACATCTAAAACTGATATTCAACCTTAAATTCTTACAGAGCCAGTTTCTTTCTACCTAGCTCTTAACTGGTAGTCAGAATAGGTTTGCTGTTAACTTTAGTAGAGAGCTGCTTGTACTTCAAAAATTTTCTTTCCCATATATTAAGTTTATGTCCTCTAGTTTAAACTACTCTTCTTGTATTGTCTTTCATAAAATAATCAGTTTTGTTTCTTATCTCTTCTTCTGATCGCTCTCTAATCTATCTCCTTTTTATGAGTGGTGTCAAAATGCCATACAACTACAGCTGAAGCTCCACGATCACTAAGCCCTAGAATTCTCATTCAGATTTTAAATACTACATCCGTTAGTCCTACCCAAATCATCTCTTTTTTTCCCCAACTGCATGACATCAGTTTGTCTTTGTGTACAGCCCACTGTAAAAGCCTCATCCTTTCCTCCACTGTAACTTGGCATTACCAATCTGTGTATACTCACATGCACCATGGACCAGCAATTGCAAAAATACCGTTGTAAATTATCCATTGATTGATTGTCACTGCTTTTGCAGCCAGTTACATGAGAGTTATTTTTTCCCTTTTTCCTTACTGCTACAATATAATTTCTAAGCTGAAAGAAATAAAAAATAGCCAACTTATCCCTAGCAATGAATAAACACAGCTAGGGTATGACTCGATACAACAAGGCAATGCAAGGTCAGAAAGGCAAAGTCATAGCTCATTTTATATAGTGCTGGCAATAGTCCTGCTTGGAAAAGAAAGTACAAGTTGGAAGACTCTGCCTATGTGGGATGCTTTTATGGGTCTTTAAAATAATTATTAAAGGTAATTAGCTGTTTGGAGAATGGTATCTAATTGTAGGTAATTTTTAAGTACAGATTCACCAATTCTTGGGAAGTTGTCAGCCATTTTAGCTAGCACATCTGAGATGCACTGATAAATACTGTTCACAAATTCCCTAATTTATTGTAATGGCATACCTCAGGGCTTGGTGTTGGGATCTGTGCTATTCAACATCTTTTTCAGCTGTATGGACAGCAAAATCAACCCCACCCTCAACAATGTTTCCAACAGCACCAAGCCATGTGGTGATGCCAACACACTGCAGGTACAGGAGGTATCCAGAGGGACCTTTACAACTGGAGAGGCAGATCTATGCAAACCTCATGAAGTTCAACAGCTTTAAGTGCAAGGTCCTGCACCAGGACTGGGAGAATCTCAAATGCAAATACAAGCTGGGCAAGGAATGGATTAAGAGCAGCCCTGGGTAGAAGAATTTCGCAGTGTTGGTGGGCAAGAAGCTCAACATGAGCCAGCAATATGCACAAGTAGTCCAGAAATCCAACCACATCCCGGGCTGTATCGAAAGCAGCATGGCAAGCAAGGAAAGGGAAGCGATTTTGCCCTTCTACTTGGCCCTTGTGAGACCCCACATGGAGTGCTGCATCCAGCTCTGTGGCCTCTAATATAGTAAGGATGTGGAATTCTTAGAATGAGTGCAGAGGTGGGCCATGATCAGAGGGCTAGAAAGTCCCTCCTATGGAAACAGCCTGAGGGGTTGGGGTTGTTCAGCCTGGAGAAGAGAAGGTTCCAGGAAGACCTTGAAGGAAGCTACAGGAGAGTTAGAGGGGGAATTTTGCAAGTGTCACATGCAGTGGCAGGACAAGAAGAATGGCCTTAAACTGAAAGAGGGCAGGTTTAGGTTAGATCTTAGGAAGAAATTCTTAGCTATTACAATGGTAAAGCACTGGAACAGGTTGCTCAGAGGAATTGTGGCTACCTTATTCTTAGAACTATTCAAGACCAAGTTGAAAGGGGTCCTAAGCAACATGGTTTAGTGAAAAATGTTCTTGTCCATGGCAGGAGGGTTGGAACTAGATGATCTTTAAAGTCCCTTCCAACTCAAACTCAAAAATTATTTGGATTAATTTCAAAGTGACACTCTTTGATACTTTGATTCTCTTTACAACCCCAAATAGTACAGGACGTCCACCCCACACACAGCATGCTATCTCTAAAATAGATTTCCATGATTTGGATCGTTCAAGTTATTATAGGATTTTCTTACTAGGCATTATATTCATCATCTTATATTCATCCCTCCTATTGTCAAGCAGGAAGGAAGTTCACTTGAGAACTCCTTGCTGCACTGTTAGATACAGACAGGGACACATAAGTGGTGTAATCACTAATATCCAGTGGCAGCTGCCTGCAGATTTCTCCATTTCAGTGAGCTGGTTGTGCTCATCCTGAAGCCAGGGAAGTTGTGCAGCCCTAAAGGCCCAGCTATGCATTTGGCACAGTGCACCTACTCAGGGTAACTCTTTTATGGATTACCCCCTCCTCAGTATGGAATGGTCTTCTGGGCAGGCTTTGGCTAGTATATAGGTCAGTTCTTACAGGGTGCAATGATGGCAAAAATATTATTTTTTGTTTCCTGTGTGTCTCAAAAGAAAAATGTTGCAACACTGACCTTATAAGCCTTTAAAATTGTCTTCATTTCTTCTTAGTAACCTCCAAGAGAATCCTGACTCCTTTCCTAAATATTCTGCTACACTCTGCAGAGAGAAAAATTACTTGGGGTTTTATGATGCATATCATAAACATTATTATACCAAAATAAAGGAACAAGAAACGCTATTTGATCAACCTGCAATTAGATCTGAAATTAAACTACTGTTAATTAATTTTCCTAATAGCAATTAAAACATGGTGCAACTTATTCACAATGGGAATTTGAAGGTAAACCATCCTGCCTGCCTCTCCCAGCACCCACATCCAGCCCATAATCGCAAAGCCTGGACACTATGCTGAGTCTGCATGTGTGCTTTGCACTGGGCAGGGAAGCACTTTCAAACTAAATCCCCCCCATCTCCAAATGCCAGGCCAGACCACAGAGCAGCCTGGGTGCATACATAGTACAAACCCAGAATTTCCACTCAATGTGCATACACAAAGTGCTCAGACCCCTTTTTAGGTGCTTGAAAGCACTTCATCCCTCCCTAAGACATGCCAGTCACTGTACACAGCATTTTCCCTAGGAAATCACTTAGATAGAGGCCTGCTTTATTTAAGAAAGTGATGAGACCTCCAGTATGTGCTTGACACAGACCTGTTTGGCTAGATTTCATCTTTGTGGCAAACAATGATTGATTTAAAATATCCACAAGTGAAAACACCCTGTTGCATGCTCTAGCTGATAAAGTCCTTGCAGGAAGGAAGGAAGGCAGAAGGAACATTCTCCAAATTAAAATCCTGCTGATTTTAAGCAGGTTGGTTCTACCTGCTGTTAACATATTCTTATGCAAGGCACACGATGGGGAAGGTGAAGGTGAAGTAGCTGCCTTATACTTCTGTGCTAGAACACCTCCCTGGCAACCAGGCTTACAAAATCTGCAGAGTGAGGGAATGTAATCTGCAGAGTGAGGGAATGTAATCCTCAGTCGGCCCAATGGAGGGAAAAGACTGTCAACTGACATAGCTGTATATTAATTAATATAGGAGTTCTTAAAAGACAGGCAACTAATTTATACTCAATTCAAGCATATCTTAAAAATTTTACGGTATAAGTAAATTCAAAATCTGCTAGAAAAGCTAAACTTAACTAATATATTACCACACCTTTTCCTCCCTGCCTGGTATTGATTTATTGATTTTGTTTACCCCATGATTAGTGTCAAATGACAGCTGTGTTAAAAGAAAACGAGTTAGGTTCCTATGTTACATCATCAACAATGGTGCCTCACTTTTGTAGTGTATATAAGGTCCTGAGCATTTTCTGTCATTTCATTTCTAGGATCAACAAAAGCGGTTGAGAGAGTAAGGTATCCTTGCTTTTCCTCTTCTTTTGAGGATGTTATTTAAAAGTATTGCAACCTCATTCAGGCTTTCCCTTTTAATAATACTCTGCCAAGAACTCCATCTGTGGGCCATAAAAATTAAAGGGCTTGCAATTATTGTACTTATGAGGTAAATTAAACATTTAATGTGTGATATAATTTAACACTGATTCCTCATTTAACATATTCACGTTACAACTTTTAGTACAATCTTTCCCATTTTTTTGTCCCTCTCAGTATACAAAATAACAAAATACTTTACTCAGTGTCTTAAATATTTCATTTTCTGCTTCTCTCTTTTACAGCTATACACCTAAGTCAAAGCATCCTACAAAAATGCCTTTAAAATCCCTGAGCCAGAATTATTATTTTAATTGGTTTCACAAATAAGCCCGGTTTAATTGCAAATTAAGCTATGAACTAAATCGCAAAACTCTTAAGTGCTGGGTTGTTCAAAAATAGTTACAATTTCCATCATCATTTAATCTGCTACAGAATGTAGATTTCAAAATCAAGACAAACTTCTACAGTTCTTGATTTCAAATAAGTCAGAGAACAATTAAACAGCAGCCCTCAAGTCAAAAACTGGAATTTAAAATTCCTTTAACTTCAGCAGGAGTTTTGTCAGTGTAGTGGTTGCAGTACAGGAACTTCACTGCACATTAGTATTCAGCATACTCTTCATGTCTGAAATAACACAGTCTTTTATTAGTTACATCCAGGTTGAGAACATCTGATAGGTTCTATGTCTTGTATGCAAAAACAAAAGTCCAACTCAGCATCACAGGTGCACAGGTAGAAAACAAAACACAACTGTACACATCTCTGCATTGCCAAATTAATGGCTACTACATAAAAACATATTTAATATTTACACCCTAAATGGTTCCTTTTCCTAAATAATTGAGTATTCCAAGTGTAAATAGTTAATAAGACAGAAGCATGCATTTGTCACAGAATGTGATGAATTTCTAAACAGATAAATGCTGAGATGTTCCCCAAAGTCTCATTCCCCTCTCCCAGATGCTGGTGTACACAGGGAGAAGTACAAATTCCCAAATTACAGCATTAACAAGTGAGTTTCATTTGCAGAAACACAATTTACGAAAGAGAGACTCATCATGTGGAGTAGTCAAAGAATATTTACAAAAACTTTCACAGACTCAAATACTTTAACTGTAATGTAACAAATGTTCCATACGGGATAAAGACACTGAGCCTGACCCTCGTCTTGGGAAAGTTTAATGCTTCTAAACCAGTGGAGCTATTTCCTGTTTACATTAGATGATTAGAGATTAGAAATTAGAGATTAGAGATGAGAGATGAGAGATTAGAACAAATCACAATGTAATGCAAAAATGTATTTGTGCTGTATTTTTTCAATTTGACACACATGCATTATGAATCAGACAAGCCTAAATTGTTCAATAACTTTATTATTACATGCAGGTAACCCTGCTTTGTCCTGACAGACCAGCCTGTGCCACAGGGTCAGTTCCAGGGACATATATGTAGCACATATTTCTCAAATCACCTTCACTTTGCCTCCTGCTGTTCCCAGCTGTCCCTGCTGTCTCCAGGCTACAGTTTACAAGTTTTCTAAACTTACAAATACATTACGTATGCTCTTATATCTTAATATACAGAAGTCTTAAATAATCTGTATTTTCATTTTATCTGGGTTGTCTCAAGCCTTCTGTACTCCAAAAGCTCCAACAAACTGGAAAAAGACCATAAAATAGTCTGTGTTTTACTTTTGCACTAAATCTCTCCCTGATTCAGCACTTCTGAGAAAGAAACAGTGTCATGCTGAAAAAAGATTCCTGTCTATAATGAAAATTAGATGTAAAAAATGAGATTATAGTTAGAAAATTAGAAGGTTAGAAATCTAGATGATTAGAAGCTTAGAAATTTTCTTCCTGCTTTATCATGGAGCTCTACAGCATATTTCCAGGTATACTAGACATTTATTAGCTAGCTGATCCCTTCCTGTAGACTTCCAATTTTCTAAAGTTGTCTTTCTTTGAGGTTTGAATTAAAGAATAATCCAAGCAATCCAGCCTACAACTGAAGGCACTATTTGATTGCTGTTCTTATACGCTAAGTATTACACAATATTAAGCATCCTAAAACTAATATTAGGTGTCTCAGCCACTGAAGTCTCAACTGCCTCTGTGCCTCAGTTTTATAAAATAAGAATGATAATATCCCCTCAACTTGCTGAAATTTTCATAAAATTTACTGATTCGCAGGATTCTCTATACTCTAAAGATCTGCATTAGCATTCTTTAAACCAGTATTTGAATATTACACCTAATAATTACCTATACATCCTGAAAATAAGTATAGAAATAACTGAATAGCTGCTCATAAGACATGCACTCCCCATTCTGTTCACCTGCTAAAGAGCTGAGGAAAGAAAGGAAAACAGAGCAGTATGTTAGACTAAGGTTAGATGCTCCCTCTTACTACGAGACCATCGGAAGAAAATAAAAAATAATTTATAAAATCTGTAAAGATAACTTTGATCCAGCTACATTTTGAGGACCAGACCTTGCAATATCAAAAGATGTTCTTTACGTGCAGTTAGAAATAATAAAAGTTTAGCACCAACTGGTAAAAAAACTAATAAGATTATGCAATCTAGTCAGTGGGATCATGTTTCTCAATGAGATTTACTTCATATGCAGTAGAGGCCAACACACTCTTCTATGTTCATACAAGAATTAGTACTTTGGATAATTATAACTTTCAATAACAAAGTTAGACTAGTTCATCTAAGTTCATGTTTATCATATCCAGCCTTCATATTAGATCATACATGCCTCTCCAGTTCACATTTTTTATTCAACAAATCTAACAAATGCAGGCTGAACTCACCTTGAGGAAAGATAGGGCCAAATGCCAACACTATTGCATGATAAGGAAAGATAAAAAGTCCATTTAATTTTCTCTCAACATATTTTCCTATGGGCCCTTGATCTTTTCTTATGATAAATAATGATAACACCCTACATTCTATTATGTAATTTTACCTGTGTTGTCCTCATTAATTAAGCCTGTGCAAGATTGACCCCCTTTTTATCTCTTCGTGCTGGGGTAGACTGGGGTTGGGTTAATTTTCTTCGCAGTGGCTGGTATGGGGCTGTGTTTTGTATTTGTGCTGAACACAGGGTTGGTAATACAGAGATGTTTTTGTTATTGCTGAGCAGGGCTTACACAGAGCCAAGGCCTTTTCTGCTGTTTGTGCTGCCACACTGGTGAGGAAGTTGGGGGTGCCTGGGAGGCTGGGAGGTGACACAGCTGGGACAGGTGACTCCAACCCACCCAAGGGATATTCCAGACCATGTGACACCATGCTCTGTACATAAAGCTGAGGGGAAGAAAGGGAAAAGGGGAAACATTTGGAGTCATGGCATTTGTCTTCTCAAGTAGGTGCTGCACATGATGAGGCCTTGTTCTCCTGGAGCTGGCTGAACACCTGGCTGCCCGTGGGAAGTGGTGAATTCCTTGTCTGCTTGTGTATGTGGATTGTTTTCCCTATTAAACTCTCTATGTCTCAAACCAGGAGTTTTCCAGCTTTCATCCTTCCTGATCCTGCTGGTAAGGGAGTGAGGAAGAGGTTAAACCATGACACGGTTTCAGTTCTGCACTGAACTTGTTGGTTCAACAGAGTTAGATGACACAGAATTTTCTTTTTCTTTGAATAGGCAACATTTGCTTTAAAACTGTTAAATGAAAGTGAAGATCACATGAGCAAAAAATCAGAAATAAGGACAAGAAATCTCAAAAAGGAGTCCAAATTTTGAGAGTTGAAGAAACAACTATTCTCACCATTAATGTTCTTGCTTCTGTGAAAAACATTTATTCTCTGCGTCAGCAAAAAATAGAAAAAAAATAAGAAAGCAGTTGTCATTAGAAGTTAAGGTATTTGACATTACTTAAAGATGCTTTACAGTTGCCTTGGTTAACATGTTATAAACACATCTTCTGTAGGCATATTTCAAATACAAATTGTTCCTTACTAAGCTCATTTGAGTTTCAAAGATATCAATGTATTAATAAGGGTCTTGTAAAAATGTGATTTCTCAAGCTTCTTGAGCCCTTAAAATATATGATAACAAAATCGAATACAATAAAGTCCAGATAAGTATTTCCAATCTTCAGCAAATTAGTTTCCCCCCCTCCTAGTAATAAGTCTAACTTCAGCCTCCAGCAGGCTCTTTATGAGAAGGGGTGGCACACCCATAAGGAAGGCAACACATTGACAGAAATGTGAGAAAAAGCCCGTACAAACACCTTCAAATAAACAAGAGGTGTAAATGACCTACTGTTTAGATATCACTTACTTTCCCATGCTTTAGCATCCTGCCATCCTGAACAAATTCAGAGCAAACTTTTCCTGCCAATCCACAGTCCTAAACTTAAGAAAGCACTGGGACCAGAAGCAATTTAGAAGGAAGAGAATACAATATTCAACAACATAATCCTGTCTACAAAAATGGAGTTTTAACACGGATTTGGCTGAGTTGAGCCTTGTAGGCACTGCCCCGCATGAGCCTGGTCCTGTGATGTGTGCCCCATGCCATAGAGAAGCACTTTATCAAAAAACACACTCTACCTCTTATCTGTTCCCTGCCCAAATAAGTGCAAAGGAAGGCATTTTCTAACTCTCATGCTCCTCTACAGTTGAAAGGCATGTCTCTTTTCTAAACAAATCTTCCTGTCATGCAGTTGGTGAGTTAGTTGCAAGATAGATCACTCTAGCTTCAAGAGAAAGAGGATTTCCCTCAGGACTGCAGAACTTACATTCTCCTCAAACGGTGTCCAGCTTCCAAAAGTGTTTTTTTTCATGTTTGTAACCACCGCTGTCTTTACTGTACTGTGTTTTAGTAGCTGTACATGGAAAAGTTATAAAAGATTCCCATATATTATCCTGAAACATGCAATTTAATTATAAGCCTAATAAAAGCTATCAGCATCATCTTTTTATGTCCAACTGACAGATGTAATCCTTTTCACAATCCTCTATGGAATTCATGGATTTAAGAGTATGAGATACAAAAAATCCCAAGGATTGACAAATTCTTCGATCTGCTGCTTTCCCTCTCAGCCCCATACATGTGGACACACATTTTACAGAGCTAGGAAAATTACAGCCTGGAAAATCTCTTTCAGGCCAGAGCTTCTCCTGTTCTCTCAGCTCTGTTCCCAGGCTGATAGCATGTTCAGTTTCAGTTTGGGAGATATTCTTCCAGGATGATAACTTGGTCAAAATAGAATGGAATTAACAACATTAGATTAATGCCGGTTTCAGTGCGTGACCAGGCCTGGGAACGAGGTGTCATTTTCTCTGGACCAATCATCTCTATTCTGTCCTTGGAGCAAGTGTGTTTCTGAATAAAGTTGTCTCTCTTTCCTATCCTGAGAGGGACCATGTAGCTGTGTGTCTTATTTTTGCCGCATCTAAAGGGTTAATACCTTAACCCAGCACCTACACAGACACACAGATAGGAGCATCTTTGATTAAAAAGGATGATTAGGAGCATCTCTGATTAAGAAGACTCTAAGCTGCAATGAGCCCTTCAAACATTTTTTCAGTTGCCTCTTTCCTCAGTACATTTTACCTGAATGTTGAACCTCATTCCTAACTCAATATTTTGGGACTGACTCAGACCCTGAGGAATGTGATCCAGTTTTGAAATGAGTCTCACTTTAAGAAGTAGGCTGGACTACATAACCTTTCAAAATCTTTTCTACCCTAAATTAATCCTATGATTTTCCATGCCTATATTTAGCATCTTCTCATCTTTCCTTTGTTACAGATGCCAAATGTTCCATTTAATTCAAGATCACCAGCTTGGAAGGAAACATTCACTTTTTTTCATTCCAGACATAAACTGAAAATATCTGCTAAGAGTAAATGACCTTAAAAAGCCAACCAATGAAATAAATAAATAAATAAACAAAACAAACTTTTGTAATTTTACTATCTGTCTCTAACAATTTTCTACATCTAACCTGGTTTTTGATGGAATAGCTTTAAGAAATAAAACAACGCTCTCACTTTTAAGGACTCTGAAGAAATTTCTGGCTTTTTGAGATGTCACCCACATTGAAATCAAATGTAATGGAAGTGGTTCTTCTTACATACTATAAATATATATGTAAAGACTAACTTGTTCTCGGATTAATTGGATGATACATAAGAGCTATCCATGCATACTTAATTCTTTATCACATGTAATATTATCTTTGATACAGGCAGCAACACCCTCTTTTTTATTTTTATTTGTTCTTACTAATTTGTTATGAATGATGTTCTATTTTTCCCAATTTATCAAGCAACAAGATTAAATTTAATAGTAAGTTTTTAATAGTAACAAAATGAATACAATCAAAGTATCGGAGATGACAATTAAAGTATTGGAGATGAAACAATCAAAGTGCATATATTTAAGAATATACAAAATTTGGCAGTAAGTAATTTAGTATACTTGAGGTTCGTATAAAGCATAAGCAAAACCGACCGGGGAGGGGCCCCCCTCCGACCGGGGATACGGGGAGTGGCTCCCATTCCTCACGTACCAAAACATCCAGGCTAACAATCCCACTTATATACTGTAGGCTACAGAAGTTTCTAGAAAGCTCCTCCTAGTTTCTATTCCTAAGATCTACGTAACTATACTGCACGGCGCATGCTCTACTAATGGGTTAGGGGGTCTCTTATCCTTTTAAGGGTCTTATTTCCGGTGAAGGCCCATCATCATCATCAGTGACCGAGGTGTGACCTGCAGGTAGCGCAGGCGCCCTGTGTGACTGAGCAGATGTTTTCCATAACATGACTTTAATTAAGTCCCATGCTTGTGATCATTCCATTTTTGACAGCTTCAAGGTTGAAGCTGTATTTCTAGATGCCGCTTATCAGACCTACGTCCTTCAACTATTCTTATCTGACTTTCTTCCAACCTCCTTCTTCGACTCCCAACATCTGGGAGATGTCTTTTATCCTGTCTCACCCATCTCCCCCTTCTCACTCTGTAACAATTGTCTTCTATTGATCTAAATACAATTTTGTTAATATAGTTACAACTTAATTAGCACGAATCACATTTATCACATAATTCAAAATAGTTTAACCAATGCTTTTAAATGCCCCATCAGTAAGAGCCAACAAACAACTTTCAGTAAAGTCAACCATAACATATTTTCTTAAAAAGCAGTATTGCTATCTTTACTTTAGTAGTTGTACAATTCTCGTTATATTTCTTATATAAACACATCTGCAAAACCTTTTTGATTATTACACTATGATACTATATCTGCTATTTATCCTCACTGACTTTCAGGGTTCATTTAAAAACCACTTTAGTCATTGTCTTGGTTTAATTCTGGCCAATGCACCAAATTAATGTCTTCAGTTTGAGTTGCCAATTTAAATAAACTTATTTTTTCTGTTGTGAGACAGAACCAGGAGCAAAAGAGCAAGGCAGGCCTAAAACTTGAGAAAGTATAAAAGAAAATTTATTAACTACACAAACAAAAAGAGAGGGGAAAAAAAATTTCAGAATAAGATTTTTCAGATCACTCCTTCCCTCCCTCTCCCAATCTTCATAACAACAAAACAAACATATAACAAATACTTCAGTCAGTGTCCAATTTAGTCTTTCTCAGTTCACTTCTGGAGAGAGAAGCCTCTTGTTGAAGTTGTAGGGATTTTTCCCACAAGAAGGAAAAAGACAGTTCTCTTGTGGTTTTATCTTTCACGATTTGCATCCGCCCGGGAACCTGCAACCGTGACGCTCCTCCCAACTCTACAGCCGTCCCAAAGTTGTAGATGTGGGCCATGTCTGCTCCATGGGGTATTACTTTTAAGAATGAAATGTTCAACCGCAAAGATTCTCTCTTTTTCTCTGCTCAGGCTTCATCTTCAGAAAACCAAAATCCCCTTCTTTTCTCAGGGCAGAAATTCTCAACACAGGTGCTTTTTAGTCAAATCATCTATTAAATGGAACATTTCCATCCCCCCATGTCTCTTTCCATGGTTTATAGGAATATTCAGTACATCAGTTCATTCCTACAATTTCACAAAAAGATTTTCAGCCATTTCAGCATCTTCTCATTCTCTTTCCATCTTAAAAACTTAGCTCTTACATCACTGACTTCAGAAATCTTCTTATTCCCTTTCATATTCAAAGGAAAGGCTGGAGGCTTTGCAAATCTTATCTGAGCACTAAAGAGTTAAAATTTAACACAACTACAAGAGTTGGGCCAGGCTCAGGCCGTGCTGGGGGTGTAGCTGAGGTGTCAATCAGCCTTTCTGGGGCTGGGCTGCAGCCCCACACTGCTCATGGCCACCCGGGCAGGCCCGGCCCGGCCGGCAGCAGCAAGAGTCGGCCTCCCCCCACGCCAGAGCCGCAGGCCCGTGGAGGAGGAAGCCGTGAAGGTTTTATCACACAGCTTTTTCTCCCCCCGGCCATCGGGTCCCCCTCGTTGGCAAATGGGGCCCAAGCGGCCTCCCGAGCCTCCCCCCCCGCATGGGGGAGGGGGAAGCTCGGGTTGGTGTTCCCTGCTCAGCCGCCGGAAAGACAAAGAGGCTCAGTTCCGGATTCCCTTCCTCAAAGTGTGTGTTCACTGAGCGAACTAACTTTCTCTAATTGGCTGTTGCAGGTATCCCAACCCCACAGAGGAAATTCCCTTAGGAAGAATCTCTTCTGAGTTTCTTCTTCCTAAGTCAACCTATCACAGTCATGCAGGGACTGGATTCCTTACTGATGTGGAGGGGGTTTTTAGATCACACAAGACACCTTTGTATGTCACAGAGGTGTGGTTATTATTGCTGATAGTTTTAAAGCCTTTGTTGTGTTGAGTGGTGTTTTTTAGAGTATAGAAAGGAAGTGAGTAGGGTGAGCTTTGGTGTATACACAAGGATAATGGCTATTCAGCCTAAGCAGATGACAAGATGATGAGAAAGCTAGAATTTTTCAAATTTATGTTTATTTTAATCCTATTTGCCCCCCTAGGGTTGCTGGGTTGATGGCTATAGCAGTTAGTAGTGTTAAGTGAGATGTTAGGAAGAGAATGGTGATTGGAGTAAATTTCATTAACCAGTGATTAGGGAGGAGCCTTGAAGTACTTCTGGGAATCCTTCTGGAATGGTACTAGTCCTAGTTTTATTGTGATTGCTATTGTCACAAGGAAACATGATCTGGCAAGGGTTAGTTGGATAACGTCTCATTGTCCAGTAGATCATACATTAGTCATGGTCAAGAAAAGGACTAGTGCTCTATTAATATGGTTTACTGGGCACCAAGCAACGTCATACACCTTAATAATCCTACTCACTCACTCACTCACTCACTCACTCACTCACTCAAAGAATTAATATTCTCTGCCTGCAAAGTAGACACAGGCCTAGAAATACTAACTACCTCTACATGAACCCATCTGACTACTTACATAACCTAGACCTCCTATAATGTTAAAAAACTATTACATTCCTCCCCATAGCCTTCCTATCCCCCTGCCCAAAATTCACTTGAACTAAGACCACCACCTAATTACCATCCTGAACCTACAGTGACTACTCCTAGTATACTATCCCTCCCCAACACTAGCATTGACTAAATCCTATCCCCTCTATCAGTAGTATCCTGCTGATTACTATCTCACATAATCATACCAAGCCAAAACCACCTGAAATACCAACCACCAACATGAAAAGAAAAACTCATCACAACCTTAATTAGAGTCCAACCATTCATTATCTTAGCCTTCTTTGCCACAAAACTAAACTTACTCTTGAACTGTTGAGCCAGACCGAAGAGTATTCCCATGAGATAGAACAGCATATGCAAAGACATAAGAAAACAGGACCTATTTATCCATTCTGTAGTTTTAATTTGAAAACTCCGCCTTCGTACATTGACTACATTCTTTACATTCTCTCATTCTACCTTGGGATGAACACTACCCAATCCCTGTATCCGCAGCCTGAAGATCCATAATGGGAGATGCAGAGAGCTGGGACCAGAGCTGACATCTTCCAGAATGAACAGGAAAGAGGAGACCAGGTTAGGAAACACAGGGACGGAGCTTGAATTATACACTAGCAGCTTCTGCTGCCATCAATGGGACAGAAGTGGGAACTGTGATGTCTTGGATCACACAGGTAGTCACCAGCATATTCCTTGACATCCAAAGTACAAAAACAGCAGCAGTTAACTGCTGAGGCAGCACAGGTTGCTCTTCCTCTTTTCTTCCAGCACAGATCAAGCAGACATCAGGACCATGCCTGGCCCAGGTAACCAACGGCCATAGGCAGTTGCCTCTCCTAATTTTGGATATAGCCAGTTCTGTACAATGGCCAAATTTCAAAACTTTCTCTCCACTTTTATAATGAAATATAAGCAAATATATTGGAAGTGTGAAAAAACTCCAGATATAGGACCTTAAGTTCACATATAAAAACCAAATTAGAAGACGAGGAAAAAACTGCTCCAAGTGACCTTCATTTATCATACAGCTGGGTTTTTTTTCTACTCTTAAAGAGTAGATACTCTTTACTACAGACTATGTGAGACTGTTTAGCACATTAACGAATTGCTGCTTTATAAACAAGGAAGCCAATTAGTTTTAATAGGCTAAACAATTAACCTTGAAGAACATTTCATGCTTCTAAGCCTAGACAAATTATTGTCTGCTCTTGGCTTTGATGAAAATATATATAAAATGTCATTTTTCTGGCATAAATTGTGCCTCCAAATCAAAGATTTTCTCTTGCTGTTGAACTTTACTGTATCTAAAACCAGAAATTAAATATATATAAATACAGGAAATTATATACATATGAAGCCTTCTAAGAAGTTTCGTTTTAATAAAGTTCTAGTCCTGAAGGGGATAAAGTTGTTACAGCTGACACCAGCTGGCTCTTCCTAATCTTTTAGTTGCTATTCTATTCATAGCTGAATTCTGGCCTCTGTTTTGAAAACTTTCTTTAGAGAATCTGAATTTCTCATTCTGTGTGGAAGTGAACTGTAAACAGATATTTTTGTTTTGATCTGAATTTCCTAATTACCAGAGATTGAACCATGTGGTGATATTTGAATAGGATTTCACACAATTCCAAATTTCCCCAAATTTTAATTTTATTAATATACTTACAAGTAGTCCACATTATACCTTCATATCTGTTGCATGTGGAGCAAAAGATAGGATGTTTTACAGATTTTACTCTTTGTCAAAAGCATAACCCCCTATGCACTAAAATGTTTTATTCCTAAATTTGCCTTCCAGCTTCCAGAAGTTAAAATTTCCAGACCTTTTTGTCCTCTTCTGACCTGTTAAAAATTGCTGTCTGCCATTCTGACATAATCAATCTTGCAGACACCATGACTGTTTCATGACAACAGTTTTTAGCACATATTGCATTATTGTCACAGTAATAAATTTTGCAAAAATAATGGATTCTTTTCATTATGTTTGTCTTCCATTATACATAGATGCCCATTTTTGGTGAGCTATTTAGGACGAGAATTAAAACCAACCTCATTACACCTAAGTTATGAACTCAGAATGCAAGACCGCTTAAAATAAATAATCCAAAAGAAATTTACACATGGGGCCATGGCTATAAAAGCTTGACTTAACAGGATCAGGAACAAGTTCTCTCCTCTACAATTGCTTACTCTGTATTTATTCAGTGTTTTCTCCTATTTCATGAGTCTCTTATTCCATCACAGCAGAAACAAATACAGGTCTCCTGGTGCTGACTTAACATGTTGTCATCATTTTGGAAGAAATGTATTATCTAAAAAATACATGAAGGATTTTAAAATAAAGCACCTAACTGATTCTTGTCTTTCTCCTCAGTAGAATCTCCAACGAATCTTCAATCTATGTTTGCTTTCAAACTCCATTAACCAAAATCTTTTATAGTTAAGCCCACCCCCTCGTTTTTTAGCTTAAGTGAAGTTCCATATCAACTATAATGTAGTACAAAGGTTTAGGCCTGAGAAATTCCTTATGTATCCCTAAACTTTAGACAAATCAAGACCTTGTTTTTGCTTTAAACTGTTAAGTCAACTTGTGGGCCCAACTGTAATTTCTAGTTATTTTTAAATATGCAAACGTACATAATTATACATTTAACTAATGTCATCCTTGGCCAGAATGAAAACATAAATATCCTCTCCTCATAGTGAACAGTTTGAAAATCAGATTTTCAGGAAATTTCATGTGAAAACCTAATGAACTTTGAACTGATTCCTAGAGAGAGCCCGTCTATTCCTATTGATTCCAGTAAGAGTCTGAGGAAGCGAACCTCTTCTGGATTTCCAGAGTTCAGAGCAAGATGGTAAGGAATACAGAGCATTCAGGATGGGAAGGAATACTGAGCTAGCAAATTCCTCTCGAACTAGAAAAGAAAACTTGTTACACAGGGGAAGCCAGTGCTAGTGCACAAAAGCCAATCTGCCTCTTTGAATCTGCTTTGAACCTGCTCTTTGTGATGTCCTCCAAGAATCAGCAGACCAATTTGTAACTATGGACTTGATAAGGATGTAGATAGGGTGAGAATACTGACATTGGGTTTTCTTTGAGCAGAGGAAGTTTATAAACCAGGCTAATGTGTTTCACAGATTTTTTCCTTGTATGCAGCTCAAAGAAGAGGAATCTGTTGCAGCCCTGCAAAATAAGGTTTGCTCTAGCAAGAGCAGTGCAGTTGAGCTTTGAATATTTTCCAGTGCACTCCCCAGTGCATAAATCAGGATGGTGGCTGTCATAGCTGCAGCATCCCCAATTTCAACCCACATCACTGACAACATGGATCCCTTTGCCAAAGGAGCCCTCTTGATGTGTCCTCTCCATTCATCAAGATCCTGAAATTTTCCTGGAGGAAGCATAACCTGACAACTCTTTTTATTCTAACACAGCTGTAAACCTTCAGATGCTTTTGCAGAAACTGCATTGCAGCAATGCCCTCTCATAAGCTTGCCATATGCCATGGATGGGTGGGTTGAACAAGGATTGTGATTTTTCATTGACGTGCCATGCTTGCAGTACTGAGGAACCCAAAAAGGCATTTACCCCACTTACTATTTCTCTCACACCACTTACTTCTTCTGACCTGAAATTCAAACTTTCTATTCACTGCAGCTTGTTTTACACTAATACAACACCTACTCACCAGCCTCTTCAAGATCTTGTGCTCTGGAGCCAAAATGCCACTTTCAGCATAAAAAGGAGTAGAGAAAAATCATCTAGGATTCTGTCCCACATGCTGGATCTACCATAAGAAAGCCAATATGTCACTAAGAATTATCACAACCAATTAGCAGTAAATAACCAAATAAATAATATCAGCAGGAGAATGCTGCTATCACACACAAAAAAAAAGTTTTTCAGTGCATTGACAATGAATTAATTGTAATTAAGAAAATATAAATTCCAAAAAATCGTTTGGGCATAAATTAGGCTGTCCTATCTAGGAAACCTTTACAGCCGATGTCATGTGGTTAAAGCAGATGTTTGTAGAGGTCCTGACTGATGTTGCCTTTCAAGCACATCAAAACTTAAAAGCACTGACTTAGGTGGGATCCTTTCCAGAAAGGGCAAGGTATGTGACAATATGCAAAATACCATGTTCAGCCACTGCTTTAACAACAACAAGAAAAAAATCTGTGACTAAGCTTCTCTACTTTCTTATTCACCACTAGACTTTCACAAATTCAGTTATCTCCTTTTCTTGTGGAATCACGTTATTTGGGGAAAGAAGGACCTGTGAAATGCTTAATAAGAAGCCTGGTTCTTGGAAGAAATTTTGCTTTTGCTCTTGAAGACCTGAAGTAGGGCTATTTCACAGCAAATGCATGAAAAACAAAGGTAATTTAACTATTAAAGATCAAAGCCCCGAATCTGACATACATATTTCAAAATCTTTTGCCAGATAGTATCTTGAAAATCCATTTTTCAAATCAGAAAGTGTGTGCATAGTTAGAGAATTACTGAATAAACAACCTTCACTTTGACGAAATGGAAGAAAATGACATTGTATCAAGTGAAAGAATCTAGATGAGGGGTGGAGGGGCAAGAGGCTGTGGGAACATTTTCTGAAGATAGCTGAGGATAGTTGAAGAATGATACATTATTTGTCAATCAAATTGCAGCTTCTGGCTGGAACAGGTTCTGGCTGGAACAGAACCCATAAAAGCACATGCACATGCTCCAACAACAGCCACTCAGGCCAGCTAGAAGCAGATAAGAGAAAAATAAAATACTGGTTCCTAAAAGTTTGGTTCAGTTTTGAGGAAAATACTGTCATGCCACTTCAGTATTACCTTGCTAATATGTAAGTAATTCATCTTTACAACAGCTCCATATTATTGTTCTAGGGTAAAGGAAAATGAAATACACATAGATAAGAATAAATGATCTATGAAAATGAGATAAGGTCAGTGACAAAACCAGCATTAGAATTCCTACTAGCTCTAGCTTCAATATCTTTGGCATATCAGACAAAAACCTGTTAAAGCGTTTTCCTCTTTCATTAGTTCACTTAGGTATGATTTAAATACTGTACCTTGAAACCAAATTTTACAATTCATACTGTCTACACAGTATTTGAAAAACAGTCAGCTATAAACAATCATTTCCAAAAAATCACAGTCACTTTGAGATTTGAAACAGTAAGAAGTTTGCCCTTGAAGGGGCGTAAAATGTCTTTAGAAACACTATAGCTTGCTTGCTTTTTCTCTTTCTTTTTTTTTTTTTTTAAGAAATTATGTGGCTCAGAAGTAATTATAAGATTAAGTTTTCATACCAAGGTTCTGTCACCACTAAAGAGCTTTAAATTAAATGTGTTACCATAAGTTTCCATAAAGGAGTTCCTGCCCTGTAATCAAGGGCATCCAAGTTTTATCCAAGCAACATGTAATAGTAATGCTGCAACTTGGAGGACTAAAGGTAAACATCAGAATGAACACTTCACCAAGTCAGAATTTTACTCCATCAGAATTTCTGCATCTTCAAATCCTGTAGGGCATATAAATGCCACACACTCATCCCCTTCCAAAGGCACAAGTAGGAGTTCCAAATTTGTCCACCATCATTTTCCACATAAACAAGGGAAAGCTATCTTAACTTAACAAATTGCAGTTTGGAAAGCTGTCAGGCTAAGGAATATTTGCAGATGTGTAGTGCAATCAACCCATGCAGCTGGGTAACAGCACAGGAGCTGTTAGCTCAGCTACACTGCGCTGTTTAACAGCACACAGCAAGTTCCATAGCACCCAAAACACCTCCAGACTTTCTCCATCCTAGCTACTCTACACAATCCAGGAATGGAAGGATGGAAGAAGGGAGGACATGGCTGTTCAAGGGGGTTGAGCTGTTGGAGTGGAGAACAGTTCCATGGAGAACAGTTACAATAATGGCAGGAGGGAGCAGGGAGCTACTGCAGGAAGGACCCTTCCCGTTCCCAGCAGATGAGGAAAAGGCACGAGGGAGAAGAAAGGTAGCCACGTGCAGTTACCTCAGCGGTGACCAGAACATCCTTGCTCCTCCAGGCCACAAAAGAGTTCGAAGACTCCCTTCTTTGGAGCCACAGAGGCATCTGTTGGCATGCACTCTGCCACACTCCTAATGCACACATAAGCTGTATGTGCCGTGGCTATTTTCAGAGCCCAGTGCTAAGAGCCTTTGATTGTCTGTGCCACATTTGTCAATCTTTATGTATGTGGGTTTGGTAGTTCTCTCCTCCAAAGCAAGACTGCCTTCCCCATGTGCCTTGTTCAAGTAATATGAATCAGAAGGTTTAGGTTTTAATGGTGTGTTTTTAACTGCAAGTAACCATCATAGATGGATGTGTTGAGACTTAAGCCTCCATATTAATTTCTGTATCAATGCACTGTTTTTTTATTCAGTTGGGTATGCAACACAGAATAGAACAGCAAGTGTTCTTAATTGTAAGCAAGCCAGAGATAATGAGAGGGGATTTTTCTCCAAAATTTGATCTGCTGAAGCTACATTCATAAAAGCAATTGCCCCACACTTGCAGCTATTCTGCACATGCCATCCAAAACCTGCATGACTACAGTTGGTGTAGCAATGAGCCCAGCCCTCCTTTGAGGGGCAGAATATGCTTATTAAGGCTGAAGAAACTAGGATTTTTGATTGTCTCATCTTGCTGGCTGAGCAATTTGGTGTCTGCACAGGCTGAAGTATATGGGAGCTTTCTGCAAGAGGCTTCTTTTTCAACTAATAGAACCAGTGAACTGAAGAACAGGTCACTAAAAAAATAACAGAGAGGACTTTGTTTTCATGTGTAAAGATTGGTACTTCCTGCAAAAATAGACTGAAAGATCTCCAAATTATTATAATTGCAATTTCTTGCTGCTGTAGTGGATTTTACCTCACTCTCAGAAAAACCTTTAATAATTTAGCAAAACACTACAAAGGAATTAAAGGACTCTAAACAACTACATGCTCCTGAAGCATGTGCTCCCTGCTTCCCTTTGGAACCTCAGAATTATCAGAGTTCAGTCCTTGCCCTGCATTATCTTGTATACAAGATAATGTGAAGTACATAGAGTTCATTTCTACTATATTCATTAAGACCATGCTGTGATTTTTTGTTACATTTTTTGAAAGTCCTGGGATTTTTTTCAAATTGTATTTTTTAGGATTTGGGGGAGCAACATTGGAGATATCCTTTCAAGTTTCTATCTTGAATCACATGCCCTGAATCACACCCTATGCCATGAGGCTACTCAGAATGCAGAGGGTTTTGGGCTACATTTACTAGAGCAACATTGGTTCAGCCTTGTATCACTTTCTTCTAGGCTTGCTGCCATCTAAGTATCCACCAGGTCAGCTCTTTGGTAGAGGTGGTGGGAAAAAGAAAACTTTTCATTACTGTATTCAGACCAATTTTTGAAAATCACAGAGCTCAAAGACTGACCTGAGCTCAAACCTGTCTCTTTACAATTTATAGTGGAAAACTGGAATAAATACACAGTCTGCAAACTTTAAGTAGAGGGCATTGTTTTCTGTTTGATAGAAACTGAATGTAGCTCAAAGTTAGTGGCTGAATAATATAACCTCCTTTTCAGCTCTTGATACAATTGAAATTACTTTCATTTCTAGAGGCAACTTCACATGAGAAAATCAATCATTTTGCCTTATTTTTATTTCCACATTTTCTAATAAGAATTTTTAAGAGTCATTACCATTTAGGCAGAGCATTACTCTTCACTTTCACAGAATCACAGAATCACAGGATACACTGAGTCAAAAGGGACACACAGGGATCCTCAGATCATCACTCCTGACCCTGCACAACACCAGCCCCAAGAGTCAATGTGCCCAAGAGCATTGCTCAAATATTTCTTGAATTCTGTCAGGCTTGGTGCTGTGATTGCTTCCCTGAATAGCCTGTTCCAGTGCCCAGCCAAACTCTGGGTGGAGATCCTTCTTCTAATACCCAACATAAACCTCCCCTTACACAACTTCAGGCCACTCTCTTGTGCCTGCCCCTCCTCTTCCCCTCCCAAGGAAGCTGTAACTGCAGTGAGGTCTCCCCTCAGGTGCCCCTTCTCCAGGCTGAACAGACCAAGTGCCCTCAGCCACTCCTCACACCTTTGGCTTCCCCTCCAAACCCTTCACCATCCTCATGGCCCTCCTTTGGACACTCTCCAACAGCTCAATGTCTTTTCTGTGTTGTGGCACCCAGACCTGCCCCCAGCACTGGAGGTGAGGCTACCCCAGCTCAGAGCAGAGCAGGACAATCCCCTCCCTCGCCTGGCTGTGATGCTGTGCCTGATGCTCTCCAGGACACTCTTGGCCCTCCTGGCTGCCAGGGCACTGCAGGCTCATTTTCACCTTGTCCTGACCAGGACACCCCACGTCTGTTTCCTGCACTCATTTCTGTTTTCCAGTTTCTCCTTTCCCAGTCTGTCTGTAAATCCAGGGTTGCCTCATCCCAAGTGCAGAATCTGTCACTTTCCCTTGTTGGATTTCTTATGGATGGTGCCTGCCCAGTCCTCTCATTGTCAAGATCTCTCTGCAGGGTGTCCCTGCCCTGGAGGGAGTCAACATCCCCTCCTAGTTTTGTACCATCTGTGAACTTGCTTAGTATCCTGGCCAGTCCTGTGTCCAAGCCATTTATGAAGAGCACAGAGTTGAGGATGAAGCCCTGTGGAACCCCCCCAGTGACAGGTCACCAATCCGATGTCACCCCATTCACTGTAACCCTTTGTGCCTGACCCCTGAGCCAGTTGCTCACCCATCACATGATGTGCTTATCCAGCTGGGTGCTGGACAGTTTGTCCAGAATGATATCCTAGGGTGACTTTATGATGCTTGTATCCCCAGTCATCTGTTCTGTTTATGCTGGATATTGAGTTCTGCACCTCTAGGACTGGTTTTAAGAGCGAAGGGGGGGAAAGAAGCACACAGTTTGTTTTCAGAAACTGCACTTGCTCCCGTGCATTCCTTCTCACAGACTGTGTTGTTTGCAGCATGGATGGAGCAGGAGAGAGCTCTCCTTTGCTTTTCATTAGTTTTTTTAGCTAGCTGAGGCAGTGAAGTTCCCCAGACTGTGGTTTTTCTTTTTCTTGGAACTGATCAGCCCTGCTCTGTACTGAAAACCCAGAAAAACACTGGGAGCTCACACCTGTGGCCCACCAGGGCTTGGGATGTGGCATTTTCCAGCACCGGAGGGACTGAGCAAGCCGAGCTAAGCCCCATGAAAAGGACTCTCTCTGAATTTGCCATATCTTGACATCTTAGAGATTTTATGTTTTAATATTATTTTTTTTATGTTAGTACATACTTTTCTTGTTAAATAAGCAGGTTTTTTCCACTTTTCTTGAAGTAGATTTATGTCTCCCAAACTGACTGGGGGAGGGGCCACATGAATTTGCTTTCTAGAGGGAGCCCTTCAGAAGTTTTCTCCCAAATTTGCCCTAAACCAGGACAGATGTTCAGAGGAACAGTACCGAAAGCTTTATTGAAATCCAGAAAGATGACATCCACTAACTTCCCTTGGTTAGCTAGGTGGATTACCTTGTTGTAAAAGACAATCAGGTTTGACAAGCGGGACTTTCCCCTCATGTGACCAATGATTGTATTCAGCAGCTTCCCATTGGGTCCATCTCTCTGGATTCCCAAGACCACTCAAACATCAACAAGAAAGATTTTGCAATTACATTAGCTAGCTCTTTGGGAATTCTTGGATGAAGCCCCATAGATTTGTAAGTGAAGCTGAAGCAGCTTCATGAAAAGATGAAGCAGCATCCTGATAATTTCCTCTGAAAATGTATCTGGGTCATCAAGGTGGCATGCCAAGTTTCTATGATTTGGATGCTGTGGATCCAGCCTCAACAATTTCAAACTTAAAATTTTCAGGTCTGCAGCAGAATACCTGGAAGCCCAAAGCGTTCACAGCTGCTGTCTCCCTGCAGGAATGCCAGGAGCCAGATGGGGTCAGGAATTGGAGCCTCCAAATCACACCTACATAGAAAGCCAGAAAAGTTTGGTTTGGCTGGCTGTCCCAAAGCCACATTCCTCCCTCTTCAGGTCCACAGTAAAACTACAAGATGGATTTTTCACCAGACTGAGAAAAGAAGAAACATCTGTCACATATTTAGACATATTTTTTCTTTCAAAAACACCTTTTAGATTTTGGAGAAAATTCCTCAACAACTCATATTTCGAAAGGGACATTTTGTTGCATGAAATAATTTGCACTTTCTGATCAGATGAATTATAAATGAATAAAAGGTGTAGGAACATATAAAGTGAAACAAATCTGATTGTGAAATGAGTTTTCAGCATGTGCTCTACTATTCTATGTCAAATACTAGTAAAAATAGAGTAAACTTTTGGCACAATATAGAGTAAAGGGCAGAAGCAGAAGCAATTTAAGACGTAATTGGTTTTCAAATTAAACTTACACAAGCAGGAAAAAGGTTCTTTCAAATACAGCTATGCACTAAGCTGAAACTCACGTTCTGTATATATTTTCATCTTGAAGGATAATGGAAGAAATGGTAGAAGTCAAGATTTGAAATGCTAGAAGGGGGTTACCTTAAAGACAGCTATGAATGTTTCTCAGCTGAGTTTTAGCTATGCACCATTTTCTTTCCAAGTTTGAGAAGATTTGTACTATCTGACATGTTTTGCAGAGTTAGTTATTTGAGTTTTAGACTGCAGGCTGGAAATTATTACTGAAACCTTCTTAGAGACACAACTCATTTCTCAGAACAAAATGGCAGAAAAATATGTAAAAAAAAAATAAGCCTGAATCTTGAAAATCTTATTTATTTTTGTAGTCTTTATTTGCTTTAAACTTAAATCCTTTCCAAGCTTCCCCCAAGGAAAAGATTTTTCATAATTAAGAAATCTGGGAATTTGACCAAACACAGGGCAGCTGGAAAGACCAGAGGAAAAATAGCAAAAACATCAAATTACACTAAATGGGTATTTCTCAATAAAGGAAGGAGAAAAGCACTTGAAGGGAAATAAATCAGGATATTATTAAATTATTTCTACATATGATGACCGTTTTTCTAACATTTGGCTATCTTCATGCATCCAGAAAACATACAATCATCAAGGGGACACAACAGAAAGAAATGAAAAAAAAAATTTTTTTTCACTCATCTCTCTTTCAAGAAAGCCTTCCTGCAGAGCTATTTCAAGTGAGTTGCCACAAGTCTTCCTATAATATGTCTGTTGTGTTCTATAAAATTCTGTGAATGGCTGCAGAAACAAGGATTTTCTAGAAGAATCTAAAAAACACTAGGGGAGTTAACAGGCAAGATAATCAGTGACAGGCAGAGCATACTTTGATGAGAATGCGTGAGAGAGAAAAAGGAGCAAGGGGTACTGTAGTGATTTGTATAAATTTCCTGAAGTAGTTCCCTGTCAGGACCTGGGCAGCCTCTTTTGAGAGCAACCACCACCATTTCTCACTGGGCTTTGCCATCCCAGCCCAGCCCCAGCGTGACCTGAAATACTCCACCCTAACTGCTCCAGTTGCTGCCCGGGCAAGGCATGAACTCTTTCACTGCCCAGAAAGAGACTTGCAGATACATTGTTCTCTCTCCTGATTGAAAGAAAAGGACCAAGATACACACAGAAACATCATGAAAACACTGAGGTCAGACAAAAGGAAGAAGTCAAGGTCCCAGATGGAAGGGATTGATGGAGATGCCTGACTCTTGGACTGAAATTTATCTTTTTTAAGCTGAAGAGACTCTTAAGAGTGAAGAAGAGACTCTTGTTTCCCTACAACTTATAGAAATGCATTATGAGGTGGATGAAATGTTCTAACTGTAGACATGAGCAGAGGCATTTGTGCTAAAGTAAGCATATGTTGAAGTGGCTGTAATCATATGAGAAGTTTGAATAGAGAGAAGACCCCTGCTGACCCCCAGGGAAGAGAAGAAGAAAGACCTCTGTTTTCAAAGATGAAGAGAACTTTTGTTTGAATTGTTATAATCCTTAAAGTGTGCCCCTTAAATTTACATAGTCCTTGGTAATAATTGTGGGAAGATTGTCAGCTGAGGAAGGGATTTTTACACAGTGATCAGATTTCTCCCAGGCAGCTGATTCACTGTGACATCGAGGCCACGAAAAAGCTGTTTCTTGTGGAGAAATCTCCATAGATTGAAGAGAGAAATTCCTCTCCCAAGTATATTGGTGAAAGATCATTTTTAGAGATGGTAAACTGACTGATTTGTTTCTGTACATTGTCAGTGTGAAAGAAAAGAAGTTGTGGGGGGAGGAGAAGTGCTCTGAAAGTTTTATTCTAATTCTTATTGTTTTTTCTTATAATTTCTGGTAATAAAGCTTTTTCTTTGTACCCTTTAAAGTTTGAGCCTGTTTTGCTTTCCTCCTAACCCTACTCACAGGAAATGAGTAAACAATTCTAGAGGGTGCACTGGCTATTTAGCCAACAATAAAGCTGCGACATCCATTGGTATGTTGGCCAGGAAATCTTAAATTGGAGAACAGAAACCACTACACTAAATTGGTGTTTCTGCCCGGTTGAACTGAAACCACTACAGATACACACACTAGGTGGAGAGAAGCCTCCACAGCACTGAGCAGAGTGGGAGTTGGTGGTGGGAGATTTCACTTTCTGCAGATGCTGAAGTCAGTAGCTTATGGCTGGGACATTCTCTGCGTAAAAGAAAGACCCAGAAAATTTTGAAAAATTGTCACAGGACCTTGGAAAAAGTAAGAAATGGAAGAGAGAGGTTTAAGAGTTAAATCTGTGCCTGTTTGTGTTTATGTGACTGCCACACCTCTTCTGCAAGAACTGACTGAGGCTACAGGAAGTTGCAGGGCTGGAACCAGATCATGTTTGCTCAGGTGTGTATTGAGGGAGGACTCTAATGTTTGCCCGATGCGCCCACTCACTCTTCATGGTGGTGTCCACAGGTTTGTTACCAATCTTTGGAATGCCAAACAGAAGATTACTGCCAATGCATAGCTTTAGTTACTGAATGGTTAAGCTGTGAATATATTTGCTCCCTCAACATTGCAAGGTAACACTCCAATAATAATAACTATATCCCTCAAAAAGACTTTTCATGGCAGATATTAACAGACTTTTAGCACTTGCCAAAGCACTTGCCAAAGGCCAAGCTACTGAAAGAATCTCCATCAAAATATCGTAAATACATATCTAGAGGAAGACCTCATCCCTAATCTGAATATGCCAAAGATAGCATTTCACTGTCTTCAACTATTGTATAAGTAGATCAGGAAAGCATAAGTATTACAGGACAGGTAGATTAGAAAACACAAACAAAACAAAAGAGAACCAAACAAATAACAGCTAAACAAAAGACCCTGAACAAATAAAAAATCAGCAATTTGGAAGGAGCAAAGAAGCAAAGCTGTCAAAAATCATACAAGCTGACAATGGACTTTTTGCACTCCAACTCCTCTTTATCTCACTGTATTTGCTGATTTCTATATATACTGTCTGCTGCTTTCATTTTACTATTCTTCACATGCTGCTGTCACATACTGACAGACTGAGGTTGTCAAGCCATGGCCCACAGAACACTTCTCCCAATGCATTTCTTTTCCAATTGCTTTGGGAAATGACAGTGCTCTTGTTCACAGACAGCCAGCTGTGACCTGTTCTGCCCTGGAGCTTTCCTCCAGCCTTCTCAAGGATATATTCTCACCACATACAAAGACTTTTATAATGCTCTGGACCTGTAGTGTTTGATTTGGGCAGGTCTTACTCAGACTTCATTACAAAGATGTGAAAGAAAGAGCTAAAATCTGCCTTTAAATCTTAAAGAATTCTTCCTCTTTCTCTCTCTCTTTCTGTGTCTCTCTCTCTTTCTCCCTGCCAATTTTATTTTTCTCCTTTTCTTGTTTAGGATGACATTAGCAGAGCTGTAAAGAGTCATTATGTTGTTGCCAGGAAAAGATTCTTGTGCTAACATCTGTGTTCAGAAAGTGAACATTAAAGGACTGACAGCTCTCATGCTGATTCCTGATGTCTGGCAACTTGCAGTGATTTACCTCACTGTTAAGCAAATAAAAAACTCTCAAGTAACAACATTTTAGTCAACTTTGCATTCCACTTGCACTCATTTCAGTTACAACATATTTGACATGGAAGGAGAAGCTTGTCTGTTTCATGGGAAGTTTGTAATGAACCAAATTGTTTTTTGAAATCTTCATATAAACCATTATGACCCTGTCTGAAATTCTATGTAGTAGTAGTAAAACTTGAGATTACTTTAAGAAAACGACAGCAGCAAAGTGCATATTTGTAAATTTTAAATAAGGAAACACTATAATTCAATAATTTTTAGATTTATGTGATATTTTGACCTTGAAATATTCCAGGAAAAATGTGTCAATTAGATTGTTTACTAACCAGCCTCTAGAAATTATATTTATAATACTTTTGCACAAGATCCCTATGTCTCTGTAAGTTAGAGGTGCACACTCCAGGCAACGTGTATATTGCATCTTTTCTAATCCAATTACACGGGAAGACTGCATAGTCAGTAATTTTGTAGACCACTATTACTGCAATTTATTTTTCCTGTACTACTTGCAAGCATTGTAACACAACCTGTAATATGCAAAGGCAGAGGAAAAATTACTGTCCCTGCACTAAACATCTAATGCAGTATGGAGAAGAGATCTTGAGAAAATTACTGTATTCTTTTGAGTATTGCAGTCAGTATAGTCTAATACAGCCTTTCTACATTCCTACTATAAACACATTAACTATGTCCTCCCTAAAAAAACACCCCACGTACTGTGTCATCTTTCATCACATGCAAAATTACTTATTTATCTCTCTGACAGTGGACAGGCATGAACTACAAATGCATTCTAAACCTTCCATGAGTATATTCCCAAGCTTCCAAGAAAATGTTCTTGTCTGGATATGAGAATATTTGAAAAAAAAACAAAAACCTCTTAATTGTCTTTCCCAGAGCATGAAAGCTGATATTGTAATGTATTTTATCTTATGACACTAGGATATTATCACAGTATTGCATAGGCATCTTTGTGGACAAGTTCAATAGTGATGAGGTTCTTAAAGATGGAATTCCCATGTAAGTGTTTAGAAGTAACAAAAGCTGTATATCAGCATACTGATTTCGGTGAAAGAAAGACTCTAAAGCAGCTTTCAAAGGCCCACTCAGTATCTGTTTACTACTTTAAACATCAGAATTTTTACTAAGTCTGCCCCTAGAGTTCATGCTACTTTCCATTTAAATCTGAATAAGCTTACTTAGAGAAAACAGGCAAAACTCTTCCATAAGGCACTATTTTTAGGTAGGATTCATTACGTAGTCACTATTTTCCTCAAACAATATGTCAGTGGTGACACCCTGGCAGATTGCATGAACTGCCTTTTTTCTCAGTTATGACAGTATAAATCAGAAATATCTCCACTGACCTCATTGGAATTCCAGGAGTAAAGGGATGGTGAACTGACTTCTTGGCATCTGCTTACAATAGCCTTCTGTGCATGTAAAAGTGATCAAGTTGTTCACAAGAATGTGTTGCAGTTTGTTATTTTCTTTTGTTATAACCTTGTTTTCCCTGCACATTAAAATAGTTTCTCCCTATGCTGTACCCCTTTTGTTGGTCTGTTCCAGGTTTCCCCTTCCAGCCTTAGTTGTGTCAATTACCCCTAAACCCCGCCTTTTCTTCCAGACTCTTCCCGATGAATCATCCTAGCCCAAGCCCACTTGGTTGTCAATCCCCCCTGTCCACACCTGTTGTTCTGGAAAGTTCTAAGTCAGTTACAAGTTCTGTGTTATATGATTGAATGTTGTATGTTGAACCCTGCCTATGTTTTCCCCCATTGGTTTATTGTATCTGAAGTCCCTCCCATTATTACACCCCTAAGTTCTCCCTATTGGTCTATATATGGTATCCTTCCACAGGGGAGGTCCTGTATTTAAGATCGTGTAGAGCTACTCGTTTCGCCTTTCTTGGTTTCCTCCCCTCTCTTCCAGTTGTCTCCCTACCCGCTCTGTCAATAAACCCTCGGAACCCTGAAAGGATCCTCCTGGCTCTTTACTTCTCCCCGACATTGACAACTGCTGCTAGGGCTTGGTGCCTTACCCTCATCCCAGGCTCTGAGAGTCTCTGGGACAGGGCCACTCTTGGCGCATCTCCTGCCTCACCAGCTAGTCGGGTGGACAGAGTGTGAGTGGACTGAGGAGGGCGGCGTCAGCTGGCCCCCAACGTGGGGCCATCTCTGAGGTCACCCTTTGACATGCCTCCAATGGATCCAAGGATCTGGGGTTTTGGGCTTCGGCTACCCCCCGGTGGAGCAGGTCAGTCTGACAGTGCTCCTGGGGGAGAAGACGGCAACCCCTTCACCCGAGAGGATTGCCTTTGGGGGAGAAGACCTCTCCTCACAGCACCTTGTCCCAGACAGTTGATGGGGTTGATGAGTATCCCCCAAAGGGAGAGAGGGGAACTCACCAAAGGGCAGGGCAGAGAGCATTGTCCCAGGGTGGGACCCCAAACTAAAGGCCACTAGAGTTGGCTGCGAAATACCTCCCTTGCCCTCTTCACAGACCCCCGGGCTCTTTTCCTTCAGTTCTTTATTTTTCCCTTTGCTGCAGAGGGAGGGTAAGTAGCTGAGCAGAGCAGTTTAGAAAATAGGCGCAAGGTTATCTGCTCAGCAGCTGGAGGTTTACTTCCAAGTTGCGGGAGCCCTGGTGGTTGGGGGGGAAAAGGTTTTCAAAGGGCAGTTTAAAAAAGTTTGTTAGATGGCTTACTTTTCACTTCCCCGGAGTGTCACCTCAGCAGTTAGAGACAGTCCAGTTCTGGGACTCTGTGGGCCAAAAGCTGACTACTGTGAGGGCCCACAGGCTGACTCTTCTGTGGATAAGTTTCTGGGACTTTTCCTCCTAATAAGATCTGTGTTAAAGAAGAAGGAGGGAATGAAAAGTAAGCCATTGCGAACCTCCCCAGTTTCCCCTACCTCACCTTACCCTCGTCCCTATCCCTCTTCCCCTACACTGGGAGATCTCATAGGGCAGCCTAGCATCGATTGCAGGAGACCCTGGCTGGGGAAATTGGCCACTGCTCACCTGGCCCCCCGCAGTCTCCTCAGTATCCTAGCCCTGGCAGCAAGGCATCTGTTGTCAGGGACCCTTCCTCTAGTCCCTCTCACCTGAAACCCCTTTCCCCAAGTTGTTCCCCAGTTGCTTCTCCTACAAGTACCCCTGTGGCCACCCCTAAGCCCATCCTTAAATCCCACAAACCTAGCCCAAAACCTTCCCCTTTGCCTACCCCAGATTCCACCTCAAAGACCACTCCAAAATCCGTAAGATTTCAGTCCCCATGATCTTCTGATACCCCTGACCCTAATCCCCAAATTGGCCCCCTAACCTTGGAGGCACAAGATGGCGTCGGCCACATGGTGTGGCCACCCTCTTGTGCTTCTTCTCCCCATAATCCCTTCTGCTCAGATCCGCCCCTTCCTCCTCCCTCAGCTCCACCCCAGTCTCTTGTCCCAACCCCTTCCTGTTCCCAAACTCCTCCCCTTACCCTGCCCCCTACTCCTCCCTTTCACCTGACCTCACCAAGGTTGCTCCACCTCCTCCTATGCTCCGCCCATTGTGGGTACGTTTTTTCCATCAACCCCACCCTCTCAGCAGATGGTCCTGCCTACCCACTTCCGACTTCCGGTTCCCACGCCCCTCCTTCTGGTTCTCACGATCTGGAAACCGGATGTGACAGGCCATGAGGCTTTTTCTCGGCCCTAAAATGGGGTTCTTCACCCTTCCTCCGGTCTAGCTCAGGTGTTAGGGTGAAGCTTCCCGGGGCCCTTGCCTCATGGACGTAAATAAGATATCAAAAGAGGCTCTTTTCCCTGATGAAGTTACAGGATTTATTTCTCGTGGGTAGCGAGGAAAAGACGGAGGGAGAGAAAAAGAGAAAAAGAGAAAAAGAGACAGAGGTCAGGGGGCACAGATCTTTTCTAGGGTCTGAAAAGGGGGGCGGGGAGAAATTGGATCCCAGCCAGCCCTGTATGGCCAGGAGAGGAGAGGGACCAAGCTACAGGGCATAGCAGGGGGCACGGAATGTACCATTTACAATGCATCTAGGAAATGCAACAAGGCCAGGGAGCCCTAACCCAGAACAGGGGACCACCCTAACAGCTGCACCTGTTAGGTACACTAGACAGAGGAGTATTCCAAATTGGCAACCATTTGGATACTCCCACAAAAAGGAAATTTGCAAGGCCCAAAAAGAGTTCGGGTGGAAAACTGAATACTTTAAAGGTTTGTTACATGCAACTTTTTCCTCAAACATGCTGGTCTCCAGCAATCTAAAGGATTTGTTTGCATGTCTGCTTCACCCGACCGAGTAGGGGTTGTGGGAAGCTACATGGAAAAGATTACTTGGGGACCTCCTTCCTGAGCTTCTGCAAATTTCTGATTGCGCGGTTGACGCAGATAACAATACAATCTCAATGGAACACCTGTGCAGTGAGGGTGAATGGTCACGGGTGGAAGCACAGGCAGAAAAAATTCCCAAGCCTGTGATTTTGAGAGTACAAACTGCTGCTGAGAGGGCATTCGCAATGATGCCCAGCAAAGAGCCTAGATTAAACTACACCACCATCAGGCAGGGCATGGCGTAGCTGTTTGTGGATTTCGTAGAGACGCTTAGGTTGGAGGTGGAGACACAGGTGGAAAACAGAGAATCCCATCATGAAATCATTAAGGAAATGGTACAGATGAACGCCAATGAGGCGTGTAAGAGAGTAATTTGTTCTCTACCCCTTTACCCTAAGCCGAATCTAAACTTAATGATAGAGGCTTGTGCGCAGCGGGTAGTGGTTCTGGTACCAGCTAGTCGGGTGGACAAAGCATGAGTGGACTGAGGTGGGTGGCGTCACTATTGAATACTTAAAGACTGCTTTTGAGAAAGGTGGGAAAACAGATTTTTGTAGTACCTGATGCAACAGGGCAAGGATAGGTTGAGTCCAGATAGGTGAAAAACTGGAACAGTTTGCCCAGACACTGTGGATGTCTCATCCCTAGTCAAGGTTCAAGGTCAGGTAGGATGGACCTTTGAGCAACCTGGTCTCATTGAAGATATCCCTGTTCATTGCAGGAAGGTTGGACTAGATGACTTTCAAGGGTCTCTTCTAATCCAAGCTATTCTATGATTCAATGTGAAGGGGAAAGTAATGAAGAGGATGATGATTATAATGTTGATGATGATGACGATTACTACTTCTCTTATTATTAATGATTGTAAAATTCATTAATAACTATTCAAAATTATTAATAAAATCATGTCACTCTGTAAATGACTGTAAAAAAATATAGAGCTACTTTTGCCCACATTATCTTCTTCTGTCCTGATTCATTTTCAAATAAACTCATATTTTCTATTGTCCTCTATCACATAAGGGAGGGTCAATTCTTTTGTTGTAACAAAGAATGTTTCAGAATAATATTTAAGCTCAGAACTCTGCAAACATAATTGCCAGTATAATTGTAACACCCATGTGTCCTGATTTAGGGCAAATTTAGGAGGAAACTTCCAAAGGGCTCCCTCAAGAAAGCGGATTCATGTGGCCCCTCCCCTAGCTGGTTCAGGAAAGGATTTTCTTGGAGAAAAGTGGAAAAAACCTGCCTATTTAACAAGAAAAGTATTCACAAACATAAAAAATGAACAATATTAAACAACAAAACCTCTCGTTGTTTTGAAGAGATGGCAAATTCAGAGAGAGTCCTTTTCATGGGGTTTAGCTTGTTTTGCTCAGTCTCCCATCGGCTCCTCTGGTGCTGGAAAATGCCACATCCCAAGCCCTGGTGGGCCACAGGTGTGAGCTCCCAGTGTTTTTCTGGGTTTTCAGTACAGAGCAGGGCTGATCAGTTCCAAGAAAAAGAAAAACCACAGTCTGGGGAACTTCACTGCCTCAGCTAGCTAAAAAAACTAACGAAAAGCAAAGGAGAGCTCTCTCCCGCTCCATCCATGCTGCAAACAACACAGTCTGTGAGAAGGAATGCACGGGAGCAAGTGCAGTTTCTGAAAACAAACTGTGTGCTTCTTTCCCCCTCCCAGGTGGGGATACAAGCATCATATAATCACCCTAAGTCACCATCGAAAAAAGTTTTTTTACTTTTTTTAGAGAAATTATTTGTATAGCTTTCAGTGAATTCAACTCTCCTACTAAGTCTGTTGGTGATTCATGGGATATTACACTCATCTCTGTCTGTATTTCTGTTGCTAACCAGAATAAAGTAGGAAAGAACTCAAATGTTTAAAATCACAAAAAAAAGAAAAAACAAAAACCAAACAAACAAAAAAGAAAAGGAAAAATTAATAGCTTCAGGAAAGTATTTTTTTGAGCAGAAATGCCAGATTTCATGAAATTTTTAAGGCAGACCAAGCCATCCTTTGGAATGTTGGACAAGTTTGGTTTTTAAAAAGTATTTCAGAATTGTGATCTTCAGTTTTGCCTCAAGATTCCAGTTTCTGTGTTTTTTCTGCAACAGGTAAAATCTTGATGTTGGAAACTACATGCTCCACACCTACGTCCAACACTTGTTGAACTTGAAAAGAACATATTAACCCTCATAAAATTCTAGTACCAATGAAGAGTATATTTGGAAATCATGAAAAGAAAATATATCACCTTTGAAACTATACTTTGAAACTATAACCGCTTTTAAGCATTACTGTAGAAACTACATTTGACCCTGCATCAAGAATTTAATTAGGATATTTCACAGGTAATGTCTTTTTATTTTCCAGTTCAATCATCCATAAAATTGAATCCTCTGTGTGATTACTGAAGCATTTGCAATTGGACTTTTCTTTACAACAAAGCAGAAGACACACAGAGTAAGAAATACATTTTCATATTTTTGTGTCCTCCAGATTTAGAGAGAAAACATTGTCATGAGGTAAGCATGGAATTGCCCCTCTTTTACAGAAAGTGACTGTTCAGACCATGAAATTTGTAACTAGTGAACGGAGAAACATTGCTTGTACTAAAGAACGTTTTACTGTGTTGCTGGATGGCTCACAAGCCTCTGTAATGGGCATGTCTACCCTGTTGGACAAAGTGCTGTGAGGCAGTGTGCCTTGCCTTCCGTAAGAGAAAAAGATGAGAAGCTGCAACAGAAAAAGCAACTCCCTATCAGAATTCCAAAACCTATCAGAAACCCTCATATATGACAGCCTTTCTGATAGGTGAGAATGAGTGGTTTAAGCTGTTAATATTTCTTGGTTAACTGATACCTACTCAAGGTCTGATTGGGAATATGATTTGAAACAGGTTCCCATAGTGACAAATGTAGCCTTTATCAATACACAGAGAAAAAGCAGCAAAGAGGAAGAAGAATTCATGCACCAAAGTTTTCCAATGCATCCATTCAGCCACAGTAGAAGCCTGTCAAAAACAGAAACACCATGAATGCACTCCCAGAACATAATGTACAGTGGACTATCTGACCCTGATATCTGCCTCTGACACTGATCCTGACCTGGATTTACCCCATCCCAATCCCACCTCCTTTTCAGTGCTCTATCTGCCTGGTTACTATGCCTGACATCCCACTCATCTTCCTGTATGGAGCAGTGGGCCCTCGCTGCCCTCTGTCAGAAATAAGGTGGGTGAAACTGAGCAGATAATAACCCATAAAATTACAGACACGAAAAAAAGACGCACATAGACAGTGGCCAATGAGGAGGCAATCTGATATCTTATATCTATTGTACTCACAAACTTCCTCAAAAAGACAGATAAAGGAGCCTTCTTAAGGCATGAAAGGAAGTTGATGGAGGTATTTTTTCTGGTCTTAATAAGACTTCATATGTTGTGCCTCACAAGATCCTTCTGGACAAGTTATCCAAGCGTGGATGAGTAGGGTCAAGGTGTACTGGGTGTAGAACTGTCTGAAGGACAGAGCTCAAAGGATTGCAGTGAATGGGGCTACCAGTGGCTGGAGAGAGGTCACCAGATGTGTTCCTCAGGGATCCATACTAGGCCCAGCGCTGTTCAATATATTTGTCAATGACCTGCAATCAGGAGTTGAATGCACCATTAGAGAGTTTGATGATGAGTCCAAACAGGGAGGTACCGTTGACTCTCTCATGGGACAAGAGGTGTTCCAGAAGGATCTAGATAGATTGGTGCTTTGAACAATCATCAAAGGCATGAAATTTAACAAGAACACACACTGGACACTGTCCCTGGCATTAAGTAACACCTGGCACAAATATGAATTGGGAATGGCTGGAGAGCAGCCCTGCGGAAAGGGACCTGGGGGTGCTGGTTGGCAGCAGGCTCAGTGTGAGTCACCAGTGTGCCAGGGCAAACCCAAGAGCTGCATCAAACACTGTACAACAAAAGCAATATTTCTTTCATCTCTTTATTGTTGATACACTACTCCACGGTACCTAACTAATTTTTGTGATAGTTTTGTATTTTTGTCTTTTCTTAAGCTTATGCTATATTTCTAACCTCACACTTACTTATCTGACCCACTTTTCACTTCCCATATTTTTTCCTTCCCATTCTGAAGTCAATGAAATTTTGTCTTTAAAACATGCTTTATCTTTCTTCTGCAATGGGGTACTTTTCACTTGTTCATTTTTGAATGAAAGTAGCTATAACCATTATGAATTCAGCATTGCATCCACATGTGAGTTGTATTCTAAGCATAGCTACCAGACAGTAATGCTCAGAAAATCTAAGAACTCTCCATCCTTTAACTGGAGCTCTGTAGAGTTTGTGTTGGAGGTAGGCACCAATGTGCTTGGGCACATGTGCTGGAAAAAGTGCATCACAGAGTAACAGATGTTTAGGGAGCTTCTGTATCACAGAGAATGCAGTATTATGCTTGGCCCATTCCAGTAGAGGATAGGTACTAATCAAAAGTCTTGTGTATTCTTTTATCCTCTATAGGTGGTTCAAGACTTCCATCTGACATATGGTCTCAGGAATCACAAATGGTCATTATCTTTTCCTGTTTTGAAGCACAAAGCTTCTACGCTGATAGGCAGACAGGGTCAAATACTTGGAAGAATTCAATGCTTCATAATTATTCCTTTTGGAAAAGTTCTTTTCCTTCCACACGAAAGATAGAAATATTTGACCCACATCATACACAGTGAATACTGCCATTGTATTGCTTAAATAAAAGGTTAAAGTACTCAGGAAAACTGTCTTATTGGTATTATATTTCTACACTAGAAAAGAAAGGAAGTAGAGTCTTAGACTGTCTGGGATGAACCTTCCTTAAATTAGCTCTGCATGGCAAGAAAAGCCATTAACCCTACAGTACAAAAATGACGGCATCATTTATCATAGATCAAGGCTTGTAGTTTTCAAGGTTTCTATACTAAAAATACAACAATTTAATTAGTATTATAAACTGTGCAATGCTTTACTGACATCTATTTAATATAAAAGTGTCCAGATTTTGGTATGATAAATATCCACTCATTGTCTAATATCCAAAGGCATCCATAGCTGCTCATCTGTCTCTGTACAAACTGTGATAGAATTTATAATATAAACCATTATTATAGGGATGATTAAGTACAAGGAGTTGAATCCTGCTCTCTGCAGGGGTGTAAATGCAGAGCAACACCATTAACTCATATGCCATTGCCCTACAATTTAATAGGAAGGCATCTTCATATTTTCAGTTACAGACACGCTAGTAACAGAGATAAAGAATGTTGCATATGCCTGTAACCTAATGATTTATAGACACCCTTACCCTAGGTCCTTCTTCTCTCCAAATGGTATATATGTTAAATATAAAATCATCAAATTATGGAATGTTTTGGGTTGGAAAGGACCTTTAAAGCTCCTTCTCCACAAAATCCTTATGTCTGCAATTTAAAGGTAAGAATATTGTGGAGGAGCATATCAAAGGCCTTACAAAAATTCATGTAGGTGACATCCATAAGTCTTACCTGATCCAAAAATGCAGTTGATCAGCATTTGTTTCCTACAGCAGCATGAGAGTAAAGGTGGCTGAAATTGTCTGGCCATAGTTATGAGTACTGCTATACAGACCAAGCACCTTCAGGACATCACTTCAGAGCACATCGTATCCCACAGATAAGTTAATGCAGGCACATCCAAAACTTTCCCATTTGTCTTTATGACACTATTACAAGAATGAAACCAAAAGGATTATGTAAAAACTTGTTTTAGAAAATCCACAGAATTACTAAATTAAATCCTGGTTTTTAGTTGGTAAGTCTGCAATAAAATTTTATTAAGTTCTGTGGAAGTCATTGTTTAGCAGAGAGGAATCTGTGCACATAATAACCCTTCTAAACATTTATGCTGCTTCTCTAACAGGTTCAAGAGAGTTTAGTTAGTTTTTGGTAACAATTATAAGACTTGGCAAAAATTTTTTTTGCTTTTTTTCATTAACAATTAGAATGTTCTGTTTGCTTTTAAGGAAAATCACCTACATACAGAGCGGGCTGGGGAATCTCAGAATGATTGAAAATTTAGGCAAAATACAGTCTGAATGAAGTAAGCAGTTAATTTTCAGGGAGCAATCCATTTTCATCACTATGGTCATATAGTTAAATCAAACAAAAAGCAGAGCAGAACTTCTGCACTGCAATTACGAATTTTGACAAATATAAATGAAAAAGCTTTCCAAAAATAGATTAAAAAAGATAAAGCTAAAATTATGTAGGAAGTGTTTTCATTTATAAATCTATGTTCTTCCATCTCTAGAAAGAAGATAACTTGCATTCTTTTGTTGTATTTCTCATCTGCAGAAGTCAGGCTTCAGATTCACACAACATTCTAATAATCAGTATGTGTGTTCTATAGGTCTCCTGTGTGCAGAGTTAAAAGCGTTATTCATAGTGTCTCAAAGAATTCCAAATAAACAGAATTCGTTATTCCTGTAAACAAGAAGTGTTAAGAAATCTGTAACCTTTAGGTTTTGAGAAAAGTGGGGTAGTACAGTACAAATGAGTAGCTGGATGTAATCTGTTCTATGCAAATAATACTGAGTCACACAGTCTGTTTCACACACAGTTGAATTAAGGGAAAATTATTGTATGCTAAATATATTTTACTTTTTTACTTATCACTAAAAATGTAATCACTCTACAGATGAACAGAAAACATGGAAGGTTTTGTGATGCTGCCTTGAAAAAGTTAAGAAAGAGGCAACACATCAGTGTCTCAGAGATGAAGCTTTACTGTCTGTATTGTTTCTTGAGGAACACTGTTGAAGGCTAAGATGCTACTCTCAATTGGAATGCAGGTTAATCACTCATGGTGCAGACCACAGACTGCTCCTTTATATTCAGCCAACACGTGATAGACTAAATAGTGTCACTAGAGGAGATGGTGTTGCTTGCTGTAATTAGCAAGTGTTCACAAACAGATGTCTGAAAACAACAGGAAGAACTAGCATTGCTGAAAATAATGTCCAGAAAAATAAAAAAAAATTGAGTAAATTATTGCCAGCACAATAACCACTTTGAATCACAAAGGAAAGCTGCTTCTCATTACTTTTGTGGCAAAGGGAAGAGCATTACAACTGACTTGACAACTAACAAAGACTTTGTACTGATGCCTTTACTGTCTTCCCTTGACTAAAGCAAATGTCCTGGCTTTGACCTTGTTTTTTTAAAGCAGACTAGGCTCTACACCCAGGAATAATGAATGCCAATATTTTTGCAGAATCAATGGGGGGCATGAAGATAAAAAATAAATGAATTATTATAGACTGTTTCATATCCTCATTAAAAAAAAACAATATAGCACTCTCTCACGGGACAAGAGACCTTCCAGAAGGATCTAGATAGATTGGTGCACTGTCTTATTCCCTATGGTCTTATTCCCTAGTAGACCTGAGCCCTCCTGAAACAACAGAAGGACACTTACAGGCTTTGCTGGCATTCTGAAAGGGAAACAAAACTCCTTCTTCAGGTCCAGCTGGATTTCATGATTATCAAACCAAATTTCTGGAACAGGACGCTGCCTACAGAGTTCACCACTTTGTAAATAGATGTAAATATGAGCTATTCCTTCTGGATGTTATTTCTCAGTCATGAAATATGATTCCTACTTGTTCTCTGACAGGTGAAAATTGGGTTCTCCAGGTCAGTTGTGCCAAGGTATCCAGCTATGAGGTTGGCAGATCCGGCCTGAACGTTATTACCAGGACATTATCATCTATTCTGTATCTCCGGCTTTACTAATGAATTAAGACTCTTGACTGCTTTGAAATCATTAGTTCCCTTGAACAAGAAGAGCGTATTCAGGCTAGACAGAGAAGTTTTCACTTCAAAAACATATTTTAGGCATCTTCTGTGTCAGGGAAGAGAATTTGGAGTGTCTTCATACCTTTAAACATAAAAACATACTGAAGTTTCAAGAACTCATTAATGCAGAAAATGCAATCTCCTTTTATCAGCATTTTCAATTGCACAGTTTTATACCAAATGAACATATTTGACACCCTTCTTCCCAGGAACAGAGAGATAGTGGAAGAAATAGCTCATTAACCTATTTTTTAAAAGTCTGCAAAGCTGGAAAGAAGCCAGAAAAATTTTCATGAAGTATTTTTATTTTTATAAGATTACCATATTTGCCAGTTTTCCATTTTCTTGTATTATTAGTACTCTTGAATTCTTACATGGCTTCACTGCTTTTAAAACTACCTATAACAAATGCTTTTAAATCATTAACGGTTCTGAACTAGACTTATATACAAAAGCATAATTTCCCAGAGTTAGATTTAAATTGTATGATGGTAATTTCATACAGAATTGAAATCCTTAGCCTCCTGTAGAAAAAACCAATTGTTCTCAAAAGACAACAACCTACTTAAAAGAGGTGGGTGGGAGGTTAATAATAGGCATTTTTTATTTAAAGGCCCATTAAGTGTAAGCAATACAGAAATTTATGCCGTACTACACTACTAGAATTAAAATGTTCTTTCTATACCTGAGGCTTAGACAACCTCTAGCAAATTCTCAGCCCTTGACAAGACTAGAAACTATGTTATCAGATTAAAAGTGAAATTATCAGTCAAACTATGAACTTTGAATAGGAACTGAATGAAAAGATCATGTAATCCAAACTGATATTTACCATAGGTCAGAAATTCCTATGGATTTCAGGCAGAAAAGGAAAGTGTATGAACTTTGGAAGCAAGATCTCCTGCATAGGATGATTACAGAAGTGTTGGTTGACACAGCAGAGAGAAAATTCATATAGCCAAAACTTAATTTCAATCATTCTCACTTCATTTCATGATAATATTAGAGAGGTTATCTGGGAGCTCTTGTAAAACACTTGAAAGACAATGCAGTCATCAATCAAAGCCAAGATGTGTTCCTGAAGGACATGCCTTCCTAAGCATACTGTCTAGTGGACAAAGGGAAGCCAATGGATATGGGTTTTTTAATTTTAGTGGGGCTCTTGATACAGTCTCTGACATTATCCTTCTGGACAAAATGTCCAACATACAGGTGGACACAATAAAATTGGTGTAAAATTGGATGAAGGATTGTGTTCAAAGAGTTGTAGTAGAGGGGGTAACATTTAGCTGTGGCCAGTCACTAGTGGTGTTTTCAGGGCTCTCAGTGTAGTGATTTTATGTCTTTTTTATGGCAGATACCTGGACACAGACGTGGAATGCACTCTAAGAAGATTTGCAGGCAATACTAAACTAGAAAGAGTGTCCTGGGGTGACTTTGTCATGTTGAATTGTATCCCCATTTGTCTGTTTCTCCCAGGAATAAGTTTTGTACTTTTCAGGCTGTATTTGAGAGTGAAGGAGGGGGGAGGAGAAGCGATGGAATGTCTGAGGCAGTTATTTTCAAAACACAGAGACAGGAGTTCCATCGTCTCATCTCCTGGACTGTGTCACTGTGGTGGACAGCGGAGAGAGCTCTCCTTTGTTTTTGTTAGTTTCTGACTAACTGAAGCAGAGAAGTTCCCCGGAAAGTCTTTTCCTTTTTCCTGGAATTATTTGAACCTGCTCTGGACTGGGGGCCCGGGGGAGCACCAGGAGCCTGGCCTGGGCAGAGGCATTTTCCAGCGCCGGAGGGACTGAGAACAGACTGAGCTGAGCTACCACCCACGGGGGAGAGACTTTCTGAATTTGTCATCTCTTCAGAGCAGTAAGAGGTTTTGTTGTTCGGAATTGTTGGTTTTTTGGTTTTTTTTGTGCTGGGCAGTGCTGTGCCTGTAGAATAAACAGGTTTCTTCCACTTCTCTCTGAGAAAATTTCTTCCCAAACCAGCTGGGGAAGGGGCCGCTCAGGTTTGCTTCCTGGGGGGGGCCCTTTGGAAGTTATCTCCCAAATTTGCCCTAAACCAGGACAAGGAGAAACTAGTTGCCTTGAAGGTAGACATGACTTACAATGAGAGATATTTAAAAGGTTAGAGTGCTAGATCACCAGCCATACAGAATTTAACAAGAGCATGTGTCACTTTGTACCTGGGAGAATGTAATCCAAAATGCATGTATAGGCTGGGGGACCAGATTCAGGAATGCAGCCCTGTAGAAAGGGATGGTGGAGTTTTGGCTTATGATTTTTCCAATGGGAGTCAACAGTGTGCTGTCGCAGCCAAAAGCGCCAACATTATCCTGGGGTACATCAAGTGTGGTATGGCTAACTGGGCAAAATAAGTGATTGTCCCAATATACTCAGCACTGGTGCAGCCTCATCTTGAGTACTGTGTTTGGACTCAAAATAAAAAAGGTAATTAGAATGTATCCTAAGGAAGGTAACAAACATGTTGAAAGGACTAGAGACCAGCTGAGGATGTTAGGTTTGTCCAGCTTATCGAATTGTCGACTGAGGCATTATCTCATTGTTGTCTACACCTTCATCATGAAGGAAAGCAGAGATTGAGATCCTGAATTATTCTGTCTTGTGTTCACTAAAATGACTTGAGGGAATGGTTTTAAACATCAGGGAAAGTTCAGATTAGATATGGATGAGTATCTTCTTCATAGAGAAGATGGCAAGCACTGGAAATTGTCAAGGCTCCAAGCTTGTTGGTTTTCAAGAAGTGGTCATATATTTGATATAATGAGCCTGTGATCTGTCCACAGAGAAGGTAATCACAGGATTTTTTTATGCTGCTGCTCAGCAGTAGCCCATCACTTTATCTAGACTGTGTATTGCTGATGTCCTTTCACACTTAAACATTTCTTCTGCTGTAGAGTCCAGCTCTATACTTTACTTGAAGCTTAGCAGCACTATATGTTTCAAGTCTCTGAGTTTTAATGCATCTGTGAAGGTTCTTTGTCCTGCAGGATCTGAAAAGTACAAAGCACAGTCAAAGGATTGAAATTTTTTTCTTGTATGTCAAATTGATTGTGCAGATATAGAAAGTGTCCTGGACATTTGGACACATGAAAGCCAGTAAGAGATCTTTGGCCTTCATAATACATACTAAGTTCTTCCATATAATACTTGGTGATAAATTCCTAGTAAATAATTTCTCCTGTACTTTACATTCATTACCTGTAGTATAAAGTTCAATCTCCTACATCTCTCAGCAGTGCTGGGAAATTATTGCTATCTACAAACTTCTCTAAGATTCTTGAATGTAAGATGTAATGGAAGAGTGACATAGAAGTTAGAGAAGGGAAGTCCTCTGGATAAAAGTTTTCTTTTATAACATTACAGTGATTTATTTATCTGCCTTGCAGAAAAACATTTTAATAATTTCCATAGGAAAGTCCATTGATGTGTGTGAACATTCGAATGAGAGGAATTCCCTTTCTACATATTTCTGTTTATTAATTAGTAATCCTTTAACATTGGTAGTGTTACTACTTAGAAGAACAAGTGCCTAGAACACTTCGAAGAACAAGTCATAGTTTGAAAATAAGTGTCAAGGAACTCAGTGATTTCTGAAGACAAGTGAACTCAAACAGAAGAGAGGAGCAAGGGAAGGATTTGATTTAGGACACAGGTATCAAATGTGGCAGTTCATAATTCTAATTATATTCGTAGGACTAGTGTGTTTCAGCTTGCCAGTTGTATTTAAAACTAGCAAAACGCATTACTCATTCTCAAAACATGTACATCCTTTCCCTGAGAGATGCAAGATGCTAGGGCTTCAAAAGCAGCACTTGTACAAAGAGCAGCAAAACAGCAACAGGGAAATGAGGAACATCTGGATAAGATGTAATTGCAAAGTTAAGTAGCTTCCAGTCTATTATTCTCATGCAGTAAGCAGAGAAACTGCTGTTAGTGGTAGAAAGCTGGCCTCTTTTCTGTCTGGCCAGGTATCATAGTTTAATCCCAGCCAGCAACTAAGAATCACACAGCCATTTATCTCCCCTCTCTGCCCCAGTGGGAAGGGCAGGCAAAGGAAAAAATGCAAACTTCATGGGTTGATATAATAGCCATTTAATTATTCAAACAAAATAAAATTTAATAGTACTCCTAACAATACTAATGAGCAAAATAGCAATAATTACAATAATAATGATAATGGTAATGGTAATGATAATAATAACAATAACAACAATAATAATTTTGATGAAAATTAAAGTGTAAAACTCAAGAAAAAGAAGTGATGCACAATACAATTGTTTACTACCCACAGGCTGCTGCCCAGCCCAGAAAGCAATTGGCCCCCTTCCACATAATTCTCCCTCATTATATACTGGACATGATGTTCTATGGTATGGAATATCCTTTTGGCCAGTTCAGATCAACTGTTCTGTCCATAGTCCCTTCCAGCTTCTTGGGCACCTGCTCACAGGCAGAGAATGGGACACGGAAAAGTCCTTGTCTCAGAATAAACACTGCTCAGCTACAGCCAAAAGCATCATTGTGTTATCAACAGTATTCTCATACTGAATCTAAAACACAGCATTGTTACTAAGATGAAAATGAAGTCTATCACAGCCGGAACCAGGATAGTATTCACCCCTGATTCCATAAAATTTATTTCATATCTGGTCGAACACTTCCTAATAACACATCTCCTTTCCTGTCTCTTGGTAATTAAACACACAGATATAATTTCCTTAGTCTATGTACCATCCCTGTAAAAGTCCAATTAGTTAACTTAGATCATGATCTTGGACTCAATCTGTCCAAAGCAGTCTGGATCAGTAAATAAAGGATGTTAGGCCTATATTTCCATCCTGGGGTAGGTGATTTTAGCTGTACTAGACACCCCTCCAAGTGAAGGCAAATTGTGGTCTTCATTCTGCTGACAAAGGGATTGAGAAAGATGCATCATCGATATCAATTGTGGCACCACTGGGTTACCTTTAACTCCAGTTCATATGTTCCAGTATGTCTAGTATGGCAGTAGTCAGTGATAGCATGAATCACAGAATCACAGAATCACAGAATCACAGAATCACAGAATCACAGAATCACAGAATCGATAATGATGGAAGGGACCCCAGTGGGTCATCTGGTCCAAGCCCTGCTCAGACAGGACCATTCTAGAGCACATGGCACAGGATTGCATCCAGATGGTTCTTGAATATCTCCAGTGAGGAAGCCTCCACAATATCTTTGGGCAACCAGTTCCATTATGGGTCACCCACACCGTAAAGAGGTTCTTCTCCATATTCAGGTGGAACTTCCTGTACATCAGTTTCTGCCTGTTGCCTTTTGTCCTATTGCTTGGCAACACCAAGAAAAGACTAGGTCCATCTTCTTGACATCTTCCCTTCAGATACTGACTGATGCGGTTGCCTCTCTGTCATCTCTTCTTAACATTGAAAAGCTTCCTCAGCTTTTCCTCTTAAGAAAAATGCTCCAGTCCTTTAATAATCTTCAGAGTTCCCTGCTGGACACAATCCAAGAACTCCATGCCTCTCTTGTACTAAGGTCCTCAGAACTGGACAGAGCACTCCAGATGTGGCCTCCCTCACTAAGGCCAAGACAAGGACCAGGATCACCTCCCTTGGCCTGCTGGCACTGCTCTTCATAATGCACTGCAGGATGTCAGTGGCCTTGGCCACCAAGACACACTGCTGGCTCATAGAGAGCTTGTTGTCCACCAGGACCCCCAGCTCCTTCTCCACAGAGCTGCTTTCCAGCAGCTCACCCCAGCCTGTGCTGGTGCCTGGGGTTGTTCCTCCCCAGGTGCAGGACCTTGCATTTGCCTTTGCTGAATTTCAGAAGGTTCCTCTCTGCCCATCTCTCCAGGCTGTTGAGGTCTTTCTGAAGGGCTGCTGTCCTGGGGTACAATGCAAAAATGTGTATTCTATCACCATCTGTTAAAATGTGGGAGGGGTGGTGATCCTTATCTCTGTGGGAGATATCCTCTGCTGATGTGCCATCTGATAAGATCGGGGGATGATCATCGTTATCTATTCACAACCCATCCCTCCTCCAGAAGATATATTCCGTTAATGGGCCATTAACTCCTATTGTGTGACTGATAAGATTACATCACCCCATTGGGAGATGCCCCAACCAGGGGCAGGAGCCAAGCCTTTCCTACCTAGATAAAAAACTGGGGTTTGGGACCCGAGGGCAGACCTTTCTACTGGATCCCAGAGGAAAGTCGGACCTTTTTCCACATCATTGCTGGATCTTCGGAGGAAAACTGCACCTTCTACAGGAGCACTGCTTCAACAGAACCACATCTGTCATCCAGGAGGACTGCAGCCACCATTTATACGGACTGCTACCAACACCCTGACTGACAGGGTGTCAGGTTGTATTTCTGACTGTGTTGGTGGTTGTTTCTTTTATATTATTGCATGTATTTTATTTTTTTTTCTCTTTTCTCCTATTAAATTGTATTACTGACTTGGAGTCTCGCACTGGTTTTACTTTCAAACCAACACATTAATTGGCGCCCAACGTGGGGCACGAAGGGTACTGAGGAAAGTCAGTATTACAATTTTGTTTTCACCATGATTCTCAACATGCTTACATGGGTTTTATATCTTGCTCTCTATATTTTTCCACACATGGGGAACTATCTGCCAGCTGTAATGCTCCTGTGTAGACCAGGATATGGTATAAAAATTGCTTTACTGGCCTATTATGTCTACTGCATGATAACCTCTGAGGCAATGAACATAATCCGGAATATATACTCGACTTTGTTTGCTTGTCCTAGTCTAGGTTGCTACATCCGGGGTTTTAACAATCACACCCAGCCCTTGGGGGGAGGGGTAAAGGATGATTTTTTCCAATCTTTCCGGCCTGATACAGTAGTTTTTGGAAATGTTGAGTTCCCACTGGATGCTAAGGACAGCATAATATTGTTGTTAGTTCTGCTTTGTCTCCTCTGCACAGCCTTTACAGCCTACAACATGCTTAGAAACAGAACACTACATGGCGTATTGATGCGTATTCTTGAGGAAGAGGAAAAAAGAAACAAATCAACTTCGTCCACGACTGCACAGAATGTCACAAAGAGGAGAAGAACCAAACAAAAAGCAACAGTGCCCGTGTCTATGCAGACTGCCACAAAGGAGGAAAAAGCCAAAAGCAAAGCAACAGTGTCCGTGTCTACGCAGACTGCCACAGAGGAGGAAAAAGCCAAAAGCAAAGCAACAGTGTCCGTGTCTATGCAGTCTGCCACAGAGGAGAAAAAAGACAGAAGCACCATCAGCATCTCCACACAAACCATCACTGAGCCAGAACAGCCTAGACCAGTAGCAGTTGCGCCCGTTCAGAAGAAGAAATCAAAGAGCAAATCAGTTCGCATAGTGACTGACGAGGACGTGGCAGGACCTTCGCACCCAGCAGAAGTGACAGAGCCAGAAATCATCACTCGCTCTCTATCCCTGGGTGAGCTGCGTGACCTGCGGAGGGAATTCACCCGCCAGACAAATGAGTCCATCTTGACCTGGCTGCTCCGCATCTGGGACGCTGCAGCCAATGACACCATTCTGGATGGATGTGAGGCCAGGCAACTGGGATCTCTGTCCCGGGATGTGGTCATTGACCAGGGGATTGGGAGAACCCAAGAAACTCTCAGCCTCTGGCGGCGACTGCTGACAAGTGTGAAGGACAGATACCTTTGTAAAGAAGATCTTCAGGTGCACCAAGGAAAATGGAGCACAATAGAACAAGGTATCCGATGCCTGAGGGAATTGGCCGTGCTGGAGATAATTTTCTCAGAAGATGAGAGATTTCCTAAGAGCCCAGACTGTGTCCGGTGCACGTCACAGATGTGGTTGAGATTTGCACGACTTGGACCAGAGATGTATTCCCGTTACCTGGCAACGCTGCAGTGGAGGGAAGGTGAGGACATGGTAGGCGTCTTGGCCAATAAACTAAGGATTTATGAGGACACTGTCACAGCCCCATTTCGTACCCATGTCTCATCCGTGGAAACAAGGCTGGTGGAGCAAGTCCGAAGCCTGATTGAAGAGGGCCATCAGAAACTAAAAAAAGAACTTAAGGAAAACAACTACCAGATCTCTCCTGAACCAACAAGAGTTTCTGCCATTAGGAGCCGGTGTTCCTCAGGCAGGGAGAGAGGACACACTCCACGAGGTAACCTCTGGTTTTTCCTTCAGGAGCATGGAGAAGACATGAGGAAGTGGGATGGAAAACCCACCTCCTCCTTAGCAGCCCGGGTACGTGAGCTGAAAAGAGGGACACCTACCCCAAGAAGTTCATCTAGAGTCAATGCTGCTCCAGTCTCTCGTGTACAGAACTCCAGACAGTATCAGAATGATGATATGACTGATCCTCTTGAAGGAACCTCAAGAACCTATTTACAGGGAGAGAGCAACGTGTACCAGGATCAGGAATAGAGGAGCCCTGCCTCTAGCCAGGTAGAGGAGAGGGATAATCGGATCTATTGGACTGTGTGGATCCGATGGCCTGGCACATCCGACCCACAAAAACATAAGGCTTTGGTTGACACCGGCGCCCAGTGTACTCTGATGCCATCAAAGTATGTAGGAGAAGAATCCATCTCTATTTCTGGGGTAACAGGAGGATCCCAGCAGCTGACTGTAGTGGAGGCCGAAGTGAGTTTAACTGGGAACAGGTGGCAGAAACACCCCATCGTGACTGGCCCAGAGGCCCCATGCATCCTTGGCATAGACTATCTTAGAAATGGATACTTCAAAGACCCAAAAGGATATCGCTGGGCTTTCGGGATAGCTGCTGTAGAGACAGACGGCATTAGAAAACTGAGCACCTTGCCTGGTCTTGCAGATGACCCCTCTGCTGTGGGACTACTGAGAGTTGAAGGGCAACAGGTACCAATCGCCAGAACAACAGTACACCGCCGGCAATACCGTACTGACAGAGACTCAGTGATTCCCATCCATGAAATGATCCGTAAACTGGAGAGCCAAGGGGTGGTCAGCAAAACCCACTCACCCTTCAACAGCCCCATCTGGCCTGTGCGTAAATCTGAAGGAGAATGGAGATTGACCGTAGACTATCGTGCATTGAATGAGGTGACTCCACCGCTGAGCGCTGCTGTGCCAGACATGCTGGAACTCCAGTACGAGCTGGAGTCCAAGGCAGCAAAGTGGTATGCCACTATCGATATCGCCAATGCATTTTTCTCCATTCCTCTGGCAGCAGAATGCAGGCCTCAGTTTGCTTTCACCTGGAGGGGCGTGCAGTACACCTGGAATCGTCTGCCCCAGGGGTGGAAGCACAGTCCCACCATCTGTCATGGACTGATCCAGGCTGCACTGGAGAAGGGTGAGGCCCCCGAACATCTACAGTATATCGATGACATCATTGTATGGGGCAGCACAGCAGGGGAAGTCTTCGAGAAAGGAGAGAAGATTATCCAGATTCTGCTGAAAGCTGGTTTTGCCATTAAGCGAAGTAAAGTTAAGGGACCAGCTCAGGAAATTCAGTTTCTAGGAGTCAAGTGGCAAGATGGACGTCGTCAGATCCCAACAGAAGTAATTAATAAGATCACTGCTATGTCTCCACCTACCAACAAGAAGGAAACACAAGCCTTCCTAGGTGCCATAGGCTTTTGGAGGATGCACATTCCTGAGTACAGTCAGATCGTGAGCCCTCTTTACCTGGTTACCCGCAAGAAGAACGATTTCCACTGGGGCCCTGAGCAGCAGCAAGCCTTCGCCCAGATCAAGCAGGAGATTGCTCATGCAGTAGCCCTTGGCCCAGTCAGGATGGGACCAGATGTGAAGAATGTGCTCTACTCTGCAGCCGGGAACCATGGTTTGTCTTGGAGCCTGTGGCAGAAGGTGCCTGGTGAGACTCGGGGTCGACCACTGGGATTCTGGAGCAGAAGCTACAAAGGATCTGAAGCCAACTACACTCCCACAGAGAAGGAGATCTTGGCCGCCTATGAAGGAGTTCAAGCTGCCTCAGAGGTGATTGGCACAGAAACACAACTCCTCCTGGCACCCCGACTACCAGTGCTGGGCTGGATGTTCAAGGGAAAGGTGCCTTCCACACATCACGCCACTGACACCACATGGAGCAAGTGGATTGCCCTCATCACTCAGCGCGCCCGTATTGGGAATCCAAATCGCCCTGGGATTCTGGAAATAATTACAAACTGGCCTGAAGGTGAGACTTTTGGATTGTCTTCTGAAGAAGAAGAGGAGCAAGTGGCACGTGCTGAGGAAGCCCCACCATATAATGAGCTACCAGAGACTGAAAGACGATATGCCCTCTTCAGTGATGGTTCCTGCCAAATTGTAGGCACTAACCGGAAATGGAAAGCTGCAGTATGGAGCCCCACACGACAAGTTGCACAAGCTACCGAGGGACAAGGTGGATTGAGTCAGGTCGCAGAGCTAAAAGCCATCCAGTTGGCTTTGGATATTGCTGAACGAGAGAAGTGGCCAAGGCTCTATCTCTACACTGACTCATGGATGGTAGCTAATGCTCTGTGGGGTTGGCTGGATCGCTGGAAAAAGGCCAACTGGCAACGCAGAGGGAAACCCATATGGGCAGCTGAGATTTGGCAGGACATTGCTGCCCGAATAGAGAAACTGACCATAAAGGTTCGACACGTGGATGCACATGTACCCAAAAGCCGGGCTAATGAAGAACATCACAACAACGAGCAGGTGGACCGAGCTGCCAAAGTGAAAGTATCACAGGTGGATCTAGACTGGCAGCACAAGGGAGAATCATTCCTAGCTCGTTGGGCCCATGATGCCTCTGGTCATCAGGGGAGAGATGCGACGTACCGATGGGCCCGTGACCGAGGGGTGGACCTTACCATGGACAGTATCTCACAGGTCATCCACGACTGCGAGACCTGTGCTGCAATCAAACAGGCCAAGCGGGTGAAGCCTCTGTGGTACGGTGGACGATGGTCAAAGTACAGGTATGGGGAAGCCTGGCAAATTGACTACATCACCCTTCCCCAAACCCGCCAGGGCAAACGCTACGTACTGACCATGGTGGAAGCAACCACAGGATGGTTAGAGACCTACCCTGTGCCTCATGCCACTGCCCGGAACACCATCTTGGGCCTAGAAAAACAAGTCCTTTGGAGGCATGGTACCCCTGAGAGAATTGAATCAGACAACGGAACCCATTTCAAGAACGGCCTTATCAACACGTGGGCCAGAGAACATGGCACTGAATGGATATATCATATTCCTTACCATGCGCCAGCTGCCGGGAAAGTTGAACGGTGTAATGGACTCCTTAAGACTACTTTGAAAGCACTTGGTGGTGGAACCTTCAGAAATTGGGAAATGAACTTGGCCAAAGCCACCTGGATGGTAAACACCCGAGGGTCCATCAATCGAGCCGGTCCTGCCCACTCTGAACCCCTACACACAGTGGATGGGGACAAGGTCCCAGTGGTACACATGAAAGGTATTTTAGGAAAGACTGTTTGGATTAATCCCACCACAGGCAAAGGCAAACCAATCCGTGGGATTGTTTTTGCTCAAGGACCTGGTTGCACTTGGTGGGTAATGCAGAAAGATGGGGAAACCCGTTGTGTACCGCAAAGAGACCTAATTTTTAGTGAGAACTGTATGTAAGGTTTCATTTTGTATTATATATCTGTAAGAGGGTATTGGTTTGGGTGTGATGTAGATGGTAATAGAATAAGGGGTGGATTATGTCCTGGGGTACAATGCAAAAATGTGTATTCTATCACCATCTGTTAAAATGTGGGAGGGGTGGTGATCCTTATCTCTGTGGGAGATATCCTCTGCTGATGTGCCATCTGATAAGATCGGGGGATGATCATCGTTATCTATTCACAACCCATCCCTCCTCCAGAAGATATATTCCGTTAATGGGCCATTAACTCCTATTGTGTGACTGATAAGATTACATCACCCCATTGGGAGATGCCCCAACCAGGGGCAGGAGCCAAGCCTTTCCTACCTAGATAAAAAACTGGGGTTTGGGACCCGAGGGCAGACCTTTCTACTGGATCCCAGAGGAAAGTCGGACCTTTTTCCACATCATTGCTGGATCTTCGGAGGAAAACTGCACCTTCTACAGGAGCACTGCTTCAACAGAACCACATCTGTCATCCAGGAGGACTGCAGCCACCATTTATACGGACTGCTACCAACACCCTGACTGACAGGGTGTCAGGTTGTATTTCTGACTGTGTTGGTGGTTGTTTCTTTTATATTATTGCATGTATTTTATTTTTTTTTCTCTTTTCTCCTATTAAATTGTATTACTGACTTGGAGTCTCGCACTGGTTTTACTTTCAAACCAACACAGCTGCACAGCCCTCTGGGGTATCAGCCACTCCTCCCAGCTTTGTGCTGTCAGTGAAATTGCTGAGGAGACCTCTGCCCCTTCATCCAAGTCATTGATGGATAAGTTAAACAGGAACGGGCCCACTATTGGACCTTGGGATAAACCACCACAGACAGGGCTCCAACTACAGCCTGTGCCACTGATTATGATCTCTGGGATCTGCTGTTCAGCCAGTTCTCAATTCACCTCCCTGTCCACTCACCCAGTCCACTCTCCCTGAGTTTGCCTGTGAGGACATTGTTAGAGACTGTGTCGACAGCCTTGAAGTTGAGGTAGCACAAGATCTGTTCCCCCCTCATCCATCCAGGTAATTGTTATTGTGGAAGGCAATCAGGTTGGTCAAGCAAGATTTGCCTTTAGTGAATCCGTGCTGACTACTCCTGATCACCTTCTTGTCTTTCCTGTGGATAGAGGTGGCCTCCAGAATGAGGTGCTTTCCAGGGACTGAGGTGAGGCTGACTGGATGCAGTTCCCTGCATCCTCCTCCTTGCCCTGATTGAGGACTGAGATGACATTTATTTTCTTCAGTCCTTAGGCACTAGTCCTGATCTCCATGACCTTTCAAAGATGATTGTAAGGAGCACAGATATGATGTCCATCAGCTGTCTCATCACTCCTGTGTGCATCCTGCCAGGGGTAATGGATTTGTAGATGTCAAGTTTGCTTAGGTGTTCTCCAACCCAATCCTTCTTGACCAAGGAAACCTCTTCCAGCATTCCTTTACCCTGATCTGTCTCAGAGATCCCTGCAGGCTGGTCTTGCCAGTGAAGACCAAAACAAGGATGTCATTCAGTAACTCTGCCTTCTCTGTGTCCTCTGTTACCACAGTCCGCTGTACCCACATTATCTCTCATTTTCCTTCTGTTATTGATATATTTGAAAAAGCCTTTCTTGTTGTTCTTGACATCCTTGGTCAGATTTAATTCCATATGGGCCTAGGCCTTCCTTGTCTCATTTCTACTCATTCTGACAATCTCTCCACATCAATTCTAAGTGGCATAACCCTGCTTCCACCTCCTGTGTGTTTTGTGCTTATGCTTGAGTAATGACAAGAGTTCTTTATTCATCCATGCAGGTATCCCACCCCTTTGCCCAATTTCTTGCTCATCAAGATTTATCATTCTTGAGCCTGAGGAAGCTATCTTTGAATCACAAACTGTCTTGGACTTTCCTTCCCTCCAAGGTCACAATAATCTTCTTTTAGTCTCCATTCTCTGTTAACTTTCACACTTGCCATATGGGGTTATTAAGGGGTAAGCAGGTCCTGCTGATCATCCCTTGGCTCTCCAGTCAGCAAACCACCTTATGGAGAGGAATCATGGAGTCTCAGTTGGAGCCATCATCTGACTGGTGCACCTTTGCAGTAGCAATTGACATCTGCAGTTTTTCAGCAGCCCCACAACAGAAGGATCCTCCAAGAGACTAGTCAAGGTAGATAGATCTCTAACTTCCTTCATCTCCAAGGCAGCTATACCAAAGACCAATTGCTATCCTTCCGGTCCTTTAAACACCCTCTTCGCAGATAGTTTACACCAAAGATACCTCTTGGCCAATCATAATAAGGCGCTTTTTTCACCCAGTCCCAGTCAGGCTGACTTCAACTTCCAATACAGTAATTGTTGGGATTGCCTGTCATTCCAGAAACACAAATGGATTCTGTTCCTGCATAGTTGGATGGCATTAAGGGTACATTGTGCACTGGTGTCTACTAGAAACCCCCGTGGGGCTGATGGGCCAGGCTATCAGATCCACAGAGTCCAGTAAACTGTGTGCCACTCCTCCACCTGGCAGGGGTCAGACCCCTCTAGTCCTGGTCATAGGATTCCTCAATTCTTGTAAAAACAGATTAGAATTCCTTTTCATGTGATGTGGAGGAAAATCAATCCTTCCACTCTGCCAGGGGAACTAGTAACTGGAAACTGGACAGCAAGTTTTCTGGAAGAACCAATATTTGTGATTGTTTTCCCTTGAAGTGCAGGTACCCATGCCTCTAGGGTTGTGGTAGTTTTTCCTTCCCACATAATCATGTCTTCTCCATATACACAGAGTACCCCACAGTGTGTATTTCTACAGCCTCTCTCTTGATCAAAAGAAGGCTTCCTGTTAATAGCTGAGATACTGGTCCACAAATGGCTTATGTGCACTAGACTTGGTCTGGATCTGTGGGCAATTGCAGGTTTTTTGTGTGCAAATATGCAATTTTTAGCACAACTAATTCTCTGAAGTATGGGATAGCTCTTTCAAATGTGGTCCACTTGCCAGAGTGTCACATAATATCTTCCTTGTAGGGATACTTTTACTTCACATTTGACAGGAGCCACCTCCAGAGAGTCTGAGAACTTATGTCCCTTTTCCAACTACTTTGTCAATGGCCTTTTCCCTAGAAGCTGATCCAGCTGCTTGATTTCCCTAGCCTTTTATTCCAGGATACTGGCCTTACAATGCCAGCATCCAAGCAGCCAGGTAACAATGTGCTCATACTGGACAATAGCTGAAACCTTTTCACACACCACACAGCTCATTCCAGGACTCAGATCAAATGGTTACCTCCTGTTCTGCCTCTTCTGTCTGCCTTCGTGGTGTTCCTGCTTTGTCCTCCTGTAGTAAACAACCTGCCTTTCGTATCCATTTCTTTGTACATATAGGGGGAACTGATACAGGCATGGGTTGGTTCTCTGGTTCAGTTGTATCACTCATCACTGGGGTATAAGTAGCTGTAGTCCCTGTTGCTGGGGTTTGAGGAGACAGTGCTTGTCACAAGGGTTTGAGGAGAAATAGTTCCTGTTGCTAGAATTTGAGTAGCAGCATTGCTTGTCCCGGTTTGGAGTAGACACAAATAGTTGCTAACCCTACACAAGATTTGACCCACATTCGTGATTCCTAGCAATGGCATCATGCTGGTTTGAGCACTCCAAGGCTATCCAAAATCTTCAAAATTCTCGAATGCTACAGCATTTGACACAGAGAAGAAGGAGAAAGTGTGTGAAGATGCCTTCTCCATAGATTGGTTCTTGGAGAAAAGGTAAGATGTTCAATCATTAGGTTTCCAAAAGATGGCCCTGTGGTACAGACATGACAGCAACATTGAGTACCATACCAGGTTAATTTCAAGACCACTGATTCTGTAATATCATAAGCCAGTATTAGAGACTTCAACAACACACTAACTTCAGCCCAGCCCATGGAGGTTATAAACCGTATGACAGGAAAAACATACTGCAAGTAAGCTGTTACAGTAAAACAACCCTGGGAACAAATGCAACGACTCTGAAAGCAAAAGAGTATATTGTGACCGCTATTAAACTAATACAATTAATGCTTAAAATAAATTTGTTACAATGTGTCCTGGTCAGATCTGCCATTATCTCAACACTTTGTGCCCCTCATTGGGCACAAAAAAGGACTGTGTTAGTTTAACCCCAGCCAGCAACAAAGTACCTCACAGTCCTTGCCTCCCTCCCTCCCTGGGCCTTCCATCTGGTGAGTTAGGGAGAATAGGTAAAATGTAAACTATATGGTTTGAAACAAGAACTGTTTAGTAATTGAAAAGAAGTAAAATATAGTAATTTTGCTATTAATACTAATACTAATATTAGTACTAATAGCAATGAAAAGGAAAAAGAGAGAGAGGCGTAACATCCTAGAGAAAAAAACAAAACACAATACAATTCTTCACCACTCACTGACTGATGCCCAGCCTCTTCCTAAGCAGTAAGCACTTCCTTACAGCCAAGTCCCTCTGGTTTATGATACTGAACATGGCATTCTATGTTTGGTCAGTTCAGGTCAGCTGTCCTGGCTGTTCTCCCTCCCAGTTTCTTGTGCACTTACTCACTGGCAGAGCATGGGCAAACTGAACAGTCCTTGATTTAGGGTAAGCACTACTTAGCAACAGCAAAAACATCAGTGTGTTACCAACATTATTCTCATACTGAATCCAAACCACAACACTGTACCAGCTACTAGGAAAAAAAAAAAAGCAAGGCTGTACCACAGGGTCTATCACAACAGTATTTTTTCTCATGAATCAGAGCAGAAAGTAACTCATATGAGTTAAAAATGGGCATCACTATCTCCAGTGCATTTATTGGAAATAAAACAGTGGGTGAAATTCTGCATCAATCAATGCAAAGTACCATGTATGGGAAAAGAGGAAGCTCTTAATGATATACACATACAATTACAGATTTTAATTTACCCATTATCTCTCAGGAAGAAGCTTAGAGCATTTAGGGCAGTTCCGCATAAACATAACATCAGTATTTTACATTAGTCAAAAAGGCAAATAGAATGTTAAGAAGTGGTAGGAGAGAAATCAGGTGAGAGCAGGAAATACCATGCTGCTATTATATAGATATTTTGTGAAACTTCATCCGATTTAAAAATATAATATATAATATACATTATTAACATAACATAACATAACATAACATAACATAACATAACATAACATAACATAACATAACATAACATAACATAACATAACATAATATATATTAGAAAGATGTATCTTTTTTTCAGAGGGATATTGCAGAAACTGAAGAGATACAGCAAAGGGTGGTGTAGCTGATCAGTGTTGCAGAACAGCTCTTCGAGGAAGAAAAGATAAATAGATGAGGATTCCTTGAGCCTTGAAAGCAAATGGCCGCTGAAAAAAATGGTGCATGAATGACAACAAAAAGGGTTAATAGGTAATTAACAAGTTTGATGGGGATACAATTTGGGAAGACACCTTGTGAAATTTGAAAGTAATAGGAAAGCAAGTCCTTGTTCCCCAGAACATAACTGAAGTGCAGACTACTAAGATCATTGACTGTCATGACTGTAAAAGCAGGAAAATGCCAAAGCAAAAAAAAAAAAAGCACCATGTTTTTTTGTTTTTTCCACACATTGAAACATCTGATCATGTGTCAATATGAACTACTTATATGAAAGCTGATCATTGCCCAAACATCAACAGAACTCAAATCCTGAAGTCAGCACTGTTTGAAAGTAAAGAAAAAGCAATCGTACATTTTGTATCCATCGCATAAATTAGTTAAAGTTCCAAAAGGCAAACTCCCGTTTGCGCAGGACTCCAGGAAAAGCCTCTTTTAACAAGAAAAGCTTGTCTACCAGCTAAATTGACAATAGTGGCTGTCCCCAAGCCCCAGAGTGTTTTCCCTTCACCTAGTCAGTTGTTCTTCTGTAATTTGTCTTGCAACAAGCAGTTCAGACAACACCGGGGATGTACCACACTCATTCAGTCTTCTGTTCTTCATTGCAAATAGGTTTGCATTGCCTTCAGCATAAGGACATCATCAAATAGATTTTTTTTCTCTGAATATCTAGAGTAGGCTGCTTTCTTTTTACCATTTAGATGTCCCTTAATTTGTGTTACTATTGCAGCTGACCTGAGGGGATAAAGGAAAAAAAATCAAAAACTATGATCATGATCAGGTGAGAAAGAGCCTGGCAACCAGACTGACTTGTGCTTTGCATTTGGGGCAAATATTTACTATTTTACAGTACTCCCCCAGCTTTAGTGTGATGATGCAGCAGTTGCAAAGTGAGATGCATCAGATTTGTACTCTTTCTGAATTTTATATAAGCAGTAGATGCAGTCCCTTTGAAGTCTCTGCTAAGATTAAGGAGTGTATTTCAATGAATACTGTTCATTTTATCTACTCTTATAAGAAATATTGTGATGGAGGAAAGATGTCTTCTTTTTATTTTCGGATAGGAAGATCCTCATCTGATGAAAGAAATAATATGATGTCAGTTGACCTACTTAGAAAAAAGATAAGAAACAGAATTTAAACCAGCTTGACCTCTTGTCTTCTACTCATTTGTCACACTAAAAGAAAAACTCCTAGGAGCAGGACCGGAAAATAGCTTGGAACTAGTTGCAAGAGGTGCAGATTATAAAGCCTGGAGTAACTTCTTTGCTGAGTCAGAAAGAACTCGGTAAAACTACTGCTCCTGGGATCACATGTTTGTATCACATGTAATACAAAAGCACAGGCCAAATACCCTCAGTCCCATTCAGGTGTAGAATCACTGACAGTGCCCATTTCCTCTTAACATGTAATCAGGGTGAGCCTGTAGTCTGTAGGGAATATTGGAATTTTCAGCCTAGAAGCACTAGTATAATTTCGGGCAGTTCACTACACACATATACAGAAAATTGTTGATGTGATTTTTAAATTCATAAAGCACAAATGTTGCTGAGATTCAGAAATTACAGACAAGGTGCCTAGAGATGCTCAGGTCTGCAGCAAGATGCTGTCAACAAAACATTGTGCTGATGTAATTTTGCTGCGCACATCCATTCCACTCTCCCAGTCCACTCTTTTTCTCATCCTCATTAGGTGTTACAAATTTCATCTTTCATTACATTTGCTGTGGTTTTTCTACCAAAGAAGAAGTTTCTGCTGTTTTACCAGACACTAGATAAATTCCCTAGTAAAACAGATCTCCTCAAAGAGTAGTGACACAGCAGTTTTAGCCTCCACTGTGCACACAAAGCAAGAGGAGCTAGAGGGCTGCAGTGACCGTGTTCTGGGCAGGCTGCAAGCTTCAGAGTATTCAAATCTTGATAATTGCCTTGTTCCCAGAGAAAGAGCAAATTCTGAGACCATCTGAACCACTGTGTGGATGCTCAAGATCTTAGGTTTTTGACTTTAAACTGACATCATCTTAGCCATAGCTGAGAAGGTACACTGCTACAATTCTTCTAAAAATAAAGAGCAGCTGGAGAGTATTGAGAGGCTTGAGCAGCTTGACATTCAGCTAAGAGTAAAGACTCATGGAACATTAATTCTTTAGGTTTCTCAATGCTGGTTGCTGCAGTCTGACTTGTCACCTAAGGGCCTAAGGCCCGACAACCCTCCAGGAGCTATTGGAAATTGAGAAAATTCACTTATCTTTTTGGGAAAAAAGATGAATCCCAGGTCCCACCACTAAGGGTTGACAGAGAGGACTGCAAGTACATGAGGACCATTGAGAGGTAGTGATGGAGGCCAGGGAAAGAGATGGAAACTAGGCCCAGATGGACTGAAGATGAACAGAATTATTCTCGGCAGCAGTGTAAAAACCATGGTGGGAAGATCTACAGTAGAAGTTTGAAAGCAAAACCAGTGAGAGACTCCAAGTCAGTAATACAATTTAATAGAAAAAAAGAGAAAAAAAAAATACATGTAATAATACAAAAGAAACAACCAACAATGGAGTCAGAATACAACCTGACACCCTGTCAGTCAGGATGTTGGTAGCAGTCCCATTAAATGGTGGCTGCAGTCCTCCTGGATGACAGATGTGGTTCTGTTGAAGCAGTGCTCCTGTAGAAGGTGCAGTTTTCCTCCGAAGATCCAGCGATGATGTGGAAAAAAGGTCCGACTTTCCTCTGGAATCCAGTGGAAAGGGCTGCCTTCACATTACAAGCCCCAGTTTTTTATTTAGGTAGGAAAGGCTTGGCTCCTCCCCCTGGCTGGAACATCTCCCAGTGGGGTGATGTAATCTTATCAGTCACACAATAAGGACTTAATGGCCCATTAACGGAATATATCTTCTGGAGGAAGGATGGGTTGTGAATAGATAACGATGATCATCCCCCGATCTTATCAGATGGCACATCAGCAGAGGATATTTCCCACAGATATAAGGATCACCACCCCTCCCACATTTTAACAGATGGTGATGGAACACACATTTTTGCATTGTACCCCAGGACACAAACAAATTCAGAGACAAGTGAGATTCACTGGCAGGACCAACCTTTGACAATTTGCACCTTGAGTAAGTTCTGACACCAGCTGCTCAGAGTTGGAGAATGCCCAGGACAATGGGACCCATGTTAAGAGAAAGACACCTCTAATTGTCTTTCGATGTATTTTTTGTGTATTTTGGATGTATATTTTGCTGTTTTTATTAGATGTGCAGTATTTCCATCAGTGAACAAGCCTCAAATCTTAGCACAAAATACATTTCTAGGCAGTTTGCAGTAGAGAGTGTTACCAAATACAAATCCTTTTTATGTGGGCCTCCTGGTATCTCAAGAATTAATTCTTGGAGTGAAAAACTTCTCTTGAATTTTTGATCCAACTTCAGCAGTAGCAGCAAAGACCCTCATCTCCATTTCAGATGCATAGAATTTTATCTAAGCTATACTGGGATGGCCAGATTCAGGTTATGTAAATATTGGCAATGTATTCTTCCACATTCAAGAAAAATTAGGCTTGCTGGGTCCCAAATCCAATGCAGACTACTAGTATAGGATAAAACAGCAAGACCTGATGCAACATCTAAGTCACTAGCTATCTCAGGAACAGCAAAAGTGGTTCCCTTCTTATTATACCAAGGAAAAACTACTGACCACTGAAGAAAAAGCTACCCTTATACTCTTATCTTGAATATTTGCATCTCCTTATATCTCATCTCCTACTGGCTTTTGTGTGTTTTTCAAAACATTTTACAGTCTTCTACTTTTCTCTACCATTTGGATTCTTAGCTAACATTTTTTACCCACAGCAGTGTATTGTCACTACTGACAGGAAGTATTAAATTAAGGTGACATCCTGCTTTGCAGAAATAAGGCCAAAAGAGTACTAAATAAAGCAGAACCTAATCACATATATTTTATTAAGAAAAAGCAGAATACTTTGGGTAAAAACTGTTTGCCATAATCCAGTTGCTTTTTAACTAGTAATATACTAGGCAGTAATATATTTAACTGGAAATGTAAATTGAAAACTTATAGCATGTAAAATAACAGGTGTCAAAAAAGGGTGTCATCCTTGGAGTAGGGTACAGGCATGGAAAATAAAAGACTTCTATTTTGTCCAGACAAATATTCTCTATGAGCACAGTCAGCGCAACTGTTCTGTTGTGTTTCATTTAACCTCTCCATAAAAGAGGAAATTGCAGGCACAGCTTGTTCCATGGTCAAGCTAATCTACTTAATATTGCTAAAGCTGAGAGGGCAGAAGGCAATATCAAACTGTGGGTTATACATTATGTCAACTAATTCTGTATTGCTCCAATAAATCTGTCTTACTAAACGAATTTCTGTGCTTAAGCAATGCAGCTAGGAATTCGAAATTCTACTAGAAGATGTAATGTATTTGTATGAAAACCAAATCTTTGCATTGCATCATTGCCAAGAAGAAATCAAATATACATCTATTGAAGAAAACATATTTTAAGAAGTTGGATAAATTAAAGTAACAGCTGTGTGCAAACAAGGATGTGAAACAAGTAAAAGTATCACCTCTTTCAGTGAAATATTCAGAGCTGCATAACCTTGAATCAAAATCTGTGCATTACAACAGAAGTGAATTTGACAGCTGCATTTACATTCTGTACTATTAGCTTTTTGAAATATAAATACCTTGCTTTTACCACTCATCTGGTAATAAAGTAACTGATATAGAAGTTGGGGTTTGATCCTCCTCACCCTTTGACAGAAAGGAAAGTGAGTGCTTGGCAGAAATGCAGTCTTAGGAGCAGAAATTAGGCTTTACAGGAAGAAAAAAAATTGATGAGAAAGAAAAGAGTGAGTTAAAAAAAGAGAAAGAACCCAGTTCTCTTTCTGATGTACTGCACTTACTGGTACACAGTTTGACCCCACTGGCAGGTTGGCTCCGCAAAGAGGATGAAGATAGATGTCCTCATTTCTGGAATGGCCCTCTGTCACATTATTTCAGCAGCTTTCGGCCACCGCACTGATCTGTGGTCACCCGGAGGTCTGAGTATCACTCCTCTGTGTACATGAAAAGCAACTAAGAAAAGCAATTCATTGCTCTGAATTCACTTGACTGCTGTTCTCACCCCAGGTGGAAAATTTTCAAGGATGTGCAGTCAGGAGGATCCCGCATCAGAGCCCCGACTGGCACGAGAGAGCATTGCAGATGCAGGACAGCACACAGAAGAATGAGAACCTGCAGAAACAAGTTCCTGCTCAGACCTCAGCTGACCCCATTTCCCCACTCCACCGTCCGAGACTGCTTTGCAAGCTGAACTGCTTTGCTGCTGCTCTGTGAGTGAGGCAGGTGAAGAAAACCTGTGTGAGCACAGAGTGTGGTTGTTTCCTCCTGCCCCACACATTCAAGCCACACTGTTACCATACAGGTGTTGTTCAGATCCTCCTGTGGCCAGGTGGAAACAGCCCACACGAACTGTACATGGACTGCACTAGGAGGCAGTGCACCAATGCTGTGCTCAAGCCCTGGAAAACTTCTCCCTCTGTGGCAGTTCCAGCAGGACACTGACCTACCAAAATCAGTTTGATGGATGAAGAGCTCCTCCACCACCGCTACCACCACCTTTTTTCCTACTCTGATCATATATGTCTGGTCAGGCTTAATTCCCTTCTAGAGGGAAGAATGTTGTGGCCATGACTAATGACCACTTCTTCCAGACACACTGACTGACCTTACTCATCTCAGCCAGGCTGGGGAGACCCATCCTGACAGAAGGGTAGAGGCCACAAATAGACTGCAGGGCTTCCTGGGATTTCATCATTAGTGCTGTGATTTTCAGAGATAAAACCTTCCAACAATAAAGTCAGCAAAATATTGCCAAGAAGAACACATACACATAGAGAGCTCAGCAAATTGCATAGTGGATATGCAAAAAAAGGAATCAGGTTTTCATTTATTTATTAGTACCCTAGCATCAAATCTTGTATCAAGAAAATAATTTGGGCATACAATGGGTATTAGGATGCTCAGAGTAACAAGTCAGGTGAAACAGGCTAATTATGATTTTGATTAGCCTTCTACTGTTACATTAAGTTAAATATTTAACCTTGAATTTTTCCTCTTACTGGGGGGAAAAAAATACCAGGTAACTGGAGAGTGAAAGTCCATGCAAATCCCTTTAGATTCCATCCAGATTTTTCTACTAAAAAGAAAAAGATTTTTTTTCCTTAAGAAGATAGTGTCAAGAACAAACCTATCATTAAAAATACGAGCAGCAGACTGGGGATCTCCCAAGTCAGCCTCATGTGTCTTCCAGGCAAGAGGAAAACTCCCTGTTCCAGGGAGCTTGAATTATTAAAGCTGAAGGAATAATCTACTCAGACTGATCAGAGCAGGGCTCTCTTGAGAACTGGTGGGGTTTTTCCATTGGCAGGGAGACTGTGTTTTGTACGTGAGCTGCCTTTAAAGCAGTTTATTTCCATATTGCTTTCTCAAGCAGAATTTCTATTGCCGCAAGTAGTTTCCAAAAATACCTCCAGCACTTCACCACCCACACACACACACACAAGAAACACTCCCATTGTTAGAGATTATCAAAAATCAAATGAATCAGATTAAATTTTCTAGAAAATAAAAGGCAATTTCCCCATCACTGCACTGATTCCATGGGAAGAATTTTGGGTAATGTTTTGGCTGCAAATAGTTACACCTACAAGTACATAATGCAGCAAAATGAAAATCAATGGGCACAGGGTTTCCCAGGCAACCTCTTATCAATTGTCTGTTTCTTAGTGATACTATTCACTGCAATATAAAACCTTGAACAGTTTCATCTGCTGCAGACTAAAAGAAGGGGGATGGTAGAGGGAATCACCCAAACAAGAAGCTCATGAATAAATGAGTACTTATAAGATTATTTTGAGTCCTCTGAATAATTTCCAAGCTGAGCTCAAAGACTAGTTGTTAAGCAATGCATTAAGGTATGAAGAGAATTTATTATCCTAAATACTAAAGTATTTTCAGTGTCCTACAGAAAATGCATCTTATATTTTAAAAAAGATTTCCTGGCACCCCTGTGAAATATTTCTGGCTTCTTTCATAATTCAGTTCTGTCAGTCACATTTATTACGACTTGCACCTCCTGAGGTTTCACAAGAAGAAATGCCAATCATGCTGCAGACATACATAAATAATCACTTTGTTGGAATCAACCTCAAAGAGCCAGGCATCAGGAAAAGCAATCTGATGTCCTGACATTTTCTTCTCACGTGTCTGTTGCCTTGTTTATAAATTCTCCTTTAGGAGGGGAATAGAGAGATGCTGGGGGCTGTGCTCTGACCTTGCAAATTTGCCTGGTGGTATCACAAAGGGCTGGAAACCCCACTGAAGCTGAAAGCCTATGAAAGCTTATGTTTTGGGTAGGTATTTATGTGTCACAAAATTACCCCACCTGCACTGAGAAAATTTAAAAGTCTCCAATTACTAAACACAAAAGCTTTTCAGGTTACAAGAATGCTGGTAGCCTTAAGCCTACCATCCTCTGTCAAATACCTTGCATTAAAATTCCCCTGTGAATTTCTGGAGCAGACAGAGCTTCACCTTTTCTTTCCCTCCAGCACATTTCCCTGTCCTTTCCTTTTCCTGCCCTTTTCTGTCTATTGGCTTCCATGAAAATCTGACATTTGGGTCTGTCCTGCCAAGGCAGGGAAAGAGCATGTGCCGGTACCTGTGGGGTCCCCAAGAAATCACAAGCGTATTTCAGGAGCCACATTTCAACTCCCATACTGGCTGCACTAATTGTAGCTCCACAACTACAACAACAAGGCAAACTCTGTCTTTTTGTCCCTTCATGTTTCCTTGAGAACATGGTGAAAATGTGTCCCATATCTTGATGCATACACACAGAGGGAAACAAATCCTTTGTTTTCTGTCTTCTCATATGGGAAAACCACTGAAGTCCATTGTGGGCACATAGCTTTGCGGATTCCTCCCTAATGCAATTTAGATTGGAGATAAGGGGAAACACTCAGCTGAGAACCTTCAGATCACTAATAGTTAGCAGGGAAGTAAGGGAATGAATTTATGCCAATAGAATGAGAAGGTCAAAAGCTGGCACCATACTTTGAATACCAAACAGACCAGCACTGTCTGCGTATGTTCAATTATACTTCCATATTTTTACTGCAGCTTGATTCCGAATTTGCTTTTAAGTCACAAGGTTAAAGCATTGGACACCAAGGAAATGTGACCCAGCTTTGGTAACAGCAAGTGAAGCAAGTGAAGCAGAACACACACCACTGATAGTTTACAACTCTTTGGGATGGAGTTTTTGAGACTCTCAAAATAAAACTCAGTAACAATTACTAAATATTACAAAAGGAGATTGATTTTACTTGGTACCCATACCAAACACTATGCCACAATTTACTGAAATTTTTTATTTTATTGGCTACATGTAAATAGTAGAACACAGAAATAATGAATGCTTTGAAAATCAATTGAAGCAGAACACAAACAAATTTGCTTGTCTCATCTGCAAGAGCCAAGAGGGAGAGATTAAGCAACACTACTACTTGAATTTTGCTAATTCACAAAAATTGTTCTGGATTATTTAAGCTACTTTTCAAGACAGTAGAGTAATCCAGACCCTGATCAATTTTTTTTTTTGCGAGCAGCACCTCTGTACAAGACAGCGTCCTGCAAGAGCTGCTTCACTATGATTTAGTATGGAACAGGCTCACCAGCCTCATGGAGGTAAAACACTAGATGGAAAACATAAGGGTGTATGGTCAATATGGGTTTGACTACTACAGTATCACAGGCACAACCTCTAACTGTAAACATCTCCTCCAGAGAAGCAATTCAGTGTGGAAAGAAGCCTCAATAACAACAAAACCCTGCCAGTGTCAGAAAGCTAGAGCTCTGCTTTCTTATGTGGCATAGCTATGGAAGGCAGGGCAACAGCAATTTTTCAATTTGATAGTAATATAATCAAAATACTTGAGTGGCTCCCTCTGTTCGAAACCTCCAACAAAACTCAGTAAGTAGAGATTTTGGACATTTTGGGGAAAAAAACCCCCTTATTACTCTAGATTTGTTCACATTTTTCTCCACAACACCTGTTGCTATGCAGACAGAGCATAGGTCTCCTGACAAAAAGCCCTTCACCTACCTTAATTCTTAGCTACTGGCCAGTGGGTAATACAGAGCTTACAGTCACAGCTAAAGAAATCAAAATTAGAAGTCTTTTTCCTCAATGAAATGAGGGTGAAAGGTGAGATGCACTCCATGATCTAACCGATACCACTTTCTCCTTGTAAAATATTTTATTAGCTTTGTGGTTACAAGAGAAACAGTACCAAAATGGGTGTAGTCAAATTACATATTCCACACCCATCTGCATTATTCCTGATGAACGGTTGATAGTGGGCCATTTGCAGCAGCTGTCCCTTGCACATCCCACATATGAGCTGGGTGTAATGTTTTCTTTGTCTTCACATGATAAATACATGCAGCCGAAGGGGGGGTCATGTCCGCCAGTGGGCCATCAAGTACTCCCAGAATATCTTATGGCCCACAGGATTACATCATTCCACTGTGAAATGCTCGCTCTGAGGGAAGTACTGAACATTCCTGCCTGTATATAGTCCGTGGCCTGGGACACCACCACTACCACTGGACATCTGGAGGGAGACCAGACTTTCCACACGATCACCTCTTTTGACAAGACTGCAATCATCTCTCAACAGCACTGCAACCACTTCTTAATCAGATTGAGACTACCAACCTGACTAGCAGGTGACAGGTTGTACCCTGTGATTTTAAGCCAGTTTTCTGTTTTAACTGCATTTATTGAAATCTTTTTATTAAATTGTAACTTCGACTTAAAATCTCTAAAAAGATATTTGTGTGGGGTTAACTTCTGCTGCTGGTTTACCTTCAAACCAGCACAGCTTATTAAAAAAATAAAAATACTTACAAAACACTATCTCATTACAGCTGAGTGATCTTAACTCTCCTCCATTTATTTTTGCTATATATCCAGATGGCCATAATCCTTAAAACTCGTCTATTAATTACCTCGGTTATCTGTGCAAAACATAGTAGACAACAGACAGTTTTTGATGTGTAGAACTCTTGACCTTTCTATCACCAGTTCAGAGTTCTGAAGTATCAAGGACAGAGAGGTACCAGCATCTGATCATAATCACACAAAAATTGAACTTAAGAGGTGCATCCATCCCAAATCCAAAGAGATTGTAAAATTTGGTCCCTGTAAACTGTAGTATAAGGTTTCTGTTCCCGGTCAGAAAAGGGTCTATGCTACCCCCTTGTATTTGTGGGCTTTGTTAAAGGACTTGATGGTGATTTCACTCTCCTGTTGTAGCCCAGAGAGCTCTGCTGTAGGCACAGGTCTGCTTTATGCAACCAGATATTCCAGAACTATCCTGCACACACAGACTCGCCACAATGGCTTCGTTGGGGTTGGGATTGGCATTACCAGAATGGCTTGACTGCACAGACATCTTTAGGGGCCTTCATGAATGAAAATCTTCCAAACTAGAAAAAGCTATGCTAATCCCATTATTCACATAGCAGGAGAAAAAACACTTTATGACCGATTTTTGGCAGTAATTTTACCCAGTATTGCCTGAAAATACTGAAGCAAAAGCAGTTACCTGTGTACAACCCTGGGTTTAGAGTGCTGTTGATGGCTGTTTCCAGTTCCAGAAGTTAACTGAATGCCCAAAATCTCCTTTCACTTAAAAGGAGGATCAGTTAAATGTTGAAAGAATGGATGCCATTCTGAATGTATCACCAACATTGTTAACAGGCTTCAGCATTTTATTACTATGCAATATAACCCCAAAAATATTGCTATTATTGATATCTACCATGATTGCCTAAAAGAAAAGCAGAGCTATTTTACTTAGGGTACAAGCAGGAGCCTCAAAGCTTAAATTGTGGCTTTTTTCCTAATGCTTCACAATAAAAGAAAGAGTGTGGCATAATTAAATATATTAAAAATTGGCTTTCTGTCGGGGTAAACAAAATTAACTTAAAAGATTATCATGATTACAGATGATGTGCATTTTTTCCAGATGTGGAGTCTGCAGAGTTCCTAAGTGGCAGCATTAAAAATCTGTAAAATTCAAATGTTATTACAGAATTGAGACAATTACGGAGGAAACATAATTTTCAAATATAAATATGAATCCTGTTTTCTCAACAAAATCCTAATACATATGGAAAGCATAGCTGAAAACCTATTTTCTCAGAAAATATAACAGATTTTCCTTATGAATGAGGACATTTCAAAGGTTATTAGCTTTTCAAAGGACTAAATGCCAGCAGTCTGTGGATTGAAATATATTTAATTGCAAGGGGAATGTGCTAGAATGTGCTGCTTCACTTTCTTATTAAATGTTTCTTGTTAAATGAAAAAATGTGCTGGATAACCACAGACTCCTGCTAAATGCTCTCTCACCAGCAATGCTAAGGACTTATCTTCTGGACCTGATAAACTCAGGTAAGCTGATGGACAAGCTTCCTCCTATCCTGTTGGATACTTGGCTCTAAAATGAAACCATGAAATTAAAAATATGTGTAATAAACAGAGGCATCTTTATACCAGTTTCCTAATTTAATTCCACAGCATCCTGTTGGCTGTCCAGCAGTTTCTTAAGATTTCAGTACTATAGAGTTGGGATGGTTTTGCCTTTCTAACAGCACTATTTTCTTCAAGATATGATCAGTAATAGAATTTTGGTATTTTCCACACCGGAAAAATCTTCCTTTTGCAGCATGATTAGACATGGTATAAAACAGACAACAGCTTTCAAGTGGGGCAGTAAGAGCTGTGGAATTGCTCACAGGATGCATGTTTTCCGCTGTGAAACTGCAAGCTATTATAGTATGGATTGATTCTTGCCTAAAACCCACCTCTGCATCAGGGAGTGTCATCAGTATCTACAGCAATGCTGGAATAGTTATGACATTTCAAAGGGGTGAATGTAGGACTTATTAATCAGATGAAAATCTGAAGTCACTAATGTCTCTCCTATTTTTTGTGTGTTACCAGAAAGTAAGCAAAAAAAGCTCCTCTATAAGGTCTGGTGTACAGCAGACAAAGTTAATGAACCCCCACAGGACAGATACAGCTTACACAGCAAGACTGCTTATGCTGACACAGCTTGTTAATACTGCCATGAATGAAATAAACTGTATTGACTTGTTTGTCAGAATGAGTTGCATTTGCACCAGACATTTACTCTGCTGGTATAAAAATGCTGATTATTTTATTTTTTACCCCACAAGCCTCACAGACATCACTAGACTTGGAAAAGCTTTTTGCACCTACTTGTCCCAGTGCCTTTCCCTCTCCCTCCCCTGCTGTCTACATATCATAACTGACTGTGATTTTTGCAAGGTTGATGGGTAGCCATATGTTCTTTGTGCATTTGTTGTTCACTGCCCCTAAAAAAGATTTCTTAGAAAGCGTTTTTTAGGGGCAGAGGCAAGGGAGGAAAAATAAATTTTAATTTTTATTTAGTGAGACCTCAGAAACTAGTTTTGGAACGCAATTGGCAGGAATAGGATCTGGGTGAAAAATTTTGGTTTATCATGTCACGCATGCACAATCCTCAAAATGTAGGAACTCCTAAACAGGTTGTTGTGGACTATTGAGACTATTTTTTTCCCCTTGTGCTCGTCCAGTGAAAAATACTATGCTCATAGATTAAAATTATTGATAATCCACAAGACCAAGGATGACTATCCAGAAGATTTTTATATTATTTCATAGTTTCCAGTGTGTTTCTGCTCCTTCTTAATCTACATTAAGGAGACTGCAAAGACAAATGATTTTGCAGAAGTAGAAGTGGTAGTCACCAAGAAAGTATTTGTATTTGCTGGAAAAGGAGAGTCACGCTACAGAGAAGCACATATCAAAAGGTAGACAGGACTGAATCCACTTATTTTAGCATACAGGTGTTCTGTATTCTTGCAAGTTTAATAACATAAGCTACAAGCAGCAACTTCCCTAGACAAAATAACTAAATATGTCGTTTCAGTTTCTTTTTAGAGGTAAAGACCAAGACTTCTGTTTTAATTTAGAAAGGCAAATTCTACCCATCTGGTCAAAATTTTTGGAGATAACAAGAAATTGGACATTTGGGAAAAAACTATAGACGTTTTCACATCTGTTTCAAAATTATGAAAAGATGATTCTTCTGAAAGTTCAAGTACCCTGCACACTATTGCCTGTGACATAAGCAACAATTACCCTGTTATTTAAGGGAGGGTCATCCTGGTTTTAAGGAACACTTTTGTACCTCCTTATAGATTAGGAAAAGATAAAACAAAGCAAATACATTTATGAAAGCAGAAATATCTCATAACTATACATCAACCTCAGCACCTTATTTATCCCCTTCTATATATTGACTCCAGGCATATTTTTAAACTTCAGATTTGAAAATGCAGTATCAGGTGCCACCAGCCTTCCCAAGATCTTTACAGCAGTAGTCTTAACTGCCTGGTGATGGAAGATGTAATTATTCATATACAAGGCCATTACTTAAGATCCACAGCAGATAATTTGTCATTTTGAAAGAAATCAACCAGAAAAGAGGCTTTTTTCCCCATTAACTTACAAATTTTACAAAACTTTAAAGAAAAAACTACAATAACTAAATAATTATAATCTCTACATTCTCTGGCCTTTTTTATCCTTTTTTCAAAAATGTGTAGTTCCCACATTTTAAGCTTTTATTTGGCAGAATATCACCACCTAGTGATCATGTGTGCTTACAGGAGCTTCCAGAAACCTGATTAGAACCTGAAAACAGAAGGCTGATGGGAAGAAAAAAGGAAAATTTAAGTGAGGAAAAATCCTCTTGTTACTTACATTGGAAGCAGTTCCTAAGGAAGATTAAATAGGACATTCTAAAGTAATGTAAGAAGATTTTTAGAGACTGATTAATTGATTAAGAACCAAGTAACAATATTATTTGGGTAAAATATAGCCTTTTAGCCCACGCTATTTCACATCAAATTATTTCATCAATATCAGATAAAATTAGAATTAAATTTACCTATGAAATATTAAGAAAGAAGAAATTCAGATGTTTTCAGGAAAACCATCCCAGCAGTAAGAGCTATTAGGCAGAAATACCGTCTAAATTACATGTCATACCCTAAAACTAGGGTGGTATACATCATAGAATTAAACCCCATATTTACCAGCATCTCATGTAGTTCAATGGATAAGTTTCTCTGAATATTTTTTGGCTCTGAGATACCTAAGAATCAAGATGGAGGTCTCATTTATAGATAAGCTTCTCCCAGACAAATCACTTATTATTGCAATCACTATTAAAGTGTTTCTTTCTGTGAGACCATACCACCACTCCAGTTTTACTCCATTCACCTTTGGAGTAATTTTATAAGGCAGAAATACAAAATTAGGACTAACTCAGTATACATTTTCTAAAAATTAAAAAAAAAAGGAAACATACCAGATTTTTAATGATGTTTTCAAAGACCTATAAAATTAAATATCATTGCTTTGTTGAGCTGAATGTAAGTAAAAGACAACACACATTTAAAAGCTAGTCACATTGAGCTGTTCCCTAGAACGTTTCTCAAAAGTGGACACACCTGGAGTTTTCAGCTTGTTCAAACAGTGAACACAGCTATAACTAACACTGAGGAGTCACACAGATCTATGCCAAAAGCAATAACGTATTCAGGCAACGAAACTACCTTGCAGTCAATTTAACCAGGGAAGAATCACCTCAACAAGATGGTCGCTTTTCAGGAAGTTCATTTCAGCATATTCATAAATGCTTTGCCTCTTTAAGTGCTTGCTAAATCTTATTCACCCAAATTCTTCTGCTAAGAAGTACATTGGAAGGATCACATTTATGCGTTTCCTGCCAACAAAGTTCAGTTCCAGGCCCTCTTGTGGAGTTTTGTCAATTATATTTCCTACAGGTGTAAGGGGGAGTCTCAACCAAGAGCTGTAGAAAGGGGAATATTACAGAGTCCAAGACCTGTCCTAAGAGGACGTGACAAAGAACTGTCCAAAAGGGAAGACGAGACACACTACACCAATGTGGAGAGGGACAAAGACCAAATCCCTGCATAAGAGGGGCTCACCCTTTAGGAGGCAGATGCCTTTGGCCAGGTGCCAGCCCAGGCTGCACACTGCCAGAAGGAAGCCCATGGCCTCAGCAGCACTCAGGCTGAATTAATGCTTGAACCAAGAATGACATTCCTTCAGCTGAATCACTGAGGGAACCAGAAATTACATTCTGTCATCTGGATTGATGCTGGAACCAGGACTGCTGGTCTCTTTTTCTTTCTTTCTCTTTTTCTTCTTATCTCCTTCCCTCTCTTCAATTCATCACTTCTTTTCTCCCTTCTCTTTCACCATACCCCTTTCTCCCAAATCCTCTGCCATGTGTATATATGGTAGGCTAGGAACGAACATAGCCATTTCCTTGCCAAGTGTGTATTTTAGAAGCAGGAGTAGTGGTCTCACATGCTCTTTTTTTTTCTTTCTCTTCCCCTCCCTCTGTTTAATTAATATTTTCTTTTCTCCCTTCCCTTTCACCTGCCCTTTCTCTCAAACCCTCTGCCTTCTGTATATAGAGCAGGCTAGGATCTAACAAAGCAATTTACATGCCAACTGTATAAGTTACCAATAAAACTTAGGGTGTTTTTGCAAAACCCTATGACTTTTGTTCTTGCTTTTGATCACAAGCATTTATGAGTTTTTGATGCTTCCTTCCTCTTAAGACGGGATTCAAGAAGGGGCAGTTTCACCATGGACACGCTAACATAAGTCTTGTCTCAGGAAGTTTTCCTTCTCCCATTGTTGGGAATCTCCAGGACCAGTCCTTCAGGAGACGACCTCACAGATGCAAATGGAGGAGAATGTGATCCCACACTGTTGGTGCAACCATGGTGAGCAGGGCATGGCCACGAGCCCTCAGAACTTGGAGGCTGCACTGTGCCACACCTCATCCCATGACACACACACAGTGTACAGGAGCCATATTCCTGTATGAGCATCAGTGATGGAAACAGGAATGACATCTCATCATCTGGATTGATCCTGGAACCAGGACTGCTGGTCTCCCTTCATCTCTCTATTTTTCTTTTGCTTTCTCTCTCCCTCCCTCTCTTTTATTCACCTCTTCTTTTCTCCCTTCTTTTTCACCATACCCTTTCCTCTCTGCCATGTTTATATTGGGTAGGCTAGGGCCTAACACAGCAATTTCCATGGAATGAAACCTGATGAGTTTTTGCAGATCCTCTGACTTTTATTGTTGGTTTTAATCATAAGCATTTATGAGTTTTGGATACTTCCTTCCCCTTAAGTGAGGATTCACAAGGGGTTGTTTGAGGAGCCAGTTTAATCTTGAATCAACACTGATTGTCAGAGGCATGTGCAGGAGGGGTGTACACGTGCTACTTGCAGGAGGCAACTAGGAGAGAGGAGAAAGGCTCTGGGGACACTTTGCCTGGCAAAATCATTTCATAGATAGTAAGCAGGAGACAAGCAAGGCCACCATACCCTCCAGAGCCAGTCTCCAATCTGATGGCGAAACATCTCCAATGGACTGGAGGGAAAGCCTGGGCTGAGGCAATGCTCCCGAGAGGCTTTTCAGTGTAGGCTTTTTGCCTTAGGTCTTAGGTCAGTGTAGGCTTTTTGCTTTTGGGTCTTGTTCTTTTGCTTTTGAGAGTTGTTTTTTGACTAGGGCTTTTTTATGTCTTTTGGGCTTTTGGTGGTGAGGCTTTTTGGTTTATGATTTTTGGGGCTCACTGGCTGCTGCTTGCTCGCTGGCTTATTCACTCCTTTGACCTGGCCCTAGCCCGTTTTTGTCCCTTTTGCCCTTACCACAGCTTGTCTTTTGAGTCTCCTGCCCTTGCCAGCTCCTGCTTGTCTTCACACCTTTCCTGCCTCCCTGTGTCCAACCCTGCCTGCCTGTGAGCCAGCCCACCACCATGATCCTCACCAAAACCCTGGCCAGGGTTCTGGACTTCCTGCCCAAGCGCCCACTCACCACCTGTATGGCTGCCCATGGCCATGGGAGCCATGCCTGTGAAATCCTGGCGTTTTTGGGAATCTCCTGGCATGGTTTGTACCAGCTTAGTGGTATTTCCAGGCAACATCCAGCAAGTAGAATTCCCCACTGAGGACAAAGACTTTCATTAGAGGTGTCCCTTGCTCCCTTACAGGGATGGGGTTGTCATCATGGCTGAATGGCCTACAGTAGACCCCCCCCCCGCCATGACTCCAGAGCACACAGTGTTTATTTCATGTTCTTTGTAAATCTTGCCTCCTGTGATCTCTTCATGTCTACTTTGCCTTCCTTCTCTGCTGCCTCTAAAGGAGTTTGCCTCTTGAAGTTGAGGCTTTGCCAAGTACAGGCAATTCAGGATGTGCTATTAAATTTAACCTCATTCATTTCCCATCTGAAACAAGAATTTTCCATGAAGCACTATTTTCATGACCATACTGGGATGTGAGACATATTTTTAACATCCTGACATTATTGGTGATCTGGGCTCTCCTCCCTCAGTCAGCAGATACAAGTATCTCTTGGTGCAGGGATCCAGTGACTGCTAAGAAAATCAGGGAATGGCAGATGTTTTATCTCCTTGCTAGTGGAACTGGATGTTAATCTGGGTCCTGCACATTATGTTAAAGGAAATATTCTAAAAGGGCTGATTCTCAAAGCAAGGTTTTGTTTTCAATGTACATATTCATCAGGGACACTGGGAAAAAAGGGAACTCAGACAAGAAGTTTTAAAGCCTTTCTGTCTGCTGTAACTCCCTTTAAAAGCACATATTTATCAGAAGGTATGGTAGTTTTACAGGAATTCCTCTGTTTCCCATTTATTAGAATGACATTCCATGCTCACGGAGGCAACTGAAACAACTGATGTCATGTACCCAAATTCCCAAGACTGTGTCCATTCCTGCAGAGGAGAGAAAGTGATATAGGGCTTGTGAAGCCCTTTTTATACCTTTAACAGAGGCCAGTAGCAAAGCAGAAACAGGAGCTCTGGTTTCAGCCTATGGTAGCCATCAAATTTTATGGGGAAAACAAGTGTAGACACCAAACAAAGGAGCAGAGATGAAAAAGAGGGAAGGATCAGAGGAAAACAAGAATTGGAAAATAAGAGGATTGCAGACCTGCCAGTTACCTGTAGTCCGACAATATAAGGCCCTGATAATATCTGTAAAGTCTGTCATATCACAAGATAAGACTTTCTGCTTAACTTGACTTTAGCTTTAGAGCAGGTACCCCCAAGCCACGAATGAACCCAAACTTTCATCTTTGTGTTTAGTCTTCCTTCTTCCTACTTCAACTTAAAGGGAGCTACGAGGATCTCACCCACATACCTAGTGTACTTTGTTGTCTAAAATTCTGTAGCAGTTGTAAGTCACTAATATAAAACTAATTCAACCTGTAGGCTGTCAGTTTGGTTAGTTTGCTTCTTCTCTTGGATTTGGGTTTTTGTCAAGTGTGTTGAATGTAAGTTGATTTCTAACAGAAGCCTCCTTCCACTAGCAAACCATTCCATCTTGTGTTGGTTTGAAAGTAAAACCAGTGAGAGACTCCAAGTCAGTAATACAATTTAATAGGAGAAAAGAGAAAAAATAAAATACATGCAATAATATAAAAGAAACAACCACCAACACAGTCAGAAATACAACCTGACACCCTGTCAGTCAGGGTGTTGGTAGCAGTCCCATTAAATGGTGGCTGCAGTCCTCCTGGATGACGGATGTGGTTCTGTTGAAGCAGTGCTCCTGTAGAAGGCGCAGTTTTCCTCCGAAGATCCAGCGATGATGTGGAAAAGGTCTGACTTTCCTCTGGGATCCAGTGGAAAGGTCTGCCCTCGGGTCCCAAACCCCAGTTTTTTATCTAGGTAGGAAAGGCTTGGCTCCTGCCCCTGGTTGGGGCATCTGCCAATGGGATGATGTAATCTTATCAGTCACACAATAGGACTTAATGGCCCATTAACAGAATATATCTTCTGGAGGAGGGATGGGTTGTGAATAGATAACGATGATCATCCCCCGATCTTATCAGATGGCACATCAGCAGAGGATATCTCCCACAGAGATAAGGATCACCACCCCTCCCACATTTTAACAGATGGTGATAGAATACACATTTTTGCATTGTACCCCAGGACACATCTCTAGAGGTGTTCAAGAGTACTCTGGACTTGTGGATATGCCTTAGGGTCGTGGTGGTGCTGAGCTGACAGTTGGACTAGAAGATCTGGAAGGTCTTCTCCAAGCCTGATTATCGTTGAATTGCCCTGTCCCAGGTGTAAGACCATGAACTTGCTGAACTTCACTGGGTTCTTGCAGTCCCACTTCTCAAACTTGTCCAGGTGCCTCTGCATCATACTCTCCTTCACTTGTGTCATCTGTCCAACACAGCTTCCTCTCAGCTGTAAAGGTGCTGAGGCTATGCTTGATCCCACTGTGTCATTGATAAAGACATTGAAGGCCCCAGTGCCATGGCAGAATCCTGACAGACACCCCTCAACCCTCACCTCCACCAGGATATGGAGCCACTGACCAGAGCCCTCTGGCTGCATCCAGCTGGACACCCTCATTCAGCAAATAGCAATAGCACAGCCTTCAAAGCCAGGGCTCCCTTGTCTGGAGATCAGGATGTTGTGTGCAACTGTTTTGAGATCCTCACAGGAATCTGGGCACAGCAGGGCCTACAAGTTTGAAAGTCCAAGGGCTTGTCCCTTGCAGGCAGAGCCAAGTCTGGTGGTTCCACTGCTCCAGAAGTGCAGGGAGTGGCCCGTTGGGACAGAGGCACATTTCAAGAGCCCATTCTTTGTGGGGCAGCATCAGCACCAGAGCCATTGTGACAGCACAGGGCCCTGCCCTGACACACACATATATCCTCCCAGCACAACTACTCAGTTTTCTTGTGAGGAAGCAGCTCCTTGGAGAGCTCTACAGCTGAGGAAGATGGACATGCAAACGGAGAAGGTGAATCACAACTGTTGGTGCAACCATGGTGAGCAGGGCACAGCCACAAGCCCTCAGAGCTTGGGGGCTGCACTGCGCCACACCTCATCCCATGACACACACACAGTGTACAGGAGCCGTATTCCTGTACGAGTCTCCTGTGTGGTCTCCACTGGGATCCAGAGGCCCACCCCACAGTCAGCAGCCACACAGGCCCAGCCACAGAGCCTGCCCGTGACAGATTCCTTGGACAAGCAGGACCCAAAACTGCCATTGCTCCACTTGAAGGACAATATCTACAGCATACATCTGCCAGGCCCTGAGAAGAGTCAGAAGGATGTGAGTGTCATCTCCCAGACAGAGACTTCCCACATGCTGAAGACCAGCACACTGGTAGGCCGCCACCCATCCCAAGAGACCTACATCAAATACAGGAGCTGTATCACAGAAAATATCCTTCACAAGAAACTACCAGGATCTAATTATTTGGATAGCTCCCAGACATTACTGCGCAGTTGGATCTGTCATATGCACCCTTTTCTATAGCTGATACTATCCTGAGAAAATTTCAGCAGCTATTCTCTATGCTTTCACAACACTTCTCTAGGTCTATTTGTTTTGCCTGCCACAGTAGGCCTCTTCTCACATTACACTTCATTTAGGCCTTGGATCACCACCAAAAGTTAGACAGCTGACTTTTTGCTCTAATTTAACACGTCCAGAAGCAGTGCATCAGCCAAATTCACCCCTTCTGTATTTGGTACTAATTACCTGCAATCCAGCCAAACAGAGTATAAAACCCCAGCAGGATTCACAGACTACAAGTCTGTGATCAGTAGAAAGGAAAGACAGAGGCATCTATTTTAATGAACAGAACAAGAAGGAACAATTGTGAAACTCAGCATCTCCCCACTTGGGTCTGAATCTTAGCTCCATGCTGTACTTACCCTTATCTGAAATTAAAATGAGGTCCTTATGATCTTCAAAATTCAGAGATACTATGTTTTACCTCTGTTACTCAGCACCTTCTCTCCACCAGTACATGTGACCCAAATCCAAACTTTTATGGTTCCCTTCAACAGTCAATAGATACACATCCCACTTGCCCCCCATGCCTCTGGGAATGCTCCAGGAGACTGCAGAACAACTGCAGAGACACTTCCGGAAAGACCAATATAAAAGCTTTTATCTATTGTTTCATTACACAATGCTTCATACAGGTTATTTGACAGCATGAAGACAATTAAAAAAACAAACCCAAAAAACTGAAGGATAGAGAAAGGCACCAAGTTCACAAAATCCAGTTTATGCCAAGTAAGAGTACTTTGTGCAATGGGAAGACTGAGAAGCTGAACCTTTCAGTACAGATTTTCTCCTTCTCTTCTATCAGTTTCAAATCTAGGGAGAAAAAGACATATTCCAACTTCTACTCTTACAAAGAAACAAGTTTACCTGTTAGGGTCCTTGTACTCAGGTTTCCTCCAAATGCCATGTTAATGAACAGCAGTGACCACTTTGGTCATGTGGAGAGAAAGGGTAGCAGTCAGAGAGAACATGACTAGCACCTTAGTTTTTCACAACCAAAACTACATTCAACTTATGCTCAGTATCCTCGTTTAAAGTGTATAAAGCACATTTGTAATAAGTATACCAATTTCTTCCTCCAATTTCAATAGTACAGCTGATGCAACAAAATCACAGGGAAAAGAGTTACCACACTCAGTCACCATTTCAGCAGCAAGCAGGACCCTCTTCACCATATTCCTGCTATAAGATCCAGATAAAAATCACAAGTTATGCAAGATGAGGAAGACGTGGAGACAAATCATAGTAACCTTCATACGATGATAGTAACAGCACAGCCATTTTCAAAATGAATGCCAAAAAACTCTCTCCATATAATAAGCAGCTGTTTCTGTCCCATCCCAGTTAAGGGAATGAGAGGGCTTCTAACATGCTAGTCAGAAACACTTCCCCTTTATCCCAATAACTAGCATGGATTTTCTTGATTACTGTTCTGCAGATGTCATTTTGTGGTTTTCCCTAATGATATGGATCATTATTCAACTTCGCTTTCAAAAAGAGGAAATCTTTGGACAGCCAAACTGCTTCTGCTGTCAGAAATGACAGGGTGAGAGTTGGTGTCATATTGAATACTCATCAAAGGCCCAAAGTGATTGTGTTAACTGGGAGTGGCCAAACAAGTGATAGAGGTCAAGGCTTATGAGCCTTCAGAAGCTGCGCGGTAAAGTGTACAAGTTACACCTGAAGGAGGGCAGACTCACAGAGGTTTTCTCTATCAGAACTTTCCCTGTGAGCTGATGGGACCAATTGGAGGCTGGTTAAGTTATTGACAGCCTAAGAAACCAATTGGAGAAGTTAGTTTGCTCTATGAAAACACATTTTGAAGGCGGTAACCCGGAAAAAAAGCTCTTTCTTTTCCTGCCTGTCTCAAGGTAATATTGACCTGGCCCCCCTTCCCCGCTCCATGTGGCCCAAGCTTGGCGGGGATGGGCTCAGGAGACCGCTGGGCCCTGTTTGCAACAAGGAGCCCCGATGGGCAGGAAGAAGAGAGACCCATTGCTAAGATTTTGGCCCTCCCTTCTCCCCTCCTAGAGTCGCGGCTCGGCCAGGGCCCTGCTGCTGGCTCGGAGCAGCTGAGGGGTGGCTGAGCCCACGCAGCTGCCCACACGGCCTGGGGTGAGGCAGCTGGGCCCCCTGTCTGGGGAGCTGGCATGGCCCGACAGGGAGGAGAGGTGGCCATGGGCAGTGGGTGCTGCTGCTGAGTCTCCTGAGATCCTGGCACAGCTCCAGCACGGCCTGACCGCAGCCCCTGCATTCCCCGTGTGAGATCTTAACTCTTTCAATGCTCAGATAAGACTTACAGACCTTCAATCCTCCCTTGAGTGAGAGGGAAAAGATTAGAGAGAAGACACCAAGGTAAGTAAAACAGGAGTCAAGTTCCAGATAAAAAGAAAATAAAAAGAGGCCGTGAATTTAGGCTGAAAATCCTTTTGTAAGCTATAAAACCGGACTGTACTACATTAAGAAATTCATATAAACAGTAAAAAAAAACATGGGGGGGTAGGAGTGTTCTATTTGATAAATCATTAACCAAAAGCACCTGCGTTGAGAATCCTTCGCCTCGAAGAAAAAAGATCTCTGTTTCTAAAAATAAAGCATGAACAGAGAAAAAGAGAAATTAAGAGAACTTTTGTTTTACAACAGTTCTTTATTAAAAGTAAATGCCCCATGAGTTTAACATGGCCCATAAGCACAGCCTTGAGAAAGCTGTGAAGATGGGAAGAGTTCATAAAAAGTGAAGCCACAAAGAAACTGGTTTTTTACTCTTGTAGAAAAGTCCCTATGGCCTAACAAGAGGAAACTTCTCTCTCTGGAATAAACAAAAAAAAAAACTATTTAAGTTAAAAACTGACTAAAGTGTTTTGGTTTGTTTTTTTTTTTTTTTTGTATGCTGTTGTTAAGAAAGTTGGGAGAGGGGAAGAAAAAGTAGTCTAAAAATCTTCTGAATATTTTTCCCTTTTCTTTCTATTGTTAATAAAGTTTTTCTTTCGTACCCTTCTAAGTTTTAAACCTACCTTACTTTTACTGCTAATTCTATCTCAAAACAAAAACTTAGTATATTAAAATCAACTAAAATTAGTAAAATTAGTAAAATTAGTATATTAAAATCAACTAAACTATAACAGGGAAGGGAAATCAAGTGCCTTCAAAGCAGGTGTTCAGCTGTCATTTCCCTTCATTATGATATAGTAATTTTCTTCACCTGCAGAGAAAGGCTTGAATAGTAGAAAGTGTCTACTTTGTGAACACATCCATGCCAAAAGTCTAGCAACAGAGAAAGGCTGAACCTTGCCGAGCTTTCAACACTGATGAGAACATTCTACAGCTGAAAAACAGTATTTGCAGTAATTCCACAAAATGCACAACCATCATGTGTCCTCTATGGTTCACATAGTTCAAGTGTGAACAAAACAGTGAAGAAGTTACAAGTCCTAGCAAAACTACAGCAGTAGAGAACCAATCTATCTTCATTTGTGCAGAAAGTTCAGAAATATTTCTTATGAAAAGTATCAGAAAGTGGGTGTGATTTTCTGATTTTTTAAAAATAAATTAATTACAAATATCTTCCCCAATCTTACTTATGCTAAAAACTAATCAAAATTTTACATAGTTACTGAAAATTTGAGAGCAGAGTAACAAGTGAGTACCTAGATAGCCTATTTTTTTATTTTCCTACAGACATTTACTACACATTCAATTAATTATTTTCTTGTTTTTTTGGCTTGCTATGTCGGCCATTTCTACTAAGTAAATATGTTATTTCTATTTCCTTTATCTGGTAGAGCTCTTTTGTTCATTTTTTGTTCTCATTAGACACTCCCCATTTTTCATTTCCAGCATCCTCAACAACTAACTCTCCTTTAATGATTAGGAGAAAGTGTCTGTTTTATCACACTTGCCGGTTTTAGGCTAAGAGTTGGACTCAATGAACTTAGAAGTCTTTTCCAACTTTAACAACTCAATCCATGATTCTATAAAAAACTGGCAGAACACATTCCCACTGAAAGAGCTAGTCCTCCTATAGCTGATTTTGAGAGAATGGTTGCAGTGCAGCTAAAAACTAACTTTGACATTCCGTCTGTCTGCTGTCTCAGAACGTGGATTTGAGCAGAATGTGCTGTACACGGCTTTTCTTGGCGAGGCCTGTTTACGAAATTATTGCATCTTGATTGGCAGAGAGAAGTCGCAACATGCAAAAAAATCTAACTTTTCCAAGTGCAGGGTTCCTGTAGGTTATCTTGACTATTTTTATATCAAATAAATAGAGTGTTAAACTAACAATAAATGTCTCCTAAGGGAAAAAGAAAAGGAAAGAGAGATGGATTTTAAAGAACACTACTTGGTGCAAATGAGTCTTCAGTTCTGGATTCAAGATGAAAACATATACACATATATATGTTTTTAAAATTTTTTGTTTGTTTGTTTAATGGCTAAAGATCCCTTTTCTTTTAAATCTTTGGACACCATTTTGTCTCCTTCTCTTTCACAACCAATCATATCCTTGGCAGCCTTTTTACTGACTGTAGTAGCCTGTTTCAGGTGTAACTTAAGTTTCTAATGATGATGTGCCAAAATTAATGAATTCATGGGATAGTCTGAACTATGAGAACATCCTGAGAGGACATGAGAAACTAAGTAGAAGTTCAGAAGCAGAAAAAGCTCTTGGTTTAACCTAAAATGTGCAACACTGCTGACAGTGAGCAGACTAAATTGTTAACAGCCTTATGGTAATGACTAAGGAAAAGCCCAATAAACCAAAACAACAGTAGTACAGAAGAAAGAGAAGAACTTGAAAGACAAGGTATAGAAAGAAAAATTGAAGACTACATTGAAGGATTAAGAATGTTGCACTAATAATTATCTTTTATTTTTTATAAAAGAAGTAGAAATCTTATAACAATGCCCAAGTTAATGAACTACTAGAACACCATTTGGCCCCAAGCCTCTGAAAGACTGTTTCACCTTGTTAGTGTGAGTACTTTTAAGGGCAAAAAATCCTGAAACTGGAAATACCACTGGACCAATCCACACTCAAAAAAGCCCCATGCTTCTTTCCCTCCTATATTTAAACTAGAATTCAAAAACTAGCATTCTCCAGCTGCCTTATTGTTTGTATGAATATATTCTTCTCCCCTGAACTGTGCATACAGAAATTCACCAACAATTATGGAATCTCCCAACATATTTGGAGAAATCTATTCTCAATTTATTTATTTTACTCGAACTGCAAGAATTAATTAACATTCAACCTTTTCTTTCATGTATTTACTGGATTGAGAATGCTTTAAATGTAAACTGTCTGCTGTGCTATTTTAAACCTACAAACAACTTATATGTGGTGCATTGCTTTAAACCTAGCTTTAAATTTTACCACACTTTTAAATACCTGCAAACTACTGCAGCAAAAAATAATTAAGTCAAAAAAAGATTGGTGGATAACCTTATTGACATTTTTTACAACAAGGAAACACTAAAACAAACATAATTCCCTGGTTTTTTTTCACTGCTTGCTGTGCATTATGACAAAGAGCTTCAGCAGTTAGTTTGTTGTGCCACCTTCTTCCTTATCTTGGTATTGTAGACATGCTGTTGGTTCTAGCGGTTAGAGCTGATGTTTCAACAATATCAGCTAGAAAAAAAATCAAAAAGAAGAAAGTATTTAGTCCTCTGTGTACCTGCTCTTCCACAAACTACAAATGAGATTACTGTAATGATACAGTGTATGTCAATACCTTTTCCTCTATCATAAAACCACAATGCAATACATGAAATAATAGCTACCTCTATCATGTATCTGACATGCTTAATCAGTTGAGTATTTTCATTCCAAAGGAATATGGTCCCAAAGCTGCAGCAACTGCTCTCCAACTTGTGGTTCCAGCTCCTAGAAAGGATCAGGAAATAAGAAAAGTTAGAAGCATTGTGCATATAAAAATTATTTATTATAAAATCCTTAGAAGAGGTTGCTGGTGGTCTTTCTGAAAGAGTGGTTACTTTTGCTATTGTGACATGTATTAGATCCCTACAACAAGGGCTCAAAAGGAGATAAAAAACTTTCATAAGCAATTCTGGCCTACAGGTTGTTTGGGGTTTTTTGTTTCAGGCAAGATGCCAGTTCTTACAAAAAAATTCTCAATGAACACACCACCACAAGAACAGATACAATTCGTGCCTTCCACAGGTCACTTCCTTCTTAAATAAAGATCATTACTGTCCACATATTTTAAGTGTAATTCCATAAGATGTGGTGGAGAACGTGGAAAGGCAGGTCACAGATAATGCAGAGGCTCTTGGTGGAATCACAGACATTAATATAAATCATTTATCTTTCATACTGTTGAGATTCTTTAGGTCTTAAGAGCCACTTAGAAGAGAAGCACTGTCACTTTCAATATGTGCTACATTCCTTTCCTTGTTCTTACAGTATGCTCTTTTCCTCATTTTTACAACTGAAGAGGTTTTGGGGAAGCAGTGAGAAGACAATACAAAAGATTTAGCTCCAGAATCTTGTATCAAGGAGATATTTTGAGAAGAGACTGAGGAGAATTCAAAAACTGCCACTGAGAGTTCTTTTCTGGCTTTTTATAAGTCACATTTAGCTTTAACAAATTATAGAACAGTACTAAGCTTTATTCTGCCTTAAATATCAAGATTCTCTTCAAGCTTTCCTGAAAATGCAAACCTCTAATTATGAACAGTTATTTGGGTATGACAGACTATCTTATCTCGGGGAACACACCTGAATGAAACAGGAAACAAGTCTCCAGAGATTAAAAAAAAACCCCAAAAACAACAAGACGCCATTTATTTTTGAAAAATCCAGCATTAAATCTTTTTTTTAAGCAACATTAAGCAAGAAACTGGCTTGATTTTAACAATCCACTGCTTCAACAGTAATTCTGCATTAGAGGAAGGTACAATGCACACTAAGGAACTGTGATTCAGATAAATACATACATGGGCACAGTTGAGTTCAAGGCTGAACAAGCTAATGAACAAAACACAGTTCTACCAAGTAAAGAAGACTTTAGATGAGAATAACTACCTGGCCATCTCTGCTTATTTGTACTTTCTTATTGTCATTCCAAGGGTTGAGCAAATGGTGTGCAAACTGAAAAGGAATGCTTTCTTTTCGGATCCACTCCACCTTAAATACACCTCCAAATCCAGCAGATCCCCAGTCCTGACTTTTTTCACACCCTATTGATGAACCCATTCTAGCAAAACCCTGGAAGAAAAATATAAACATGAAAGAACAGACGTAATGAGAGCGTATCTATTTTTGTTGAAATAAATAACTGAACTTCACATGAAACTTTGAAATTCGTTTCAAAGTGATTCAAGCACTCACTCACATGAAGCTGGATTTTCCAAAATATTTACACCTAGAAAGTTAGAAGCACCATTTCTTTTTTCCAGTTCAAATATACCTTCTAGAATTTGACCATAAAGGAGCGATATTTCAATTCATCTCTCACAATAAGCATTCAAGGGGGTTTTTTTTAAGCTTTCTAAAAAAGACTGAAAAGTTGTTGTAAAAACATTTAAAGTGCAAGGTATCAAGATGAATGTTCTATGTCCATCAGCTATTCCTCACTACTTGTACAAAATTCTTTCAAAAATCCATTCCTTCTTTCCCTTGTTCCCTCTTTGTTAACGAACTTTCATATACAATTAAAAGTCTGTAGCTGTTCTCCAACGAAGTAAGTCAAACCTGCTTAAAGTTCCTTCTTTAATGAAGCTGAAAGAAATTCCAACAAGACAAGTATTCAGAAAGGAAATGAAAGAAACCACAAATGAAAGATTGCATCTAACTTAAGGACACCCTTTAAAAACACACACACCAAATAAGCAAAAATAAACCCAGGCCACACACAACTGTTCAGGCATGTTTACTCTAGTTCTGACTCAGGAGTTCAAGAGATGCAGTGCACTGCCTGAAGTTACCAGCACATACTCCTGCTGTCAGTCATGCAGTCCTAGACAGCTCAAGTCTTAAATGAAAATCAATGAAAATTAATAAAAGGAACAGAGGAAAAATACAAGTGGGATGTAGAGACACCTGAGGCAAGAGAATATTATTAGGAATGTTAATCTCACATTACCATGAAGATCCAGTACATTGTCAAAATTGGAAGGGCAAGGCAACATAATCCACCTACATCCTGACTTCAGTGCATCCTCCCTTCCTGACTTTCTTGTCTAAGAGCACCGACACAACAGCCTGTTTTCAGATTCAACTGGCATGCTGAAAATTGCTTTCTAATATAGCATTTGCCAAATCACTGTACATTTTACCACACACAGGTACATTTCACCACAATCCTTCAGTGGTATCACCACAATCTCTATGTTTGGACCAGTTCATTAAATTTTAAGTTCAGCTGACTTCTATTAATAGTTTATAATATATAAAGAGATAAACTGAACTTTCTTTGCTTGTAACAATTGAGTTTAGGAAGCTCCACAACACAGTTAACCTCTAACTTTGCATTAGCAGGTCAAGTCTTTACCTTTAAACTGGCCACAAATTTGTCAGCAAATTGTTGACAAATACCTAATAAATGTGAACTCAAGATGGCTCTGGAAGAAATGTGGCCATGACTTTCCAGTTTCCTAATTTTGAGAAACTACAGTTCCAGCAAAACACTTTCTATTAAAATTTGTATTAAAGACATAGGAGTTTCCTGGCTTTAGAAAGCTGTGACTTGATTGTATCTTCTTGTTCACTTACAACATTTATTTTGGCATGCAGAGAAAAAGACAGCAATCCCCTGCTTTGAAAGGATTTCTTTGTTCTATTGCTGCTGTTTTAAAGCATTAATGTACAGTAGAAACATTACTCTGACTCATTATCTTTGGAGGCAATTTATCCTTTATCCTTTGCAGGAAAAACTGAGTTCATTAAAAGGGACTATTTTTTTAAGTGAAGAAGAATAAAGTACTCTTTCTCAGCAACCAGAGGCATTAGCACAATACTGTAATTACTAGCAAGTCAGAAGTCATAAGCAAAGCCCTTCATACTATACACAGCCATTTGCTGCACTCTTCTAAACCAACACTCACCAACAATGATTGGAATCAGCCAAGGACTCACCTGAAAGTGTCCAGACCCTTGAACAGAAAATATTAAGTAAACCATGCTGCTTTCCCAAAAGGCTCCATTCAGTTTTCGTTCATTACTTGGTGTAGTGGACCATATACCCTTCTGCTGAGAAATCTCAATGTTCTGCAAGTTGCTACTTTTCATTATAAAGTACCGAACTGGCATATTTTGTCTTGGTGAAGGTGATTTGGAAGCCTACAAAGAATTAAATTAAATTAAATTAATAAATACAATAAAATAAACCAGGATTTAGTTCTGAAGTTTTACACACATGCAGACAGACCCTTTACTGAGTTTTCCCTCTCCTCTCCAAGATTATACAAGAAACATACTATCTATCAGCTGTTCCTGTCAGAATTGACTTGAAAGTATATTTACATCGATTTTACATTTTTAAGCATTTTTCAAAATTATAATTCATTCAGAGGGGGAGCAAACAATTATGGCAGAACAGGCCTGCATAGTCTAGTGATTACTTACAATTCTTTGAAGTCTGAGACAACTTCAGATGACACAAAATTAATCACGCTAGACTGGTAGCCTGCAGCACACTTGCATTTCCATTTTCAGGAAACATTTTCCCCTTCTAACACTAGCTGAATTAGAAAAGTACAGGGAGATTTCTGAAAATAACCTCACTAAAAATGTATGCTTTATTAAATAATCATAAAAAATACTGCCAAGAAGTCATGAGGCAGATAACACAAAACTTAAAGAGAATCAGTATCAACCTATGCTGTAAGAGAAACAGAGGAAGACAGAATACACAGAGTTCAGAAATGCATGTACTACATACACTATCACTGTTTATTATACCAAGTTTCAAAAAAACCCACACACTCAAAATTGCATTTTTTTCCTACTTTGAACAACTTTATTTCAGAAGTCTCCGAATAATAATATTTTTACTGCATTAAACTAGTATAACAAGGATATTTATTCTTGATTTTCAATTGCAAAAGAAGTATTATGTGGTTGTTAATAATGAATATCTAAGGGTCTTAATTTATCAATACAATACCTGATAGCAGCTGAAAAATATCAGCCAGAGATTCTATTAATTTTGAAAAGCAGGGTAACATGTTTATGAGAACTGTACCTTTCCAGATACTGGAGAACATGGACTAGCACAGGGGCTAGGGAAGCTACTGCTGTCTGCAGACTTCACTGATGACCAATCTGACCGGTCATCAGAAGTGTGTTTGGAGTGCAAAATACTTTTTTGTTTGTACTTCTTTGGCTGATGAAGTACGGGACGTGTAGACCTCATCAGAACTCTAAAAAGTAAAGGCAGATACACAACAGACTGTGAGTTTTGAAAGAGGTCACAGAACAATTTATACCTACATATCAGCCTACTTGATGACCACATATATTACAGTAATTCCAAAACATATTTAACACTAAATAAAAAAGCATGCATTCATTCTGAGTGTTACGGTTAAACCTCTTCTGCTACTTCCCAAGGAGCACAACTCATGGACACTATTTCTGACTGCTCTCCCGAACAGCCAGCATATATAGTTCTCAATGAAATAACAACTACAGCAGAGCATAGGACAGTATCAAAGCTTTCAGCTGCATTTCTACTGTTGCTTTCTTCTTAATACTAGCAGAAATTCAAGTGATGCTTTTATAGATCTGTAAATTATAAGCTACAGTCCCTGGAAGATCTCAACATCTTACTTTCCAGCATTAGAGGAGTCAGAGAATTCAGTTTCTGCTGTACTTCTCCTGGTGTTGGTTGACCTCCATGTGCATGCTAAAAGATGATCTTCAGAAGCCAGAGGTCTTGGTCTCTGACCAATTCCCGAAGGCTGATGCAAACCTGCAGACTGTTCTTCAGCAGTCAAAACAGCTACAACTGCTCTTATGGTTGCTTCATCAGCTTGAGACCACGATTTAGAAGGAGCTCGCATACGACGCAGAAATAAGCTATGCCACTTTTTTCTGAGTTGCAACAGCAAACCAGCAGCCTGTAATGAATTTCAGTTCTGTTAAAGCTAATAAAAATTAGATCAGTTAGACAAAGGGTACCCCTATGTCTCACCTATCAGGCAGCAGCTGGCATTCTGGCAAACTGAAAGGCAAGACTAAGGTCTTGGGGAGGGGAAGAAAACCTTTAAATTAAAGCATTTAAATTAAGCTGTTATCTTTTCTTTCCTCATGTCCAAGGTTATTTCTAAACTATTTCATGCAGTACTGCACAAAACTTAAAATTCTATCGTAAACACACAGGACTTTTCATTTTTCACTTAAAAAAATTATCTTCTCTTTAAAAGCAGTCTTTTCACATCTAATCCCCTTCCTGCCAGTTCAGTTTGTATTTATGGGCTCTTTAGACCTACTTGATGGAAAAGGTAGAGTAACTCTGGTTCCTCTACTGGGACTTTTTTCTTCTTTTTATAAAATCTGACAGCCATTTTCTTTCAGACGTCCAGTTTCACGTGCTCCATTTCAGTGAAGCAACTTTAGTCATACTCTCAGAAAAGGAAAGACACAATATGCTATTTCTACTGTTCTCTCAACTCCTGCTCAAATTTTGGTTAACCCAGCTCAAGCTAAGGTCTTGTGTGCTGGGAACACCACACAGACGATACAGGGGACTGCAAAGAGCAGAAGAGCCACCACCATCTGCAGCCACTTACCACCTGCAGCTTGCTGTTCCCTGCAGCCACTTTCTTTTGTCTGGCAGTTTCTTTAGAATCTGTTAACTTATGGAAAAGCATCAAACTGCCAAACTGGAAATTATAAAACATCAGCTTACCCAAAGTGCTTCTGAAGCAGATCCAGAGCAGCTGAGTGCTGAAGCTTTCCTGCTTTCCAGTGTGGTATGTGGGACAGCCCCACTATGACAGAGGAAGAAGCATGAGCACTCTTGCAGTTGGCTAGGTGGCTAATTCTTTCTTCCTTTTTGCTCACAGGTGCAAGATTTAAGAGTTATGGGTTGTCACAACCCATAGGAAGCCCTACAACTTGGATGTTGAATATGTGAATTCACACAACTGACTAGCCTAAGCAAAAGGAGATTGAGTCCCTGTTTGTATATTTTTAATATTTCTTACTGAACTAATGAAATAAAGGTTAACTCATTTAGTTTGTTTTCCTGTAAATGTGAGAGACCTGAAGAGATCACAGTAGCAATTCTTCCAGTAAAATTTTGGGTATCCAACTGTTTCAGGAATTTTTTAGGATGGCATGGCATAAATATTCTTCTACACAAAACAAGCATGGAAATGATAGATTACATACTTCAGAGTCCAGTTTAAGGTGGAGCCATTCATCTAGCTTCAGTAGTGATACACTGGAAGTTGTTCTGTCCTCCATCTCACTGTCACTGCTATCACTGGATACTCTGTCTCCTGAATTAATTATAAAACACGCATTAACATTTCTGTATTATTTACACGTACATACAAAAACCTGAACATTACTGTATTACCAGCAATAAGCTCATTTTCCTTCAAAATTTTCACTTAAAATGTAAACATTTGTAAACACACTTTTTCATTTCTGCATATACACCCCAGTGAAGATCTGTGCTTCAGTTAGGAGAACAAGATCCCAGACCTCTTAAGGGCCCTACTACATAAACACCTACAGTGATGGGATCTGACTCTTTCAAGTACCTTCATCAATAACAAGCCATTATCAAACTTTTGCCTGAAGTTAGTTGTAAAACGACACATTGCTCTATGCTTTATATCTTAGTATAACAATATATTTAAAGTCCTATTAAGAAAAAAAGATAAAGGCATATGGCTATTTAGAATTCCTTTTTCAAAGTACAATTCAATCAGCATTAACACTATTTTAAGGGAAACAGCTTCAGAGCAAGTCAGGAAAATCAGCTTGGACTCTTACTTCAATTCAAACTAGTATTTCTGCAGAACTGACAACAGATTATTTTTGCTTCTATTCTTACAGCACTCCATTTAAATATGAAATAAAAGGAAATCTTAAATTCTCTACTACCTCTCGTTAATAATATGACTAATTGACATTAAAAGTTATCCGTAGAAAATAATCTTTCAAATGCATGTGTCAACTGGAAGCAATATGATTATTTGCCATGTTAACTGTAACTGCATGATTCAGTTTGAATAATCTGGTTCAAAGTATCAAATAAATGAGGCTGTAGAAAAAATATATATACTACACTTTTCAGCATTAGTACTATCTTCAAACATTTTGGTTGCATTTTTAATTTTTTTAAGCCAATACTGTAATTTCTGAGACTCCAAAACCGTAAATGTTATGAACTTTCAAAGATTCACAAAACTCAAGATATTTGTTACACAGCCTATAAATTATTCCTGAACACCTACAGGAACTATATATAGCTCTGTCATTTTAAGAATTAGCCAAAATATGCTGAAAATATACTTGAAGAATAAGTTTTCCAAATCACATACTAGTATAATTCCAATACAAACATTCCAAATCCAGACTTCAGTATACCTTGACAGGATGAAGACGCCTGTAAAGCATTACTTGGTAACCTAGCTGGTCCACAGAAGAGAGCCACAGTGATGGGTGTTACAACAGAACAGCACCTGATGTTTGCTATCCTGTGTGCTCTTGTCATTTCGTCATATATCAGCCAGTCTGTAGGGAGCGCCTGAACAGCTGCAGCTTGGCCATTCACTGGGGGAATCTGTGCAGGAGGCAAATAAGACTAGGCTATTTTCTCATCTATGTGTATTTAAAATAAATTTTAACTTAGAAATATGTAGAAATAAATACATAAATATTTAAATACACAAAAATTAAAAAAGCACAAGTACATTCAATCAGACTTACAAGTTATCCTATCACCTTGAAACAAAATATTTTGCTTTAAAAGAGGATCTAAATAAATACCAGTTTCAGAGCAGAACTTTTTCCTTGTAACAATGAGCAGAGATTGTTACCTCTTCAAAATACTTTTACATCTAGCTTTTTCTTTGTACTGTTTTGTCTTGTACCACTTAGCAGGATTAACTGAAATACTGGAAAAATAAATCAACTCCAATTTTTCATTCTACCACCTGCCAGAAAAAAACATTTTAGAAAAAGTTCGAAGTGGCTTTACCTTTTTATACTGAGGCTGACTAAGAACAGAGGTGGGATGAAATCGCACTTTCTTCTCCTTTGGTGCAGTTAAAACCAGGCTCTGTCTGTCTACATGCACAAGATTGGGATACATCCCAGCCACTAAAGCAGCTTTAACTACAGCCCAGTTTTCAGAGTTAGCATTAACATCTCTAATATCAGCTCCTCCCCTGGCTCTAACAAAACCTGAAGAAAGAAAAAAGTCAAAACTGTGTTATATTTGCTTGTATTTAAGATTTACATTTTTTGCTTCTCAAAAGGAATTAAAAAAAAATGAAATAAACTACAAATTGCATTTTTCACAACTGCCAACATTAACAGCACCAAGAAGAAACCCTTGCACTGAAATTCTTCTGGTAAGGAGTTTCATGCTAATGTAGAATATAATTACTTTTTATAATACTTCTTTACAGAATATTAGAAATTGTGTAGTTTAATTGAACTTGCTTACAACTTAGCGTGAGTGGACTCTGCTCAAAACCTAGTGTAGGTGAACCTTAAATATAGTGTAAGTGAGCTGTTTGTTAGCATGAACAGTTAAGGAGGGGAAATAACATATACCTTTGAATATAAGATAAGACCTTAGAGGGCCCCAAGCTGGAATGGAGTGGCTCAAGCTGGAATATAAGAGCCTGTAATGGGCTGCCCACACTGAGGCAGAAGAAGACCCCATACCTTAAACTGCTACTGGATCAAGAGGAGCATGTGAGGCACAAGCAGGGCACATGAAGACTGGGTGCACAGACAGTAAGGATTAAAGGGATTTCTTTATTCAGGACACTCTCCAGGGACATCCAGCTTCAGCTGAAATTAAATGACTCTGCCTCAGAACCTAGGGTCTGAACTTGTTTTAACTGAATCACAGTTTTAAAAAGTTAAATTTTTGCTAAGGGTAGAAGTAGTTTCCATGACCAAGACGTAAGCTAGGTAGGTAAATGGTAGGTTAATAATTACTAGATGCTTAGGCTAGAGCTAATTAGTATAACTATGTGCTATTATAAATTTACGTACAGAAGAATGTAAAATAAGTAAACCGTTAATCATGAAGCACGGGGCCTTGAATCGTGCCAGAGGGTCACCAAGACCTGATGAAGACTCTCCTGACTTCATCCTTTGAGACCACCGACCCAAATTCAAGAGAAGAACTGTGCACGTGTGAAGGACTAATGGGCTCATTTTAATATTGGATGGGGATGGGAGGTGCTGGGCTTATGCATATGTATTGTATGTAAGATCTTGGAGAATAAACAGATGGCAAAGAACCTTGTTCAGGGCAGTCATGTCTTTCAGAGGTGACTGCTGTGCCGCCCGCTGGTGAACAAACATACCACTTTCTAACTTTAATTAGTTAGAGGGTCTTTGTCCGTGATTATATCGGGTTTTTTAACAATTCGTAACAACTGCCTCAGGAAAAAAATTTACTAGAACATAAAAACCCAAGGAAACATGTCACACAGTGCAACACAGTAGGATATCGAACATTCAGGATGTTCTCAGTTATGCCAGGTGTTCTCACCTTAGCATCTTCCCCAAGCTCAGCATGAATTTGTACCAGTCTTTTGCAACTTATGTAAGAAAAATGACAAGTGAAAACTCTTCTCCTTAAAATTTGCATTTAACTCCAAAATTATGTTAGAACGTTTTCCAACCTATTTACCTGAGGCTCTAAGCTGGCCAAGCAACTGTGTTCTCATTCCTACGATGATTTGCATTGTGGCTTGAGACAAGAAATTCTTTTCACAGAAGGCTCTCTCCCACCCATCACTGCGGGCCTTCTGCCACGCCTGTAAAGAATAATTTTTTAACACTTGCCTATTAATTTAAATATCTAAAATTGAAAAATGCATAGTTTTAAAAGTTATATTTAGGTCAAGCAAATTAACCAAAGTAAATGTATCAAACCTGATTTTTTATTTAACTACTAAATTTTTTTTGCCATTTCCTAACCAAAACATAATGATAATTATGTTATTTTAAGTTCATTCTGTTATTATAGAGATCACGATGTCAAGATCACTGTTTTAAGTTATCCATGTAATAAGATATGAAGTGGCATCCTGCTGGAATTCACAGAATTTAACCAGGTTTGAAAAGATCAGAGAAAATGTGTCTCTCAGAAATCTGTGAGTCCAATATAGAGGAAAGCCACAGCCGACCATTCTACGTCCAGCTTGGCTGGTATGTCATTCACTCTGATGTGTGAACAGTCCTCCTTCCCAAAGGATACCTGGAAAGCCCTGAGAAGCACCATGTGGTCGCTGAAGGTTCCTGCAGTAAAACGTTTCCTACACAGCATGGCTGCACGCTTTTGAGAGGCCAGTGTGGGCAGTACAAAAGGGTCTCGGTAGGCAAGAGAACAGGCTATGGTAAGAACAGGATCTAGGCACTTCAAAACAACGCCGCACAACACCATTTTACCAAGGTGTGGCTCCACTGGCAATTCAGTGAGATGATAACCAAGTTCAGTGAGATCTTCCCAAGGGTCCATGGCATCTATAGTCTGTTAGAAAAAAGGTGGGGATGTAGGGACAAGGGGAAAAAGGGGAAAGGGGGCAAAATTAATTTACAATGGAAGTGGAAAGGATACAAATATTGGACATTACCTAGATTTGCTCCCTAACACTAAAGAAGGAAGTCAAACTAGTTTCAGTTCAAGACAAGATTTTACGGTAGTCCCTTCCTTTAACATGGAAAAATGCATACATACACACAAAATGAAAACAAACAAAAATTCAAAGCATCCTTACATTAGTGAAAAAGACTTTCAGTACAATTAAAAGACAGTAAGATATGTTACCACACCACAAATACTAATTAAACACAATTCTCATCTAAATATGCTCACCTTGAGCATTTGCAGAGCATTTTTCACAATTAAAGCTGGTGGAGGATCAGGAGCTTTCATGAGAAAGTCAACAACTGGACAATTAATTGGAGCCAGAAGTTTTGTGTGCAAACAAAGCTCCTGCAAGTTAAAAAGAAGAAAAATACTATTAAGGTTTGGGGAAAATACCTTCACACCTTTTTGGAATTATTAGTTATTATCTTGGAGTCTTATGTTTTTTAATAGTTGTAACTTCTACGTAAACAGGAACCTGAAGTGGCATTCTTAGTAGTTCTGGAGTCTGAAATTCCAACATGTTCTCAAAACGGAGCCTACTGAAGAGACGAAAACAGACTCCAGGCTGACAGCGCCCAGCCCTGGAAAATAAAATGTGGGAAGCTGTGAAAATTATAATTTCTTTTTTAAAAAAAAACAAACCAAACAAAAAACAACCTACACAAACTTAGAATGCAAATGCAAAAGAAGGTCTAAGAGAATGGTCATTTTGCAGTTAAGAGGAAGTCCCTCATATTAAAAGATTTTTCCAGTACATTAATTGTTTTTGACAGTATGGAAATTGATATAATTTTATTATTAAAAACCACTTCTAGTAATTATTATAATTTTAACCCTACACTGAAAAATTTGGTGGAAAAAAATAAAACCTATCTAAATAAAGTGATATGATTTTTTTGCTAACTTGAAAACAATGCAAATCTCGGCCACCTTGTGCCATAAGGAATCTAAGCTCCAAATTTTATTTCTTCCTCTTCAAATTCCCCAGTCAGAAGTTTAGATGTAAATGATAGGATGAAGAGACCATACAACGTGTAAATGAAGGAACTGAGATGGCAAGTGCTCAAAAACCTGGAGGATAATGACATCATGTTTCCAAAGAGGCATTTGTTGCCATCTGCATACATAACTTCCCAGCCTTCACTCACTGTGCTGGGAAGAGTATGATAATAGCCTGGTAAGTCATGAATACTTTGGAAATGGTCATAAAGAATTACTGCTCAGTGCCACTTCTAAAGAAGGGATGCCAGGGTATCAGTTAAAAACTAGAAGTAGGCAGTCCTTTGCCCACAGACAAGTTACTGTGGCTGTTGGTGCTTCACTGCAGAAAGAGGAAATTCCTTTCATGAGGAACAACAGCCTAGACCTAATGTAAGTTCTGGGACATTCGTGAGTGCCACTTTTCTGTACCTAGGGAAATTACTCCAAGAAAATACATGCTGACTCTTAATTTACTGCAGAACAAGTATTAGCCATTGTTCAACATGATACCGGACTAGGCTAGAAACATTACCCAGTTGCTATAGGTCTGTACTTTACTCTTAATGTAGGAGATGGTAGATACCTGCAAAATAAAAATAAGTATGAAGCATTTTTTACCTGCCTTTTCTCTGGATAGCACTGGCTTTTGAAATCCACACCATTTTTAGCATTGTAACACAACTCAGTGCATCAAAAGACTTCTATAAAAGCAGAGCAATGAACATAAAACCATGATTAACCATGATACATGAAATACAAGTTATTACTAAGTTTTTAACAGAAATTATTTTAAAAAAAAGAAAAAAAAATTGACCAAACACAGCAGCTTCTGGCACAAAGGTATGCTATGAAGTACTTGCTTTCAACTGAATTTATAATACATGTTTTGCAATGTCTTTGTGCTACATTTTCCAAAATTGAAGTTTTCTTTCTAGTCAGAAGGTAATTTTGTGTCAATAAAGATATGGACTGTATTCTGAATTACCACAAATCAGGAAAAAATATGTTTTTGTATTGATTAAAGTTTTCTTCTTTGTCTCACTTGGAAATTACGTTCGTATTGTCTTACATTTGATGCAAAGTTTCAGAAAAATTGTATTACCATGGGAACTTCAGAAATTTGGCATGTATCTCCCCTATGAAGTCCAACTTAATTTTCAAAGACATATAATAGATCTTAAACTACCTCATTATACTATCTCTCCTTTCCTTAATACGTAATTTGGGAATGGGCATTCAACACATCAGAAGCAAAACTTAAAAACTTAATGGATTTGATTTGGACATGACACAGTAATAGGACATAGGGAACTCCAAGTGCTCTCCTAAGTCTCAGGGAGATGGACTAGATGGAATAGATGGACTTACTTAAAAAAACTAACGGAAATCGTTAATTTAAAAAAATGTATCAACATTTAAATCTACAATAGTTTTTAAAAGGTTTAGTAACAGCTAATTATTTACAGTATTTGTCATAAAACGAAGGTTAAAACTTCTCAGTGATCTTTGTTATTTGTCATGCACTAGCTCTCAGACTACTATAAAAATAGTACTCTAAAATGTACCTATTATATTTTACAGAACATCACTAGCAAGTTTAGTTGTCATAGAAAGTTTTAACCAATCATACCTCTTTCACCTTGCCTGAGTCAATTACAAATACAACGTCATTGACTGTTATGCTGGTTTCTGCTATATTTGTAGAAAGAATCTGCAAATAAAACAATAAACAACCAAACTATAGATAAAAACAAAGACAAAAGTGATTATTATAACATCTGACAAAGTCCTCTAAAACTCACTATTTTGCGCACACCAGGAGGTGGACTTTTAAGTACTTTCTTCTGATCCGAAGTCTGCATATTTGAATGAAGCATGAAAACCTGATACCTAATGCAAGACATAGAGCTTATGTAAGTATTTTTAAAAGATGCAATGAAAACCTGAACTATAGGAACTTGAGGCTTTACCTGTGAGCATTGTCAGCAAATCTCCTGTCATCAAAAAGAATACGGTCCCTCAGGCTAACTATCTCATCATATCCAGGGAGAAATATTAAAATTGCTCCTGAAAAAGAAGCAGGTTTGCAGGGTTAAGCAACAAATTCACTTAAAATATGTATCAGTACTGTGCAGACAAGCACTTGAAGGTTTTTACCTATTCAGTGTTTCCAAAATAAAGGCAAGCTTCATCAAAGGCTGAATGTACACTTATTTACTGGGAGTGTGTGTCTATACTTACCGGTCTCACAGTTATGACAGATGTTATAAAGTAAGTGCATAATGAGGTCCAGATCCACTTTTTCATCATCAAAACTGTGATGATAAGCTGTCAATAATTCCCTGTCCTCTGCACTAAGGTCATTACCACTTGTTTGGACCAGGGAACTTTCATCCAGATTTCCAAACCCTGCTGAAGCACTAAAATAGACAAATGCACAGACCAGAGTCAAGGCTGTTTGTTTCAGGTTTGCATTCAGCCACCAACTAAACTCAGATCAACACCAACAAGACTACTCCTTCTAAATCTTAATTTTGAAGTGTAGCAGAACAGCACCTCCAAAATACTACTACTGTTCACTGATATAAGTGTAATCCAACAAAGCATAAAATTTAAGTTTTTAGCATAACTTTAATTTTCTTACTCTTTATTGAAACAAAGTCACAGGCAAAGTATCAGAACTCAAAGTATAAAGCCAAGTACTTATTTACCTGTAAAATAAAAAGTATTTAAAATAAATGATTTCCCAAATGTTTTCCTCCCATAAGCAGGTACTACGCAAACCAAAACTACACTAAAGTGTTCTAAAAATATTGATTTCTACAAAATGATAACTGAACTATAACTAAGTTAATCAGAAAACAAATCTTGAATGACCTTTTATTGAGTTTCTTTAGTATGGCTACTGTGTTTAGACAACAATGCATAGATAAAAACAGAACAGATTTGTTTCCTAAATAAGCATCTGAAATTAAAATGGTACATGGTAGAATCAGTATCTCTGTCTATTTATGTATGTCACTACATTCATCATGCCCAGACATATAACCATGAATTCCACATCAAAATGACAGTAATAATATGAAAGAAATCTACACAACTCTAACTATATTTATTCTACAGACATAATCACTGAAATGCACTGAATACAAACACAGTTTTTTTAAAGACAGTGTTTTTGAAACATTCTTGGTCTCAAGTAAATCCTGCTATTTCAGTCAGATTTAAAGGCATAAAAAGCTAAAAACTGTTCTGATTAGAAGACAAAATGCAAATTGCCCTTCAACATTTATCTTCAACTGTTTCAGCAAAGCAGTTATAGCTTACCTGTAGGATTCCAACAGATCAACGACCTCTGTTTGTCCAAAGCGCTTAGCCCAGTCCACAGCCATCCTGAAAGAGTACGCAGAAATCTTTTTTAAACTTCTTGCTTCAAAAGACACACAGCCCAAGACTCTGCATTAAGAATTCAATTTCTAATTTCTAGATTACCATGTGATGAACAGAAGTTAGAAAATGTTTTGAATGTCAAAATTTATTATTGCTTACATAGTCTGTTAAGTTATTGACTAGTTTAAATGTTATAGAAATTTCTTTCTCATTTGTATATTGACATGTAAATCTATGTTTTGGTTTGTCTGTTTGTTTTTACCAGCCATTAGATGATCTGCAGTGGATATTTGCTCCCATACTGATCAGTTGCTCTACTTGACTCAAAAAGCCTCTCCCTGAAGCAATCATTAGTGCAGTCACACTGGTTTCACTGTGCCTATAATCAACTGAGAATTACAAATAAATAAATAAACAAATAAACCAGCAAACCAAATAAAAACATTGTTACTTTTTCACCTAAATGTGGTATGAATATGGCTTATATGACTCATAAAATCCAGGCCAGAGAGAATTTGTTTTCTGACGTCATCCCACCACTTAGTTCATGTGAATTTAATACTACTTTAGACACACCGTAACATCTGTTAATACTTCAATTAACAATTCATTAAAACTTCATTAAATAAACAATTCATTAAAACTTCAAAACAATTCATTAATTCTGCTAATTCTATTCACTTTTCCAATAGGCATCAGAATTCAAACCTAACATTTGAAACTGGAGATAAAGCAGCCACAAAAATTTAAGTCATTTTGCTTGAGCTTTTTCCTTATGCAATAGAATGATAGACTTACCACTGACATTTTCAGTCAAAATGAGATGGAACACCTGAGCAAAGGCATCAATATCTTTATGCAACCAGATGTCAGAAAGACAAGAATCCATTTCTTTTATTATCCATTGGTCAAGACAATTCACATCTTTTTCAGTCTGAAGAGAAAAAACAGTATTGAAAGACAGATACTTCTAAACACTTATCTTTAGTCTCATATATTACACATGAAGAAACTGAACAGCTGCTTTTCCAAGCAATAATAAGAAATCCAGCATTCAGGTACTAGTTAAAGCATTTATTGTATCATATCCAAGTACTTAAAGCAATGGCAGTTCAGCTATTTAAGCTGAAGAAAAGTTGTGTACAAACCATTCTAAGTGAAAAACACACTTCGGCTAAAATAGTTCATAATTTTAAAAAAATTATCTATAAAATATGTTAATATCCTTCATGAAATTCTAGGGGAGTAGTATCTTCAGAAAACAGTTTTTAAAGCAGATTTAAACATACCTCCCAAGAAAAGGAAAAACTTACCAGTTGATTAAATACTGTGTCACCATCATCACCTAACAGACTACACTCTTCAGTTGCCCTTGGGACAGGTCTTGGTCTCTGAGATTCCAGCTTACTATTATTTTCTCGAGCAGAACACCACTCAGTAAGAGTGCTTTGCTGTTTTTCTTCTACAATGCATAAAGGATTTCCATGAAAAGTTTTACGGACATCCTGATTATCCAGTAATTTCAGCTTAGAAAAAATAGCTATATCTAATCACAAACTTAAAACTATTTGATCTCTTATTTAATCTAGAACATTGTTACCGTCCAATATAAATTCCATTATTAAGGGCAACCAAGGTGCACGACTGCAAACATCTGCTGTAAGATCGAGTTAAGAAATACCACTTGGTTGCTTAACTCATTAAGCCTGCAACTTGCTGCATTCACACATGCTTCCTAAGTAACTTCTACACAATTGTCAACCCAGATCTTTCTCCAAAAGTGAAATGTCAAAGAGCAGTGATATAACTCTTGCATGCAACAACTAATTTTTGTGTACAGGTAAAAGAAACCATAGAAGCCATCAGTGCTCAACTGAGCTTCTCTACCCACAGTGATCAGAGCTGAGCACCACAAAAACTGTGTAGTTAGGATTGTACGTTACAGCTTTGGAGTTGTCCTTTTTATATTTTTTTAAATATTCACGAGGATCATTACTTTCAACTATAAGGAAAATTTCTCAAATACTGTGATCAATATACTCAAATATTTACCAATTGAAAAGAACCCCCTATATTTGATTCAAGTGTGTTACTGCTCCTTGACAGTAATATGTTAAATGCATCCATGTCTGAAGAATGCACTGAAAAATGTTAATAGCAGAAACCACTTCCATGCAAGATGTACAAAATCCTGCCTTCTCTAATGGCTGCAGTTAAATGTCAGCATCTTGTATCTTATGTTTCTATAGTTTTCATGTGGGCAATGCCTCCACATGTATGTAATTCCACTTCATAATAATTGGAAAAATATAACATTTATCAACTGAAAGAAGTAAGAATATAACCACTTAAAGTAAAAATATTTTTTCAATTGTAATTTATGTCAACAGTGTAAATACAGAGTTCTAAAGATACTTGCTGTCATGTAATCACGCCTCATTTAACAGTCTCACTGCAGAATTTTAACAGAGAATCACTTTATTTGTTGTTCGTTCAATCAATCAATGAGACTCAATGTCAAGTCCTAACAATTAACAGGTCCACCAACCTTGCTGCTTCTCTTTTTTGTACTTTACCATCTCTTTGTTTGTATACCCTGTACTTCGTAAAATGTCCTCCAAAAACATCTCTTTAACTTCAAAAGGTCTTCCTTGGACTAAAAGTAGAAATAATTCATGAAAAATTACATATTATCAAGCTTTGCTTTAAGAACATTAGCTCCTAAAAATAGTTTTTATAGACAGGAAAGTGAATTAAACACAATTAGGGCTTGATTTAATGAATTATTATATTCCTTGGCAAGTCTTGTAAGAGTATCTCACTTGAGTTTATTTTGTTTAAGCAACTGGGCCACAAAACAAAAATTCAAAAAGAAAATGCCAGCTTTATACCTTGTTTTTCATTAACCTCTTTCATTCCATTAAGTGTTAACAGCAAGAGATGTAAAATAGACAGTCATTTATTACAATTTTATCAAATGAGAACAGTCACTCTTGTTTAGGTGTACAAAAAAGAACTCACTGTGTCAGCCACCTGAATTACTTACTATAAGTGCAATTAAGACAGTTTTAGTGTAAGATCCCACAAGCAGAATGCCATGCCTGTATTCAACTACCTCCTTTCATGGGAATTATATGAGGAGATGACTTCTCTCAATGTCCTCAATTACTGCAGCCAATTTTGGCTTTCTTTACTGACTACTTCACATGGTCTTTCTCTCCTAACAACTTACCCTGATTTCTCTTTTAACACCACTGTTTTCTAGACCTTATTTGTGGATATTAAATTATGTTTTTACACAGGAAGAATTAAATCTATTTTTGGTTCCTTAGCAGACACGACAATTAAGGTCATCACCTAGGAACTTTCTCTCCTTCAGAAAGACCAAGCTACAGTTCACATACTTTTAAAAGCTGTCATGTGGGAAGTCTTCCAACACTAACCACAAACTCTGTGCTCTGCAGAAACCCATAACCAAAAAATGTTGGTTTCTGTGGTCAGGATTGTGTCAGCTATACTGAAGAAGAATCAAACCTTTTTCATAATACTAAAAGAAATGGATAGTAACTAGTAGCAATTTCTGAGGCCAGAACTAGAATCCACTGGAATATACTAATGATATCACACTCTTGTAAATCTTAGGGTCTGTACTGCTATGCAGACCAGCATTTTAAGAACCTGTTCCTCTTTGAACAGACACCCTGCATTTTCGGAATATCCACTGATAAAAATACTTCCCTCTGAGGTACATGCAAATAGCTACGAAATAACAAACATGAGTAAACAAAGAACAACCACTGCTGGTAACTGTCAGTGTATTTATCACGTGCCTTTACTCTGAACGTTTTGGTACACTTCAGTTAAGATCTATGAGTCTCAGGGCAGGTATACTGAGATTTAAGAGTTTACTTAAGTACTTACTGTGTATTACTGGGCAACATCCAAAATACCTAATAAAGAGATCCGCATCTAGAGCAGCACTAGAAATAATTAGTTTTAAATTAGCTTGGCTTTGCAACACATCTCTCAGTTTTATTAGCAAGAAGTCACTGAACCTATCTCTCTCATGTACTTCATCCTGTACAAAAGGAAAGAAAACAACAAAAAAGAACATGTAAACATCACAAATGCAAGATCATAAGTCATATTTTTTTAAAGATCAGATTTTTAAAAAAACTAAAATATGTAATTTGACAGTGCATTACAGAGGTATTAAAATATTTAAGTTTAGCTTAAGAAGGATTTTTAAAAAACTATCCAAAAGTAAAAAAAAAAAACAAACTTCAAAAATATTTATAAATGTATCAGAGCAGACTGCACTGTAATGCACAACCCACCACAGACTTTAATTTCAGAGATCAAAATGAGTATCTGAAACTTCTCTAATTCTTGCACTTGAATCTCATTTTCAAGACAATGCCACCAACTGCAAATCTGACAAATCTTATTTCAATAAAATGACCCTTTACAACTGGTAAGAGTTAAAAGAACAGTATGGCAGCACATAATGGGGAAAAAAATAGATTTCTTAGATGCATTCAATCATGCACAAAGCTTATAATTAATGCACATGTCTGACTAATCATCTTTGTCTATCTTCCGTTTAGTTTTATATTCTGAATGTATAAATCAAGGACAAGATTTGCAGGCTGAAATCAAGCATGCACAAACCATTCTTGTGCTTTTTTCCTTGTTACTAAACAGACAGGCACCTAAAATTACCATGGTTTTTTTTCTGTTTTTAGCAGTGGAAAATTTTTAGTAAATATTCTAGTTCCACTGAGTTATCAAACTCTACAATAGGAAGTTCACGTAATCATACATGGACACAAATAATTTGCTAGAAATTAGACTACACTTTATGTTTAAAACATTGGGCAAACAAAGGGACTGCAAACTTGGTACTGCAAAGTCAAGTACCTGATAACAGAACTGACACACTTGCATTGAACCATATCAAGCAAGCCTTCCTGAGTCTTTTCTGCTGACAGACGAAATTCAGAAAAATTTTGACCCCTGCCCTCCACAATCACATTACATTTCCAAATTAACTGCTGACACAAACCTAATATAAGATGCTTTTACAAAAAAAAAACCAAAAACCCAGAAAAATATTCATATTACAATATGAAAATCACCAACTCTTTAAAGTTAACTCAAATTCTAATTTCACAAAACCACTTTAAATGTCAATCAAATGAATACAGAGAGCTAGAGTCTGATCTCCCAATTCAGAAACAATACATACAACTCCATCTCACATGAAATAATACGAGATCCTTACCACAATAACATGTGTCACAGTTGATAGGGTGCTGTCTCCTGCCATCAGCGTGCGCAGCAGTATGCCATTAGTACAAAAGGTTACCAGTGTCTTTGGAGAAACCCTAGTCAACAGTGAACAAAGATCCATCAGCTTTTTTCACCATTTAAATGCTGCTAGCTTTCCACTATTTACAGAAAATTAGAGATTGAACAGCTCCTCACCAGAAGTGGAATCACAATTCTGTCACCAAAGAGTTCATGCCTACTATTTGTTTATAAACTATGTCTGTTCCCTAAGAGTTCCTAAGGATTCTTAGTGCTAATGCTCCAAAACTTCAGACAAGGAATTAATTAACAAGGACAAACTCATTTTTTTCTAAATTAATAAATAAGTGAAACAGAATCTTGAGAACCTCGCCATGTTGTATTAATTTACTGGAAAATTCAGTGTGGACTGCCTCGAAAAAACAGGTTACAGCTCTTCAGAATACCCTCAGACATAGTCTTTGTATTTGTCTACATGTAGTAGATCAACCCTGGCTGAATGTCAGGCACCCACCCAGGCTGCTCTGTCCCTCTCCTCCTCACCTGGGCAGGGCAGAAAGAATTCAGCCAGACTCATGGGTCAAGGTAATGACCAGGAGAGATCACTCACCAGCTATCATCACAGGCAAAACAGACTTGACTTGTGCAACCTGATTTCGTGTATTACCAATTAAATACAAGTAGGATAATTGGAAATAGAATCAAATGTTATAACACCTCCCTCCACCCCGCCCTTCTTCCCAGGTTTAACTTCAAATTTTCTCTAATTCCTACCCCTCAGTGCACAGGGGACATGGAATGGATGCTGTGGTCAATTCACCACATCTTGTCTCTGCTGCTGCTTTCTCCTCACAGGGGGGATTTCTCACACTCTTCACAAACTGCTCCAGTGTAGGTCCCTCCCAGGTGGTGCAGTCCTTCAGGAAAAGACTGCTCCAGCATGGGATCCTCATGGGTTCACAAGTCCCACCAGGAAAACAGCTGCAGTGTAAACTCCACTCTGTGGGGCAACATGTCCTGTCAGGAGCCTGTTACATCACAGGCTTCCCACAGGGTCACAACCTCCTTTTGGGAACCATCTGCTCTGGCATGGGGTCCTCCACAGGCTGCAGGTGGACATGTGCTCTACTGTGGACTTCCACGGGCTGCTGGGAACATCCTCCCTCACCACAGTCTTCACCATGGGCTGCAGGGGAATCTCTGCTCTGGCACCTGGAGCACCCCCTTTGGCACTGACCTTGGTGTCCACAGAACTATTCCTCTCAAATATTCACAATCCTCTCTTTGGACTGCTGCGCAAATTTTCTTCTCAAATACATTGCTCCAGAGTCATGCTCGCTGCTGCTGATGGGCTCAGCCTTGGCTAGGGGCGGGTCTCTCTTACCAGACATATGGAGAGTTTCTGATAAAGCTCATAGGCTTTTATCAGACATGTGGAAAACTTCTTCCCACAAAGAACAAAACTTTGCCGTACAAACCCAATACGTTATACTTGACTGAATCTCAAAGAAATCAGCTGAACCTTTTCAAATGCTTTGATTTTTCAAGAATCAAAAATTCTTTACAAGTACCTACTACCTGTGGCAGTGCAAGCTGTGCAAGTAAAAACAGCAATTACTTTCTCCAGCATTGACAATTTAAGTACTGAAAACTTACAGAAAACACTGTGGAGTCCTACACAAAGGAACACACATACATATGTCTGTATTTCAAGTTTGGAATTCTTTCTTCATTTCAAAAATACTCTTACATGTTGAATTCATGGAACACATACCAGACGGAAGTGCTTTACTTTTTAAATGTCTACTCTTCTCTCTTTTTCATCAGCCTTCTAGAAATCACCACTACTGTCTAATAGACACTAAAAGATAAAAGAATAGATTTCTGTGTTACTGCAAACACAGTCCATCCAACACTCTATGCCAAGATGGAGCCATTTCTATCTCTCCCTTTTGCTCTTCCTCAAGTCAACTCTTTGGTTCTTCCACACTGCTTCCAGTAATTCTTCCTATACTTTGTTTTCCTTCATCCAGCATAATTCTTCCACACAATAAGCCACTTTACTTGCAATTCACCTCTGCTTGCTCTTCTAATTGGTTAACAGCCTTGTGACTTTTGGTATGCATATCAAAATACTTTAACTTGACTTTGCAGTTCAAATTAATTTTCATTAGAATTGTATTATCTTCATCCATGTAAACAAAATAACTAGCCATACCTTTTGCCATCTTCCTCTCACTTCTATCTCAACTGCTGCCCATGCCTGAAAATCCCACTACTTACACAATTCAAAGATTTTAGAAACCACACACAATCTTCAGACTTTCACCCCTCCCTGCTCTGCTTTAGGAGCAAATTCCTCAGGTCATCTAGAATTTCTGCTTTTGCTTTAAACATAAAAGATAAAACAGAAAAAAAATGGAACCCAGAGTAGAGTGGTAATGCTCAACATCATCGTTCACTTTCCAATTTTGTTGTTTTCTCTTTTCTGTGCCCTGTCAACTTTCCCTACATAGCTTTTGTCACAGCATACTGGTCTTCTCACCTATTTTCAAAGCTTGCAGAACTTTTGGATTTATCTATGCTAAAAGTAGAGAGGACAAGGATACCCACATACTCCCTAGAAGAAATCTAGAGAAAGCACTTGCAGTTCAGTTCTGTAGAACAACTCACTGCAGGAAACTGCAAAATACAGGAGAAAAACCATCCTTTTCAACTCTTAAACATTCATTACCCAAAATAACACATCCTTCTTATACTTTACACAGTGATATTTTACTGGGTTGTATCCAAATACACTGTAGTTGAAAAAATCACATGACTAACGACAAAACACCAGTACCAGATCAATTGACTTTAAGAAATGTCATCAGTACCTGCTTTCTAATCGGATCTGATAACCAACAGTCTGGCCAATCTTTTCTCTTCTTTCTGCTGCCACTCTTTCAGCCACAGCAATGGCTGCCAAACGCCTTGGCTGAGTGCAAAATATACGGCAGGGAGTTCCATTTTTGTGACAATCATCAAGAATAAACTGGGGAATCTGTAAAGAAGTGGTTTAAATTTACTTTTAGTTTGACAGGCTTATAACTTTCTTACCATAAGAAAACAATTTAACTATACCTCAGTATCACACATGTTGCAAAATTACTCACAAGAGGATTATCCTTACAAATGTACCTGAAGTGCCAAAAGAGGCCACAAAAATCAATTTCGACTATTAAGTTTAATCTGTTTCAAACAAAACACAACAACAAAACCAAAAACCCCAACCAACCAAAAGTGGAAGCTTCTCTCTCCTGCTTCAGGAAAAATCTCTGTAAAAAGCCCTGTAGATAATCTTTAATTGTAACACAGTAATTCTCTAGACTAGGAACTAGCTTCAGAAGGAAAAGAGTCTACAAAACTAGCTACTTTCCCTTCAATATTCTGATTATTTTAATGAAAAATTGATATCCATCAGATAATTGTGTAGAATAATTTATGCTTTTAATATGTATATGCAGGCTTAGTATTGCAAAAGCAAAGAAGTTAACTGGAATGCTACACTTTGAACCACACAGGAAAACAAAAGTCTTAACATTAGAATAAAAAAAATTCCGTATTACAGAAATATTACAGATTTGACATCAGTTTGGTATAAATACTGTTGCATTTTTTTATTCCATCAAAGAAACGTACTTGAGTAGTTTTTCCTGATCCAGTCTCTCCTACAATCAAAACAACTTTATGGTCCTTTATTATTTTAATAATTTCTTCCTGTTTTTCAAAAACTGGTAGTGATTGCCTGAAGGAATCAAACTCTGATTCCCCTCTTTTCACTGGAACCTGGGGGATACCATCACTAAGTCGTCCACTTGTCTTGCTCATTTCTTTGTTTTCTGTGAAAATAAGTCAATAAATTATAAAGGAAGGTCACTGAAACACTGAAAAATGGTACTTAAAAATGAACACTCCTGATTTCATTAGCATCCCTGTTGATAAAGTGAGAAACCCATGATGTATTTAAAAGTGATTTTCATGGCAGCACATCCTGTTATGGTGCTTGAAATATATACCGTTCAAAAGATTTTTCCTTTCATAGAAATTTTGAACACAACTGAATTATCACAGTTAAAAAAAGTTTAAAAAAGACATGAAAAGCTTAAAGAGAAACAGAAACTAAATCAGAGAAAAAAAGTCTTGGGCTTTGCATCTGTTTGCACATTCCCATCTCAAGAGTTTGCCTAGAAAAATCCACCACAGAGTTAAACATTTAAGTTATTCCAAACTGACAAGTGTACTTTCCAACAAAAGACAACTTTACTGTAATGCATATGCCCTCCTTCACGTACTGGTCTTTCAAGACCTCCTTTCAGTAAGTCTTACACAACCTAATAGCCTAGTTCATAAGATTTGTTTTAATAGGTACTAATAGAAACATGATGTATCTAGAGCCCTGGAGCCACATAACAGTGTGATATATCACAAAGCAATGCATAAGTAGCTAAAAAACCTGCAGTTTTCTGAGGAGGCTACTTCAATGTCAGTATGTTAAATGCTACTCTATAATTCCTTAATAATTATTTTCCAGAAGAATGAGAAGCTCACTGTAAATGCAAAGTAAATGCAATTATATAGGCATAATGCAATTATTTAATGCAATTAACAGATTCATATATTAAATTACAAACACTGTTTTACCAAGACAGACAAATACTAACAGATTAGAAGAGCCAAAGACCATTCTGGAGAAGTAAAGAAAGATAAATTTCACACTATTCATTAATTTATACCCTACATCCCTAAGAAATTGCTTTTTGGTGCTTTTATTATAGTTTCCGTCTGTTCACTGAACAATCCTATTAAACAAATGAAGCAACTGAGCAAGAAAACTAGCAAAAGAAGCACTTAAAGCACGAACACAATGAATCAGAAATATCCATTTAAACAAGGCATACTGCTATGTTCTCTGTTCACTACACCCAGCTTTGTACACAAAAACACAACATAACTTTTACAAGCATAACTGTTAAGGTAATAGTCATGTTAAAAGCATTGTTTAAAAACCCCATCTTATATCAAAAGTTTGTCTTCCAGAGAACTCTATATACGCTAGAAATCAAGGAATTTAAATAACAGCCTGACTTTAGTTAATATTTCTTACAAATTGAATCTATTTTAGATGACAAAACAAAACATTAATTCCATATTTTATCAAGGACATGGATTCCTAAAAACAAAACAGCCAGTCTCATTTTCTCTTAAGGGTATTCTTACACAGTGTGATGGTAACACTTGTCTCTTTAATCTTACCCCTTGGATTCTTGCAGGAATCCACATTTCACAATTGTATTTAAAAAAAAAATCTGGCTGAAATTGGCTCAAAGAATCAAAATTAACTTGATACAGGGGAGGCACTGCAATGTGGGTGACATGACTGCCTGAGCACCTTATGGCACCAGTTTTAAAAGACCCTACATTAACAATTAAAAGTCAAGAAAATTATTAGTTTTATTTGGAAAGAAGAATGCCAGTTATGACACAAGAAGAGTTAGAAAACAGAGGGGTTTGTTTTGGGGTTGTTTTTTCAAGTAGTGTTGATTGACAAGTCCACATCACAAGACAAACTGAACATACCAGATTCAACAACATAGGCATTTCCTCGTTCTTTCTTTGGCAGAAGTTCTGTTTGCTCTTTATTTGTGACAGGAAAATTCCGAACTAAAGTATGAACAGCATGTTTTGTACCAGGAGTTAAGGCACAAGCCATTACCGCACGTTTTAGTTCTGATGCATCTTTTTTTCTTACAGTTAGATATCGATTTGCTCCTTTTCTGGAAGAAAGAAAAAAAGGCATTCCAGGAATAAGCAAACTATTTATCGCCATGTAATGATCTTTGACAATAATTCTTTCAAGAGGACCTTCAGCTTATTTTCAAATACAATGTCGTAACTAGAACCCTCCAAATAATGTCCTAAGTAGCATAATGCAACATTCACAATACTCATCATCAAAAGCACTTTCTATTCATGCGAGGTAGTGCAGGACAGACACTGCAGACATCAGAAGACTATGCTCCAGTTATCACTATATTTGTCTCCCAAAACACAGCCAGCTCTACCAATCTTTTTATCAATACTGAGAGTTATGACATCAAATTGACTTTTAGACTAACTTGAAAGATTTAGAAGTTAAAAGTCAATGAATAGGCAGAATAGACAAAAAAGCTCCCTGCTAGGGGCATTGCAAGCCTTAACTAAATCCAGTAGAATATATCAGATTTCAGGATGTTCATTATCAAAAATTTATTATTAGAAATTCAGCCAAAACACTTAACCATAACACTGATCTACTTCTCAGACTGAACTCTAGACACCAAAATGCAAAGAATTGTTGTAAATGTATTTGAAACTGAACTTACTTGTGCCCGGGCTACAACCAACATGTCAATTTCAAAACAACTTCTCAGGTTAAGAACAAAAGGTTACAATAAGAGCCCTATGACCTGTCCCTGGCAAGGTATGCAGGTGCTGACAAGGGCAGCCTCTGTGACGAGAGGCACAGCCGCCTCCAGCAGCCCCTGGTGAAAAGGACTCTGTCCTCTTTACATGCTCATTTCAAGTACTTACATACACTGTTGAGACCCCCCTGAGCCTTGTCTTCTCCAGGCTGAAAAGTCCTAGCACTCCGGCCCTTTCTGCATGGAGGAGATGCTCCATCCCCTTCACCTTGTTGGTCCTGACCTGAACTCTCTCCAGTCTAGGTCTCTGTCCTCCTGGTGGTCCCAGCCCTGGACAGACACAACACTCTCGGTGTAGCCTAATCAGTGCTGAGTTGAGGTGAATGATGATTTCCTTCTGCCTTCAAGTAACACTTGAACCCTCTTCTATGCTTCCCAGCAGAAGCACTCTTTTGAACATACTACGTTACACTTTAACTGTCAACACAAGAGATTCTATGAAAAAACTCTGAAAACATATCAGTGCTGGGAAATAAAAACCGGGAAGGATCTTCGTGGAAAGTCATTTTTATGCACATGAAGTCCTCAAAACTGCATCACAAACTAGCACGTCACGCTTTTTTTTACTCAGACATCAAGCAAAGCACAGAGACACTTATTTTTATATCTACTTCATAAAGTTTCTTCTCTGTACCATTCCCCACAACACTGCAGGATAAGCTAAAAATACACATCGTTTTAACACTGATAATGAAATCCCATAAATTTGCACCAAAAGGAGGAAATAATACATACAAATATGAGTCAAACTTACCCTTTACTTTTCGATATCAGTCCAAGAGAATGACAGAGCCGGTGAACAAACGCTCTTTCGGTTCTAGTGAATGAAGATGGAAATTCCATTTCTGGAAAGATAATTTAAAAAATAAAAACCCGAGCACAAAAACTCAATAGGCAATATCCCTGACGCGTGACCTCGGTGCCGCGAGTTTATCAGTCCCCAAACCCTTCCCGTGGACAGCGGGACCAGCGGCAGCGCTGTCCCCTGGCACCCGTGCCGGACGGAGATGCTCCAGCCCGACAGAGCCCGGCTGCCTGCCCGCCCCTCTCCTCGCCGCTCCCCTCCCCCACGCACCCGTGTCCTCGCCATAGCGGAACCGCTCCAGGGCGAGGTTCACCGCGATCTCCACCTCCTCGTCGACACGGATATCCTTCAGACCTTTGCCGCCTCGGCCGCGGCCCGGCGCGGCGGGAGCGCCCGAGCCCGCTGCGCCCCCGCCGTGCTTCCGCGGCGGGACGTTCCTGGGCCGCGACATGGCTCCGCCACAGAGCCGGGGCTCCGCCACAGAGCGGGGGCTCCGCGCGGGACAGGCGGGGACGGCAGGCGCCGCCCCAGAGCAGCGGCAGCCCCGGGCGGACGCGGCGCAGTGCTGTGACGTGTGCCCGGCGCCGGGAGGCAGCGGGCGGAGCTGGCAGCGGCGCGGCGGCTACGGGAGGAGGAGCCGCCCTCCGAGCGGAAGGGAGCTTCTGGGGCGTTTGTGTCCCCGGCGGAGAATGCTGTGGAAGTGGTGGTGCGCAGTCGTGTGGTAGTCGGCCGTGACTGAGGAAGCAGCGCTGATACCTGTCAGGTCACGAATCGTGCGATTTCACTTAATGACGTTCAGTGTAGATGGTAGTATCGCAGTCCTCGGCCTTGTTGTTTTGAATGTCTTACGAAATCATCAAGATTTCCCTTCTCTTTCTCTCTTTTCTGACTTTATTCCTTTCCTTTCTTATGTCTTGGCAAAGTATGGCTATCATATTCTACCCCCTGCGCTTGCTAGCCAACACTTCTACAGTTACATAGAAGTGCTAGAAGGGGCAGTTGCTGGATTTTAGGTGGCTGTATAGTAAAAGAATGAAAGTCCCTGACACGTGGACTGGTGTCTTTGCTCAAGTGAACAAAATTTACAGCGATCATCACGTCCCCAGCCAAATGGGTTGTGATATGATCAGCAAAAGGCACACATTAAGGGGTTTTTAGGGTCTCTTCCCAAGTTGAACAGGGGACTGAGGTTACCTGTAAGGTGTGCAGGGAGATTGAGGTCTCTCCTAAGGTGTGGGGGGCTGTGGTCCCCTGTAAAGCATGCAGGGGATTTGGAGTCCCTAGGAAGGCACACATGGGCTGGGGTCCCTCGTAAGGCCTGCAGAGAAGTTGAGGTTTAGGGTCAGCTGTTGAACAGGGGCCAGTCAGTCCTAAACACCAGGCAAAAGCTGTTCAGAATAGATGGTTCATGATCTCTGCTGTTCTTCACCAACTGGAGTGGGGAGATGAATATTCAGATGCCCAAATCCAGAGTGGCACACATGGGTGTCACAAGACCCCAAGTGTGCTGATGTAACCCATCCCAGAGAAGCCACTGGGAACTCCAGGGAGAGTTCTGCCAGTCCTCAGGGAGTTTTCACCAGCCTGTGGCCATCCAGGGGAAGGGACAATCCGCGTCAGACTGTACTCATATCCAGAGCAGATCTCCAAGGTGAACTACCCATATCCTAGCATTTCTGTGTGAACATTGACTCATGAGGTGAGGGATTAACTAACTTGGTATAGCAAGAAAGGATTGATAGGAAAGTTGTTTAAGCATTTTAAAAGATTAAGTAGGAAACTATTTAAAAACCTGTGCTGTATCATTTGGAAGTGACAGTGTTTCAATGTATGGTGATTCCTTCAACACATTTCAAGAGTTTATTTTTCAACTAACAAATAGGCACTTGGTGCACAGATGGACCATGTCTCTGGAAAGCACACACACTGAAGGACTTACTCTAGATTACTTCTATGTGCACGTAGAGTCTCTTCAAAGAGGGGGACCCACAAAGATCTGATGTAGATGTACACATCTTCAAAACATGTGTCGTTTTTGACTGTTGTAATTGATTGTTGGGGTGTAAATTTGAAATACCATCCCAAAAGGAGGTTCTTAAGAAGTTATGCTGAAATGCTGCTTTATTTTTTTTGTATGTGCATGACTAGTACTTGTTTGTAATGGTGGTAATTCTGTATATATGTCAAAAAATAGTTATAAACCCACATTTTTCTGCATGTACATTTATTTTACGTAAGAGGATGGTAAACACGTAAATAATATTTGAAGACTTCCAGAATATGGAGAACTGTTGCAGTTGTCTGGTAAGATTTTCTATTCATAAACAAAGGGCATTCTCAGTGGCCTGGTTTCACAGGAGCAGGAAATCATTTTAGTATTCAAAATAATATCTATTAATTTGGAGAATTCTGTTTCATTTTCTTCCAGGGGGATAATATGCAAAGAGTACTGCCTGAGCAAAAAATTTTCTCTGTTGCCTAGTGTTTTGTATTGCTGCTTTGGTGAAAAACAAAAGGAAAAAATTCTTTTTTTGCTGTTTAAAAAAAAAATTGTGTATGAGAAAATGTTTTTACCTTTAGGAGGTATGTTAGGCCCCTTGAATCTGCAGAGACTTTGGCACTTATTGCACTGCAATTAAGATACAAAATTACTGGAACCATCTCCTGTACAAACAGTTCATGATAACAACTTGTCCTAAGAAAATTGTGATGAGAAAAAATGGTTGTAATACTAAATTGTGTTCCCCTAGCAGAAAGGGAACAGAGTGCATCTCCATCCATGTTTCAGCTGTATCAAAAGGAAAATTTAAATTTTTAGGCTGTATTTTGGGGAAGGGGCAATAAATGATAATGAAGAGAGGCCATAATGAAGCTTCCACATCTAATCACAAAAAGTAGGCATGTGGTTTTCATAGAGCTGTGGGATCTGACATCCACGGATTCCTAGGTTATGGGAATTGACTAAATCTTTGACTTTGAGAATAGAGAATATTAGAGAATAGCTAGTGGAGAGGTAGTGCAGAAATTAGAATCTTATGTGATATCAATTGCAACTACATACAGTTGCCGCAGGAATATCAGCATGTATTAACTCTGTGGCAGCAGCAGGAGGAACCCAAAGTTCTAATGCCACAATGGACACATAGATATCACTCCTTAACACCTTTAATCCAAAAGCCTAACACCTACCTGATGATGGAGAAAGACATTGTCAGTGTAAGCAAGTGAAACACATTTCAAGCAGAGCACAGACTGATTTATGTCGTGATGTTCCCTCACATAAACCAGATCTAATTCTATTCGCAGGTGGCTCGTGCCACTCCTTGCAAGGAAAGCAACAGACTGGGTGTGCTGTGGTGAGCTGGGGACAGGTGACAGAAGCAGAACAACTGCCAGCAAGGATGAGTGCACAAGTAGCAGCACATATGGATGTTGCAGCACATATGTAAAGAGGGAAATGAGTGAACGTCTGTACAGATTCTTGGTATGCTCTTGGGATATGTCACACAACAGGGGTGTTACAGGAAAAACGGATTTTCACATCACCCAGCGTAATGTCCTCTTGTGACTGATGGCTGACCAGAGGAAATACCAAATTTTATGAACTCTTAAGACAATGTATGAGAAGGACTGTTCTACAGAAGAAGAGATACAATGGGAAAAATGAAAGGCAGCTCGGAATGATGATGGCATGTGCAGAATTGGGGGAATACCAATTCTGACAAAGAACATTTAGTCACTCTGGTTAGATGGTTTCATGATAAATTCCATAGAGGGACACAGGCAATAGTTATCCAAGTACAAAAAATATGGCCAGCTCCATGAATTTATGCCACAGCAAAAGAGAATCACAAATTGCTGCCCAACTTGACATGAGTTTTCCAGCAGCAGACTGAGTTCACTGTTAGGAGGGTGACCATGAACTGATTTCCCTTCTCTGGGACTGCAAATAGACCCTGCAGACATGCCACCTGTGGCGGGGTGAGAGTAGATCAGCTGTCAGTCTGGGCAGAAGACTTTCCAACAAGAAAGACTTATTCAGGAGTGTGCTGGTTGTGCACTGATTAGCACCTGGGGCGGGGGTGAGGACATACACGGAGGTTTTTCCTCCCTGAGAATTTCCTCTGTAAGTTGATGGGACCAATTGGAGGCTGGTTTGGGTGTTGACAGCCAGAGAAACCAATTGGAGAATTTAGCCCGCCTCCGTGAATTCACATTTTGAAGCAAGTAAACGCTGGGAAAACTCTTTTGTTTCCGGCTTCTCACACGGTGATGGCGACTGCCCCAGGCCCCTGCCCGTGCGGCCCAGCTGGGAAGGGGGGGGCTCAGGAGGCCGCCGGCCCCTTTCAACCCGGGGCCCCGATGGCCAGGGGGAGGAGAGGCGCATTGCTGAAATCCTAACCCTCCCTCCCTCCTTCTTCCCCCGGCGTGCCTGCGGCTCGGCAGAGCCCTGCCCTGCTGCCTGCTCGGAGCAGCCCTGGGGTGGCTGAGGGGGCTAGGGGGTGAGGCAGCCGGGCCTGTTCTGGCAGAGCCCTCCACGCCCTTGCTTGCTGGGCAAGGTGGAGGGAGGACGGGCGCCGGAGGACAGCCTTTCCCCCAGGGGAGGGAGCCCAGCCCCCAGGTCAGCCTGAGTGTCCTGAGATTCTTGTACAGCTCCGGCATGGCCAGCCGCAGCCTCTGCACCATCTATGTGAGATTTTAACCCTTTCAATGCTCAAATAAGACTTGCAGACCTTGAGTGAAAAGAAAGAAAACAGAGAGGATACACCAAAGTCAGTGAAGCAGGAGTCAAGTTCCAGATGGAAGGAAAATGAGGAAACGCCATGAATTTAGGCTGAAAATCCTTTTGCAAGCTATAGGAATGGACTGTGCTTCACTAAAAATTCCTATAAACCGTGGGAAAAAGACATGGGAGAGTTGAAGTGTTTAACTTATTAGATCATTGAGTAAAAGTACATGTGTTGACTGTGAGATGTTACATAGTGATTCATGTCATTACGAAAATACACCATGAGACCAATATAAACAAAAATACTAAATCCAAAGTAAAGCATAGACAGGAGACACAGGAAAATCTAATGATTTCATTATATTTGTTTAAATCACTTTGCTGTAAATTGTTGGCTTTTTGTTTTCATGTATTTTTATTATTTTGCCACTATAATTATGAATTGTATCCAGTTTTTATGTATAAAGAAAGCGCGGGCTTGTGTGAACATGAACAGACTTGTCGCTGCTGTTACCTGCTTGCTAGGACTGTAACCTAACATGTTCGAGCCTTATCCAGACCTAGTGGGGGCTTGTAGCTACTGCTGCCTGAATGGTAGCCAACGTGTTGGGGCTTTCTCGGGCTTGCAGCCCAGCACAGTAAGCAGGACACGATCCCACCAGAAACTGCCTATAAAAGGGGCAGTGACCAGGGGTAGGACGGACGTGTTGGTGGAGCACAGACTCCCCACGTCCCCGGCGCTGCTTGCCCATTCCTTATCAACGAATTAATAAATTGTCTTATTGATTGACCTACCTGATGTGAGTGAGTGCATTTATAAAATTTAAAACATTGATGATCCTTTGCCCTGAGGGAAAAAGGGGATCTCTGTTCCTAGGGATGAAGTATGAACAGAGAAAAGAGAGATGAAGAGAACTTTTGCTTTTGAACAGTTCATTCTTAAAAGTAAACACCCCATGAGTTCATGAGTTTAACATAGCCCATAAATACAGTTTGGGAGAGCTGTGAAGATGGGAGGATTTAGTGGAAAATAAAGCCACGAGATAATGTTTCTTTTCTTCTTGTTGAAAAAATCTCTATAGCGAAACAAAAAGAAACTCTTCTCCCTGAAGTGAATTGAAAAAGATTATTTAAGTTGGTTACTGACTGAAGTGTTTCTGTGTGTTGTTGTTAAGAAGGAGAAGAAAGTATGGGAGAGGGGAGGAGGGGTTGGTCTGAAGGTTTCATTCTGAATTTATTATTTATTTATGTTGTTATTAAAGTTTTTTTCTACACCCTTTAAGTTTCAGGCCTACCTTGCTTTGGCTCCTAATCCTATCTCACAGCAGAAAATAAGTATATTGAAATTGGCAAATCTAAGCTACTACATTAATTAATGTTTCTGCCTTGTTTCGAACTGAAACCAAGACAAGGAGGAATAATAGAAGCCTTCATAAAGAAATCAGTGCTCATTTTATAGCAAATATGATACCCAAATTTTCCAGATAGAAACTTTCTACAACAGTTTTGAGTATTAAAAAGCAGGCTTCTTTATTGAAGCATGCTGGTCACTCAGAGGATCCTTCCTCTAATTAATTGCCCTGAGTGTTGGGTAAACATTGATTTACATAATCATTAGCTATCCCCACTTACTTGACTTTATACTGGACATCATCACACCCCTTATCGGAAGTCCTTATTTGGTTCTTTGGGGGTCTTCCGTGGTCTTCAACATCTGGTGTCCTTTTTAGGTGGCTACTTCTCGACCCCCACTTTTGAGTAAGTGCAATATTGTTCTTAACTCCTGGTTTGTGAGCCTTGCAGAGATTAGCTGGCATCCTGCTTGTGTTTTGCATGACTTCTGCTTGATTAAGTTACATCCTCTTTTATTTCTCCAAGGCTACACTGTTCTGTTCTGCTGTCCTTATCAAATACAATCAATCAGCTTGCTAATAATACCAAGGTCACATACAGGTTCAATCTCCGTATGAGCTATTTATTTCAAGGATTGGCCTCAGTGATCGTTGCAAGTCCCTTCCAATTCAGAATATTCTCTGTATGAACTTATATCCTAGTTAAGGCCTGTTCGATGGTGATGAATGCTTGACTCAGTATGTTAACAAGCAGAGAAGGATGAATATCTTGATCAGTAGCTGACTTTTGAGAATCCTTTGTGGTTTTAATTAATAAATATTTCTGTCCTATGACAGTCGCATTAGTCTTCATTCTGTTAAGTTTGTTACTTGTTAAAATGCTGTATGTAAGACCAGTGGTTAGATACCTTGGAGTGTTTTATTTCCCCCTCTTAGCATATTAGCAGATACGGTCAGATAGGAGTATTAAGATATATAGTCAGTGCAGATAGCTCAGTGTGCAGCTGCAATACCAGCTGCAGATTGGGCTCTGACTTGCAGGAGCCCAAGGAAAGAGATGGTGAACTAGTGCCTGTTTTTGCATTTTAAAATTTTTGCATTTTATTTTCCTTTAAAAGGGTGAAGAAAAGAGATCTAAGAGAAAAGCTGTCCTGTGTGTTGGAAGAAGCCAGAAGTCACCTAATATTTCATTTCAGATGGCCCTGAGAGCTCCTGGGATCAGCAATGCAGAGACTTCAGTGGTGAAACCCAACTTTGTACCAGAGAGAAGGCCAGCCATTTTCCAAGAGAGAAGCTCGCCTCCTCCATACCTCACGCAGATGGTTTTGCAAGAGCCTGAATCTGGAGTTAGTATTTGTCTCTGCAGTTCTTACAGAGTGCCAGGTTTGAGTTACGAGGTTACAGATGGGAGGACTAAAGTTTTTTGTCATGCCTTGAGAGGTTGAAACGGAGAGGAACAGAGACAAGGTCAGAGTCCAGACCTTTGGGGACCTCAGAAATCATTCTTGTCAGGGCAGCACCACTCTGTCCCACCCCACTGAATCCCAGATCTTCCCATGCCCAGAAGGGAACTGGAAGTGAGAGGATAAGCCCTGATGTGCTTGCCATGAATATCTCATATGTCCCTTCAATCTCTCTCTGCTCTGCCCACACCACCCCTCTTATGTACAGGGAGCAGAGCCCTGCCCAGGATCTTTCATGCATTCACACCCATCCCTTCTGACATCCCTCTGCTCTCACTGATCCTCACAGGTGATCTGGAGCAATTCCTGCTGCCTGCTCAAGTGGCAGAGACACCAAGCCTATCATCACCCCAGTGACACAGCTCCCCAACACCAGTGCTACCAGCCTGGCCACATGTGCTCCTCCCCTTGGCAGGGCTGAGCCATGTATAAAGCACAAGGGCAAGGGTGGAAGAGGGTGGCAGAGAGTCCTGAGGCATAGTCAGGGTACCAAGCCACTGAGCTGAGTCCTGCTGCTGGGGCTAGGGCCAAGGGAGTAGGGCAGCCAGGGACCCTGAAGGATTTGTCTCACTAGTGAGCCTGATGGCTGCCTCTCGTATGGACCTCTGTGGGCTCTGCAGGTACATCACGGACTGGCGCAGGTACCCGTCTGCTCTGTCCCTCTCCTCTTCCAGCTGGAGCGAGTATAAGGGGACAGAGGGAAGGGTTGGCACTGACTCGTCCCCTTGGATGGGTGGCCCCTGCATCCAGGACTGACATCCCTGCATGGACATGCCTGATGGCCAGCCAACAGCGGGCTTGGAGGGAGTAGAGATAGTTACTCCACAGGGAGATTCAGTGCTGCCCTGATGCCAAGCCACGGCTGGGTTGGAGCTCTGTTGGCAGCCTGGCTCAGGGAGGCGCAGAAGCCTGGATAAGATCCTGCTGGGCCACACACCAGAGGGGAGTAGTGTGTGGGGAGCAGGCTGTTCATGATGAGTGCAGCAGTAAGCAGGGGCCACAAACTGCACAGTGGGTACTGAGGGCAGAGGGCTTGTTCTAACAGAGTCTTGGGCTTTGAGGCCACCCTTACCAGGCACTTGCCAAATCTCCACAGCTCTTCTGATTCCAGCAGCTGCTGAAGATTCCACTTCTTCAGGAATATCGTTGCTTGAAGCAGGGTTTCCCAAGAAGCCTGCAGATCGGCAGAAACTGGGAGATGGCACAGCATCCCAGAGCACAGGACCAGCCAAAGGCCAGAAGGAGGCAGGAGTGCAGCGGTCATGGAGGCATTAGAGCAGAGGCCGCTGAGCCCGCTCACAGGGGACAGGTGTAGCTCACTGTCCTCACCTCTGCCACAAACTGGTTCTCATCATACATGTGGTAGAAGAGTGGGAGTAGGCTCTGTCGCACGCAATCTTTCATCCCCTGCATTTCTTGTTCTTCCTGTGCCAACTCCAGCACTGCTTGAAAGAGGCGAATGGAGAGCAACTGCACATGACTAGTATCCTAGTGAAAAGGAAGAGAGCAAGAACCTCCAAACTGACTGCTCCAGGCCCACCTGGGCATGGAACTGAGACTCCACAAGGGAAGAGTTTCCTGGCAGAACTTAGCACCTTGTGGTGGGGGGCACAGAGCCTTACATTGTCAAAGAGTGGCTGGAGTGCCTCAACCAGCTGCACAGCAAGGGAACTGGCAATTGGCACATCTCTGTTCAGGAGAATCTCACTGAGCATAGCGAGTGTCATCCACAACACCTCCCTGTCTTCATCCTTCAACACCTCCGTGAGGCTTTCAGTCAGGTTTTCCATCCTTTGAGCCTATGTGGAACACAATGCAATGTTGTGGAGCCATGAAAGGCTGCACTGCCAGAACCACTGCAGCAGTTCAATCCTGTCCTGCTGCCTCAGAGCCCAGAAGCCCAGAAGCCAAAGGATCTGGTTATGGAAAAGGGAAGTCAGGAGAGCTGGAAGAGGCTGCCCATCTTCTGAAGCCCATCCAAGTGCAAGCTGCTGAGTTACTTAGCCACATACTGGAAGGCTGACTGCCTGCTTCTCACCATAGAGGTTCTCTTGCAGAGTACCATGAGGCATCTGAGCACCAGGAGACGCATCACACTGCACTCCCTCCCTAAGTAAATTTGGACAAGCTGTAGGATGCGTTCACCCCATTGCTTTATATTCAGGCAAGGCAGGACCTGAAACACACACAGCAGTGACAGTGTCCGAAGTGTAACCCCAGCAGCAGGAGACAAAGGGCACACAGGAGAGCCCAACTCTGCTCCTCCTTCATCGACTAGACTCCCTTGCAGCTGCATCTGCAAGAGGGCAGAGTGGCGGGTCACATCTCAGCAAGGCAGTGCTTGCCACCAGGCTCACCTCCACAAGGAAGGCCATGGCAGCGACCTCCCAGTGTGCCTCCTCTCTGCAGAGCAGCCTGAACAGGTAGCGTGCTATCCGGTAACACAAGGGCTCTGAAACCCTGAGCATTGCTCTGGTGGGGGAAAAAAGACATCGTTGACTCTAAGCAGAGCAGACAAACCTCTCCTGGGTCTGACTCACAGAGGCCTCTTCTTTCACCACCACCTCTTACAAGGAGGAAGGTGGAACTGAATACCAGCAGTTCATTTCAGGAATGAAGAGGCTGAAAACCACCCATTCTGCCCACGGGGCAGTCCTGTCCCCCAGGCTGTCAGTAGCCCTTGATGCAACCTCCCTGTTCCTAGCAGGCTGTCCTCAGTGAGGCTGCCTGCAAACAGAGCGCCTGCTCTGTGCCATCAGCAGAGATGCTGGCACTCCTCAGGAAAGTTGCTGGCACTTTGGGATATGGCTGCTCCAATGCACTCAGCCCTTCAAGGCTTTGTCACTCTGGTGCACCATCCCTCAGTGACAAGTCCCTCTCACCAATGATTACAGGAATTATGTAGGCACTTTGGAGAAACAAGGGCTGGAGTGGGGAGAATGGGCCTCTCACCTGGCCAGAAGACCTACTGTAGAGTGGTGGGTGTCAGTGTTGAGAAGTGTATCCCAGCCACACTCGCGTTCAACTTCACACACCACATCCTCATACTCCAGGTGACAGAGCAGTGCTTTCATGGTCAGCAGTGCAAATCTGTGTGCAGAGCACAGCCCAGGTCATTCTGGAAATCCTGGCCCCAGCTCCAAAGGCAGTGCAGAGTTGGGACGACCTGAATGGAGCACCTGTTGGGGTTAGTGGGCAGGCAGTGCTTGTGCTGGCATCGCTTCCAGAAGGCATTGACGTCCACCGGCATCGGCCCTGTGCTGGAGAAAACTTGGAAGAGCAGGGCCACAAAGAGGTGGGGGAAATACAGGATCATTCTCTCTGGCCCTTGGGGCAGGTGAATGATCTCCCACACTGCTCTGGTTGCCTGCAAAAAAACCAAAAGAGCCAGAGACCACTCAGCACTGAGACGTCTCTGTGGCAGGGCCCAGCCATGGAGGATGAAGCTCAGGCCTTGCTCTGTGCCAGGGCAGCTGCAGCAGGAGCAGCATCTGACCTGGCTGCCTCTGCACCTGCCATGAATCCGGGTTTGTAGCATGCTATGTGAGGCAGGGGATGCAGTGGTGGGGGACAAAGGATGGAGAGATGCCAGAAAGGCAGCCCTTGAGGATGTGCTTGGGTCTAGTCCAGAAACTCACGGCGAGTGAAAAGACATCTGAGTTGTCCTTATCGGAGGTGGATGTGCTGTGCAGTGGCCAGTCCTCCAGCACACAGAGGAGCTCTGGCAGCACCTTCTCCGCAGTTCTGTTTGAAGAGATAATCGCCCTCCACATGGTCACAGCAACTCTGCAGGCCCAGAACTCTGTGTCACTGGGGTTTTGGCCTCAACATCGTGGCCTGGGCAGCTGCAGTGTCCCTAGCTGATCACCAGCTCTGCCTGTCAGCTGTGCCTGCCCCTCTGCAGCAGCACCTAGCCAGACTGCTACTGTGAGCAGCAGACAGCCAAGTGACAGTGCCTTGAGGGGCAGGGACAGAGCATGGCAGCAGGGTCTCAGGCCAACATGCCATGACTGGGAAACAAGGGCGTCAGAAGGGCCTGAAAATCTTCCTCTCTCTGCCAGCACACATGGGGTAATTCTCTCTACGGGCTCTTTTCCCTCTTCCAATACCAAAGCCGTTTATGGGCTTTCGGGCTGATGAATTCTGAGCTCTCCAGGCCAGTGGGCCTTGTACCTGTCACATGTTGGGGCACACCGCAGGAGGGTCACCACCACATCATGTGGCTGTGCAAGAGTCATCTCCTGCAGCCTCTTATCCAGTCTGTGCTCAGCAGACACATCTGTGATGAATGAGAGCCATTGGTAAATTTCCTTCACAATGACCGGAACCTGGAGGAAAGAGGCAGGGAATTGGAGTGCCACTAGAGTGAGCCATTTCCCCAGCTTACTCCCAAGAAGTGCTTCCTTTGCACAGTGTATCCACTGTGTTGGCCTTAAAAAGCATTGACAAGGCTGTCTGCGGCTTTGAGTCCATCCTTACCAGGCATTTTTCACCTCTCCATTTTGTTTCCAAGAGGTGCTCGAACTTCCTTTCTTGCAGGAAGGTGTTAACTTGAAGCAGAGTTTCCCAAGATGCCTGTAGAGCAGCAGATACTGGGAGATTTAACCACTGCTGAGAGCACATAACCTATATCCCCTGCACCTGGCAAGGCTCAGGGCCTTTCCTGGACCTTAGTGGGAAGATGCAGCAACTGAGAAACCAAATTTGTGAGTGGATTTGCTGCCTGGGTAGAGTGACAGGTCATCCCCCATCTCAGGCACCTAGTACTGCCAGGACAGCAGAAAAGAGGTACCCCATAACTGCTATTCTGTAGCTAAGAGGAGGAGGATGCAGGGGCCGTTATCTCTACAAGGCATCAGCACATCCAAGTCACCTCCAGATTGGATACCAGCATTTCAGAAGTTCTAACCTCTGCCACAAACTGGTTCTTGTCATGCAAGTGGCGGAACAGTGGGAACAGGCTCTGGCGTACAAATCTCTCTAGGGGCTCTTTTCCTTCTTCCTCTACCAACTCCACCACTGCTTCAAAGAGGCGAATGGAGAGCAGCTGCACATGACTGGTATCCTAGTGAAAAGGAAGAGAGCAAGAACCTCTGAACTGACTGCTCCAAGCTCACCTGGGTATGGAACTGAAAATCCACAAGGGAGGAGTTTCCTGGCAGCACCTAGCACCTTGTGGTGGGGGGCACGGAGCCTTACATTGTCAAAGAGTGGCTGGAGTGCCTCAACCAGCTGCACAGCAAGGGAACTGGCAATTGGCACATCTCTGTTCAGGAGAATCTCACTGAGCACAGAGAGGGTCATCCCCCTCAACTCTTTGTCTTCTTCCTTCAGCATCAACATGAGGCTTTTAGTCAGCGCCCACATTGTGTTGGCCTGTGTAGAACACAATGCAATGTTGTGGAGCCATGAAAGGCTGCATTGCCAGAACCACTGCAGCAGTTCAATCCTGTCCTGCTGCCTCAGAGCCCAGAAGCCAAATTCCGATGGAGTCTAGTAGATGAATGGGAAGTCAGGAGAGCTGGAAGAGGCTGCCCATCTTCTGAAGCCCATCCAAGTGCAAGCTACTGTGTTACTCAGCCCCACAATGGCTGGCTGACTGCCTGCTTCTCACCATAGAGGGTCTCTTGCAGAGTACCATGAGGCATCTGAGCACCAGGAGACGCATCACTCTGCGCTCATTCCATAGGTAGATATGGACAAGCTGTAGGATGCGTTCATTCCATTGCCTTATATTCAGGCAAGGCAGGACCTGAAACACACACAGCAGTGACAGGGATGCACAGCTGATAGAACCCTATCACTGCACAAGACTAGGTACAGACAGCAATAAGGGCATATGCAAGCTCAAAGGCAGCAGAGCCCAAAGATGGTAGAGACTGCAGAGCACCACTTGCACTGCCACTGCCCTGTGCAGGTAGCTCACTTGCTCTACTCTGTCCATCAGATCTTGGCAGCCTCCAATATCTTGGCCTTGAGAAGGCATGATGGAAGAGGAGGAGCTGTCACAAAGACAGCACAAAACATAGGTGTCATAGGTGTAACCCCAGCAGCAGGAGACAAAGGGCACACAGGAGAGCCCAACTCTGCTCCTCCTTCATCGACTAGACTCCCTTGCAGCTGCATCTGCAAGAGGGCAGAGTGGCGGGTCACATCTCAGCAAGGCAGTGCTTGCCACCAGGCTCACCTCCACAAGGAAGGCCATGGCAGCAACCTCCCAGTGTGCCTCCTCTCTGCAGAGCAGCCTGAACAAGTAGCGTGCTATCCGGTAACACAAGGGCTCTGAAACCCTGAGCATTGCTCTGGTGGGGGAAAAAAGACATCGTTGACTCTAAGCAGAGCAGACAAACCTCTCCTGGGTCTGACTCACAGAGGCCTCTTCTTTCACCACCACCTCTTACAAGGAGGAAGGTGGAACTGAATACCAGCAGTTCATTTCAGGAATGAAGAGGCTGAAAACCACCCATTCTGCCCACGGGGCAGTCCTGTCCCCCAGGCTGTCAGTAGCCCTTGATGCAACCTCCCTGTTCCTAGCAGGCTGTCCTCAGTGAGGCTGCCTGCAAACAGAGCGCCTGCTCTGTGCCATCAGCAGAGATGCTGGCACTCCTCAGGAAAGTTGCTGGCACTTTGGGATATGGCTGCTCCAATGCACTCAGCCCTTCAAGGCTTTGTCACTCTGGTGCACCATCCCTCAGTGACAAGTCCCCTCACCAATGATTACAGGAATTATGTAGGCACTTTGGAGAAACAAGGGCTGGAGTGGGGAGAATGGGCCTCTCACCTGGCCAGAAGACCTACTGTAGAGTGGTGGGTGTCAGTGTTGAGAAGTGTATCCCAGCCACACTCGCGTTCAACTTCACACACCACATCCTCATACTCCAGGTGACAGAGCAGTGCTTTCATGGTCAGCAGTGCAAATCTGTGTGCAGAGCACAGCCCAGGTCATTCTGGAAATCCTGGCCCCAGCTCCAAAGGCAGTGCAGAGTTGGGACGACCTGAATGGAGCACCTGTTGGGGTTAGTGGGCAGGCAGTGCTTGTGCTGGCATCGCTTCCAGAAGGCATTGACGTCCACCGGCATCGGCCCTGTGCTGGAGAAAACTTGGAAGAGCAGGGCCACAAAGAGGTGGGGGAAATACAGGATCATTCTCTCTGGCCCTTGGGGCAGGTGAATGATCTCCCACACTGCTCTGGTTGCCTGCAAAAAAACCAAAAGAGCCAGAGACCACTCAGCACTGAGACGTCTCTGTGGCAGGGCCCAGCCATGGAGGATGAAGCTCAGGCCTTGCTCTGTGCCAGGGCAGCTGCAGCAGGAGCAGCATCTGACCTGGCTGCCTCTGCACCTGCCATGAATCCGGGTTTGTAGCATGCTATGTGAGGCAGGGGATGCAGTGGTGGGGGACAAAGGATGGAGAGATGCCAGAAAGGCAGCCCTTGAGGATGTGCTTGGGTCTAGTCCAGAAACTCACGGCGAGTGAAAAGACATCTGAGTTGTCCTTATCGGAGGTGGATGTGCTGTGCAGTGGCCAGTCCTCCAGCACACAGAGGAGCTCTGGCAGCACCTTCTCCGCAGTTCTGTTTGAAGAGATAATCGCCCTCCACATGGTCACAGCAACTCTGCAGGCCCAGAACTCTGTGTCACTGGGGTTTTGGCCTCAACATCGTGGCCTGGGCAGCTGCAGTGTCCCTAGCTGATCACCAGCTCTGCCTGTCAGCTGTGCCTGCCCCTCTGCAGCAGCACCTAGCCAGACTGCTACTGTGAGCAGCAGACAGCCAAGTGACAGTGCCTTGAGGGGCAGGGACAGAGCATGGCAGCAGGGTCTCAGGCCAACATGCCATGACTGGGAAACAAGGGCGTCAGAAGGGCCTGAAAATCTTCCTCTCTCTGCCAGCACACATGGGGTAATTCTCTCTACGGGCTCTTTTCCCTCTTCCAATACCAAAGCCGTTTATGGGCTTTCAGGCTGATGAATTCTGAGCTCTCCAGGCCAGTGGGCCTTGTACCTGTCACATGTTGGGGCACACCGCAGGAGGGTCACCACCACATCATGTGGCTGTGCAAGAGTCATCTCCTCCAGGGTGTCATGCAGAATATGCTCAGCAGATGCATCCGTGATGAATGAGAGCCTTTGGTAAATTTCCCTCACAATGGTCGGCACCTGGAGGAGACATGGCATGGAATTGGAGTGCCACTAGAGTGAGCCATTTCCCCAGCTTACTCCCAAGAAGTGCTTCCTTTTCTAGCACACTGTGCTGGCCTAATGGTCCGTTGGATTCCCAGCTTGGGAATGTACACATTTGCTCGTTGGCCAAGCCCTTGCCATAGGCAACTAACTTTCTCCAGTCTGGAGGTGCCATTTCCCATTCTCATATCCAGCATGGCAGCACAATCCTCTCATTTATAGGAGTCAGCATTTGCCATGTCCTTAGGGGACATGATGGTATTGTCTTCATGATCAATAGGCTTATGTAAGTCCAGAAATATCTTAGGGCAGGAAAGGAGGAATGTCCCATCTAGTGCTCTGTAGCAATGGTTGGCTGAGCTGCAACAGCAGTCCAGCCCAGGCAATAAAGTCTGCAAGTACCTGTGCATTTCCAAGGATTTGGCAATGGAGGTGCTGCTTCTTCTCTTCTGACAGTTTCTTAACTGTATTTGGCAAAAAGCAAGCACAGTCAGAGCTGAGGGACTGCAGGAGAGGCTGGAGAACACAGCTGAGCCCTGCACTCCCCAGCAAGGGCCAGCTCTCAGACAACAGCTTGAGGGGACACCAATCCCTGTCTCTCTGGCTGCAGCCTGAGGCTGACAGTGCCCAGTGGACGGAGCAGGGCTACTGGGGGAATCAGCCCCATTCCCATTTCCCCTTCTTCCCTGGGGATGTCCACAGTGGACAGGATGGCCCAGCTCAGCCACTTACCTTCTTGCAGCAGCTGGACTCCCTCCACTTCTTTAGGCTGCTGTGCTGGAGCAGCCCCAAGGCTTTTATCATCGTCCTCTTCCTCCTCCCCATCCTTCCATTGCCTCCTCTTCACTGAGGTAAATCTTAGCATGCTTGGGGTTCTCTCCACTGGGGCTTCTCTCCATTCAATCCTGCTGGAGCTTTGGCTTTGAGGGCTTCAGCCACAGGGGCTTCCTTGCAGCCCCGCTCTGTTCCTTCCTGTCCTGTTGTGTCCTCTGAGGTTATGTGGGTGGATGCTTTGACACTAGAGATGGGTCATAAAGTGCCCATATTGTGTAGGGTCACAAAGGGCCTTATGAAATCCAATGACATGACATCCAGTTGGCAGTGCCTACATCACAGGGGTCCATGGCATGTGCCATCCAATTGTCACTGCCCATATCATGGTGGTTGGGTACCATGAACATATGTTTACTGATGGAGAGATCATGTTCATACAGAAGAAGTCAGAACTATGAGTATGCTTTGCTTTGAGGATGTCTCTACCAATGTTCTTTACCTGGATTCTCTGTCCAACCCTTTCTCAAGCCACGATGTCTTCAGCCTCCAGGGTTCTCATGTTTGTCCCAGTGGGTCAGACTGCAACCTCCCAGGTCTCTCATCCTACAGTCCAAAGGGAGAGGGAAACAAAAGACACCACATCAAAGTCACCTTGTTTGTATACAACAAAATGACAGTACAAGCACAACCCAGAAGACCTTTATCTCAGCAAAGTATCAACACTGGTGACAATGCCAAGAGTGTGGATAGTGGGTGCCTCTAGCACACTACCCCAGAACCACAGTCATGATCTGGCTTTAGAGTGGTCGTGCCTCCAAAATTAAAACCAGATCAGCAGTAAGAACAATAAGCATGCAGTAAGAACCAGCATCATAGGAACAATTAACAGTAGCAATGGACAAACAGGGATGCAGGTACCATCTTACGATTGTATGGGGATATCTAACATGTAAAAAGGAGAAAGATGAGGAACGCTAATTGCATGTCTCTTGTCAGGGTACACTGATATCACAGGTGGGGTTTAAGGGGATTTTACAATGGAGACTGATTTTATTATGGTATTCTGAATGGAGTAGATAATGATCCAAATGAAAAGAATCACAATTATAATAATTCTCAAAGTCTGAAAGAGTCTAGTTAGCCAGCTGACAAGAAAGGCCAAGCACATCGAGAACCAGTGCAGCAGCAATCTCCCTATTGTCGCTAGCAGTCCTCTTCATTTTGTTCATCTCTTCATGCAGTGGCACTGAGACATTTGGGATGTGGACACAACAATCACCTACTGATAAAATCATCTCTCCACATACACCTTTCCCTTTTCATAGGAGAAAATCAAATTAAGCTCTTTTTTGAATATACATTTTTCTGTTTCCTTGTAATTGGTGGGTCAGGAAGCATGATTTAGAGAGTTTCAGAAGGGAGCATTAAATTGTGGAGTACAAATCCTTAACCAAGACAGCGTTCCTTGGTAATGAATGGGAGACATGAAAGATTGAGATAATAACAGATCTGCCCAGAGTGGGTCAGAAACAATTTGGATCTAAGCATTTGTTCTATTAATTAGGGAGCCACTGCTCACAATGTTGCTTGGTCTGTTCATGTGGACATGGTATCTGACCCTTCATGTGTTCCCAATGATTTTTTTTTGTAATAAATCAGCTGAGACTCCATTTTATTCATGCAGAAAAGCTAATTCTTTATTCACATAATGCATTTTTATACAGTTTTTACAGATGCTATGTGCAACTTTAATTGTTTAATAGTTTTCTTGCTAATTACTCTACTGCTTATTAAAAGGTATTTTACTTATCCATCAAATCTCTCTATTCTTGAATTGTTTACATATTTTCTTCACTGATTCTCATGGGATAGATCTGTTGTTTACCCTGGTGCAGACTTGCTTTTCTCACCACAAATAGGTTGTTGTGTTAACGAACTTTCATTTCCAAGATAACTTTTGCCCGAGAACTTGCAAGCTGGACTTTGAAGAAGTGACAGGCTAGATTTAATTTAGAAGAGCTGGCCTGATTTTATGGGGCCTTTCTTCTGTAATTTCTCTACCTGTCTACAACATTTTTCGGAGTAGGGAGAGGGATCAGGATTGCTCTGTTACTGTACTCTCTGACACCAGTTTATGACATGATAACTGTGGTTACTGCACCAAAAAGAGAGGGAAAGGACAGCAATGCACGTGGACCTCTTTAGGGAAAAAAGGCCAACTTTATTGTACGGACAGCCTGTATTTAAAGTGTGTTACGTGGAGCTAGGACAGGGCAGTAGCTCATTATACAATTGGGAAAAACGTCCATGGGACAGTACCTCAGGATGTATCCCACGGGAAAGACACCAGGTGTTAATCTTTATTATGACTTCTGTTTCAAAAAAACAAAAAAACCTCTGTTTTTCACCATATTATCACCTTGGGAGACTTCCTCCCTAACTGAAGCTGTAGTCAGCTCGTTAGCCTGGGAATGGACCTGAGAGTTAGGAGAAATCCAAGCCTGAAAAAGAATTTCCAAGCTGTAATTCCCTAGCTCTCTAAATGTGCATGTCCACAGACAACAACAAGGGAAGTGGACGTCAGTGTATTTAATATTGCTTTCGTGCCCTGGCCTTGGGTTCTGGTTCTGGGGATTCATTAATAATAGTATCCAGTCTGTGGGGGGAACACAGCAGGATGATTTTCCCCAGCTTTTCACCCCCTTCTCCTCTTTTCAGGCCTGTTACAACAGCTTTTGAGAATTTCAAATTCCCTTTAGATATTAAGGAAAGCATGTTCTTGTTGCTAAGTTTACCAGGTCTCCCCAATGCAGTCCACATCATATTTAGAATTATGAAAGAGGATTTTAGGAAGGCCTTTCAGGTATCTGCCCTGAGGGTACATAGTCATGAGGGGCATGTGGGAGAAAATGGGACAGTATTTGAAGGACTTCTCTCCTCCAAAGGTTTGGAAGTTCACCCCCGAGAAACTACAGGACCTTGATAAAGTGACAGAATATTTGCGAGGAGAATGTTGTGGCAACTCTGGAGAGGAGCAAATTATTCTACTGTGTTGGGCCCTGGCTACTCTTTACTGGACATAGTTCAACACTAGGCAGCACTCTCAAGGGGAAGAGAAGGCAAGCAGACCAACAGGCACTGTGGCCAAACTTCAGCTAAACCAGAGGAGCAACTCGGGCTGGTAGCAGTCCTAGTACAGAAGAAGAAATTCAAGACCATTTTGCTTAGAGAAGGATCAAGAAGAAAGTAGGGCTGTCACAAGAGGAGCAAGAGTCAGGGCCAGAGATAATCTCCCAATTCCTATATTTGAGTGAGCTGCATCTTATGTAAATTGATTACAGCCACCTGCCAGGTGAGGCCCTGATGACCTGGATGCTCCAATGCTGTGATATTATGGCCCATGATATGAAACCAGATGGTAATGAAGCCAAGCACTGGGATCCCTGTCCCAGGACAGGGGACAAGGGGATTGGGAATAGGACAGAAAACATTCATCCTCTGGAGGTGACTCCTGTCAAGCATGAGGAAAAGGTATTTTCTCAAGGATGATCTAATAGGACACCCAAGCCATGGAACACCATGAACAAAGAGACCTGGTGCCTGAAAGAATTAGCTGTGCTGCAGGTGATCTATAAGAATTCAAATAACAAGCAACCCCATGTAGATCCATATGATGTCCAGTGTACACAACTGTTGTGATTTAGGAATGGTACTCCCCAGTTTAGTGCTCCTACTGAGACTCTAAACTGAACTGCTACTCACTCCCTTCCTGTCCCCCTTTCCCTCCCTTTTTGGGTGGCTGGTGAGATGAATTGGAGGCACAAAAGGTAAAGATCACACATTGAGATAAGAACAATTTACTGGAAACAGAAATGAGATGAGGAAGGATAATGGTAACAATATTAATAACAAAAGTTTACAAAATTTGCCTGATTCAGAGGCAAAATGCTCATCACAGAGTCATAGCTATACCACCCCAACTGCTTTCTCCAGCTTGGAACAATCACCAGGCATACTTGACCAAAAGGAACCCCTCCTACTTGGAAGAGACCCCTTTCCCCCATCCCCAGAAAATGATATTAAGTGGTATAGAATCATAGTCTCAGTTGATGAGGTATTGCCAACACTACACTGTTGTGGTAGCATCAGTACTGTTGTTCTTCAACCTTCAACAGTCCCACAGCACAAGTGTCTTCTGAGAGGCTAGGCAAGGTATTAAACTGTCTAATTTCTTCTGTCTTCATAGCATCTGTTCCAAAAAGCCCAATGATGCCCTTTTGGGTCCTCAAAATACCCACTTCTGAGGTATGCCAGAATGCACAGGGCCTCTGGGAAAGTCATAGAGTTGTTTTGCCACCTATTCCCAGTTAAGCTCATTTCAGCTTCCGGTACAGTCAGGTGTTACAATTCCCCTGTCACCCCAGAACTAGAGAAAGATTCTGTCTCTACTTATCTCAGTTGCATCAGGCTTACATTGTGTGCTGCTGTCAGCTAAAGCCTCAGATTCTTGTGGTTCTGATGTGCCACGCTACCAGATCCACATAGTCCAATAGATTTGATCATCCCTCTCCTCCACCTGGCTAGAGGCTGGACCTGTCTAATCCTGGTCATGGTCATTGCTCATTCCCTGGAAATATGACCTGGGGATCCCTTCAAGAGGATTGTACATAACATCCCTTCTATTCTGCCTTGGGGCTTTCCCAAAGAAAACTGAAGCAGCATTTATCTTCAGAGTTTCCTGGGATTGTCATTCCCCCTCTCAACTCACGTACTCATGTTGCTAGGGAAGAGGTGAGTTTTCTATCCCACCTCCTCATATCTTCTCTTGTTGATGTTCGTAATACCACAGGTTACCTCATGGAGTATACCTTTCCTCCCCGTCACGGGGGTGCCTACTCCTGATAGCAGAGACTCTGATCTGTGTTGCTGGGGCAAGGAAAATTTCCTTTTCATCTCCTCTTTAAATGTTGGTGGCTCTCTTTAATTTCCTTTTCTAAATGCTGTAAATCCTTGGTCATTCTTTCCATGGATGAAATGTAGGCCCATAAAAGGGTGGAGATTGTTTCTTCATATGTCCAGAATCTGCCAACCAAAATGCCCACCTTTTCCCTCCTTCCATGCCACCACTCCCAATGACCTGGCATGTAACTAGTGCATTCCCTATGAAATTCTGCCACATGTTTTTGTACACTGGATGCTGTCTGAATTATTAGGGAATTGCTTGTAATATGAAAGGATTATCTCCAGCACATCTGATAATCTCAGGTACCGGATACCTTGCTCCTACATGTTCCACTTGTCTTGGTGTACTGGAAGGTCTTCTTGCAAAAATATCTTTCCCTCACACTTGAGAAGAGTTACCTCTGGAGGCTTAGAGTTTCTGGTCATTTCCCAAGCCCCAGACTGCGTGCAAGAAATATGGTGGTTTAAAGCCCAGCTGGGAAATTAAGCCCACTCAAGCTGCTCTCTTTCCCCCACCCCTTCTGATAACACAGGAACCCTAGGAAAGGTTATCAACTGGAATAACAATTTACTGAAAATCATAATAACCACAACTCTATTAATAACAAAGAGAACACCAGAGAGAGAGTATTTATCCCAAAAGAGGGTGTGTTAACCACCAAACCTCTCCCCAGGCAGCATTCAACGTGGTCTCCAACAAAGGCAATGTCAAAAAGAGAGCTTTCACTGTTTCCATAGACTGGAAACAACAGAAACCTATGATGAGGAATCACGCTGCTCAAGTGCCAACTCTGTGGCCCCTGGCAGTGCTCGGGCCCCACTGGGGCTCTCCAGTCCAGTCTCCAGTGCAGGGCATCTCTCTCCAGTGAAGCAGCAGCGGTGGCAGCACAGCAGCGGAGCTGTCCGGGACCCTCTCCTCCACAGCCAGGCAAAAACTGCACACTTTGTCCTTTCAGCTTTGGTTGTCTTCCTCTTCCGGAGACTGGTGTCTTCCTGCTGAAATCATGCCTCCAGTGGTGATGTAGATGGTGTGGAATAAAACATAGAAATTCCACCCCCTTTTTTCTCTGTAGCCAGGATGCCTTTGTACAAAATTGCATGTCTCAGGTGCAGGTTATGGTGGTTTGTAAAGATTTCGGGAAATTTTTACTTGATGAGATCTGGGTAGTTTTCCTTGTGCCTGACAAGAACTAAGAAGTGTTGGATTTTTAATACTGGCAGATTGTTACACCAATGAGAAAGTTTATGTGTTTTTGTGAAACATACATAAAGACAAAAATCCTCCTGGAAGCTCTTTTTCCTGTTTTTTCAGAAAGTAACACTGGCTTGGGCCCTTTCCACGTGGCCTGGGCCAGGCTGAACAGGGGCAGGCAGGCTTGGGCGCAAGGCTCAGGAAGCTTGCTGGGACCCCTTTTTGACCAGAGCCCCAGCATAAAGGGGATGAAGAGGCTTGTTGCTAAAATCTTAGCTCCCCTTGCACAGCTAGGGAGTCCACGGCTCAGCAGAACACTGTCCTGCTGCCAGCCTGGAGTGGTTCCAGGGCAGCCAGGCCCAGCCTGCTGCCCACATGGCCTGGGGGAGAGACAGCTGGGCCCCCCTACACCCGTGTCTGCTAGGCAAGGTGCAGAGAAAACCACCAGCCCGTGGCTGGAACTGAATGCAGCAAATGCCTGATAACAGCCATGAAGCCAGAAAACTCGTCACCGTTTTCTGGCTGGGCCCGTACAATTCTAGCCCAGCCCAGCATGGCCTTGAAAGACTATTTATTGTAAATAGCTCCAACCACCCCACCTGGAAGAGATCACAGGACCCTCTACTGCCCGGGCAAGGTATTAACTCTTTCACTGCCCAGAATAAGACTTTGCAGATACTTTGTTCTCTCTCCTGAGTAAACAATGACCAAGATAATGATATGCACAGAAACAGCATGAAAACACCGAGGTCAGACAAAAGGAAGAGTCAAGTCTCAGATAAGGAAAGAAGAGTTGTGGACTGAAATGTCTCTTTTTTATGCTATAGAGAAAAATTTTTTGTTTCCCTATGTGATAGTTGATAAAAGATTTGTGTTAATCACAAAAGCATTGGGGTTTGTATAAACCAGAATACTAAGCTCTGAAGTGAAGCATGGACACTAGATAAAGGAAATTATATGAAAAAATCATTCTGTTTAAAATCACCTTGTCATGGTATGTTATTTTATGTTACGTTATATTATGTTATGTTTTCCAAATAAGTTGTATTGGCTACCAGCTTGCAAAATCAGACTTCCCAATAGCCCTTCCTGCCTTTGTCTGATCAATACAGCTTATCTCAAGGACCAGACTTCCAGAACTTCTCTGGTCGTTATCTACAAGGATGTTTGTTCAACCACCACTGCTTATGACAACAAAAAACCAAAAATTATTCATTACAACGAGAAACCACAGTATAAAAAGAGGTTGCAAACCAAGGTTCGGTGGAGCGTGGAGTGGGCGGTGACCCCTCATGTTCCCCAACCCGCTGCTTGCTCTTTCTAGATCAAATAAAGCAATCTAAATTTTGCTGATTATCGAGACTTTTGTCTCTCATTTATAACACCTATAACACATAAAGATATTATGAGGTGAATGTGATTATTTTAACTGTAGATATAAGCAGAGGAATTAGTGCTAGAGTAAACAGATATTAAAATAGCTGTAATCTCGTAAATTTGAGTAGCAAGATGAAAATCTCTTCTCCCCAAAGGAAGAAGAAGGAGAAAAACTGTGAGAGTCGGCTTGGCTGGGACACAGACCCAGTCAGATTTCACCAAGAAAGAACCAGGTGTTGAGTTCCAGCCTTGGGAAACATTTCCTCACTTAGGGCAAACCTAAATGTTCTTCCCACAGTCCTTAGTGTTGCTATGTTAATTGGTTCAAGTTCTCTTCCCCTATTGGTTACTTGTTCCCCTTATATGGTCTTAGTTACACAAAGTCCTCCCCTGAGTGTATATATTTTCACACCCTCCCCTTGTTTTGGATCCTCGGAGTTTTTCCCCATAGAGTGTTTGGTTTCTGGGCATCATCACTGTTTTATTTTCCATTAAAGTTCTTTAGTTTTCGGCCAACTCCATTGTTCCCACTCCTTTATTTTTGCCACTTAAACCCTCAATGCTCTGAACCCAAAAGTTTTGTTGTGACCACCCTCACTGCAACAAAAAACCTGTTTTCAAAGGTGAAGAAAGCTTTTGTTTAAACTTATAATCCTTAAAGTATAGTCCATAAGCTGATATAGCCCTCAATAATAGTTATGAAAAAACTGTTAGTTGAAGAAGGGATTTTTACACAGAAATCAAATTTTCATTCTCCTGGGTGGCTAATCATGGCGACACCAAAGCCATGGGAAAACGATTTCTTGTGTAAAAAATCTCCATAGACTGAAGAGGAAAGTCTCCTCTCCCAAGTAAATTAGTAAAAGACTATTTTAAACATGGTAAATGGACTGAATTGTTTCTGTACATGGTTAGTGTGAAAGAAAAGAAGTGTGCGGAAAGAGGAAGAGTGTTCTACAAGTTTTATTCTGAGTTTTATTCTTTTTGATTTGTTACAGTTTCTAGTTATAAAGTTTTTCTTTGACCCATTTAATGTTAAGCCTGTTTTGCCTTCCTTCTAATCCTATTTCACAGCAAGAAAATTTCAAATTAACAAACCAAAACTACTACATGAAATTAGTGTTTCCACCTGGTTAAACCAAAATTGCAACAAGTGTAAAGCATCTAGATTTTATGTAAACCATCCAAGCAGTATTCCCATCTTTTTGGTGTCCTTTTGGAGTGGAGAAGAATTACTATTTTCTTCCTGAAGTGATGCAAGAAAATATTGAGTGATCTTTGGTTTTCTATATCTTTTAATGGTTTTGTTTTTTATCTAAGGAGAATCTTGCTGATCGTTGAATCTTCAGGATCTCAGCCTGTGCAGAGAGAATTCTATGAAGAGAGAGATTCCTCTGTAAAACCCGGATGCATAAAACATTCCCTCAAACTCAAGGTCCTAGGTAAGAAGAGATTCTAGTTTTTTCTAGAGAATGCTGAGACAACTGCTCTGAGCCAGACTTAAAGTACGGGAAGGCAAGATCAGAATAGTTGTTTGCAGTCTCAGTGCTTCCTTGTGCTTTCAATTAAAATATGACACTTGTATGACCTCCAAGTGTACTTTCCAACATGCTTCTGTAGATGAGCTTAGGCTAATTACCCTTCTGTGGAAGAGGGTAAATAAAGCCTGATGTTCTGGAAGTTATTTCAGAAATCTGGATGGCACAATTTTGAGCTGATATCCATTGATGTGTTTGTGGGAGGGTGACAGTTCTTTAGAGACAACACTGAAGAATGAGGTTGTTACTGAAGCAACAGGGAAAAATCGACCAAACTGATCATGCCAGTGTAGAAGTCCAAGCTTTTTTTCTCAAATCCCAGAGTTTGTTACCAGTCTGCTGATGTCTATTCTGAGCACTTGTTGGGAAGGATGAATTAGGGAAATTTTATAAATACGAGTGCCTAGCAAAAGACTTTGAGAATATAGAAAATACAAACGAAATAGAAATGATAGCAATTTTCAACTGTGTGGCTGAAAGCAACTGAATGCTTGAAGGCCCCTTTGTTTAGATAATGTTAGATGTTGCGAATACTAAGAAGTAAACAGACATTCTTTCTAGGCATAGGAGGAAGAGTCTCAGATAAAATTTAGAGATAAGAAAAGCAGTAAAACATGGTAATATAGTTATTCTTACAGGTTGCATGCAAATGTTAAAGAATTTGTATCTTGTATTAGATTCGTTAGTGGAAATTAGAATATTCAACATAGAAGAAGATTTAATGTATTGTAAACGGGAAGAACTCGTCTCTTGTCACTTTTTACTCTTCTTTCTTACACTCTTACTCTTTTACTCTTGCTCTATCCCTCTCTCTCCATCCTGCTCTGAGCTGTGGCTGCAGTTCCTAGCAGGGCCTCATATATACCCACACTCTACAAAATAAACTGCAAACTTTAAGACTAGAATACAAAGAGCGCCTGAGTTTGTCCCGACCATCCCAAGGCAGCAGTTCCTACAAGCACTTCTGCAAGAAAAGCAGCAGAACACATGAGGTCAAGGGATTCACAATTCACAAATCTGATAACTAAAGGAAAGGCCTACATGTCCCCAGATTAGTGAGACCTACGAGGAAACAGAGAGCACTTTGAATTCCTTCTAGAGCAGAAGTTGGTGCAGCCTACAGACCTTGTAGGGAGCTCTTTCCCTCCCAGCTGGTCATCCTAGAGCTGGTGGTAGGGTTGGGAAAACTGTTGCTTATTTCAAATGGCAGTTTCTTGGTTGCAGATAATGATGCCATTTAACAATTTGGCTCTAACACCCATCACGTTCAAACCCTAAGGACTGAAGTTTCTTTGTCTGTCTGGAAAAAGAACAAGGACTGGAGTTCTTTTCCTAAGGTGGCAGTGTCTGTTGAGAGACTGAAGTTCTCATGGATGCCATTAGCAGTGCTAGTGGTGTGACTTTATCGGGGCACTTGTTTCCTTTCTTGACCTGCACAATCTGGCCTAATATTGGAAATATCCTCATTTTGCTGTGGACTGAGGTAATTCTTAAGAAAGGAGTCTATTGTTTTTCGTCTGTGTCACACCATGAGTTTTCTGTAGGGTTTTCTGTAGGCTCTTGGCAACAGCTCTGTCAACTTCAAGGTGGTGGGGCCTTGTAGGGATAAAATGAGGGGTATGGCACAAACAGAATAGGCATTTCTGCAGATGCTGTCAGGCGTTTAGAATAATGAACAGTTGACAGTTGGTTTCCCGAGTAGTGAATGCACAGGTAAAAGAAGATCTTGGTGAACAAGAGTTCTTTGCTTCATTTGGTTTGATTGTGGTTTTCTCTTTTAAAATTCTCAAACATTTGAAGAATTCCTAGTTTTTGAAGGGCAGGCCTCAAATTCTGTTGTTGGAATCTGCTTTTCAGGCCATATTTCATAGTCCCTGATAGAAGTATAATTGCTCTGTGTGAAACATGCAGAAGGACTGATCTTTACTCTGCATTCCCTTCTTCAATCAACATCTGCTGGCAGATGCCAACAAAGCAACAAGAGAGGAAATGTGCAGCAGCTGCAATCTGTATGTGTGTGAAGTCAACACCTAATCCACAGTGTCATTTGCATCTTTTTCAGCTTGGACAATAACCCTATGCATGTGGAGTGTGCACACAAAACCTCCAAGAAAATATTTCTCTCTCACCCACTTTGAGCAAGGACTTTGTTTCCATTCCTTGTGCATTCCTAAAGAGCCATGAAATCCCAGCTGCGCCTGAGATCTTTTTGGTTCCAACAGTCCATTTTATATTCTGAACTTGCTAATTTATTTCCTCAGTACACCTGTCCTGTCACATCCTTTTTGCTTTACTGCTACCAGTGCTGCTGTCTCAAGTGATGAATCTTTCTTCAAAGTCAGAATCAATTCCAGAGCCCTAGACTGACAATTAGTCATGACTTCAGTAAGCCCTCTTAGCTGCCTATGGCAATAATTCTCTTCACCAGGTTGAAGCTGGTGAAGCCTCAGAACACTCTCATGAAGGATGGAGGTGAAGTGGTGAGGAATATTCCTTTTGTGATGTGCCATGTCTGTGTCTACCATGTTTATGTTTGTTTGTGTACATGGGGAATCGTGCAGAACAACTCTGGGAATTTGTTCACATGTGGACATCCTGGTACTGCACTGGACTATCAACCTGCTCATTTTGTCCTGTCGGACACAAAATGTCATTTTTAAATTTAAAAGGTAAGTTAGTGTAATATATGATGTAATTTGTGAAAAGTTGTAAATTAATAAACTGTGTTTGTATGAATAAAATAAACTGAGAAACCAAAAAGAAAACCACAAATGGAAAAAAACACAGATTGCTTCACCACAACATTGTAACAGCCAACAAAAGCAGGACAGCCCAGATTAATAAGTGAATGGACGTGGCCCAATGGAGATGGCTCTCTTGGAGACCAGAGATGGAGACGGTCCAGAGAACACTCAGATGTTGAGCGCCCGACAAGCACCCAGCCATTGGGAAAAATACATCTCAATACCAGCTTCCTGTAAACCAAGACCTGCCTTAATCAGAATTCATTGTCTCCCAGAATATGGTTTTGTCCAGCCCAATGCAGAGAAAGGAAACTACATGAATATGTGAAGCAATGAAAGGAGACAAAGACCTCTGCTCCAGGCTAGGAAAAACTGTATATAAACTGGACTAACCAAAGCGGTTTTGTGAACTTTGGGGGATCCAGAGTGGTAGAGTTCAGATCATAGTGTGTTCACCTGTCGCCGATCCTGGGCTTGGCGTTGCTCTTTGCGATTGTGGCTGTCATGGACCGTATCTCAGCCATGAAATAAATTCTCACTTATTTCTGATTATACTCAATTTAGCTAAATCTTTTTATTATCTATAACAGTAGTGTAAGTATTTTCCTTTTGTTTCTTAAATTACCTTTTCAGGAGAATAAAAGTATTACTGACCATACAATAGTCTGAGGAGCACAAAAATTATTTGCAAATGGAATCTTAGATTAGTTAAAGAAGAGCTTTTAGAAAAGTATCTGACTGAATAAACAAACGTAAATCAGAAATTATTTTGAGTTTCATGTTGGGTTGGTCCTTCATGACAGATTCTCCCCACTCAGAGTTCAGTTGAACTCTGGTGCTTTCAGTGCTTTCAGTTTAGCAAATTTTGGGGTGGGTATGGAGGAGAACCTATGAATTGGGTAAACAGATTGGATTTAGGTATACATCTACCATCTGTAATATTTTCCTATAATGCCTCTATATATGAGTGTTGGGGGTTGGGTTTTCTTTCCTTTTCTCTCCTTGTTACTTGTGGATTTTTCTCCCATTGAGTTGCTAAGAAGCACTGATGGCTGGGTGCTTGAGACAGCAGGGAGGGGAAACTCCTTTGGTTTTTGGGAGTTTCTCTCGGAGGGACAGAGACACTGCGAGACATTGGAGAAGGATGACCAGGCTGTTGCTTCCTGCAGGGGGAATTCATGGGCACCTGAGGGACCTATGTGATAGGCTCGTGTGCCCTGGGAATCCTGATTTCTCTTCTCCCTGCCCCACTCAGAGGTGGCTGGCCTGCCACCGCTGTTTCTTTGCTATCGCTCTGGTTTCTCCACGCAGTACCTGCACCCCTCTGCCTTCCTGGGATGTTCCACAGTTACTGCCACAGAACTTCTGATGCATCTCATCCACCACCTTGGGATTTTTTGCTCATTTCTGTCGGCTGTGATGGTAACTGCACCAAAGGGGAAAGTGCCCACAGCCGAGAGGATTGTTACTGAATTCCTGGTTCTGTTTGTTATTAATTCCATAGTTGTTGTTTTACTTGCCTTGTTACACATACTAGTAAAGAAGTGTTATTCCTATCTTTCTATCTTTGCCTGAGAGAGCCCCTTAATTTCAAAATTATAATAATTCAGAGGGAAGGGGTTTACATTCTTCATTCCAAGAGAAGCTCCTGCCTTCCCTAGCAGACGCTTGTCTTTCAAATGAAGACAATTAGCACAAATATTTGTGTCCCCAGGTCTTATCACTGCTTTATTGCTTTCCTGAAGTACTGCTTATTTCCTGAAGTACTGCTCGTTTCCTGAAATACTTCTTTTGCTTCAGATTAATGTGCAACTGAGATGTTACTGTATGATTTTCATACTTCAGCCCTTTTAGAACTAGACATTGGATCTCTGTCTTCTTTGTATATGCAGCTAATATGTGTATTTCTTTTATTTAATTTTCTACTGAACAGGGGCTAATATAGAATTGTATTAAATTTGTGTATAACATTTTTGAAACGTAAGGAACAAGAGCTTTTATGTGTATCTGTCTATTTATTTATCTACACAATTATCCATGTTTTTGAGAACAGATTTTGTAGCAATCTATCCCTTTTACACTGTTTTTCAGATATAAAGCCAAGCATGCATTTGCTTAAAAATAGGTGTCTAGCACTTATTTTTACTGCCAACAATTCCTGCAGGCTGAAAAAAGGGAGAAGATTGAAGCAGAGCAGGAGACTAATTTTGTTGTGGTGTTTGGTTCATCAGAAATGTTAAGTTTTAAATTTGTTACTGTTTTCCCAATTCTCTATTGCAAAAGAAAGTAGGAAAAAAGGAAGTGGAAGAAATACATCTAAAGTGGCATCCATCAAATGTGGAAATAAGTATAGAAGAGTTTGGCAGAGGCCTCTGTGAATAGAGCCGGACTGTGGCACTGCCTCTCGTGAGCTCCAGCTGCACATTTCTTCCTCATGGTCATTATTTCCCAAAGATGGTCATGTTTGACCTGGTGTCCTCTCTCAAAAGGACTCTACTGCTCCTAATTTTTACAGCTTTTAACTGCTTTTCCTGGGAATCCTCAATGTGGTCAAAAATCCTTCAGGCTGTTTCCACAATGGATCCTAGGGAGCTCAGTGAAAGCTCAGGCCTTTGCTAACTTCTTTGGGAACCAAAGGCATCTTCAGTTGAGATGCTGGTGACTCCTCATTTCAGTTTATGATGGCTCATGACTCTCTTGCCTGGGCCCTCAGCCCTCAAGATGTGCTAAGCTTTTGACTGAATAAAGGGCTGTAATAATTTTTGTTGAGGATTTTATTTGAGGCTCTTGGGAAGTAAAGAAGGGATGAGACAGAGCTGGAAAAGGGCAGCTGGGTTAGAGACAAAGAAAATGGATGTGCATCAGTGGGTGCCCTGTAGTGATTCCTGAACGTTTTATGGTAGAAAGGTAAAATATAAAAGCACTAATGCCTTGAACAGGTTAAACAGCACCAGTAGAGTGGTGTGTCTAGGTGGAAACCATAGAAGTAGAGAGGCCATTGGAAGAAATTTCAAATACCATTTCCATCTGTGTCTTTTCAGATCACTGAAGTGTTTGCTTTATTTATTATACATTAAAACAGAGGGAGGAGCCCAGCTCTAAAGCTGTATTCTCAAAATACATTGACTACTCTCCAAACTTGAAACATGGAACGTGTGATTGAGAGGCTACAAAAAGAAGGTTGGAAATATGGAGTGGTTTGAAATTGATTGCATCTTGAAGAACTGATTTGACAATTTTGCAAGGCTGATAAATGTTCATCTGTCATTTCAACGTGAGCCAGTAAAGGTGAAGTGAAAGATGCAAAACTCATCTTCAAAAATACATGTGAAAAAAGAGTCAGTTGTCAGGAGCATTGTGTTGTGACATTGTAGTTAGGATTGAGAAATCTGCAAATTAAGAAAAAGTAGAACAAATGAATAGGCAGAATTCAGAATCAGCTCAGTCAAGTACAATATAAAGAAACACATTCACCATGACAAGAACTGACAGTCATCACAAGGGCCTGCAATAAGGATGAATTTGTGTAGTATTAATGAGAACTGAGGATTAATGGAGGAGAGAGATTTAATCAGAAAGAGCTGATGTGGTCTTCAACAGAAATAATTCCTTCAGAAGGCTGAGTTTTATGATGAACTTGTCCAGTCTTATCTTTGATTGCTGCAATTGATTAGACGTTGTAGCACAGTGAGATTGTGGTGGACACTAGAAGGGTAGAAGGCATTGAAAAAAATCAAAATGCATCAAAATAAGCAAGATTTTATTTTTTAAAAAAGGCTGCTTTTTTTTCCTTATGAAGTGACAGCAGCTCTTTAGCATTTTACAGTAACAGAGTTATTTCTGGTGCACCAACGATTAGCTCACATTTACTCACTTCACTGAATCCTGGGGGTTATAGTTAGCAGTTGGTCAGAGATACTGCACTGAGAATTAGATTTAGGTTCTTGCTCTTAATATCTTTAGTAATGATAAGAAAGTTTTCAGCTATGGAGTTTTTGCTTGCCTTTTTTTTTTTTTTAATTTCCATGCAGGCAGTGATGTGCAGGGGTTATGGTGGGCCTTTGGCAGAGAACCAGAGTGTGAATTACATGGAACCAGCACTGGAGACAGGAAGAGCTGCAGCAAAAAGCAGTCACTGCAGCACAGGCTGGGGCAGCTCAGAGACAGCCAAGCACAGGCTAGGGCCAGCAGGCAGCAGAGGGTGTGTGGGGGTGAGGATGGATCTGCCAGAAAGCAGATCAGCCACAGCTGCCAGTACAGCATTGCTAATGGGAGATAACATGGGCAGGAGGTGATACTCAGGAGTCTGAAATTAAAAATCAAGAGAAGGAAGAAAAACACAGCAATAAAGAGAGAGGGAACTACAAGCAAGCAAAGTACTTTTCTTTGGAAGTAAGTGTTTTCACACAGCCCATGGAAAATTAGTTGAACCAAGGCCAGCAGGGAGAAAACGTAAATTGGCATAAATAGTGCCTGGAAGTTAATGTGCTGCTAATTTTCCAATTAGACAAATTCATGATGGGTGAATAGAGGTGGATCACATACAGATACTTAGGCCTGGACAATTCTCTCTCAGGTGGATCTGTTGTTACTGCGATTCCTTTCACATGTTTGGTTTTGCTGTATGCAAACTGCTGAGCAAGCTGACATTTCCTGCAAAAACAAGAGAAAAACCAGGTGGAATTGAGCTCTGTTACAGGCTCCAAGGGGAACACTTGTTCTTTGTATCAAAGAGTGTCTTAGACACAGATAACTGGTAGGTAAATCAAATAAGCAGTACCTGTGTCTTTTTCTTTAGTCTGACCAAACTTTGGCCTTTAATAACTGACTCCCTTTGTCCTTTCTGTGGTTGGAATAGAAAGAAACAAAACAATTTCTCAAAAGGCTGATTTCAACTGGCAATGAGTGGCAGTGTCACCACCACTTGTCAACTCTCATAACCCTCATGCCCATTTAGGACAGGAATTCCTATGTATTTTGTTTTCCTTGCTGCTGTTTCCCACTGAAAGGAGATTTCAGGAGCAGAGATGTCACCTGATTAGCTGAAAGCCATTGATTTCTTCCTATGCCATGACATTGGTCAAGCAGCTCCCAAAAGGGACAGAGGAAATGTCCCCTTTACACTGTGGGCCTTCAGAGACAGACATGGGATGGATTGCACTGGAGATCACAAACCCCCAGCAGCTCCCACATCTTCAGCCCTCAATTCTGGCTGTACTCTTCTATCATAAGCAAGATGTGCCTTTTTTGATGCTTTCTCATTTTTTTCTCTCAAGTTTTGACACAAGTCTCTTCTTATTCCTTCTTACCACATGCTTTGCTTATTCCATTTGCTCTTTCCTTCACTGCACCTGTCCCATTTTTCCAGAGCTTCCACTTCTGTTGCCCTTCTTGTGTTGGAGGTTGTGAAGAGGTGGCACATTTTGGGCTTCACTTCCTCTGTGAGCCTGTTTTGGGCTCTGCCTCACATAGAAGCTGGCACTGGTAGCACTGCAGCAGCAGGGCATCTTTGCAGCTCAGTGTTCAGTCCCAGACCTGTGGCCTGCCTTTGCCAAGGGCTGAGCTCAGTAACTGACAGCTCACTACAGAGCTGGAGACAGCAGTGAGACCGTTTACCAGACATTCCTGGCTGAGCTGCATGTGTTATTTAAGTGCTCTTTTACCCTTCCAGATTGTGGATTTATCCTTCATGCTGCATTTTACCTTGTGGAAAAAATTACTTTTTCACTCTTAAATATTTTTCTCATTTTCCTGTAATGAAGAAGCATTCTCCCAAGAAGGCCACCAGAAAGTTCCTCAGGGCTGTTTGGCTAAGGAGAGTCTTTAATGGAGCAGTGCCTCCATGTGAATGCACGTCTGCAAGAAACATCAAACTTTATTTGGCCTCCATGAATCTGCTCTGACAATGCTATGACTAGCCACAGAGCTCTGACTGCTCCTCAAAGTGGTGTTTGGGTGCAGGGAGGCTGTGATGGAAGAGGAACAGATCAGAAAGGTTCACTGGGGAGAGGGGACTGATGGATTTCAGGAGAACACTGCTCTCTGCAGTCTCTGTACCTGCCTGGGTGAAACCTCAGCTTTGTTAGTGGTGCCTGTGGTGCAGAACTACCCACAGATTTAGAGATGTACCTTTAGCTGGATAATTTCGAACCACCTTCAGACCTTCTCACTCCCAAGGCTCATGCTGGGGCTTGTGTTGCCTTATGCACGTGAATGAAAGCACAGAGTTAATACAGAAAGAGTTAATGGGATTTTGGAGCAGAAACCAAGTCTTTCTGTATTGAAAACTCTGTAACAAGGACTACATCTGCTTCCATTGCTTTCCCGGTTTGAGGGAGAAAGCATTTTTAACTGCTTTCTTCTTGCATTTGTGAAATTTAAGAGGGGAGTAAAGAAATTTATTTCTAATGATCCCTCACTTTCTAACATTTGAGGGTCTTACTTGCATTTCCAAATACTGTGAAATAGGGACCCCTGGCAAGCAAGGCTTCATACAGACCGATGAAACACACCAGGGCAAGAGGCTGCCAAATTTATAATTTCCGCCTTAAAGCTGAAGCTGCAGCAACAGAAGCAAAAGGGAAATGTCTTGTGAGTTCTCCAGAGTCTCTGGAGATTCTTGCTTGAGAACTGATTCTTGCTCACTTGCCCACCCACCTCTGTAACCTGTCAAGATCCCTTTGGCTGGTCCCTCTTCCATTTTAGCAAGTGCCAAATCATTTGGGCACTGCTGGCTTAGTTAGCTATAAATAAATGTAGCAAGTGTTCTTGTTCGTGGCATTCCAGTAGTTTAAAAGACAAGATATCTGCTCCTCATCCCAGATAGTTCTTGTTGGGATAAAAACCTGGTTCTGGTTCCTTACTCATGCTCCTAAAAGCTGGAGGAGGCTTTCATATATGGTTTCGTTCATTCCTTTAGTCCCTTATAGTCAGAGAGCATCTGGCAAACAAAGTATCTCTACATACACTACGAATGGCGTTAAACGTTGATGAGTCAGGCAGGAGAACACTGTCTTCTGTCTACCTGCAGAGTGACTTGGAAGTGCTGCTGAGCTCAGAGCTGTGAGCAGAGGCTGGGCTTTTGCTCATTGGCAGAGACTTTGTGGGCACAGGCACCCATGTGGGATATGTCAGCGGAGAGCAATTTGAGCTTTGGCTGCTGAGATCAAACTCCCCTGGGCTTTCTGTTCTGGGCCTGGTGATGAGGAAATGCTGCCCAATCTCCTGGAGGGGCGTGCTTTGCTATTTGAAGTGGTCAAAATAGTCTTGCTGCAACTGAGCTTCCATGCAAGGCATTTTCCATACTCAGGTGTGGGGGTCTTGAGGCACATCTTCCTGGACAAAGTGCCCCTGCGTGCCAGGAACGATTTCTCTTCATCTTGCCGGCTCGTAGGTCAGAGAAGGAGAGCCTGCAATGCAGCCTGCTGGAGGCTCAGCAGCACGTGTCGGAGCTGGAGATCGCCAGGAGCCGTCTGGAAGGCCAAGTTCGCTCAACCACGCAGGCCAAGGCGGTGATCCTCGGTGAGAGCCTCGTGCGCTTTGTTTCTGGTGATCGTCCTGCCTGGTGCAGTTGCTCTGAAGCCAGCTCTGTCCGCAGGGCTTGCGAGGAGTGAAGGAGCTGGGGGCAGCTCCCTCCTTGCCTGAAAGTGAAAGGGCTTAAGGTCAGCAGAGTCCTCTGCTCGTGTAGTGTCTGACTGTTGCCGTTTGTCATGTTTGCAGAGCATGTGAAGGGCCTTCGGCGTGAGCTGCAAGCTGTAAGATCTTTCAGCAAGCAGCAATGCCAAGTGAGAGGAATGTTGAATTTGTCTTTACAAATGAGTTGTGGATCAGCCTGTAGATAAGGCTAGCACTGAGAGATAAAAGAAACAATGGGATAGATTCCACTGATTGATGAATGGAAAGAGATATTTGCCTTTACAAACAAACTGTAGGGCTGCTGATAAATGAAATTGGATATCGAAAGATGAAAGAAGCAACGGGGGGAAAACTATGAATTCTATAAGAATTAAAAATTAAAAGGGAGGGTTGTACATTAGAGGGGAATTTCAGGTATCAGGCGTTCCAAGAAGTCTGTGCCTCTCAAGTACCTAAGCCAATAGGGAAAGAGAGAGGGAAATGCAGCCGGGAAAATAGGATAAAAAGGAGGCTGCGTCCTCCAAAAATTTGAGAGATCCCAGGGGAATGTCCCATGGCCTCTCCCTTTATTCGAATAAAGCAAAAAGGACTCCTCTGTCTCCTTTTTGGACATAAACCTCTGGTATTTGTGGATTCATTTTCCTGACACCAAGCAATGGCTCAAGAGCTCCGCTGGGCAGAAGAGCAGTGCAGCAAGGCTCTCAGACTCTGGCAGTGTGCTCATGAAGAGGGAAAAAGGAAGCTCCTGCAAAAACTGGTAAGAAACAATACTGAGCTGAATTTTTCAGGCAAGCTTGGTGGGCTGGCTCAGCAGAAGAGCAGCCTGAGAATGTGGCATGGCCGCAAGCCTCTGCTGTAGGCCGCACATTCTGGGCCGGGCAGCAAGGGGCTTAGGGAGCTTGTATTTGAGAGACTGAGAAGCCCCAGAGGATGGTGCTGGGAGAAGAAATGCAGCCACGGTTTCAGGATGGGCATAAGCCAAGTAGCCCAGGAGGCTGGGTGTTTGCCACCCCAACGCATGGCAACGAAGGGGCGGGATCTTCCCCATATCCCCATACCATGCAGCAGACTGCTGACCTTGCTGCCACGTGCAGTCGCAGCAACTGGGTTCCTTGTTTTCTGTCCTTCCTCGGTGGACAGAGGTCTTCCCTTTGTGCTTGAAGCATATGCAACAGCATGCATGTTGCAGATGGTGGCCTGTTTAGGCCAGTTGTCTAGGGCAGCAGTAAATGGGGACCTGCTGCTGCCACCTGAGAATCTGGCTGAGGTCACAGGGTGAGGCAGGGTGGGGTGATGGTGATGTGGGCTTTGGCCATGGGCGCTGCCTGGCTGGGCATGAGCAGGCCCGGCTGTGCTGGGGCTGCTCATCTCAGCTGCCCTTGCTGGCACGGGGGCTGTCCTTGGGCAAGGCAGCTATTCCGGCAGGGTCTGGGAGCCATGCCGGCTGTTCCAGATTGCCAGGGGCTTCTGGAAAGTCCCGCTGCGGCTGCTCTCACCAAGGCCTTGCCTGGTCAGCCTGGCTTTTCTTTCTCATCCTCCTGGGCAGGCTCTGAGATTTTCTCTTCCCTGATGGGAGTGCAGGTGTTCCCAAGAGAAAATTCCCAATACTGACTCAGTGTTCCCTTTGCTTGTCCGATGTCCCATCTGCTGTCCCTGTCCAGGAGGGCTTCATGGCAGGGGAGGAAGAGACCAGGGGACAGCCTGGGAACATCGGCACCTGGAATCCCGCTGATTTAGTTCTATTTAGAGATGCACAGAGTTGCACTGAGATAGTTAGGACAAAAGGGATATTTACATATGTAGATTGATAAGTGTATCCATATATTGATATAAGTATTTAGCTGTAGTTCAAAGATGCATGTAGATATGTTGTTATGTAGATAACGTGTATATATATATATATATATATATATATATATATATGTGCAGCTATATGCATGTACACATGTAGTTATATATATAGTTCTGTCTCAAGATGTTTGTTGTTATATTCATTCATGGTAGATCTGTATTTAGTTCTCTTGGCATAAATACATTGTGTATTTGTATAATTCTATTGATGGGGCTGTATGGATTTTTATACTGGTACATTGATATTGAAATGTTTCTATGGAGTTTTGTTATGTATATTTTTTATATGTCTTGTTATATGTAATATGAAAAACTTAATACATATTTGCACTGTATATTGTTATGGCAATATATGTATTTATTTCTATGTACATATGTATGGAGTTGTATACGTCTGTCATTCTAGTTATTTTGGTTTAGGCCTGGGGTTATTTAGAGAGGGATAGTGATATTTCTGTACTTCTGTATAGGCTTTACAGTTGTAGTAATATGTAATAAATTATTAAACTTCAATTGATCTTTGTGAACGAGTGGCTTAGAGGTCTGAAATAATTTAATTTCTTAAACTGAGTTTGATATTTGTCTGTATTTACATAGCAGGATTGTAAGAATGAATTAGTTATTCAAACTTACATTGATATTTATATCTTTATACGTAGGCAGCTTGAGTGTAGCAATTTATAAGACATTTGATTTTTAGAGTGAAGTGGATTTTTATGTATTTGTACATGAGCCGTGCAAGTCTAACAGTCTGCAATAAATTAAATGCTTCAACTGAAAGAAGTGCACATTTGTGTTATCCAGAGCAATTAGCAGATGTAGGCATGATGATGTTGGAGGATTTTGGCCATGAAAATCTCCAGCCATGCCCAGCAGATCCCCAGCTGCCGTCAAGGTGGGCAATGAAACCGCAGATTTGGGATGGCAGCAGAGCCACTTGATAATAACTCACTGCAAAGGCCTGCTGAGAAAACATGACTCCACTGAGCACAGGACACCAACTAGGTGCCACCCACTGAGGAGAAATCCACACCCCATCCCACAGGGAGTTCTTTAGGAAGTGCTCCAAATTTTCCTCGGAACATCATCCTGCAGATCAGAACCAAAGAGGGCTCCTGAGCCAGCTCCCTGACTTCGGCAGCACTTAGGCAAATGATCTGGAGCCAGGGGAGGGTAACAATACCCTGTAACTGCTGCTGGGTAGGGATGTAGAAAGGGCCATTGACACAGGTGCAGAAATAGTCCAAAATCCAAAAGGATGGTGGAGAACGGGGAAGCAACAAGTTCTCGGAAGTGCTGAAAAGATGGAAGACTTTTTGTTGAAGTTCCCTGAAGGAACTCCCAGGGGAGTTGACGCTATGGTCAGCAGTACCAGGAGCCAGCAGGATTTCACTGGCTCTATTTCCAGGACACAGGCTGCAGTAGCCCCTGCTCCCACAAAGCCCTTCTCCACGGAGCCTGCAGGTAAAAGCAATCCCATTCCAAAGACAGACTTTACAGTTGAAGTCCACTGCCCTTGTGTTTAGGGAATTAATGACTCCTGTGCAAAAGCACTGGCAGGTAACCAGGGCTCTTTGAGGCAACTTTAGAGGGAAAGAGAGACCAGGCACTCATATGCCTGAAACTCCTCCAGCCTTCTAAGTTTGTAAGATTTCCTTAGGAGAGGAAAATGCAGTTGTTTCTGAAACCTTGGTGTCCAACACCTCCTCTTGGAGAAAAAAAGTTGGTAACAACCTTTTCTTTTTCATAATTTGTGTCTTCTGAAGAGGAGACAATGTGATGTACGGCTACCAGGAACACGAGGCATTGTGCGGAGCTGTGCATGTGCTCAGCAATGCAACACTTCCAGGGCACTTAGTAAGGACACAGCCAGCACTATTACTTTTCTACAGAGCAATAGAAAAGAAAAGTCTTTCAGAATATTGCTGGATGTTTGGCCTGACTGAAACCCGCAAGGTGGCACAGCATGTTGTATGTCTTTGACATTTCCGTGCAGCAAATGTTAAAAAGTAAGCATCTCTAAGCTCCTAAACGGCCTTCATACACACACAAAGAGAAAAATACCAGCAATTTATTTCCTCTGTTCATTCCTTGATCTTAACAGAAAACACCAAGTATGGCATCTCCTTGCACACAGCCACTCAGGGCCTTTGAACTGAGAGCAGCAGGGGGAGGCGCTGAGCGATGCAAAACATTTCCACCTGCTGCACCCTCCTTGCTGGGTGGAACAGAAGGAGATGGCCCATAAGCCCTCCAGGCAGTGGCTTAGAAAAAGATCCATGCAAATATTCTTCCAGCTTAGGAGAGTGAAGATGTACTGCTGTGCAAAACTTTTTGTCCACCCAGCAGTCAGCCTACAGGTGTCTGCATGCACACTCACGCACTGTCCTTGCTCTTGCCGGCATCTCTGGGCTGCTGTTTGCAGAGAATTAGGGTAAATTTAACTCGACAGACCTACGAATGGGTTGTCCCCAGCTTGTCCAAACATTAATCTCATCAGCCCATTTGAATGGAGTATTAGTGACTGAGCAGCCTTTCTTGTATCCAAGTTCATGCCTTCTCCTCAGGACAGAGAGGGATAGGGCTCATGAGAAATAAGGTTCTAAATGACAGGTTCCTCCCTGTCCCTCCCACTGCTGTCTGTCTGCAGAGCACCACACCAGCAGCAGAACCTCCTCTGGCTCGCTCTCCTCCTCCAGAGCCCAAAGGGGCAGCAAAGGACAACAAACGTCCATGGATTGCCAGTCCGGGGCCTGAGCATCCTGAACCTGTAAGTGGCAGCTTTGGTTGGTACAGTGCAAAGCTTTGGTGCAGTGCAGAGCTGCAGGTTTCTGGTCAGGCAGCACTTGCCCTTTGTGGCTGAAGATGCTGAGGGCTGGAGTCCTGCCATGAGCTGGCGCTTCAGCCCAGCCACTGACTGACACGTGGGAAATGGGATCTGAACTTTGACGTGCAGAGAGTGCTCGGGCAGCCCGCTCCTCTTTCCACCTGAGCGTCAGTGCAGAGGAACAGGTCGTCTCTTTTGCAGTTGCAGGAGCGCAGGGCTCGAGTTCTTGACGAATCTGGGATGCAAAGGGCCTTGTTAAGAAGGTCAAATGTAGGCTGCTAAGGGGGTCTATGGAGGTCTGATGCTCCGAGCCAGGAAGCCACCAACCTTTTGAGAGAGAAGGTCCCGCAAGGGACTGCCTTCTGAGGGGGTCTTCTGGCAGGTCTCCTAGCCGCCCAATAAACCTCGCCAAGCTGTGTGGCCTGTGGCCACAAGTGATCAGCTCTCAGTGAGATCACCTCAAGGATTTCAGCTTGAGACAGAAGCATCGTATGGCAATTCCAGAGATTCCTTTATTATCCAGCAGCTCTGTGAAGGGAGCCAGGGATGACAGCTCCCTGGAGAAGTGGGGGACAGCTGGGATTTTTATGGGGGAAAGCAAGGGTGGTACCAACGGGGAAAGACCAATGGGTTACAAAGGATTAATATGGGTACTAAGGCATGGAGGGATCACTTAAGCCTTTGGGAGGATAGCTCGCCAACGTAAGAGAAGATGTGCCAACCTAAGGAGCATCTTTCCAGGAGGGTTGAGATAAGCTGATCACAGCCCATTCAAGGGACATCCCATTCTAGGGACATCTGTCCAGGACAGGGCTGCAGGCAGAGCTGTGGCAGGCCCATTGGCCTCCACAGCCAAATGTGAGAAATGGATTTGTTAAGGATTTTGAAAGTTTGATTGAAACTTTACATGGTTTTGTACATTTGTATGTAAATTTTCAGATAAGGTATGTTGACTTAGAAAGGCAGTGGAATAGAGAAGATACTGTGGGGAGAGAGACTGAACTAGAAATAAGTTTTAATTGGATCCGGCCTGTTCTAGGAATCACTAACGATGAAATTTCCCCACTTATTAATTTATTGAGAGAAAACTATGACATCAGATCTCCCAGAACTTTTACACCTGAAGCTCAAAAAGCCCTTGAAAACGTCACTGAAGCTTTTAAAAAAAGACGAGCACACGGTTGTTCTCCAGAAGGGGCCTCTTTTCTTGCAGCGTTCGGAGAAAAAACTTTATGGTCTCATTTTTCAATGAGACTCTTCTGAAAAAGATCCTTTGTTAATCATAATCATAGTGGGCTTCCCTTCCTTATAGGTCTCCAGAACCAAGTTTTACAACCATGGAGATGACAGCCCAAATTCTAATTGGAGCCAGAACAATATTGCTAACTATGGCAGGTCAACATTTTGCAATTGTTTATTTACCTATGAAATGAGATTATCTTGATTGGGCTTTGCACAATTCAGAAGACCTGCAAATTACACTGTTAATAATTCAGGTGATTGTTCTATTCCTTACCCAGGCCACAAATTATTGCAAGCAAAACTAAGTTTTAGAGAAAAACCCATGCTAAATATAAAACCTTGGAGTGCTATAACTCTCTTCCTTGATGAATCAGGGAAGAAACACGAATCAGTTCTAGTATGGCAAAATCAAATGACCAAAACATGGGAGTGAGATGTCCAAATATGACAGGGCTCTCCTCAGATTGTTGGAATGGCTGCAGTTGTTAGGGTATTCCAGCTCTTTTCAGAACCTTGGAATTGGAATTACGGATTGATTTTACGTTGCTAGTATTGTTAAAAGAATAGAAGGATCAGTTTTAAAGAATGTTACAAATGAGACTCTGTATCATTGCCTTTCATGTCTTGATACAATTTTGCAAGAGAGAACTAACCCATACTTTGTCTCTCATATCAGGGCTCATTCCTCACTTCCCGGACTCCTGGCAGAAGGAAATGCAAGAGCAGACAAACTGACGATGGTTCTTTCAAACACTTTGCCAAACATTTTTGAACAAGCAAAACTGAGTCATGCCTTTTTCCCTCCAAATGCACAAGCACTTGTGCAAATGTTTCATGTCCCTAAAGGTCAAGCAAAAGCCATTACTGGTGCCTGCCCTGACTGTCAACTTGTGCAACCTCCTGTTTCTACAGGAGCTGTCAACCTAACAGGCTTGCAAAGCCTGCATCTATGGCAGACAGATATCACCAAATACCCATCTTTTGGGAAATTTAAAAATATTCCCGTGTCAGTAGACGCTTTTGCAGGTGCAGGTTTTGCCTCTGTCTGCACAGGAGAAACAGCCAATCATGCTTGTCTACATTTTCTACAAGCTTTTGCTTCATTAGGTGTGCCTCAAGATATACAGATAATGGGCCTGCATACACAGCTCAAAAATCGGCCACATTTGGAATGGACTGGGGTGTTTGTCACACTTTTGGAAGTCCCTACTCTCCTACAATTCTTGAAAGGGCACATCAAACACTAAAATGCAATTTAGATCAACAAAAGGAGGATCTAGGCCAAGCAACGCTCAGATGAGATGGAGTAAAGCTTTATATGTTCTCAAATTTTTAAATAGCTCCTTTGCAGAACACGGTCCACCAATTTTAGGCATTTTTCAAATAACACACAGGTAAAACTGAAAGAAAATCCTCCCGTTTTAATTAGAAACTCTGAGACAGGACAAATTGAAGGTCCATTACATTTAATATCATGGGGTAAAGAGTTTGCTTAGTTTCCACAAAGAGTTTCCACAGGTGCAGGACCTAAGTGGATTCCAGTAAAGAACACGAAGCCGTATCACGCACAAGAGCACCCTGACAATTCCACGAGCAGGCAACCGAGCATGCAGATGTGAGCCGCACATAGAGACTACGGTTCATGCCTGACCTGCCCTGCCCAACCTGCAAAAACTGCAAATCTCGAGTTTTATGTCAATGTTAAAACTCTAAAAATTGCTAGTATTGTAAAGCTCCTTTGGTAAGGCATGGAGCCTATCGTGCTAAAAAGCATCCCAAGGGATCCAAATTTGCAGAATTGAGTGTAAGCAAGTCAACAGCCCTTGAACAACTTTGGAAAAAACCAAAAGCCAAAGGTACCAGAAGATTTGCGTGGACATGGAATTACATGGAAAAGCCTTTTGGCAAGAGTAGCTGAAGAAAACTCTGGAGTTAGATTCAACAATATATTTGTACTTGTTAGTTTTGCTTGCCTGCTTTTGCAGTGCAGATATGCTTGTAGATCCACCAAAAACAAGTGTTTGGTTGCCTTAGCCAAGTCAGCAGGCTCAGTCACCATAAGTTTGACTAATTTGAGCCCAGACCAAGCCTTTGCAACCTGTTTGGTTGGTGTGCCAGTAGCAGCCAAAGAGTGGCCAATACGTAACCGTGGCAATTATTGGCATGATGTTGCCAACAAGACAAATCCTGTAGCCCATTGGTATCATTAAGCCCCTGATCTTCTTTGAACCTCAAGAATTGGAAATTCTTGGTTCTTTGAATTGAAGAGAGTTTTGTGCTGACTTTCAGTACCAGGGAGATCCGCAATGAAATGTTACTCCCCGTCATCCTGTGCACAGAAACTCAAGATTTTGGTGAAATTACACCACTCCTGTGCCCCGTAAGGGTAAGACTATTGATCTTGTAGAATTCCCACGGCAATTGGCAAAAAGATATTGGCTCATTTGTGGAGATAGAGCCTGGCAGGGCATTTCCTTAAAAATTAAAGGTGGCCCATGTAGCATCGGACAGCTCACTGTGATAGCACCTGGTGTTCAAAGGGCCATCAATAAAAAACGTAGAGGAAAAAGTTCTGCCCATCATTATGAAGAAAACTGGAATAGCAATTGTTAATCCTGGAGCCCTGCAAAACAAGTTACATCGGGTTTGTTTTTACCTCGACTTGCCTCAGCTGTAGCATTGAAACAACTGGATCGGTTGGGGTGTTGGTTGAGCAAAGAAATCAATGCTACTTCCATTGGAATTAGTGATACAATGACAGATGTTAGTGCTGTTAGACATGCAACCTTACAGAACAGAGCCGCCATCAATTTTCTCTTACTGGCACACGGACGTGGCTGTGAAGAATTTGGAGGGTTGTGTCGTATGAATTGGTTGGACCATTCAGAATCCATCCACAACCAGCTTCAAAATGGAAAGATTAGGCAAATCAAATCAAAACAGACTATGGATCCTGGTTAGACCATCAGTTTGAAGGATGGGACTTTACACCTTGGCTAAAGGACCTTTGCAAAAGAATGTAATATGTATTGACTGTTATAGTAGCAATATTAGAAATAGGGTTTGTGCTCTTCACTGTGTGCAGCGAATGATGAATAAGACTACCAAAGAAGTTTTTACAGTTCCAAGAAAGAGAGGGCGACGTGAGAAATGGATTTGTAAAGGATTCTCAAAGCCTGACTGAAAGCTCACACAGTCTCATACATCTGTATGCAAACTCTGAGAGAAAGTGTGCTGACTTAGAAAGGCCATGGAATAGAGAAGACATTGTTGAGAGAGAGATTGAACTAGAAACAAATTTCAAATGATGGTCTTGCAAAAAGACCAGATATTTGAAGAATTAGAACTGTGAAAGATGTATTGTGGCAAGACCACGTGGGGTAAAAGAAGAGGTGATTGCAGTTAGAAATATTAGCACCATTGTGTTGCAAAGCTAATGGGCTGATAAATATTTACAAGGTATTGTAACCAAGAAATAAGTTGGCTTTTAATAGAGCGACAGAGTTTTACATCTCTTTGGTTTCACTCTTCAATGAGACTGATAATGGAAGAAAATCTTCTTTCAAAAAAAGCCTCTCAGTTCCCCATCTCTATAGAGCGGGGATTTACCAACAGTCAAAAGCAATTCTGAGAAAAAAAATTACCCTTCCTACAGACGAAGACAACCAAGTCATTCGCTGCATTTCTCCTTTTCAAATTCTTTCAGTTGTCTACTCTCTTAGGTCATGCCTTTTGTGGTGCTTCCAATCAACTGGCTGTACTCTTGATTTGTACCAAAGCACAAGATGTAGAATCATCTGAACTGAACACAGAAACAAACTAGCTCTGTCAGACCATCCTTACGTTTCTAGGTCATTTTCAAAATGTACTTTAAGGTGTTTGAATCTGCATCAGAGATCTGCAGGACACCCTCAGCCCCCAGCTTCATCAGTGACCGGTTCTGCTGGGATTGGAAGCTGCCCACCAAATCCTCGCTGACTTCTGCAGCAGCAGCAGCAGCAGCAGCAGCAGCAGCAGCAGTAGCAGCAGTGCCTGCATCTGATCACTAAGTCTGGGGCTGGGCTGGACAAAGGATACTCACGGCACACTGTCCCTGAAGGAAGTGACTTTGGAAACAACCACCTGCCACTGCCCCCCGTTGTTTGCAGTAGGGTCACACCAGCCTGAGGCACCGGGCAGCCCTCAATGCCACCTGGGACAGATCCTGGCCTCTGAGGCCAAAGACAGGGAGGAACGTATTCTCCAGACTGAGCTTCCAAACTGAAAAAGCTGTGGTGAGCAGCCACTTCAGAGGGCAGAAAAATGAGGCTCTCCTGCGCTTTAGCTCTGCCATGCTGCTACACAGCCCTGGGGAGCAGCCGCCAAGAGAAGACAAGACAAGAGAAGGCACAGAATGAGCTACAAACCCAGTCAAGCACAGAGACGTTTCATGATTGCTGAGCCCCAGATGGTCCCCAAGGGTGGCATCACCCACCAGTTGTTCTCTGCTGACAAAGAGCAGGTCCGGCAGGTGCCTTCCCTCATTGGCCAGGCACCTCCCAGGCAGTTTCCTCTCCCCTCTCCTGTAGTGCCAGCAGAAGTGCCCATCTTCTTGGGTTCCACTTGCAGAGCCTCGCATCCGTTAGCCATGGCCACCTGGGAAGCGGGGAGCAGTCACAGAGGAGACATGACTGCTCCACTTGGCAGGAGGCAAAAGCCTCTGCGTGCACAGCTGTGTGCCTGTATCTCCACAGGATGCCCTGCTCTTCATTGGCTTTTGGCTGGACATGCAATTGCGCTTTCTTCCTCATGCAGAGGTCGCTCCATGGCTGGGCAAAACCTGGCCAGTGGGCGGTATTCCAAAGGCAGTGTAGGTTGGAGTTTATAGTGAAGGAAGGAGACCCTTCCCAATTCCCAAGCACACCAGAACACCCACAGGAGGGACTTTTCACCTTTAAGAAAGAATGGCCAATTCAGGAGTGAACGTAGAGCAGTATTGCGTGGGTGACAAGGAAGGGAATCTTACAACAGGCTTGGGGGTTTCTAGGATTTTTATTCTGAGCCTGGCTGCGAGCTGGCATTGGAGAAAGTAATGCTGAAGTGCTCCTGGTCATCTCCTCTCCTTCCTGCATTACTTTTCTGCAGAGATGACAGCAATCAGGCTGTCAGAAGAGGCTGGAGAGAGGCTCCACTAATTTGAGAAATGGATGCTGCCCAAAGGGGAAAAGAAAGAAAAGAAACCAATTTAAAAGAGATAAAGGAAAAAGGAACCATGATTTTCCAAACTGAGCCTCTAACAGGGTCAAGCTGGAGTCCTCTAGGGCCCAGAAACACAGACACAAGCGGCAGAGCGCAGATGGACTCAGCTCTGGCTTGCAGGAAGAGCAGTGTCTGCCTTAGCGTGCCCCACCTCCTGTCTTGGCATCTTCCTCCACAGCAGGAGCAGCCAAGGAAGTGGCCCACTCGCCAGCTCCCTGTCTGCCACAAAACCTGGCAGCAAATCTGCAGCAATTCTTATCTACTTGAGTGGGCCAGGCAGCACATGGCACTGGCACAAATCCTGCTCAGCTGTCCCTCTTTGGCTGGCAGAGTCCTCTAAGAGTGGGGCACGAGGGACAAGCTAGGTGCCCTCAGATGCTCACAGTCAGCCCCCCACCGTCCCCTCCTTCCCACAGAGTAATCTAGAACCGCTTGGCAGGGACTGCTTCTGCTGTGCTCTTCAAGCCCCACTGCAGGCCTTCAGTCCCAGCACTACAATACTTCAGTTCCTCTGCTACCACGTAAACCTGAATACACAAGCCGAGAGCAAACGAGGGCCTCGAAAATGACCAAAAGGTAGAAGCTCTCCTCTGAGGAATGGCTGTGAGAATTGGCTTTGTTTAGCCTGCATCTCTGAGCAGAGTCAACTGCAAGAGGACAAGGGGGAATGCTCTCAAGCTAAAAGTGAGTCAATTCCCATTGGCTCTATGGAAGAAGCTCTTGAGCAGGAGAGTGCTGAAATGCTGGCACAGGTTACCCAGAGAGCTGGGAGGTGCCCCACACTTGGCAACATTCAAGGACCTGTTGGATGGGACTCTGAGCAACCTGATCTACTTGAAGATGTCCTTGCCAGTGGCAGAGGGTTTGGACTAAATGCCCTTCACTTGTCCCTTCTAAGCTCAACAGAGTCTTGGAACTTATTTGGATTTCATTTGAAATGCACCCAGACAGGAGATTACTGTGGGGCTGCCCAACTGATGCCCTGGAGTCTGGCCAAGGAGCAAAGCCTGACAGGGAACAGCTATTTGGCCTGCAGCCACTTTGCGTTGTACCTGCAGAAGTTCCTCGGCAGAGCCTCGCCTGTCCACATCCATCTGCAGGCAGCAGCCCAGAAATTCACACAAGCCAGAGGGTAGCCTGAGCTTGTGCAGATCTGGTGCCCCTCGCTTGCCTATCAGATATTTAGCCTGAAGTTAAAGGAAACATGAGACTCCGCGTGAACTTTCCATATCCTTAAGTGCTCAGCTAGACCCAATATTTTAAGCTGCAGTCTGCAGTGGCAATTTCTTGCCTAGCAGACGCTTAGAGATGAGCCTTCCCTCCCAGAAGAAAAAAGGCCTTAGTGCAGCCCCAGCTATTCCAACCTTCAGCAGGTCTTGCCTTGGAAGTTTATGTGGGCCCCAGGGACATGTTTACAAGTGGGCCTTGCTGGAAGGAGTTCAAGCTGTGGGAATGGGATTTTGTCTAATGATGATGGACCAGAAGGACACCAGTGTTTGAGCATATTTCCACCTTACCTTTTCCCTGGTTTTCCAACTATAAGGAGCCCTTCCTTTGGCCATTTCTATTCCCACAATGCCAAGGGACCAGGTGTCCACTTTGGGGCCATATGGCTCTCCTCTCACCACCTCGGGTGCCATCCAGCAGGTGGTCCCGACCATCGACCTCCGTTTGCTTTGCTCACGGATGAGCACAGCACAGAGGCCAAAATCAGCTGAGGAGAAAAACAAACACTGCTTCAGGTAGGAAACCAAGGAAAAGAGCTCCTCACTCTAAGTCTCAGAATGCAGTGCTGAATCGAGCTGCAAAAGCAGCTGTGCTCCCTTTCCTCAGGGCTGCAGCCAAGCACATTGTCAATTGAGCACTTAAATCCCACCCCCAGGATTCACAACGTGGCTCTTCCTCATTCACCTGAAGGTTTCCACTGTAACTCCCTCCTTCTGGAAGGAGCGCACACAAACCAAAGCCACTCTTGACACCTTCTTTCCTCTCTAGACCTCTCAGCACCTTGCAGCTGTGGCCTGAGCTTGCAGGAGTGCACTGTCACCAGCACCACTGCTGGGCGCTTGGCAGCCACTCAAAAGCAGCCCCGCACTGCCTTCCCGGAGCGCAGGGCCTGACCAGGAACACCCACCCAATCTGACGGAGCCATCCCGGCCCAGAAGGATGTTGCTGCTTTTGATGTCCCTGTGGATCACCTGGTTGGCATGGAGGAAAGCCAGGCCTTGCAGGCACTGAGGGAGAAAAAAGAAACAGGAGGACAAAAGTTAGCCTGGTCTGATTTCATCACATGCTTTAAAGGAAATTGCTCCTGAAGATTGACAGATCTCACAGGAACAGTGAGTGGTGGCAAGAGGAAGAGCATGCTGCTGCAACCCTAGGAGAGCAGGATCTCTCCAAGGGAGGGCATATTCATTGCTGAGGGGAAAACATTAGTCGCTGCAGGACACTGTCCCCTACAAAGCCAGTTGGAACGACTGCTGCTGCAGCGGATCCGCTCTCCCCATCCGGAGGACAAAGAGTGGTTTTCCAAAAGAGGAAAAAGGCCCTGCCTCGGGTGCCAAGGGGATCACTGTCGGGCAAGAGACTGGAGGACAAGGGTGAAAGCGGCTCATTTGTCAGTTTTCAGCAGCAAGCACCATGGTGGGTGCCGTGCCATCCTTTGAAGCTGAGACCTGTGACAGGTGAGTCTGTCTTTGGCAATGCTGTTGGTTTTCAACTGGGATATCCAGCACCTTTCTGCATTGTCTTCTTTGCACTTACAGGCAGAAAATGAAAATGAGAAAGAGACAGAGAATTCAACAATGGTAGATAAAAATAAAGAACAGACTAGAGTAAGGGCAGGGACACTGGCAGGCAATGCAGTGCAGATGCTCGCTCTTCTCTGAAGCGTAAGAGCAGCACAAAGAGAAAGCTCTGAACATGCAATCACGCACTTAGCAGTGCTGTCAAAGGACGAGCCTGTGCAGGCCATCCAAAGCACAAGCAGGATCCCTTACCTCCCGACAGACAGTTGCGATGTGTCCTACAAGCATCCTTTTCTTGATGAGGACGTTAGCTAAAGATCCTCCATCCATGTACTCCAGCACCAGCCAGACAGCCCCATTGGCAAGGTAGCTGGAAGATGAAAACAACAGGGCGGGGCGGAATGCGCACAGTTAAATTGCTGTACGGAAGAAAAGCCTACAGTCGAGTTTTGTTTCCAGGTCACTGCTAAGTGAAGATGGAATAAAATGAGGACACACTCCACCTCGACTGTCCAGTGCTTGCAGTCTGTGCCGTCTAAACGAGGAAGGCACATTGGCACAGAAGGAGACGGCTTAGGGGGCAAGCAGGGGAAGAAGGCAGTTCTGTGATGGCAAAGATCAATCTGCAAGCGGACACATCCCAGCAGCTGCTTCATCATCTTCATACACAAATTCCATCCACCATTAACCTCAGCAACAAGGAGACACAGTTTTCACAGCTTTTACCCAGGGCACGTGGGTGTGCAGCACTGCGGACACCCTTTGGAAAACCTTGCCTAAAGGACAGTCACAAACGGGAAAAACAATTTCAAACCTGGCAAAGGATGTGTCTCCTAGCCTCGTCTTTTGGCATGCAAGGCAATGGAAAATACTGGGAACACCACAAGGGGAATCATTTCTGTGATGCTTCCTCAGCACTCCTCCTCTGACACTTGGAAAAAAATCATGCTCCAAAACAGCAAAAGAACATGCAGCCAGTGAACGTACAGGCTGCTGCTGGCTCAGTAAGAGAGCCAGGCTTCCGAGAAGCATCTTCCAGCAGTCTCTGCCAGGAACCATGAATGCGGACAAAATGTCGTCTCCTCCCATGACTCGTACAGGAGTGGATGGATGTTAACAGAAAGATCAATTTTCTGCCAGTGACTGAAGAGCTTTTAAACCTCTGCCTTGCAGGTATGGAAACGAACATTCCCAGAAAAAGACCAGAACTACTTGCCTTTCTAGGTAGGTAACAATATTGGGGTTCTTCTTTTCCCTTATGACCAGGAGTTCTCTCAACGCCTGCTCGCAGCCCTGGTGCTGGAGATCAATTTGCTTCACGGCCACCTACAACCACGTTGAAAGCCGTTAGGAACAGACATGAGAGCCTCTTTCTCTGCCCGCTCGTGGGCCAGGACGCCTTGTCACCTCGGTTCAAAGGGACTCCAACCATCAACCACACAGCACCAACAACACTCTTCTGCACACACACGCTTCTCAAATGGCCTTTGTTTATCACCACTATTAGCATTTACACACGCTTTGCTAGCCAAAAGCAATTTTGCTCACCTTTGCTCTTTGCTCTGTTGTGAAAAGAAATTGAAACGGATGAAAATACATTCACATTTCTAGGGGCTTTGACCAGCGATTCAGAAGCTGCTGCTATTCTTGATTGTATGCCAAAGTAAATACACACATACATTACAGAGAAAATGCTGTCAAAAGAAGAACTCCAAGGGGACTCCAAGTTACAATCCCAGCCCATCCTAACTTCTTTGGTTTGGATTTTGCATCTCTGAAGAACCTTCTCGAACATGCTTTAGACTTTTCACCATTTAGTGGGTGTGAAAATGAAGAATCCTTTCTGTGGTACACCATGCATAACACCCCAGGTTATAAGCAGGGTTTAGGGCTTTTGGACACCTTGTAGACCTCCCTGCAAGTGCCGTTCCTGAGCGCAGCACTGCAGGTGGATAAAGGAATTACCAGGAAGATGGAGTTATGTTTGCTAAGAGCCAGAAAGGAGAATTGAGGATTCTGAACTTTTAGCCCCAAAGAGCGCTGTGACTCTCCCAGACACCACCACTTGTACTGTTCAGTACAAATAGCATCTCTGTAATGGGATGTCCCCGACACAGGACCAACACAAGGCTGTATTATTTAAGTCTCTACATAAACTTCTTCTCATTGATCTCTGTGTGTGTGCTTTCGTGTGCTTGCGTGTGTGTGTGTGTGTGTGTGTACACCAGAATCTGTAGGGCTGAAACACAAAACTGCCCTCCAGACAAGATGTCTCTTTCTTTAGGTCTTGCATTATGTTTGAAACCAGAACCACCTGATGGAAAACAATGGGATATGCTATCTGTGTCTGAACCTGGGCTTAAGAGGAATTGGACCAGAATGTTGGCTCTTGCCAGGAGCTAATCTGTGCATATTTATCCTGCAAATCCGAGGAGCTGTGTCCTTCTCTGAAAGACACCACTGCCGTGCTTGCATTCCCTCAGGTAGGTAGGAAGGACAACATCTGTCCCAATGCATTTTGGGACAGCCAAAATGCGGGACATTTCTGTGGGACGGCCTTTGCAGCAAAGGCAGGCAGCCCAAAGTTCTGGCCACAGATAACATCACAAGGGAAAGCGCTCAAGAACTGCAAAATCTTCCCGGGCTGTTGGCACTTACCGCTCGTCCTGTGGCAGCATCGAAGGCCTTGTAAACTGTTCCAAAACCCCTAGAAAGAGAACAGCAGCAAGAACAGAGAAGCTGTTCAGTGCTGAGGAGCAAAAGGCAGCCCAGGCAGGAGCTCTCTGCTGCCTGCGGCGCCTCTCAAACAACAGGCTTCATCTACTCTTCAGCCAATAGCACAGCAGCCCAGCAGCCCTCTGCCGTGCAGCGTGCCCAAGAGATAGGCTGGATCCAACAGGAAGGAAAAGGACTGCAACAAATCCCAAATGTAGACACTAGATTATGGAGGCAGGGCTTTTCCTTGCCTTTTCTTTTTGTGTCTGTGCATGTGTCGTGCATTTCCTGGCATTGAAATACACAGTCCTGCTGGGCCTTCTCACCACTCTCTTTTGATTCCATCTACAAAACTCAGGCAACACCGTGCAGCCTGTCTTATTTTCCTGACCACTGAATATTGCTTTCCACAAAATAGTGGATAGAAATGCTACTGAGAGCTGTTATCTGACAGCTATCAGGTGGCAAGCCGCTCTCTCCGTTTTTTCTTCCTCCATTAGTGCGGCCCTAATACCTTGATTCATACAAAACCATGTCTCCTAGGAAAATAAGCCAACTGCTGCCACACACTTGAGGGGCAGGAGGGCTTCCAGGTCGTGCTCCTTGAGGCAGGCAAGACAATGTCAGCATCCAGTTAGCTTTGATGATGCCCAGTGATCGGTACTGAGACAGGGACAATCTAAAGCCACGGTCTGAAGATGCTTGCAGCTTGCCTGACTTCCCACTTGATATTACACCAGCAAAATACCTGGCCCACGGTTCTGTAGAAGTAAACGTGGCCGCACTCACCCACTGCCAATAAGTTCCCATCCGGTGTATTTCTTTTCTAAATTTCCCATGCTCACAACATGCCCTGAAAGAAACAAAATGCAAGAAGCAAACTTTAAAACAGAGATACTGACTTCCAGGCGATCTGAAACTCAGCTCCACTCGCTGCGGCTCCAAGCAATTCACGGCCAGCTGGCTAACGACCATGGCAACGAGGACCACAACAACAGCCCCAGCTGCCAGACAGGCAGCTCTGTAGCACACGTGGCCTGCACCGAGTCAGCTTCTCCACACTCCTTTGAAGGGTTACCTTGAGAGGAAACTAAGCTCTCGGAGACACCAGCAGAGCAAACAGAGATCAGCAAATCAGAGCAAACAGAGATGTGAAAAGAACAGGCAGCAAGGTAAGTGGTTGTCATCTACAAACGGGAAGGAGAGCTGAACCATCATGACCCTTCCTTTTCTTGGGAATAGACACTCTCTTGTGAGATTCAACAATGTCATCCTTCCAAAGATTAAATGCACCCTGGGATGTGGGATGGATTTTTATGGCCAGCTACTTTTAGCAGAGCAGAAAGAATATTGCAGAGTGCTTTCCAGGAGAGGAGGGGGCCTTCTCTAGCTCTCAGCAGTTTGCCTAAAAAATGCCTTGACCTTTTTAGAGAACAGCAGCTCCTGTTACATCCAAGGGCAACGGCTGTAAGAATGAGGACCCTCTTCATTTATGAGCAGGCTAAGTTCTGAAGACAATTTTGCCCATTCCCCCTGTAGTGAAGAACTACACAGCTCGTCTTCAGCCTCAGGTGCAGCAGTCGCTGGCACTGGACTCGGCCCCTTGAACACCGCCCACGTGCCCCAGCATCCCAAATGGGCACAGCTAAGACAGGTAACAAGGACGGTGCCGCTCCTCAGGCGCTGCCGTGACACAGACAGCTGCCCAAATGAGATGCTGATCTTTTCACCAGTCCAGGCAAAGCTGCAGCAATGGGCTGGCAGCTGAAATCGCACAGCTAAGGAAGGCTCCAGCCTCTGCAGTCACACCGGCCATCATTGGCAGGGCAGGTATGACAAAAAGGTTGACAAAGCCCACAAATGGACACTGACAACCACTGTGAAGAAGCCCGAGCCAGAGTGAGTCCTGTTACGAGTTGTTGACCCCACTCAAGACAGAACATGATCGTCTTTGAGTTCAGACACACGGAGGAAGAGATCGATCCACCTTTTGTCCCAACGGTTGATGGCAGACGCTGGGTAAACTGGGCTCTGTTCTGTACCTGACCACTTATTCTCTGACAGCACTGCACCGGCAGCTATTACCAGTTCCAAGAAGCAACTCTTCAGTTGCTTTTACTGCAGAGTCACCAAGGCCTGAGTGTGCTTTCCTAGACTATGATCTGTGCTGGCATTGAGGCTGGTGCTTAGTATTCCAAGAGTATTTGCCGCCTGGGCTTTAGCCATGACAAAGTGCCCTGGGCCGGAGGAGCACGCAGCAGAGGGGCTGCAGGCTTGCTCCTGAGAATTGCCTGCAGGGCAGTTTTATCTGACCGTGCCACATAGATGTGTCTCTCTGATGCATTTCCTAAGCATACAACTATGATATCAAAGGAGGACCTTTTGATATGTAAAAAAATGTATCCTGTTTTTCTTCTTTTGGTGCACTTTGCAAAGACCTCTTCCTCTCCGATTCCTAGGGATTGTTCTAAGAATATATTTTTTTATCTCTTGGGCCGTACTGAAATATGCTCTTCCTCTGTTTTTTTCTGCTCTGGCCTGATGTTCTTTTCAAGGAGGTCGGGCTAACCAAAATGTAGAATTCCTATCAAAATGAACTGTAAAAGGAATTGTAGAAGTACTTACAGTCACAAAACCAGCAGCAGTATGAAAGCAGCCCCACAGCCCATCAATTCCTCTGAAGTGCTTTGTCTCCAATGACTGGTGACAAGTCAGGACTTTCAGGGCCATAGAGGAAGCCAACTATTCTGATCAATTTGCCCAGACTAGCACACACACATTCCTTGGGCCATTTGCTGTGGTGCAGCCTTCTGCTGCTCGGGAAACACTCCCCGCTTTTGCCTTTACTGCACAGGGAAGCTCAGGCAAAGGCCACCCACTCCCAGCTGCCCTCAAAGGCAAAAGAAATGTCCCAAGTGCTCCCGGGCTGCCTTCAAGCACGCCAACAGCTTCTGTAGGGAGTCCAAAATGTCTGTCTGACACCAAAGTGAAGAGGAACACGTGGTCCAGCACATGCTGAGGCACACACACAACACACTGCTCGATCGCACAAGAAATGCACAGGACGTACTTAGCAGCTCCAGGCACTGCTCCTCTCTCTCCTGGCGCAGCTGCTCTGACTCCTGGCTTGAACTGGGCGAACTGCTGGTGCTCAGGTTTTCAGGCTGCGGAGAGGAGGCTTCATTGGAAGATGCTGCTGCAGCGGCAGCTTCAATGGCACGGCCCACATCCACCTGGGACAAGAAGTTTGCTTGTGTCAGAAAGGTGGCTGGCAGAGATGCCCCAGGCAGCGCATTTCAGAGGCAAGCCCTTAGGAACAGCATGTGTGTTAGGCTGCAAGCTGAGCTGTCAACTCTTGCACCTCAAGTTAAACCCCACCAAGCGGCCAGAGACTGCGGCTTGTCACAGCCAGCCGTGTTAGAGACTGTGAAAGGGAAAGAACAACTTTAAATTGCACTCCGTTCTGAGGTCTGCATTCACCATGGACAGGGACAACTCGTTCAGAATCTGTCTGGGTCACCATGTTCACCCGAAGAAAGCCCTCAAAAGACAAAGCGAGCACTAAGAGGCCAGCCAAAACACATTCAGAGAATTGCTGGCCACTGGCCAAACACTAGTACTGCTGGCCAGGCCAGCAGCTGAGGTTCAGCGGCCCAGCAAGTGTCCTTCTGATCAGCTGTGATGGAGACCACAGAGCATGGCAGCCAGACGCACTGTCCTCACCCACCTGCTGCTTTGCGGGGGAAAGGTGAGAAGAGGAGAGCACCCTTGTTGCATGACTGCAATGCCCACTGCCCCTTCTTCACTCACCTGCTTTTCTTCAGCCAGCCTGTGCTGCAGCTGCATCTCTTGCATCTTTTCTTTTTCTTTTTTGTGCCTCTTCTCCATTGCCTTCATCTTCCTTTGAGCATCCTGCAGCTCTGCCTTGATATTCTGTCAAGAAAAATCTTACTGGCACCTGCCATCACGCTCAAGTTTCTCCTTTTCCAGTCTCAAGAGCACTTCCATTCAGCCACGTACTTCTACTCCTCTAGCCAGCCCTAACCCTTCCACCCTAACTCTTCTTCCTAGTGCTCACCGCTGGAGCCTGCCAGGCTCTGTGCTTCCAGTGCCTGCACTAGGCCTTGCCCCTCCTTTCCCGAGATCTCCAGTTCTTGCCCCTGTTACTGCCCTTCCCTCTGCTACCTGGCTAGTCAGGCTCAGCTGCCCATTCGCTTGCTCCTCCTCCAGCTCCAGCCTCAGGTACTCTGCCTGCTGCTGGCTTTGCTTTAGCTTTTGCTGCAGCTGGCGTACCTTGCAGAAGAGCTGGACTTTCTGGCGCTGGAGCTACACAGAAACAAAGAGAAGACGGCTTTAAACTTGCCACACCACCTGTGTGGCAGCCAAGACTGATGTGCTCACGCTTTCCAAAAGCATTTTGTTCTCCCTCTCCTGTTTATAGAGGGCCAGCTAAGAGACAATGCCACCCAGACGGTGTCCAGAGAAGCAGTGCCCATTTGCCTCTTGACTGGCTCTGCTTTGTAGCTTCTCTTATTCAGGTTGCATGATGGCAACTTCCTGCTTCATCTTCAGCAGCCTTTTCTCCTGCTCCCTCTGTACCTCTGCCAGGGACTTTTCCTGTTGCTCCAGCAGCTCCTGTGCCTCCAGACGCTGTTGTGCTAGCTCGCTCTCCTGACGAGAGGAAGAAGACACTTCCAGTGAAGTCCCAGCCAAGCTCCCCAAAGAAAGCAACGGAAGTTTCATCCCTCCCACAGCCGCCCACCTGAAGAGTGCACAGTGGTGACTTTGTGCCCTCCAGCACTCGTGTCTCCCAACAAGAAACTTAGGAGGAGGGTCAGCAGCTGGAAGGAAAGGAGATGCCACCTTCCTTCCCTACTCTGTTGGCTGCCAATTCCCTGGCCCATCTCTCCTCAGGATTTCTGTTCTCAGAGGCTCTCTGCTCAAAGTCCCCGTGTCCTTTGATCAAGGAAAAGCTGCAGGTTCGCTGCAGGCCGAGGAGGAGGCCAGCACCCCGAGGCCCTAGTCGCAAGTCATGCCACCAGCTGAAATGCCAGCAACATGAGGCCTGTTGCATATGCTCCAAGCACAAAGGGAAGACCTCTGTCCACCGAGGAAGCACAGAAAACAAGGAACCTAGTTGCTGCGACTGCACTTGGCAGCAAGGTCAGCAGTCTGCTGCATGGTATGGGGATATGGGGAAGATCCCGCCCCTTCGTTGCCATGCGTTGGGGTGGCAAACACCCAGCCTCCTGGGCTACTTGGCTTATGCCCATCCTGAAACCGTGGCTGCATTTCTTCTCCCAGCACCATCCTCTGGGGCTTCTCAGTCTCTCAAATACAAGCTCCCTAAGCCCCTTGCTGCCCGGCCCAGAATGTGCGGCCTACAGCAGAGGCTTGCGGCCATGCCACATTCTCAGGCTGCTCTTCTGCTGAGCCAGCCCACCAAGCTTGCCTGAAAAATTCAGCTCAGTATTGTTTCTTACCAGTTTTTGCAGGAGCTTCCTTTTTCCCTCTTCATGAGCACACTGCCAGAGTCTGAGAGCCTTGCTGCACTGCTCTTCTGCCCAGCGGAGCTCTTGAGCCATTGCTTGGCATTGCTGCTTGCTGAAAGATCTTACAGCTTGCAGCTCACGCCGAAGGCCCTTCACATGCTCTGCAAACATGACAAACGGCAACAGTCAGACACTACACGAGCAGAGGACTCTGCTGACCTTAAGCCCTTTCACTTTCAGGCAAGGAGGGAGCTGCCCCCAGCTCCTTCACTCCTCGCAAGCCCTGCGGACAGAGCTGGCTTCAGAGCAACTGCACCAGGCAGGACGATCACCAGAAACAAAGCGCACGAGGCTCTCACCGAGGATCACCGCCTTGGCCTGCGTGGTTGAGCGAACTTGGCCTTCCAGACGGCTCCTGGCGATCTCCAGCTCCGACACGTGCTGCTGAGCCTCCAGCAGGCTGCACTGCAGGCTCTCCTTCTCTGACCTACGAGCCGGCAAGATGAAGAGAAATCGTTCCTGGCACGCAGGGGCACTTTGTCCAGGAAGATGTGCCTCAAGACCCCCACACCTGAGTATGGAAAATGCCTTGCATGGAAGCTCAGTTGCAGCAAGACTATTTTGACCACTTCAAATAGCAAAGCACGCCCCTCCAGGAGATTGGGCAGCCTTTCCTCATCACCAGGCCCAGAACAGAAAGCCCAGGGGAGTTTGATCTCAGCAGCCAAAGCTCAAATTGCTCTCGGCTGACATATCCCACATGGGTGCCTGTGCCCACAAAGTCTCTGCCAATGAGCAAAAGCCCAGCCTCTGCTCACAGCTCTGAGCTCAGCAGCACTTCCAAGTCACTCTGCAGGTAGACAGAAGACAGTGTTCTCCTGCCTGACTCATCAACGTTTAACGCCATTCGTAGTGTATGTAGAGATACTTTGTTTGCCAGATGCTCTCTGACTAAAAGGGACTAAAGGAATGCACCGAACAATAGAGTGAAACCTCCAGCCTCTAGCAGCATGAGTAAGGAACCAGAACCAGGTTTCTATCCCAACAAGAACTATCTGGGATGAGGAGCAGATATCTTGTCTTTTAAACTACTGGAATGCCACGAAGCCAGAACACTTGCTACATTTGTTTATGGCTAACTAAGCCAGCAGTGCCCAAATGATTTGGCACTTGCTAAAATGGAAGAGGGACCGGCCAAAGGGATCTTGACAGGTTACAGAGGTGGGTGGGCAAGTGAGCAAGAATCAGTTCTCAAGCAAGAATCCTCGGAGACTCTTCAGGAGTTTCAAGACCTTTCCCTTCTTCTGTTGCTGCTTCTACTGCTCTTGCTGCTGCTGCTGCTTGTAAGCACCTGTAGGTCCTGCCCCACACTTCACAAGAGTTAGCTCAGAAGTGTCTCAAGATTTTCACCATGATGCTTCAGCGAGAGTGTCAGCATCCTGCTCATTAAATTCAGATGTAAGAGCCTTCAATTCTGAAAATCCCCTATCAAACTACTTGGCAAGGAAAGACTGAAGTACAGATGCACCGAAGGAGAAGCCAAAAGCAGAGGGAGATTAATTTCTGGTTTCAGCAAACATCTGCAGCGTTTCCCTGGTACTCAGTTCAGTGCCAAGTTGGCCTGCTTTGCATTTGTCACGGGAATGTGAGAAGGTTCCCAAGCCAGCACCCGAATGAGCTTTGAGAGCTTGAGCGGTCAGAAAAATAACATTCGGGTCCTTTTCTTTTCTCTCATGTCTCCTCACCTGCCTGTCTGAGAAACATTTGGAGAGCACGCTGGAGGCAATAAATCCTGACATACGCTTAGCTCCTTTGTAATTACAGGCCTTCAATAATGTCCCACCCAGGGTCTCCTCCTGCCTTTACCTGGCCTCTACCAGCTGCTCAGAAAGGTCTCGTAGGTCCCGCTCAGTGGCTGCCAGTCGGGCTCCCAGGGCGGCGTTCTCTTGTGCCAGCACCGCCTTGTCTCTGCACACCTGGGACAGTACGTGCCCTTGGCGAGACAACTCCTGGAGCAGCCTCTCCAGAACCCTGGGGGCTGGCTGCTGCGGGCGGCAACCCTGGAAGCAGGGGGCACCATTTCTTTGTAGAGGAACAGCAACAGCGCAGTTTCGGTCTTTGCTTACCGCCAGAAGCAGCATGAGGGGCAGTCTTGCTAGGACAACTCCCTCTCCCACTGGTGCTGCCTAGGCATAAGGTGAGCATACCTTTGGCAATGCCAGAGGAACCTCTTCCTTAATCTGATCTCTCTGACGCTGTGGTTCCTCTGCTGGCTCTGCCACCACTTCAAATGCCCTCTCTGGTGAGGAGTGCCGCTTTCTCTCAAATGTGGCCATCTCCTTCCATCTGCAAAAAGGGGACAGATGAGCAAACCGTTAAGAGCAACCCAGTCTCCTTGCAAACAGACAGCTACGTACGATGTCCCACATGGGCCACTCTCAGCGACTTGCAAAAGCCCTCTAGTTCTACCTCAAGAGAATGCTGCAATTCCCTCCCTAGACCAGCATCTCTCTTTGTCACTTGTGCAGGTGACAGAGTCTCCAGGGAGAAAGTCAAACAAGCTTCCAGAAGCCACAAAGCCTTTCCTTCTCCTTAAGCTTCTCTCAGCTTAACAGCTTCCTGCCTGCTAGGTCTTACACTCCTCTCTGATACAGCGGATACTGGACTTGCAAAAGTTCTTCTTTGGCTAAGACATCCTTGGTAAGTCTAGATGAGTACTGCCACAATTACTCTTGCTTTCAATAGCACAACAAGTAAAGAGCCCGCAAGCTATAGCTTGGGGAGGAGGTGGGTGTGAATTTCCAATCCAATTATCAAAAGATCCCAAGATGCTTTAGGCTGGCAGGGCCCCCAGGAAGCTTCTAGCCCAGTCTTCAGCTCCAAGCACTTGGGGTCAGCTATGGCATCTGGACAGGCTGCTCAAGGCTCTATCCAGTGGAGACTATCAAATTTCCAGAGGTGGGATCTGCACAAGCTCTCTGGCGAGATGGTTGCTGCATTATTGCCTTTGTGGTTCAATAATTCTCCTGAATTATTCTGACTAATTCTCCAGCCTGAACCTTCCTTGCTTCTACCGTGGTTCAGTTCAGAATGCTTTTTGTCAAGGTTCCAGAAGCGAGTCCCAGGAGGCAGCTTTGCTGTAGGTCAGTCAGCAGCCAGACCTGAACACGGGCTGCCTTCCCCTCTCTGTGCTGAGCAAGTCAAACGATGAGAAAGCCAAATCTGTTCTTTGGCACTGGGCCTCCTAAAGCCCAGCAATGCCCACTCCTGCTCAGACAAAGTGAGAAACTTTAGCGCACACCTGAACTCCCGGGCACTGAGCACTCTCTCCATTCTGTCCTGCCGCTCCGCCTCTCCTGCCTTGGCCGAGGAGTCCTGACCAGCAAGAAGCTCTCCTGTTGAGGCCTGCAAGGAGTGGGCAGGGAAAAAGCACAAGCAAGAAATAAGGAGCAGGGAAGTTTGCTGCTGAGAGCTGGGAGAAGCAGCAAGGGCACACGTGGCTCACCAGAACGTGAAAGGTGCTGTGTGGGGGATGTTGACAGCAGTAACTAAAGAACTCTTGAGTTGCTATGGAAGCACCTGAATAGAAGCAGGGAACACTACCCTGCTCAGCTCTGGTCAACTGGCTTCCCCTCAGGATTTCAAGCATTAGGGAGCAGCCAGTAGGGACTGCATTCCAGCCCTTCAGAGACAGACCTTGTCTCTGCCATGCAGAGCTGCTCAGGATTCTTCTCAGTAAACTCGGGTCAGAGTGTCAGAGTGAAGGGTGTCAGCAAAGCAGTGACTGTAGCTACCTAGACAGCGCCTTGGAGAGGGGCAGCTCCCTGCAGGCAACAATGGCTCCTCTGTACCCCACAAGGCTGTGAACTGTTTCTTGGGACTGCTCTCTACACTGACAACAGCGAATCTGCACAGGCACTGTACACAGCGGGGCTCACTTTCACACCAGTAGCACTAAAGGACATCACGCTACTGCTTATCTAACACCAAGGGAAGTTCACAGTCCCTGTCAGATTCCCAGGGAAACGATGTCTTCATGTGAAAGTTCAGATCCCATTTCCCACGTGTCAGTCAGTGGCTGGGCTGAAGCGCCAGCTCATGGCAGGACTCCAGCCCTCAGCATCTTCAGCCACAAAGGGCAAGTGCTGCCTGACCAGAAACCTGCAGCTCTGCACTGCACCAAAGCTTTGCACTGTACCAACCAAAGCTGCCACTTACAGGTTCAGGATGCTCAGGCCCCGGACTGGCAATCCATGGACGTTTGTTGTCCTTTGCCGCCCCTTTGGGCTCTGGAGGAGGAGAGCGAGCCAGAGGAGGTTCTGCTGCTGGTGTGGTGCTCTGCAGACAGACAGCAGTGGGAGGGACAGGGAGGAACCTGTCATTTAGAACCTTATTTCTCATGAGCCCTATCCCTTTCTGTCCTAAGGAGAAGGCATGAACTTGGATATAAGTGGCATGCTCAGTCACTAATACTCCATTCAAGTGGGCTGATGAGACTAATGTTTGCACGGGACTGCATATGCTTCTGAGGAAAATCTCTCAGCCTGGTTACAATCAGCATGGAGCCTCCTGTCTGCAAGAGTTGACTTTCATTAGTTAAAACCTCTTCAACAGAAAAGGAGCAAACTGATGGAATCCTTTTGGTAGTGCTCATGCAGATCTTGACGTGGACTTCTTTTTTCAGCCTGCCAGTGGCACTCTACTGAGGGAGGCCAAGCCCACAGCTTGCTCCACAATTCGCAGACACCAGGACTGTCAAGGGTGCCCGTCCCACTCACCAAATCGTTGACTTGATTCCTTCCACGTTTGAGGTGACCTGCCAGGGGAAAGGGAAAAGGAACCAGGTGCACTTAGTAATCCCACGGAAGAAGGCCACCCGAGCAGAGAGCATTCTCCATTCACAACATCCCTCCAGCAGCAACACTTCTTAAGTACAGCAAGCAAGGCTACGGGGCAATACCCTAGGCTATGTCCACCTGTTGCTTGGCTTTGCCACAAAGCAACAAGAAACGTGGCCGAGAAAATGGAAATTGTTCCTTAGCAGCCAGTGCCTACATTGTAGCTCATTGTCCACCCTACAGCTAAAGCAGCTTTTTTTCTCCTCTCTTTTTACTGGATAATGTTTTGGGGTTTTTTTCCCTAAATTGCATGCCATATTTCCCACGTGGTTGCTGTAAACATTTCCCCAGAACAGCTTCTCCCAACCCCTGCTAGAACAAGTGGTTCTGTTTGGACACTGGCTCAGCTCCTGAGTTCAGAGGCACACACAAAGTGCTCGGCAGTTTGCCCTTCAGTGCAAAGCCAATTGCTCTTGTAACACACAGAGAGGGTGCAGTTAGACAGGGACCTCCTTTAAAGATGGAATGCAGAAACAAGGTACTTTCCCTCATTTCTGGAGACAACCACACAGTTTTTAGAAAGATGCCTCCAAAGCTCTCCCAGCCTGCATTTTGGAAGTTATCCATACCCTGCTGGGCAGGAGACACCCCCTTTTTAGCTGAAGCTAAAGTTGGCAGGAGCTTTACCAAACATCTGGCATCTTTATGACATTTTTATTTCATTGTGCTGCCCCAAGGAAGAAACTTCTATTTACCTCTCAAACGACCAAAAACCCTACGAGAAGTCACCAACGAAAAGGCTCTGCTGACTGCTCTATGGACTCTCTCCATCTTTTGGGCAGTGCTGCTTGAGTCTGTAGAAACAAAAACAAACGAAAGAAACGAAAGAAACGAAACAAAAATGGAGAAAAAATCCCACTTGCACAAGTCCCCAGACTGTGCAAGTAAAAAGCAACAAGGTAAAAAAAGGACACTTGCACCAGTCCAGAGAGTGTGCAAGAAAATAGAGAAACAAAAGGACGCCCGCTGTAATCCACGGACTGTACAAGCAAAAGGCAAAAGCAAAAGACACCTGCACAAGTCAGCAGATTGTTCAACAAAAATGGAAAAAAGAATGGACACCAGCACCTGTCTGCAGACTGTACGACTGCAGAGGGAAAGAAGGACGCCTGCACAGGTCCACACAGTAGACGCAGGTCACAAGAAAACAGCAGGTTAGAACACAGGTTCTAACAGCTGTTAGAGCAGCAGGGAACAAGAAGAGACTCCCTTGTCAGGGCGCAAAGTGTTGCCTGAGAACCCCGCAATACAGGATCCTCCTGCAACGAGCACGCCTAGAGCTGCTCTGAAGGCTGATGCCTTGTGTGCATCAGGGCACCCTGCAGCTGACAACGCTGTGACGTGGCAGCCCTCTGCTGACGTCACAATGGCCATCGCTTCTAGGCTGGTCTGTGACTTTATGCATAGCAACCAAACCTTCTACAGCTAATGCAAAGAAAGTTCTCCTCTGTCCCAAAGCAGCACAAAACCCCCTTGCAGTCCATAACCCATAGCTCAAAGAATCCAAGAGTAAGACAAAACAGATACCAAGCCCATACCAAGCCCTGTATGCCAAACTGAACACTGAGAAAGAACTAGGATGTGAGGAAAGCAAAGGAAACATGCCCTTTGGTTACCAGTGCTTCTGGCTAAAATCAAGAACACTTGCTTAAATTCTATGGATGAAATCGTGCTTTGCTAATATCCCGGCAAGACCCCTAAATTGGATTGCCTGTCATTCCCACCCATTTTCTGCATGGCTAACATCGATCAGCAAACTGTAGGGCTTGCTGAAAGAAGAATGACACCTAAGTGGGGAGAAAAAGCCAAGTAACCAGCCTGCTGCTCACAAAACACACTGCTGCTGCATAAGTACAGCACCTCAAAGAAGCTTTTGCGGCCTGTGACTCACATCTGGGAGCTTCCCTGGGCACACATCTGGGAGTCACAGAGCTCTGACTGTAATGGACGCACAAGAAGACAGAAAAGAAACTTAAAGCCCGATGTGAGGCAACGTACAAGATGGTAGTAGAAGGAAACTGGTGCACCCAAATGGGCAAGTCCTACCAAAAAGAGAGTTCCAAGGCAGAGACCAAATAGCTCAGCTGGTGGGCACACCTTAGGAAGGAAGGTTCAGGAAAACACAGCAACCACAACCCTTCCAAAGTTCAGAAGCTTCCTTCCCCCTCCTCTCCTCTTCCCTTGAAACCAGTCTTCCTCTCCCTCATAAAACTATTTTCTTCAGCACTAACAGAAAGTGCCTGGATAAAATCACCTGTGATTTTCTTTCTAAGTTAAAATCTAAAAAAACATGGAGAAAGATCTGGGCTTTTGCTGTTTGCCTGCTTTTGCAGCTATGTTAGCATTTTGGAAGGGCTTTACACAAGGTGTTTTGCACCTCCAGGGCTACTCCTGGCATTTGCCCACCAAGTGTAGTGGGAAGAGCAGCTGGTCAGACTCCAAATGGGACATCTGGGAGGCCGCATATTGTCCTGTTGCAAATTCCCTGTGTGTGTCAGACTGAAAGGACAATTCTCAAGAAATGCTTGATTAGGTCAGGAACGTCCTTGGATATACACACACCGCCTTTGGATCTACAGACAGACACCACCTTTGCGCCTGACTAGTGTCATAATGCTGAAACTTTTAAACGTTGGTGGCTGACCCTCATTTCCTCTAGGCTACAGTTCAGGGAAGAGTTTCCAACGTGCATGGCTTACACACAGTCCCCAGAGCCATGCTAACTCTTTGATGTTCACCATTCACAAAACACAGCTGTTTCCTCAAAGGAAAGGAAGAGAAAACTCCGGCAGCCGACACCCACCCCTAGAGTTTCCAACCAAATTTTTCCTCTACATTCTATGTCTTATGTCTTAGTAGAAGTGGTTTCTGCTAGCACAGTGAACTGCAGACAGACCATTCCTTCGCGTGCAACAGCATGGGCTGGTGCTCCATGCTGAGAGGTGGAACTCAGGAACTTGGGCAACTGTGCTTTGGAAATGCAACAGCAGCCGGGGAATGAGGCTGACGGTGAGTGCTTGCAGAAGAAAATGGCCCAGCAATGGCATTGCACAGAAGCAGCGGAGGAGGCACTATTGGCTTGACAGTCCTAAGAATGCCACGCAAACCCCCATAGTTTTGCAGCTTTTTTGGACAGTGTGATGATTGCTCTGCACGTATGTCTACAGTGCTGCCTTTATAACCTTTTGGAAGCTGCCAGAGGCAGCAGAATTCACCCAGCAGCAGAAGCTGATGCAGCCTTGAAAACCTGATGATTTACAGAGGCTTCTGGCTTCCCAGGTGAAGCCAAGGCAAGCACCGCTGCTGCTGCTCTGCCGGAGAGCTCCGTCTGGGCAGGGATGGCACCCACTGTGCCGTGGGCTGCTCCTCCTACCAGAGCTGGGCGGTGCTTTTGAGCCAGTAGCGACAACTGGCAGGAGAAGGAAGTCGCCTTTTGCTGCACCAGCAGTTATGTACACACCAGGGCCACCTTCAGGGCAGGGCTTGGGTCCCCACAAAGTAACGCAGAGGGAGAGGGTAGGAAAACGCTTCCTTTCAAGCCTTCTTTGCTGTGTGAAAAGAAGGGAGCCAAGTGACAGAATGAGCAGCAGGGCCCGATCCCTCCTCCGTGCCTGCAGTGAGGAGCGGCTGCCGGTGGAGGGCGCCATGGGAAGGGAAGGCCCCTGCGCGGGGCGGGCGGGGTGGGGCAGCCGCCAGGGGGCGCCCGGGGCGGGGCGGGGCCCCTCTGTGAGGGGAGAGAGCCTCGGGCAGCTGCGAAGCAGCGCAGAGCCACAGACGGGACTGTGCGTCCGCAGCGCACAGCGCCGGGGCCACGGACAGCGCCAGGGCAGGGACAGCTTCAGCGCAGGCCGACGGGGGAGGGAATCTGCCCGTGGAGTGCAGGATTTAGGGAGTTTTGGTTCCCAGTCCTGCGCTGAGCTCGCAGGCCACAAAGCCTCTGTTGGGGGTTGAATGCTTCGCTTTTCTTTCTGTGGAATTTCTCCCATTGTTATGCTAAGTAATTGTGGCTACACCTTAAAACGACAGATAATGTTCTCTCGTAGGGGGGTGGCTGGAGGGGGAGGGGGGGGGAACCGGAAAAGGAAAGGTGGGATAGGGGGGTCTGGAGCTGGGCGCTCTCTCGCTTGGCTCCTGGAGTGAGAAGACAACCTGGGCTCTGCTCTGGCATCTTCCCCTGCCATCCCAGCGCTGAGATCCACGCTCCCTGCCTTTGGACATCGCTCTGCTGCTCTCCCAGCTCACCCTACTACCTCCGGACACTCTGCTGAGCACCACGACCGACACCGTGAGGGGGGAGTAACTTTCCCCATCCCCGCTCACCCCTGGGCCGCGGCCGCCATCACCCAGCCCTCTTCAACTGCGCGGGACCTGCCCTGCCCCCACAGCACCGGTAACAGCACAGGGAGACGGCCTGCGGCCAGAAGGGACTGGAGCGGAGCTAGACTGTTTCTGTTGCCAATTTTTATAGCTGTTGTTGTTTTTTCTGCTTTGTTAAATACCAGTAAAGAACTGTTATTCTCATCCCCATATCTCCTGCCTGAAGGTGTCTGAATTGGACCTAAAATAATTAAAAGGGAGGGGGGGTTGCACTCTGCATCGCAGAAAAAGGGGTTCCTGCCTTTCCTTAGACCATACCTGTCTTTCAAACCAAGACAGATTTTGGCGCCCAACGTGGGGCATTGCCTGAGGGCATTGAGAGAGGGGTAGAAAAGGGGATAACAGTTCTTAAATTACCCAAGCTTGTGGTAGGTGACACCATGCTGTCCAGCTTACCCTGGATTGGCCTCCATGTGGTCACTGCTATATCTCTCCCATTTGCAAGCCCTTTTTTAAACATGAGTTTCATAACCAAGGTTACTGTGGCTATTATCCAGTTTATTATGTGGGTTGATCAGTTGAGGAATTCATGGATTTTTAATTTTTTCTGGAAGATGGCCACATGGATTCAGAGCTATCACACTCTAAGTGTGTGTTTCTGGGGCTACTTCAATAATGGTACTTACTGTGAGGAAGTGGCAGCAGGTGAAATTTTTTCTCAACCCATCACATGGTTTTTGAAGTTCACCCCACCAGTCTTCAAGGGGTTCCAATCCACTTTAAATGCTAATGACATTATATTGTGGCTAGTGTTGCTTATATCCTTGTTAAACCTGTTCTATCTAACATTCAGAGATAAGGGGAGATTGACTTGGATAACAACCCTGATACCTACCCCAGGGATTAGTGATGTTACCCCAGAGCCTGATCCTGTCCCAGAGACTAGGGAGGTTACCCCAGAGCCTGTTCTTGTCCCAGAGACTAGGGAGGTTACCCCAGAGCCTGATCCTATCCCAGAGACTAGGGATATTACCCCAGAGTTTGACCCTGCTCCACAGCCCACCTCGGAAAGGAACCACCCAGAATGGGTGGGGGTGCTAGCAAAGGAGATACGTGAGATGGGCCAGATGCTGAAGGAGTACCTCTCCCCAGCTGGTGAGAAACCCTCCCCCTGCCTTAAAGAGGGAGACTCTGATGGTGCAGCAGTGGGACCCACAGATGTTACATCTGTCCAGGTTCCAGCTGAACTGCAAGGGCACTCACAGCCAGCAGCAGTTGCCCCTGTGGAAACTAGGAAGTCTAAGATGAAAACAAGGCACCTAGATAATAAGGGTCAGGAAGGGGGCCCCTCACAACCAGCAGGGGAGCCAGAAGTTGAGATCATCACCGAGTCCCTGTCATACGAGAGTCTCCGTAACCTGCGAAAAGACATTGTACGACGGGGCCGTGAGGCTTTCACAACCTGGTTACTGCGGGTCTGGGACCTTATGGGTACAGGTGTGCAACTGGATGGTACTGAGGCAAGGAATTTGGGAGCCTTGACCCAGGACTCAGGTGTGGACCAGGTATTTGTAAGGGAGACAGGTCTCCTTTCCCTCTGGGAGCGACTTTTAATGAGTGTGAGAGAGAGATTTGTCCACAGGGAAAGAATGCAGGAGTACCACCAGAGAACACGCTGGAATACCCTTGAGGAAGGGATCCAAAAGCTGAGAGAAGTGGCAGTACTGGAGGTGCTCTTTGGGAGGGATGGACAGCATGACAATGATCCTGACAAGGTCAGGTGCACAGGGCAGATGTTGTGGAATCTGGCAAACCTGGGCCCATCTCAATATACCCCCTTTATTGCAATGATTGATGCTGATACCAACCAAGTGACAGTGGGTTCTGTTGCCAACAGGCTCAGGAATTATCAGAGTATGATGGCTGGCCCAGTGCAGGCTCATGTCTCTGCTGTGGCTAAGGACCTCAGAGAGGAGTTTAAGGAGGAGATGAAGGAGATAAGGGAAGAGGTGAGGAAGATCAGTGCAGCACCAGTGAGAGTCATGGACCCCAAAAGTAGAGCCCAACGCCCCCCAGCTAGGGAGAGAGGGTACACCCCACGTGCTGACCTGTGGTTTTTTCTACGTGACCACGGGGAAGACATGAGAAGGTGGGATGGGAAACCCACTTCTGTCCTGGCAGCACGGGTGTGCCAAATCAGGGAGGGGAACACCAACAGAGGGAACTCCACTAAAGTGAGGGTAGCCTCAGCCTCCCATGGAGGTGCAGGGTATTACAGAAGGGAGGATGATCTGTCAGATCCCCTTGAAGGAACCTCCAGTATGTATGCCCAGGAGAGAAATAATAACCAGGGCTAGAGGGGCCCTGCCTCTAGCCAGGGAGAGGCACGGGAAAACCGGATCTTTTGGACGGTGTGGATCCGATGGCCTGGCACATCAGAGCCACAGGAACACAGAGCATTGGTTGACACTGGTTCACAATGTACATTAATACCATCAGGACATGTCGGAAAGGAACCTGTTTCAATTGCTGGGGTTACAGGGGGATCTCAGGAATTGACTCTGCTGGAGGCTGAGGTGAGCCTGACTGGGAAAGAGTGGCAGAAACATCCAATTGTGACTGGCCCAGAGGCACCATGTATCCTAGGCATAGACTTCCTCAGGAATGGCTATTACAAAGACCCAAAGGGACTCAGGTGGGCTTTTGGAATAGCTGCTGTGGCAGCAGAGGGCATTAAGCAGTTGAACACCCTGCCTGGGCTATCAGAAAACCCATTTGCAGTGGGACTCCTCAGGGTGAAAGAGCAACAGGTGCCAATTGCTACCTCAACAGTGCACCGCCGGCAGTACCGGACGAATCGAGATGCCGTGATCCCCATCCACAAGATGATCCGTGAGCTGGAGAGCCAAGGGGTGGTCAGCAAAACCCACTCACCCTTCAACAGCCCCATCTGGCCTGTGCGTAAATCGGAAGGAGAATGGAGATTGACAGTGGACTATCGTGCATTGAATGAAGTGACTCCACCGCTGAGCGCTGCCGTGCCGGACATGCTGGAACTGCAGTACGAGCTGGAGTCCAAGGCAGCAAAGTGGTACGCCACCATTGACATCGCCAATGCATTCTTCTCCTTTCCTCTGGCAGCAGAGTGCAGGCCTCAGTTCGCTTTCACCTGGAGGGGTGTGCAATACATGTGGAACCGACTGCCCCAGGGGTGGAAACACAGCCCCACCATCTGTCATGGGCTGATCCAGGCTACACTGGAGAAGGGTGGAGCTCCAGAACATCTGCAGTACATTGATGACATCATTGTGTGGGGGGATACGGCAATGGAAGTATTTCAGAAAGGAGAAAAGATCATTGAGATTCTGCTGGGAGCCGGCTTCGCCATTAAAAAGAGCAAAGTCAAAGGGCCTGCCCAAGAGATCCAGTTCCTGGGAGTAAAGTGGCAAGATGGACGGCGCCAGATCCCCAGTGAGGTCATCAATAAGATCACTGCAATGTCTCCACCAACCAGCAAGAAGGAAACACAAGCCTTCCTAGGTGCCATAGGCTTTTGGAGAATGCACATTCCTGAGTACAGCCAGATTGTGAGCCCTCTTTACCTGGTCACCCGCGAGAAGAACGATTTCCACTGGGGCCCTGAGCAGCAGCAAGCCTTTGCCCAGATCAAGCAGGAGACTGCTCATGCAGTAGCCCTTGGCCCAGTCAGGACGGGACCAGATGTGAAGAACGTGCTCTACTCTGCAGCCGGGAACCATGGTCTGTCCTGGAGCCTTTGGCAGAAGGTGCCTGGTGAGACGCGAGGCCGACCACTGGGGTTCTGGAGTCGAAGCTACAGAGGGTCCGAGGCCAACTACACTCTGATGGAGAGGGAGATCTTGGCCGCCTATGAAGGGGTCCAAGCAGCCTCAGAGGTGGTTGGCACAGAAACACAACTCCTCCTGGCACCCCGACTGCCAGTGCTGGGGTGGATGTTTAAAGGAAAGGTTCCCTCAACCCACCATGCCACTGACGCCACATGGAGTAAATGGATTGCCCTCATCACACAACGTGCCCGTATTGGAAACCCGAATCGCCCTGGGATTTTGGAGATAATTACCAACTGGCCGGAAGGGGAAGACTTTGGCCTTGCCGACGAAGAGGAACAGGAACAGGTGACCTGGGCCGAAGAAGCCCCACCATATAACCAACTGCCAGCAGATGAAACATGCTATGCTCTTTTCACTGATGGTTCCTGCCGCATCGTGGGGATGAACCGGAAGTGGAAAGCAGCCGTATGGAGCCCCACACGACAGGTTGCACAAGCTACCGAAGGAGAAGGTGGATCGAGTCAACTTGCTGAACTCAAAGCTGTTCAGCTGGCCCTGGACATTGCTGAAAGAGAGAAGTGGCCAAAACTCTACCTTTACACTGATTCATGGATGGTAGCCAATGCTCTGTGGGGATGGCTGGAAAGGTGGAAAAAGGCTAACTGGCAACGTAGGGGAAAACCAATCTGGGCTGCCAATGAATGGAAAGACATTGCCACCCGGGTAGAAAAGTTGCCTGTGAAAGTCCGTCACGTAGATGCCCATGTCCCCAAGAGTCGGGCTAATGAGGAACACCGACACAATGAGCAGGTAGATCAGGCTGCACAGATAGAGGTGTCGAAGATAGATTTAGACTGGCAGCACAAGGGAGAGTTGTTCCTGGCTCGATGGGCCCATGATGCCTCAGGTCATCAGGGCAGAGATGCCACATATAAGTGGGCACGAGACCGAGGGGTGGATCTAACCATGGACAGTATTTCTCAAGTTATCCATGACTGTGAGACATGCGCTGCCATCAAGCAAGCCAAGCGGGTGAAGCCCCTCTGGTATGGGGGGTGATGGTCCAAATATAAGTATGGAGAGGCCTGGCAGATTGACTACATCACACTGCCTCAAACCCGCCAGGGCAAGCGCTATGTACTGACCATGGTGGAAGCCACCACTGGATGGTTGGAGACCTACCCTGTGCCTCATGCCACTGCTCGGAACACCATCCTGGGCCTGGAAAAACAAGTTCTTTGGAGGCATGGTACCCCTGAGAGAATTGAGTCAGACAATGGGACTCATTTCAAGAACAGCCTTATAAACACCTGGGCTAGAGAACACGGCATTGAGTGGGTGTACCATCTCCCCTACCATGCACCAGCTGCAGGGAAAGTTGAACGGTGCAATGGCCTGCTTAAAACCACCTTGAAGGCACTGGGTGGGGGAACTTTCAAGAACTGGGAGATTAATCTACCAAAGGCCACCTGGTTAGTGAACACCCGAGGTTCCACTAACCGAGCAGGCCCTGCCCAATCTGAGCCCTTGGGAATATCGAATGGAGATAAGGTTCCAGTGGTACACATGAGAGGTATGCTAGAAAAAACTGTTTGGGTGAATCCTGCCTCCAGCAAAGACAATCCCATCCATGGAGTTGTATTCGCTCAAGGACCAGGTTGCACCTGGTGGGTGATGCAAAAGAATGGAGAGACCAGATGCATACCCCAAGGAGACCTTGTTTTAGGGTGAAATACCTATAGTACTGTGCCTATGTCTCTAACTGCATGTATGTATATATAATGTAACAGTTTAATTTGATATAGCATATTAGTATGGGAGAAATTCAGGGGTGGATAATGTTGGGGGTTGAATGCTTCGCTTTTCTTTCTGTGGAATTTCTCCCATTGTTATGCTAAGTAATTGTGGCTACACCTTAAAACGACAGATAATGTTCTCTCGTAGGGGGGTGGCTGGAGGGGGAGGGGGGGGGAACCGGAAAAGGAAAGGTGGGATAGGGGGGTCTGGAGCTGGGCGCTCTCTCGCTTGGCTCCTGGAGTGAGAAGACAACCTGGGCTCTGCTCTGGCATCTTCCCCTGCCATCCCAGCGCTGAGATCCACGCTCCCTGCCTTTGGACATCGCTCTGCTGCTCTCCCAGCTCACCCTACTACCTCCGGACACTCTGCTGAGCACCACGACCGACACCGTGAGGGGGGAGTAACTTTCCCCATCCCCGCTCACCCCTGGGCCGCGGCCGCCATCACCCAGCCCTCTTCAACTGCGCGGGACCTGCCCTGCCCCCACAGCACCGGTAACAGCACAGGGAGACGGCCTGCGGCCAGAAGGGACTGGAGTGGAGCTAGACTGTTTCTGTTGCCAATTTTTATAGCTGTTGTTGTTTTTTCTGCTTTGTTAAATACCAGTAAAGAACTGTTATTCTCATCCCCATATCTCCTGCCTGAAGGTGTCTGAATTGGACCTAAAATAATTAAAAGGGAGGGGGGGTTGCACTCTGCATCGCAGAAAAAGGGGTTCCTGCCTTTCCTTAGACCATACCTGTCTTTCAAACCAAGACAGCCTCCTCAAGCACAAGTGCCTCCTCTCCAGGCTTCCTGCAATTCCTTTGCTGACAGGCTCCAATCAGCCAGGCTGGGGGCAGGTTCTGTTGATACTATGAAGAGATGTTTTCCACAATGAAGAAAAGGCAAAACAACAAAAACCAACCAACCAACCAACCAACCAACCAACCAAAAAGATACCTAAGCAACTGCAATAAAACAGAAAGGAAGTATTACTTTCCAGGCTGAGTTCCTCACAGGCTGAGGCAAAAATTCTCAGGTTCCCAGAAAGATACAGAAATAGGACAGCGGGTACCATCTACCTCTCCACCTAAAGGTCCCGTAACTTTCTATCACAGGAAAACTTGGAACAAATAAGCTCAGGCAATAAATTTATTTCTAATGATGCCTCACTTTCTAACATTTGAGGGTCGTACTTGCATTTCCAAATACTGTGAAATAGGGACTCCTGGCAAGCAAGGCTTCACACAGACCGATGAAACACACCAGGGCAGGGCAAGAGGCTGCCAAAGTTATAATTTCCACCCTAAAGTTGAAGCTGCAGCAAGAGAAGCAAAAGGGAAATGTCTTGTGAGTTCTCAAGAGTCTCTGGAGATTCTTGCCTGAGAACTGATTCTTGCTCACTTGCCCACCCACCTCTGTAACCTGTCAAGATCCCTTTGGCTGGTCCCTCTTCCTTTTTAAAGAGAGCCAAAATATTTGGACACGGCTGGCTTAGTTAGCCATAAATAAAGGTCGTAAGAGTTCTTGTTCATGAACTTCTAGTAATTTAAACAGACGGATACATTCCCCTCATCCCAGATAGCTCTTCTTGGGATAAACACCTGGTTCTGGTTCCTTACTCATGCTGCTAGAGGCTGGAGGTTTCACTCTATTGTTCAGTGCATTCCTTTAGTCCCTTTTAGTCAGAGAGCATCTGGCAAACAAAGTATCTCTACATACACTATGAATGGCGTTAAACATTGATGAGTCAGGCAGGAGAACACTGTCTTCTGTCTACCTGCAGAGTGACTTGGAAGTGCTGCTGAGCTCAGAGCTGTGAGCAGAGGCTGGGCTTTTGCTCATTGGCAGAGACTTTGTGGGCACAGGCACCCATGTGGGATATGTCAGCGGAGAGCAATTTGAGCTTTGGCTGCTGAGATCAAACTCCCCTGGGCTTTCTGTTCTGGGCTTGGTGATGAGGAAAGGCTGCCCAATCTCCTGGAGGGGCGTGCTTTGCTATTTGAAGTGGTCAAAATAGTCTTGCTGCAACTGAGCTTCCATGCAAGGCATTTTCCATACTCAGGTGTGGGGATCTTGAGGCACATCTTCCTGGACAAAGTGCCCCTGCGTGCCAGGAACGATTTCTCTTCATCTTGCCGGCTCGTAGGTCAGAGAAGGAGAGCCTGCAGTGCAGCCTGCTGGAGGCTCAGCAGCACGTGTCGGAGCTGGAGATCGCCAGGAGCCGTCTGGAAGGCCAAGTTCGCTCAACCACGCAGGCCAAGGCGGTGATCCTCGGTGAGAGCCTCGTGCGCTTTGTTTCTGGTGATCGTCCTGCCTGGTGCAGTTGCTCTGAAGCCAGCTCTGTCCGCAGGGCTTGCGAGGAGTGAAGGAGCTGGGGGCAGCTCCCTCCTTGCCTGAACGTAAAAGGGCTTAAGGCCAGCAGAGTCCTCTGCTCGTGTAGTGTCTGACTGTTGCCGTTTGTCATGTTTGCAGAGCATGTGAAGGGCCTTCGGCGTGAGCTGCAAGCTGTAAGATCTTTCAGCAAGCAGCAATGCCAAGCAATGGCTCAAGAGCTCCGCTGGGCAGAAGAGCAGTGCAGCAAGGCTCTCAGACTCTGGCAGTGTGCTCATGAAGAGGGAAAAAGGAAGCTCCTGCAAAAACTGGTAAGAAACAATACTGAGCTGAATTTTTCAGGCAAGCTTGGTGGGCTGGCTCAGCAGAAGAGCAGCCTGAGAATGTGGCATGGCCGCAAGCCTCTGCTGTAGGCCGCACATTCTGGGCCGGGCAGCAAGGGGCTTAGGGAGCTTGTATTTGAGAGACTGAGAAGCCCCAGAGGATGGTGCTGGGAGAAGAAATGCAGCCACGGTTTCAGGATGGGCATAAGCCAAGTAGCCCAGGAGGCTGGGTGTTTGCCACCCCAACGCATGGCAACGAAGGGGCGGGATCTTCCCCATATCCCCATACCATGCAGCAGACTGCTGATCTTGCTGCCACGTGCAGTCGCAGCAACTGGGTTTCTTGCTTTCTGTGCTTCCTCGGTGGACAGAGGTCTTCCCTTTGTGCTTGAAGCATATGCAACAGCATGCATGTTGCAGATGGTGGCCTGTTTAGGCCAGTTGTCTAGGGCAGCAGTAAATGGGGTCCTGCTGCTGCCACCTGAGAATCTGGCTGAGGTCACAGGGTGAGGCAGGGTGGGGTGATGGTGATGTGGGCTTTGGCCATGGGCGCTGCCTGGCTGGGCACGAGCAGGCCCGGCTGTGCTGGGGCTGCTCATCTCAGCTGCCCTTGCTGGCACGGGGGCTGTCCTTGGGCAAGGCAGCTATTCTGGCAGGGTCTGGGAGCCATGCCGGCTGTTCCAGATTGCCAGGGGCTTCTGGACAGTCCCGCTGCGGCTGCTCTCACCAAGGCCTTGCCTGGTCAGCCTGGCTTTTCTTTCTCATCCTCCTGGGCAGGCTCTGAGATTTTCTCTTCCCTGATGGGAGTGCAGGTGTTCCCAAGAGAAAATTCCCAATACTGACTCAGTGTTCCCTTTGCTTGTCCGATGTCCCATCTGCTGTCCCTGTCCAGGAGGGCTTCATGGCAGGGGAGGAAGAGACCAGGGGACAGCCTGGGAACATCAGCACCTGGAATCCCGCTGATTTAATTCTATTTAGAGATGCACAGAGTTGCACTGAGATAGTTAGGACAAAAGGGATATTTACATATGTAGATTGATAAGTGTGTCCGTATATTGATGTAAGAATTTAGCTGTAGTTCAAAGATGCATGTAGATATGTTGTTATGTAGATAACGTGTATATATATATATATATATATATGTGCAGCTATATGCATGTACACATGTAGTTATATATATAGTTCTGTCTCAAGATGTTTGTTGTTAGATTCATATCTGTATTTAGTTCTCTTGGCATAAATACATTGTGTATTTGTATAATTCTATTGATGGGGCTGTATGGATTTTTATACTGGTACATTGATATTGGAGTGTTTCTATGGAGATTTGTTATGTATATTTTTATATGTCTTGTTATATGTAATATGAAAAACTTAATACATATTTGCACTGTATATTGTTATGGCAATATATGTATTTATTTCTATGTACATATGTATGGAGTTGTATACGTCTGTCATTCTAGTTATTTTGGTTTAGGCCTGGGGTTATTTAGAGAGGGATAGTGATATTTCTGTACTTCTGTATAGGCTTTACAGTTGTAGTAATATGTAATAAATTATTAAACTTCAATTGATCTTTGTGAACGAGTGGCTTAGAGGTCTGAAATAATTTAATTTCTTAAACTGAGTTTGATATTTATCTGTATTTACATAGCAGGATTGTAAGAATGAATTAGTTATTCAAACTTACATTGAAATTTATATCTTTATACATAGGCAGCGTGGGTATAGCAACTTATAAGAAATTTGATCTTTAGACTGAAGTGGATTTTTATGTATTTGTACATGAGCCGTGCAAGTCTAACGGGAATGTCAGGCATTCCAATTTAGGAATCTCGCCGGGATATTAGCAAAGCACGATTTCATCCGTAGAATTTAAGCAAGTGTTCTTGATTTTAGCCAGAAGCACTGGTAACCAAAGGGCATGTTTCCTTTGCTTTCCTCACATCCTAGTTCTTTCTCAGTGTTCAGTTTGGCATACAGGGCTTGGTATGGGCTTGGTATCTGTTTTGTCTTACTCTTGGATTCTTTGAGCTATGGGTTATGGCTGCTTTGGGACAGAGGAGAACTTTCTTTGCATTAGCTGTAGAAGGTTTGGTTGCTATGCATAAAGTCACAGACCAGCCTAGAGCGATGGCCATTGTGACGTCAGCAGAGGGCTGCCACGTCACAGCGTTGTCAGCTGCAGGGTGCCCTGATGCACACAAGGCATCAGCCTTCAGAGCAGCTCTAGGCGTGCTCGTTGCAGGAGGATCCTGTATTGCGGGGTTCTCAGGCAACACTTTGCGCCCTGACAAGGGAGTCTTTTCTTGTTCCCTGCTGCTCTAACAGCTGTTAGAACCTGTGTTCTAACCTGCTGTTTTCTTGTGACCTGCGTCTACTGTGTGGACCTGTGCAGGCGTCCTTCTTTCCCTCTGCAGTCGTACAGTCTGCAGACAGGTGCTGGTGTCCATTCTTTTTTCCATTTTTGTTGAACAATCTGCTGACTTGTGCAGGTGTCTTTTGCTTTTGCCTTTTGCTTGTACAGTCCGTGGATTACAGCGGGCGTCCTTTTGTTTCTCTATTTTCTTGCACACTCTCTGGACTGGTGCAAGTGTCCTTTTTTTACCTTGTTGCTTTTTACTTGCACAGTCTGGGGACTTGTGCAAGTGGGATTTTTTCTCCATTTTTGTTTCGTTTCTTTCGTTTCTTTTGTTTGTTTTTGTTTCTACAGACTCAAGCAGCACTGCCCAAAAGATGGAGAGAGTCCATAGAGCAGTCAGCAGAGCCTTTTCGTTGGTGACTTCTCGTAGGGTTTTTGGTCGTTTGAGAGGTAAATAGAAGTTTCTTCCTTGGGGCAGCGCAATGAAATAAAAATGTCATAAAGATGCCAGATGTTTGGTAAAGCTCCTGCCAACTTTAGCTTCAGCTAAAAAGGGGGTGTCTCCTGCCCAGCAGGGTATGGATAACTTCCAAAATGCAGGCTGGGAGAGCTTTGGAGGCATCTTTCTAAAAACTGTGTGGTTGTCTCCAGAAATGAGGGAAAGTACCTTGTTTCTGCATTCCATCTTTAAAGGAGGTCCCTGTCTAACTGCACCCTCTCTGTGTGTTACAAGAGCAATTGGCTTTGCACTGAAGGGCAAACTGCCGAGCACTTTGTGTGTGCCTCTGAACTCAGGAGCTGAGCCAGTGTCCAAACAGAACCACTTGTTCTAGCAGGGGTTGGGAGAAGCTGTTCTGGGGAAATGTTTACAGCAACCACGTGGGAAATATGGCATGCAATTTAGGGAAAAAAACCCCAAAACATTATCCAGTAAAAAGAGAGGAGAAAAAAAGCTGCTTTAGCTGTAGGGTGGACAATGAGCTACAATGTAGGCACTGGCTGCTAAGGAACAATTTCCATTTTCTCGGCCACGTTTCTTGTTGCTTTGTGGCAAAGCCAAGCAACAGGTGGACATAGCCTAGGGTATTGCCCCGTAGCCTTGCTTGCTGTACTTAAGAAGTGTTGCTGCTGGAGGGATGTTGTGAATGGAGAATGCTCTCTGCTCGGGTGGCCTTCTTCCGTGGGATTACTAAGTGCACCTGGTTCCTTTTCCCTTTCCCCTGGCAGGTCACCTCAAACGTGGAAGGAATCAAGTCAACGATTTGGTGAGTGGGACGGGCACCCTTGACAGTCCTGGTGTCTGCGAATTGTGGAGCAAGCTGTGGGCTTGGCCTCCCTCAGTAGAGTGCCACTGGCAGGCTGAAAAAAGAAGTCCACGTCAAGATCTGCATGAGCACTACCAAAAGGATTCCATCAGTTTGCTCCTTTTCTGTTGAAGAGGTTTTAACTAATGAAAGTCAACTCTTGCAGACAGGAGGCTCCATGCTGATTGTAACCAGGCTGAGAGATTTTCCTCAGAAGCATATGCAGTCCCGTGCAAACATTAGTCTCATCAGCCCACTTGAATGGAGTATTAGTGACTGAGCATGCCACTTATATCCAAGTTCATGCCTTCTCCTTAGGACAGAAAGGGATAGGGCTCATGAGAAATAAGGTTCTAAATGACAGGTTCCTCCCTGTCCCTCCCACTGCTGTCTGTCTGCAGAGCACCACACCAGCAGCAGAACCTCCTCTGGCTCGCTCTCCTCCTCCAGAGCCCAAAGGGGCGGCAAAGGACAACAAACGTCCATGGATTGCCAGTCCGGGGCCTGAGCATCCTGAGCCTGTAAGTGGCCGCTTTGGTTGGTACAGTGCAAAGCTTTGGTGCAGTGCAGAGCTGCAGGTTTCTGGTCAGGCAGCACTTGCCCTTTGTGGCTGAAGATGCTGAGGGCTGGAGTCCTGCCATGAGCTGGCGCTTCAGCCCAGCCACTGACTGACACGTGGGAAATGGGATCTGAACTTTCACATGAAGACATCGTTTCCCTGGGAATCTGACAGGGACTGTGAACTTCCCTTGGTGTTAGATAAGCAGTAGCGTGATGTCCTTTAGTGCTACTGGTGTGAAAGTGAGCCCCGCTGTGTACAGTGCCTGTGCAGATTCGCTGTTGTCAGTGTAGAGAGCAGTCCCAAGAAACAGTTCACAGCCTTGTGGGGTACAGAGGAGCCATTGTTGCCTGCAGGGAGCTGCCCCTCTCCAAGGCGCTGTCTAGGTAGCTACAGTCACTGCTTTGCTGACACCCTTCACTCTGACACTCTGACCCGAGTTTACTGAGAAGAATCCTGAGCAGCTCTGCATGGCAGAGACAAGGTCTGTCTCTGAAGGGCTGGAATGCAGTCCCTACTGGCTGCTCCCTAATGCTTGAAATCCTGAGGGGAAGCCAGTTGACCAGAGCTGAGCGGGGTAGTGTTCCCTGCTTCTATTCAGGTGCTTCCATAGCAACTCAAGAGTTCTTTAGTTACTGCTGTCAACATCCCCCACACAGCACCTTTCACGTTCTGGTGAGCCACGTGTGCCCTTGCTGCTTCTCCCAGCTCTCAGCAGCAAACTTCCCTGCTCCTTATTTCTTGCTTGTGCTTTTTCCCTGCCCACTCCTTGCAGGCCTCAACAGGAGAGCTTCTTGCTGGTCAGGACTCCTCGGCCAAGGCAGGAGAGGCGGAGCGGCAGGACAGAATGGAGAGAGTGCTCAGTGCCCGGGAGTTCAGGTGTGCGCTAAAGTTTCTCACTTTGTCTGAGCAGGAGTGGGCATTGCTGGGCTTTAGGAGGCCCAGTGCCAAAGAACAGATTTGGCTTTCTCATCGTTTGACTTGCTCAGCACAGAGAGGGGAAGGCAGCCCGTGTTCAGGTCTGGCTGCTGACTGACCTACAGCAAAGCTGCCTCCTGGGACTCGCTTCTGGAACCTTGACAAAAAGCATTCTGAACTGAACCACGGTAGAAGCAAGGAAGGTTCAGGCTGGAGAATTAGTCAGAATAATTCAGGAGAATTATTGAACCACAAAGGCAATAATGCAGCAACCATCTCGCCAGAGAGCTTGTGCAGATCCCACCTCTGGAAATTTGATAGTCTCCACTGGATAGAGCCTTGAGCAGCCTGTCCAGATGCCATAGCTGACCCCAAGTGCTTGGAGCTGAAGACTGGGCTAGAAGCTTCCTGGGGGCCCTGCCAGCCTAAAGCATCTTGGGATCTTTTGATAATTGGATTGGAAATTCACACCCACCTCCTCCCCAAGCTATAGCTTGCGGGCTCTTTACTTGTTGTGCTATTGAAAGCAAGAGTAATTGTGGCAGTACTCATCTAGACTTACCAAGGATGTCTTAGCCAAAGAAGAACTTTTGCAAGTCCAGTATCCGCTGTATCAGAGAGGAGTGTAAGACCTAGCAGGCAGGAAGCTGTTAAGCTGAGAGAAGCTTAAGGAGAAGGAAAGGCTTTGTGGCTTCTGGAAGCTTGTTTGACTTTCTCCCTGGAGACTCTGTCACCTGCACAAGTGACAAAGAGAGATGCTGGTCTAGGGAGGGAATTGCAGCATTCTCTTGAGGTAGAACTAGAGGGCTTTTGCAAGTCGCTGAGAGTGGCCCATGTGGGATATCGTACGTAGCTGTCTGTTTGCAAGGAGACTGGGTTGCTCTTAACGGTTTGCTCATCTGTCCCCTTTTTGCAGATGGAAGGAGATGGCCACATTTGAGAGAAAGCGGCACTCCTCACCAGAGAGGGCATTTGAAGTGGTGGCAGAGCCAGCAGAGGAACCACAGCGTCAGAGAGATCAGATTAAGGAAGAGGTTCCTCTGGCATTGCCAAAGGTATGCTCACCTTATGCCTAGGCAGCACCAGTGGGAGAGGGAGTTGTCCTAGCAAGACTGCCCCTCATGCTGCTTCTGGCAGTAAGCAAAGACCGAAACTGCGCTGTTGCTGTTCCTCTACAAAGAAATGGTGCCCCCTGCTTCCAGGGTTGCCGCCCGCAGCAGCCAGCCCCCAGGGTTCTGGAGAGGCTGCTCCAGGAGTTGTCTCGCCAAGGGCACGTACTGTCCCAGGTGTGCAGAGACAAGGCGGTGCTGGCACAAGAGAACGCCGCCCTGGGAGCCCGACTGGCAGCCACTGAGCGGGACCTACGAGACCTTTCTGAGCAGCTGGTAGAGGCCAGGTAAAGGCAGGAGGAGACCCTGGGTGGGACATTATTGAAGACCTGTAATTACAAAGGAGCTAAGCGTATGTCAGGATTTATTGCCTCCAGCGTGCTCTCCAAATGTTTCTCAGACAGGCAGGTGAGGAGACATGAGAGAAAAGAAAAGGACCCGAATGTTATTTTTCTGACCGCTCAAGCTCTCAAAGCTCATTCGGGTGCTGGCTTGGGAACCTTCTCACATTCCCGTGACAAATGCAAAGCAGGCCAACTTGGCACTGAACTGAGTACCAGGGAAACGCTGCAGATGTTTGCTGAAACCAGAAATTAATCTCCCTCTGCTTTTGGCTTCTCCTTCGGTGCATCTGTACTTCAGTCTTTCCTTGCCAAGTAGTTTGATAGGGGATTTTCAGAATTGAAGGCTCTTACATCTGAATTTAATGAGCAGGATGCTGACACTCTCGCTGAAGCATCATGGTGAAAATCTTGAGACACTTCTGAGCTAACTCTTGTGAAGTGTGGGGCAGGACCTACAGGTGCTTACAAGCAGCAGCAGCAGCAAGAGCAGTAGAAGCAGCAACAGAAGAAGGGAAAGGTCTTGAAACTCCTGAAGAGTCTCCGAGGATTCTTGCTTGAGAACTGATTCTTGCTCACTTGCCCACCCACCTCTGTAACCTGTCAAGATCCCTTTGGCCGGTCCCTCTTCCATTTTAGCAAGTGCCAAATCATTTGGGCACTGCTGGCTTAGTTAGCCATAAACAAATGTAGCAAGTGTTCTGGCTTCGTGGCATTCCAGTAGTTTAAAAGACAAGATATCTGCTCCTCATCCCAGATAGTTCTTGTTGGGATAGAAACCTGGTTCTGGTTCCTTACTCATGCTGCTAGAGGCTGGAGGTTTCACTCTATTGTTCGGTGCATTCCTTTAGTCCCTTTTAGTCAGAGAGCATCTGGCAAACAAAGTATCTCTACATACACTACGAATGGCGTTAAACGTTGATGAGTCAGGCAGGAGAACACTGTCTTCTGTCTACCTGCAGAGTGACTTGGAAGTGCTGCTGAGCTCAGAGCTGTGAGCAGAGGCTGGGCTTTTGCTCATTGGCAGAGACTTTGTGGGCACAGGCACCCATGTGGGATATGTCAGCCGAGAGCAATTTGAGCTTTGGCTGCTGAGATCAAACTCCCCTGGGCTTTCTGTTCTGGGCCTGGTGATGAGGAAAGGCTGCCCAATCTCCTGGAGGGGCGTGCTTTGCTATTTGAAGTGGTCAAAATAGTCTTGCTGCAACTGAGCTTCCATGCAAGGCATTTTCCATACTCAGGTGTGGGGGTCTTGAGGCACATCTTCCTGGACAAAGTGCCCCTGCGTGCCAGGAACGATTTCTCTTCATCTTGCCGGCTCGTAGGTCAGAGAAGGAGAGCCTGCAGTGCAGCCTGCTGGAGGCTCAGCAGCACGTGTCGGAGCTGGAGATCGCCAGGAGCCGTCTGGAAGGCCAAGTTCGCTCAACCACGCAGGCCAAGGCGGTGATCCTCGGTGAGAGCCTCGTGCGCTTTGTTTCTGGTGATCGTCCTGCCTGGTGCAGTTGCTCTGAAGCCAGCTCTGTCCGCAGGGCTTGCGAGGAGTGAAGGAGCTGGGGGCAGCTCCCTCCTTGCCTGAAAGTGAAAGGGCTTAAGGTCAGCAGAGTCCTCTGCTCGTGTAGTGTCTGACTGTTGCCGTTTGTCATGTTTGCAGAGCATGTGAAGGGCCTTCGGCGTGAGCTGCAAGCTGTAAGATCTTTCAGCAAGCAGCAATGCCAAGCAATGGCTCAAGAGCTCCGCTGGGCAGAAGAGCAGTGCAGCAAGGCTCTCAGACTCTGGCAGTGTGCTCATGAAGAGGGAAAAAGGAAGCTCCTGCAAAAACTGGTAAGAAACAATACTGAGCTGAATTTTTCAGGCAAGCTTGGTGGGCTGGCTCAGCAGAAGAGCAGCCTGAGAATGTGGCATGGCCGCAAGCCTCTGCTGTAGGCCGCACATTCTGGGCCGGGCAGCAAGGGGCTTAGGGAGCTTGTATTTGAGAGACTGAGAAGCCCCAGAGGATGGTGCTGGGAGAAGAAATGCAGCCACGGTTTCAGGATGGGCATAAGCCAAGTAGCCCAGGAGGCTGGGTGTTTGCCACCCCAACGCATGGCAACGAAGGGGCGGGATCTTCCCCATATCCCCATACCATGCAGCAGACTGCTGACCTTGCTGCCAAGTGCAGTCGCAGCAACTAGGTTCCTTGTTTTCTGTGCTTCCTCGGTGGACAGAGGTCTTCCCTTTGTGCTTGGAGCATATGCAACAGGCCTCATGTTGCTGGCATTTCAGCTGGTGGCATGACTTGCGACTAGGGCCTCGGGGTGCTGGCCTCCTCCTCGGCCTGCAGCGAACCTGCAGCTTTTCCTTGATCAAAGGACACGGGGACTTTGAGCAGAGAGCCTCTGAGAACAGAAATCCTGAGGAGAGATGGGCCAGGGAATTGGCAGCCAACAGAGTAGGGAAGGAAGGTGGCATCTCCTTTCCTTCCAGCTGCTGACCCTCCTCCTAAGTTTCTTGTTGGGAGACACGAGTGCTGGAGGGCACAAAGTCACCACTGTGCACTCTTCAGGTGGGCGGCTGTGGGAGGGATGAAACTTCCGTTGCTTTCTTTGGGGAGCTTGGCTGGGACTTCACTGGAAGTGTCTTCTTCCTCTCGTCAGGAGAGCGAGCTAGCACAACAGCGTCTGGAGGCACAGGAGCTGCTGGAGCAACAGGAAAAGTCCCTGGCAGAGGTACAGAGGGAGCAGGAGAAAAGGCTGCTGAAGATGAAGCAGGAAGTTGCCATCATGCAACCTGAATAAGAGAAGCTACAAAGCAGAGCCAGTCAAGAGGCAAATGGGCACTGCTTCTCTGGACACCGTCTGGGTGGCATTGTCTCTTAGCTGGCCCTCTATAAACAGGAGAGGGAGAACAAAATGCTTTTGGAAAGCGTGAGCACATCAGTCTTGGCTGCCACACAGGTGGTGTGGCAAGTTTAAAGCCGTCTTCTCTTTGTTTCTGTGTAGCTCCAGCGCCAGAAAGTCCAGCTCTTCTGCAAGGTACGCCAGCTGCAGCAAAAGCTAAAGCAAAGCCAGCAGCAGGCAGAGTACCTGAGGCTGGAGCTGGAGGAGGAGCAAGCGAATGGGCAGGTGAGCCTGACTAGCCAGGTAGCAGAGGGAAGGGCAGTAACAGGGGCAAGAACTGGAGATCTCGGGAAAGGAGGGGCAAGGCCTAGTGCAGGCACTGGAAGCACAGAGCCTGGCAGGCTCCAGCGGTGAGCACTAGGAAGAAGAGTTAGGGTGGAAGGGTTAGGGCTGGCTAGAGGAGTAGAAGTACGTGGCTGAATGGAAGTGCTCTTGAGACTGGAAAAGGAGAAACTTGAGCGTGATGGCAGGTGCCAGTAAGATTTTTCTTGACAGAATATCAAGGCAGAGCTGCAGGATGCTCAAAGGAAGATGAAGGCAATGGAGAAGAGGCACAAAAAAGAAAAAGAAAAGATGCAAGAGATGCAGCTGCAGCACAGGCTGGCTGAAGAAAAGCAGGTGAGTGAAGAAGGGGCAGTGGGCATTGCAGTCATGCAACAAGGGTGCTCTCCTCTTCTCACCTTTCCCCCGCAAAGCAGCAGGTGGGTGAGGACAGTGCGTCTGGCTGCCATGCTCTGTGGTCTCCATCACAGCTGATCAGAAGGACACTTGCTGGGCCGCTGAACCTCAGCTGCTGGCCTGGCCAGCAGTACTAGTGTTTGGCCAGTGGCCAGCAATTCTCTGAATGTGTTTTGGCTGGCCTCTTAGTGCTCGCTTTGTCTTTTGAGGGCTTTCTTCGGGTGAACATGGTGACCCAGACAGATTCTGAACGAGTTGTCCCTGTCCATGGTGAATGCAGACCTCAGAACGGAGTGCAATTTAAAGTTGTTCTTTCCCTTTCACAGTCTCTAACACGGCTGGCTGTGACAAGCCGCAGTCTCTGGCCGCTTGGTGGGGTTTAACTTGAGGTGCAAGAGTTGACAGCTCAGCTTGCAGCCTAACACACATGCTGTTCCTAAGGGCTTGCCTCTGAAATGCGCTGCCTGGGGCATCTCTGCCAGCCACCTTTCTGACACAAGCAAACTTCTTGTCCCAGGTGGATGTGGGCCGTGCCATTGAAGCTGCCGCTGCAGCAGCATCTTCCAATGAAGCCTCCTCTCCGCAGCCTGAAAACCTGAGCACCAGCAGTTCGCCCAGTTCAAGCCAGGAGTCAGAGCAGCTGCGCCAGGAGAGAGAGGAGCAGTGCCTGGAGCTGCTAAGTACGTCCTGTGCATTTCTTGTGCGATCGAGCAGTGTGTTGTGTGTGTGCCTCAGCATGTGCTGGACCACGTGTTCCTCTTCACTTTGGTGTCAGACAGACATTTTGGACTCCCTACAGAAGCTGTTGGCGTGCTTGAAGGCAGCCCGGGAGCACTTGGGACATTTCTTTTGCCTTTGAGGGCAGCTGGGAGTGGGTGGCCTTTGCCTGAGCTTCCCTGTGCAGTAAAGGCAAAAGCGGGGAGTGTTTCCCGAGCAGCAGAAGGCTGCACCACAGCAAATGGCCCAAGGAATGTGTGTGTGCTAGTCTGGGCAAATTGATCAGAATAGTTGGCTTCCTCTATGGCCCTGAAAGTCCTGACTTGTCACCAGTCATTGGAGACAAAGCACTTCAGAGGAATTGATGGGCTGTGGGGCTGCTTTCATACTGCTGCTGGTTTTGTGACTGTAAGTACTTCTACAATTCCTTTTACAGTTCATTTTGATAGGAATTCTACATTTTGGTTAGCCCGACCTCCTTGAAAAGAACATCAGGCCAGAGCAGAAAAAAACAGAGGAAGAGCATATTTCAGTACGGCCCAAGAGATAAAAAAATATATTCTTAGAACAATCCCTAGGAATCGGAGAGGAAGAGGTCTTTGCAAAGTGCACCAAAAGAAGAAAAACAGGATACATTTTTTTACATATCAAAAGGTCCTCCTTTGATATCATAGTTGTATGCTTAGGAAATGCATCAGAGAGACACATCTATGTGGCACGGTCAGATAAAACTGCCCTGCAGGCAATTCTCAGGAGCAAGCCTGCAGCCCCTCTGCTGCGTGCTCCTCCGGCCCAGGGCACTTTGTCATGGCTAAAGCCCAGGCGGCAAATACTCTTGGAATACTAAGCACCAGCCTCAATGCCAGCACAGATCATAGTCTAGGAAAGCACACTCAGGCCTTGGTGACTCTGCAGTAAAAGCAACTGAAGAGTTGCTTCTTGGAACTGGTAATAGCTGCCGGTGCAGTGCTGTCAGAGAATAAGTGGTCAGGTACAGAACAGAGCCCAGTTTACCCAGCGTCTGCCATCAACCGTTGGGACAAAAGGTGGATCGATCTCTTCCTCCGTGTGTCTGAACTCAAAGACGATCATGTTCTGTCTTGAGTGGGGTCAACAACTCGTAACAGGACTCACTCTGGCTCGGGCTTCTTCACAGTGGTTGTCAGTGTCCATTTGTGGGCTTTGTCAACCTTTTTGTCATACCTGCCCTGCCAATGATGGCCGGTGTGACTGCAGAGGCTGGAGCCTTCCTTAGCTGTGCGATTTCAGCTGCCAGCCCATTGCTGCAGCTTTGCCTGGACTGGTGAAAAGATCAGCATCTCATTTGGGCAGCTGTCTGTGTCACGGCAGCGCCTGAGGAGCGGCACCGTCCTTGTTACCTGTCTTAGCTGTGCCCATTTGGGATGCTGGGGCACGTGGGCGGTGTTCAAGGGGCCGAGTCCAGTGCCAGCGACTGCTGCACCTGAGGCTGAAGACGAGCTGTGTAGTTCTTCACTACAGGGGGAATGGGCAAAATTGTCTTCAGAACTTAGCCTGCTCATAAATGAAGAGGGTCCTCATTCTTACAGCCGTTGCCCTTGGATGTAACAGGAGCTGCTGTTCTCTAAAAAGGTCAAGGCATTTTTTAGGCAAACTGCTGAGAGCTAGAGAAGGCCCCCTCCTCTCCTGGAAAGCACTCTGCAATATTCTTTCTGCTCTGCTAAAAGTAGCTGGCCATAAAAATCCATCCCACATCCCAGGGTGCATTTAATCTTTGGAAGGATGACATTGTTGAATCTCACAAGAGAGTGTCTATTCCCAAGAAAAGGAAGGGTCATGATGGTTCAGCTCTCCTTCCCGTTTGTAGATGACAACCACTTACCTTGCTGCCTGTTCTTTTCACATCTCTGTTTGCTCTGATTTGCTGATCTCTGTTTGCTCTGCTGGTGTCTCCGAGAGCTTAGTTTCCTCTCAAGGTAACCCTTCAAAGGAGTGTGGAGAAGCTGACTCGGTGCAGGCCACGTGTGCTACAGAGCTGCCTGTCTGGCAGCTGGGGCTGTTGTTGTGGTCCTCGTTGCCATGGTCGTTAGCCAGCTGGCCGTGAATTGCTTGGAGCCGCAGCGAGTGGAGCTGAGTTTCAGATCGCCTGGAAGTCAGTATCTCTGTTTTAAAGTTTGCTTCTTGCATTTTGTTTCTTTCAGGGCATGTTGTGAGCATGGGAAATTTAGAAAAGAAATACACCGGATGGGAACTTATTGGCAGTGGGTGAGTGCGGCCACGTTTACTTCTACAGAACCGTGGGCCAGGTATTTTGCTGGTGTAATATCAAGTGGGAAGTCAGGCAAGCTGCAAGCATCTTCAGACCGTGGCTTTAGATTGTCCCTGTCTCAGTACCGATCACTGGGCATCATCAAAGCTAACTGGATGCTGACATTGTCTTGCCTGCCTCAAGGAGCACGACCTGGAAGCCCTCCTGCCCCTCAAGTGTGTGGCAGCAGTTGGCTTATTTTCCTAGGAGACATGGTTTTGTATGAATCAAGGTATTAGGGCCGCACTAATGGAGGAAGAAAAAACGGAGAGAGCGGCTTGCCACCTGATAGCTGTCAGATAACAGCTCTCAGTAGCATTTCTATCCACTATTTTGTGGAAAGCAATATTCAGTGGTCAGGAAAATAAGACAGGCTGCACGGTGTTGCCTGAGTTTTGTAGATGGAATCAAAAGAGAGTGGTGAGAAGGCCCAGCAGGACTGTGTATTTCAATGCCAGGAAATGCACGACACATGCACAGACACAAAAAGAAAAGGCAAGGAAAAGCCCTGCCTCCATAATCTAGTGTCTACATTTGGGATTTGTTGCAGTCCTTTTCCTTCCTGTTGGATCCAGCCTATCTCTTGGGCACGCTGCACGGCAGAGGGCTGCTGGGCTGCTGTGCTATTGGCTGAAGAGTAGATGAAGCCTGTTGTTTGAGAGGCGCCGCAGGCAGCAGAGAGCTCCTGCCTGGGCTGCCTTTTGCTCCTCAGCACTGAACAGCTTCTCTGTTCTTGCTGCTGTTCTCTTTCTAGGGGTTTTGGAACAGTTTACAAGGCCTTCGATGCTGCCACAGGACGAGCGGTAAGTGCCAACAGCCCGGGAAGATTTTGCAGTTCTTGAGCGCTTTCCCTTGTGATGTTATCTGTGGCCAGAACTTTGGGCTGCCTGCCTTTGCTGCAAAGGCCGTCCCACAGAAATGTCCCGCATTTTGGCTGTCCCAAAATGCATTGGGACAGATGTTGTCCTTCCTACCTACCTGAGGGAATGCAAGCACGGCAGTGGTGTCTTTCAGAGAAGGACACAGCTCCTCGGATTTGCAGGATAAATATGCACAGATTAGCTCCTGGCAAGAGCCAACATTCTGGTCCAATTCCTCTTAAGCCCAGGTTCAGACACAGATAGCATATCCCATTGTTTTCCATCAGGTGGTTCTGGTTTCAAACATAATGCAAGACCTAAAGAAAGAGACATCTTGTCTGGAGGGCAGTTTTGTGTTTCAGCCCTACAGATTCTGGTGTACACACACACACACACACACACACACACACGCAAGCACACGAAAGCACACACACAGAGATCAATGAGAAGAAGTTTATGTAGAGACTTAAATAATACAGCCTTGTGTTGGTCCTGTGTCGGGGACATCCCATTACAGAGATGCTATTTGTACTGAACAGTACAAGTGGTGGTGTCTGGGAGAGTCACAGCGCTCTTTGGGGCTAAAAGTTCAGAATCCTCAATTCTCCTTTCTGGCTCTTAGCAAACATAACTCCATCTTCCTGGTAATTCCTTTATCCACCTGCAGTGCTGCGCTCAGGAACGGCACTTGCAGGGAGGTCTACAAGGTGTCCAAAAGCCCTAAACCCTGCTTATAACCTGGGGTGTTATGCATGGTGTACCACAGAAAGGATTCTTCATTTTCACACCCACTAAATGGTGAAAAGTCTAAAGCATGTTCGAGAAGGTTCTTCAGAGATGCAAAATCCAAACCAAAGAAGTTAGGATGGGCTGGGATTGTAACTTGGAGTCCCCTTGGAGTTCTTCTTTTGACAGCATTTTCTCTGTAATGTATGTGTGTATTTACTTTGGCATACAATCAAGAATAGCAGCAGCTTCTGAATCGCTGGTCAAAGCCCCTAGAAATGTGAATGTATTTTCATCCGTTTCAATTTCTTTTCACAACAGAGCAAAGAGCAAAGGTGAGCAAAATTGCTTTTGGCTAGCAAAGCGTGTGTAAATGCTAATAGTGGTGATAAACAAAGGCCATTTGAGAAGCGTGTGTGTGCAGAAGAGTGTTGTTGGTGCTGTGTGGTTGATGGTTGGAGTCCCTTTGAACCGAGGTGACAAGGCGTCCTGGCCCACGAGCGGGCAGAGAAAGAGGCTCTCATGTCTGTTCCTAACGGCTTTCAACGTGGTTGTAGGTGGCCGTGAAGCAAATTGATCTCCAGCACCAGGGCTGCGAGCAGGCGTTGAGAGAACTCCTGGTCATAAGGGAAAAGAAGAACCCCAATATTGTTACCTACCTAGAAAGGCAAGTAGTTCTGGTCTTTTTCTGGGAATGTTCGTTTCCATACCTGCAAGGCAGAGGTTTAAAAGCTCTTCAGTCACTGGCAGAAAATTGATCTTTCTGTTAACATCCATCCACTCCTGTACGAGTCATGGGAGGAGACGACATTTTGTCCGCATTCATGGTTCCTGGCAGAGACTGCTGGAAGATGCTTCTCGGAAGCCTGGCTCTCTTACTGAGCCAGCAGCAGCCTGTACGTTCACTGGCTGCATGTTCTTTTGCTGTTTTGGAGCATGATTTTTTTCCAAGTGTCAGAGGAGGAGTGCTGAGGAAGCATCACAGAAATGATTCCCCTTGTGGTGTTCCCAGTATTTTCCATTGCCTTGCATGCCAAAAGACGAGGCTAGGAGACACATCCTTTGCCAGGTTTGAAATTGTTTTTCCCGTTTGTGACTGTCCTTTAGGCAAGGTTTTCCAAAGGGTGTCCGCAGTGCTGCACACCCACGTGCCCTGGGTAAAAGCTGTGAAAACTGTGTCTCCTTGTTGCTGAGGTTAATGGTGGATGGAATTTGTGTATGAAGATGATGAAGCAGCTGCTGGGATGTGTCCGCTTGCAGATTGATCTTTGCCATCACAGAACTGCCTTCTTCCCCTGCTTGCCCCCTAAGCCGTCTCCTTCTGTGCCAATGTGCCTTCCTCGTTTAGACGGCACAGACTGCAAGCACTGGACAGTCGAGGTGGAGTGTGTCCTCATTTTATTCCATCTTCACTTAGCAGTGACCTGGAAACAAAACTCGACTGTAGGCTTTTCTTCCGTACAGCAATTTAACTGTGCGCATTCCGCCCCGCCCTGTTGTTTTCATCTTCCAGCTACCTTGCCAATGGGGCTGTCTGGCTGGTGCTGGAGTACATGGATGGAGGATCTTTAGCTAACGTCCTCATCAAGAAAAGGATGCTTGTAGGACACATCGCAACTGTCTGTCGGGAGGTAAGGGATCCTGCTTGTGCTTTGGATGGCCTGCACAGGCTCGTCCTTTGACAGCACTGCTAAGTGCGTGATTGCATGTTCAGAGCTTTCTCTTTGTGCTGCTCTTACGCTTCAGAGAAGAGCGAGCATCTGCACTGCATTGCCTGCCAGTGTCCCTGCCCTTACTCTAGTCTGTTCTTTATTTTTATCTACCATTGTTGAATTCTCTGTCTCTTTCTCATTTTCATTTTCTGCCTGTAAGTGCAAAGAAGACAATGCAGAAAGGTGCTGGATATCCCAGTTGAAAACCAACAGCATTGCCAAAGACAGACTCACCTGTCACAGGTCTCAGCTTCAAAGGATGGCACGGCACCCACCATGGTGCTTGCTGCTGAAAACTGACAAATGAGCCGCTTTCACCCTTGTCCTCCAGTCTCTTGCCCGACAGTGATCCCCTTGGCACCCGAGGCAGGGCCTTTTTCCTCTTTTGGAAAACCACTCTTTGTCCTCCGGATGGGGAGAGCGGATCCGCTGCAGCAGCAGTCGTTCCAACTGGCTTTGTAGGGGACAGTGTCCTGCAGCGACTAATGTTTTCCCCTCAGCAATGAATATGCCCTCCCTTGGAGAGATCCTGCTCTCCTAGGGTTGCAGCAGCATGCTCTTCCTCTTGCCACCACTCACTGTTCCTGTGAGATCTGTCAATCTTCAGGAGCAATTTCCTTTAAAGCATGTGATGAAATCAGACCAGGCTAACTTTTGTCCTCCTGTTTCTTTTTTCTCCCTCAGTGCCTGCAAGGCCTGGCTTTCCTCCATGCCAACCAGGTGATCCACAGGGACATCAAAAGCAGCAACATCCTTCTGGGCCGGGATGGCTCCGTCAGATTGGGTGGGTGTTCCTGGTCAGGCCCTGCGCTCCGGGAAGGCAGTGCGGGGCTGCTTTTGAGTGGCTGCCAAGCGCCCAGCAGTGGTGCTGGTGACAGTGCACTCCTGCAAGCTCAGGCCACAGCTGCAAGGTGCTGAGAGGTCTAGAGAGGAAAGAAGGTGTCAAGAGTGGCTTTGGTTTGTGTGCGCTCCTTCCAGAAGGAGGGAGTTACAGTGGAAACCTTCAGGTGAATGAGGAAGAGCCACGTTGTGAATCCTGGGGGTGGGATTTAAGTGCTCAATTGACAATGTGCTTGGCTGCAGCCCTGAGGAAAGGGAGCACAGCTGCTTTTGCAGCTCGATTCAGCACTGCATTCTGAGACTTAGAGTGAGGAGCTCTTTTCCTTGGTTTCCTACCTGAAGCAGTGTTTGTTTTTCTCCTCAGCTGATTTTGGCCTCTGTGCTGTGCTCATCCGTGAGCAAAGCAAACGGAGGTCGATGGTCGGGACCACCTGCTGGATGGCACCCGAGGTGGTGAGAGGAGAGCCATATGGCCCCAAAGTGGACACCTGGTCCCTTGGCATTGTGGGAATAGAAATGGCCAAAGGAAGGGCTCCTTATAGTTGGAAAACCAGGGAAAAGGTAAGGTGGAAATATGCTCAAACACTGGTGTCCTTCTGGTCCATCATCATTAGACAAAATCCCATTCCCACAGCTTGAACTCCTTCCAGCAAGGCCCACTTGTAAACATGTCCCTGGGGCCCACATAAACTTCCAAGGCAAGACCTGCTGAAGGTTGGAATAGCTGGGGCTGCACTAAGGCCTTTTTTCTTCTGGGAGGGAAGGCTCATCTCTAAGCGTCTGCTAGGCAAGAAATTGCCACTGCAGACTGCAGCTTAAAATATTGGGTCTAGCTGAGCACTTAAGGATATGGAAAGTTCACGCGGAGTCTCATGTTTCCTTTAACTTCAGGCTAAATATCTGATAGGCAAGCGAGGGGCACCAGATCTGCACAAGCTCAGGCTACCCTCTGGCTTGTGTGAATTTCTGGGCTGCTGCCTGCAGATGGATGTGGACAGGCGAGGCTCTGCCGAGGAACTTCTGCAGGTACAACGCAAAGTGGCTGCAGGCCAAATAGCTGTTCCCTGTCAGGCTTTGCTCCTTGGCCAGACTCCAGGGCATCAGTTGGGCAGCCCCACAGTAATCTCCTGTCTGGGTGCATTTCAAATGAAATCCAAATAAGTTCCAAGACTCTGTTGAGCTTAGAAGGGACAAGTGAAGGGCATTTAGTCCAAACCCTCTGCCACTGGCAAGGACATCTTCAAGTAGATCAGGTTGCTCAGAGTCCCATCCAACAGGTCCTTGAATGTTGCCAAGTGTGGGGCACCTCCCAGCTCTCTGGGTAACCTGTGCCAGCATTTCAGCACTCTCCTGCTCAAGAGCTTCTTCCATAGAGCCAATGGGAATTGACTCACTTTTAGCTTGAGAGCATTCCCCCTTGTCCTCTTGCAGTTGACTCTGCTCAGAGATGCAGGCTAAACAAAGCCAATTCTCACAGCCATTCCTCAGAGGAGAGCTTCTACCTTTTGGTCATTTTCGAGGCCCTCGTTTGCTCTCGGCTTGTGTATTCAGGTTTACGTGGTAGCAGAGGAACTGAAGTATTGTAGTGCTGGGACTGAAGGCCTGCAGTGGGGCTTGAAGAGCACAGCAGAAGCAGTCCCTGCCAAGCGGTTCTAGATTACTCTGTGGGAAGGAGGGGACGGTGGGGGGCTGACTGTGAGCATCTGAGGGCACCTAGCTTGTCCCTCGTGCCCCACTCTTAGAGGACTCTGCCAGCCAAAGAGGGACAGCTGAGCAGGATTTGTGCCAGTGCCATGTGCTGCCTGGCCCACTCAAGTAGATAAGAATTGCTGCAGATTTGCTGCCAGGTTTTGTGGCAGACAGGGAGCTGGCGAGTGGGCCACTTCCTTGGCTGCTCCTGCTGTGGAGGAAGATGCCAAGACAGGAGGTGGGGCACGCTAAGGCAGACACTGCTCTTCCTGCAAGCCAGAGCTGAGTCCATCTGCGCTCTGCCGCTTGTGTCTGTGTTTCTGGGCCCTAGAGGACTCCAGCTTGACCCTGTTAGAGGCTCAGTTTGGAAAATCATGGTTCCTTTTTCCTTTATCTCTTTTAAATTGGTTTCTTTTCTTTCTTTTCCCCTTTGGGCAGCATCCATTTCTCAAATTAGTGGAGCCTCTCTCCAGCCTCTTCTGACAGCCTGATTGCTGTCATCTCTGCAGAAAAGTAATGCAGGAAGGAGAGGAGATGACCAGGAGCACTTCAGCATTACTTTCTCCAATGCCAGCTCGCAGCCAGGCTCAGAATAAAAATCCTAGAAACCCCCAAGCCTGTTGTAAGATTCCCTTCCTTGTCACCCACGCAATACTGCTCTACGTTCACTCCTGAATTGGCCATTCTTTCTTAAAGGTGAAAAGTCCCTCCTGTGGGTGTTCTGGTGTGCTTGGGAATTGGGAAGGGTCTCCTTCCTTCACTATAAACTCCAACCTACACTGCCTTTGGAATACCGCCCACTGGCCAGGTTTTGCCCAGCCATGGAGCGACCTCTGCATGAGGAAGAAAGCGCAATTGCATGTCCAGCCAAAAGCCAATGAAGAGCAGGGCATCCTGTGGAGATACAGGCACACAGCTGTGCACGCAGAGGCTTTTGCCTCCTGCCAAGTGGAGCAGTCATGTCTCCTCTGTGACTGCTCCCCGCTTCCCAGGTGGCCATGGCTAACGGATGCGAGGCTCTGCAAGTGGAACCCAAGAAGATGGGCACTTCTGCTGGCACTACAGGAGAGGGGAGAGGAAACTGCCTGGGAGGTGCCTGGCCAATGAGGGAAGGCACCTGCCGGACCTGCTCTTTGTCAGCAGAGAACGACTGGTGGGTGATGCCACCCTTGGGGACCATCTGGGGCTCAGCAATCATGAAACGTCTCTGTGCTTGACTGGGTTTGTAGCTCATTCTGTGCCTTCTCTTGTCTTGTCTTCTCTTGGCGGCTGCTCCCCAGGGCTGTGTAGCAGCATGGCAGAGCTAAAGCGCAGGAGAGCCTCATTTTTCTGCCCTCTGAAGTGGCTGCTCACCACAGCTTTTTCAGTTTGGAAGCTCAGTCTGGAGAATACGTTCCTCCCTGTCTTTGGTCTCAGCCGCCAGGACCTGTCCCAGGTGGCATTGAGGGCTGCCCGGTGCCTCAGGCTGGTGTGACCCTACTGCAAACAATAGGGGGGGCAGTGGCAGGTGGTTGTTTCCAAAGTCACTTCCTTCAGGGACAGTGTGCTGTGTGTATCCTTTGTCCAGCCCAGCCCCAGACTTAGTGATCAGATGCAGGCACTGCTGCTGCTGCTGCTGCTGCTGCTGCTGCTGCTGCTGCAGAAGTCAGCGAGGATTTGGTGGGCAGCTTCCAATCCCAGCAGAACCGGTCACTGATGAAGCCGGGGGCTGAGGGTGTCCTGCAGATCTCTGATGCAGATTCAAACACCTTAAAGTACATTTTGAAAGTGACCTAGAAACGTAAGGATGGTCTGACAGAGCTAGTTTGTTTCTGTGTTCAGTTCAGATGATTCTACATCTTGTGCTTTGGTACAAATCAAGAGTACAGCCAGTTGATTGGAAGCACCACAAAAGGCATGACCTAAGAGAGCAGACAACTGAAAGAATTTGTAAAGGAGAAAAGCAGCGAATGATTTGGTTATCTTCGTCTGTAGGAAGGGTAACTTTTTCTCAGAATTGCTTTTGACTTTTGGTAAATCCCCGCTCTACAGAGATGGGGAACTGAGAGGCTTTTTTTAAAAGATTTTCCTCCATTATCAGTCTCATTGAAGAGTGAAACCTAAGAGATGTAAAACTCTGTCAGTCTATTAGAAGCCGACTTATTTCATGGTTACAATACCTTGTAAATGTTTATCATCCCGTTAGCTTTGCCACACAATGGTGCTAATACTTCTAACTGCAATCACCTCTTCTTTTACCCAACGTGGTCTTGCCACAATACATCTTTCACAGTTCTAATTCTCCAAAATATCCGGTCTTTTTGCAAGACCGTCATTTGAAATTTGTTTCTAGTTCAATCTCTCTCTCAACAATGTCTTCTCTATTCCATGGCCTTTCTAAGTCAGCACACTTTCTCTCAGAGTTTGCATACAGATGTATGAGACTGTGTGAGCTTTCAGTCAGGCTTTGAGAATCCTTTACAAATCCATTTCTCACGTCGCCCTCTCTTTCTTGGAACTGTAAAAACTTCTTTGGTAGTCTTATTCATCATTCGCTGCACACAGTGAAGAGCACAAACCCTATTTCTAATATTGCTACTATAACAGTCAATACATATTACATTCTTTTGCAAAGGTCCTTTAGCCAAGGTGTAAAGTCCCATCCTTCAAACTGATGGTCTAACCAGGATCCATAGTCTGTTTTGATTTGATTTGCCTAATCTTTCCATTTTGAAGCTGGTTGTGGATGGATTCTGAATGGTCCAACCAATTCATACGACACAACCCTCCAAATTCTTCACAGCCACGTCCGTGTGCCAGTAAGAGAAAATTGATGGCGGCTCTGTTCTGTAAGGTTGCATGTCTAACAGCGCTAACATCTGTCATCGTATCACTAATTCCAATGGAAGTAGCATTGATTTCTTTGCTCAACCAACACCCCAACCGATCCAGTTGTTTCAATGCTGCAGCTGAGGCAAGTCGAGGTAAAAACAAACCCGATGTAACTTGTTTTGCAGGGCTCCAGGGTTAACAATTGCTATTCCAGTTTTCTTCATAATGATGGGCAGACCTTTTTCCTCTACGTTTTTTATTGATGGCCCTTTGAACACCAGGTGCTATCACAGAGAGCTGTCCGATGCTACATGGGCCACCTTTAATTTTTAAGGAAATGCCCTGCCAGGCTCTATCTCCACAAATGAGCCGATATCTTTTTGCCAATTGCCGTGGGAATTCTACAAGATCAATAGTCTTACCCTTACGGGGCACAGGAGTGGTGTAATTTCACCAAAATCTTGAGTTTCTGTGCACAGGATGACGGGGAGTAACATTTCATTGCGGATCTCCCTGGTACTGAAAGTCAGCACAAAACTCTCTTCAATTCAAAGAACCAAGAATTTCCAGTTCTTGAGGTTCAAAGAAGATCAGGGGCTTAATGATACCAATGGGCTACAGGATTTGTCTTGTTGGCAACATCATGCCAATAATTGCCACGGTTACGTATTGGCCACTCTTTGGCTGCTACTGGCACACCAACCAAACAGGTTGCAAAGGCTTAGTCTGGGCTCAAATTAGTCAAACTTATGGTGACTGAGCCTGCTGACTTGGCTAAGGCAACCAAACACTTGTTTTTGGTGGATCTACAAGCATATCTGCACTGCAAAAGCAGGCAAGCAAAACTAACAAGTACAAATATATTGTTGAATCTAACTCCAGAGTTTTCTTCAGCTACTCTTGCCAAAAGGCTTTTCCATGTAATTCCATGTCCACGCAAATCTTCTGGTACCTTTGGCTTTTGGTTTTTTCCAAAGTTGTTCAAGGGCTGTTGACTTGTTTACACTCAATTCTGCAAATTTGGATCCCTTGGGATGCTTTTTAGCACGATAGGCTCCACGCCTTTGCCAAAGGAGCTTTACAATACTAGCAATTTTTAGAGTTTTAACATTGACATAAAACTCGAGATTTGCAGTTTTTGCAGGTTGGGCAGGGCAGGTCAGGCATGAACCGTAGTCTCTATGTGCGGCTCACATCTGCATGCTCGGTTGCCTGCTCGTGGAATTGTCAGGGTGCTCTTGTGCGTGATACGGCTTCGTGTTCTTTACTGGAATCCACTTAGGTCCTGCACCTGTGGAAACTCTTTGTGGAAACTAAGCAAACTCATTACCCCATGATATTAAATGTAATGGACCTTCAATTTGTCCTGTCTCAGAGTTTCTAATTAAAACGGGAGGATTTTCTTTCAGTTTTACCTGTGTGTTATTTGAAAAATGCCTAAAATTGGTGGACCGTGTTCTGCAAAGGAGCTATTTAAAAATTTGAGAACATATAAAGCTTTACTCCATCTCATCTGAAGCATTGCTTGGCCTAGATCCTCCTTTTGTTGGTCTAAATTGCATTTTAGTGTTTGATGTGCCCTTTCAAGAATTGTAGGAGAGTAGGGACTTCCAAAAGTGTGACAAACACCCCAGTCCATTCCAAATGTGGCCGATTTTTGAGCTGTGTATGCAGGGCCATTATCTGTATATCTTGAGGCACACCTAATGAAGCAAAAGCTTGTAGAAAATGTAGACAAGCATGATTGGCTGTTTCTCCTGTGCAGACAGAGGCAAAACCTGCACCTGCAAAAGGGAATATTTTTAAATTTCCCAAAAGATGGGTGTTTGGTGATATCTGTCTGCCATAGATGCAGGCTTTGCAAGCCTGTTAGGTTGACAGCTCCTGTAGAAACAGGAGGTTGCACAAGTTGACAGTCGGGGCAGGCACCAGTAATGGCTTTTGCTTGACCTTTAGGGACATGAAACATTTGCACAAGTGCTTGTGCATTTGGAGGGAAAAAGGCATGACTCAGTTTTGCTTGTTCAAAAATGTTTGGCAAAGTGTTTGAAAGAGCCATCGTCAGTTTGTCTGCTCTTGCATTTCCTTCTGCCAGGAGTCCAGGAAGTGAGGAATGAGCCCTGATATGAGAGACAAAGTATGGGTTAGTTCTCTCTTGCAAAATTGTATCAAGACATGGAAGGCAATGATACACTATGATTATGATTAACAAAGGATCTTTTTCAGAAGAGTCTCATTGAAAAATGAGACCATAAAGTTTTTTCTCCGAACGCTGCAAGAAAAGAGGGCCCTTCTGGAGAACAACCGTGTGCTTGTCTTCTTTTAAAAGCTTCAGTGACGTTTTCAAGGGCTTTTTGAGCTTCAGGTGTAAAAGTTCTAGGAGATCTGATGTCCTAGTGTACTCTCAATAGGTTAATAAGTGGGGAAAGTTCATCGTTAGTGATTCCTAGAACAGGCCGGATCCAATTAAAACTTATTTCTAGTTCAATCTCTCTCCCCACAGTATCTTCTCTATTCCACTGCCTTTCTAAATCAACATACCTTTTCTGAAAATTTACATACAAATGTACAAAACCATGTAAAGTTTCAATCAAACTTTCAAAATCCTTAACAAATCCATTTCTCACATTTGGCTGTGGAGGCCAATGGGCCTGCCACGGCTCTGCCTGCAGCCGTGTCCTGGAGAGATGTCCCTAGAATGGGATGTCCCTTGAATGGGCTGTGATCAGCTTATCTCAACCCTCCTGGAAAGATGCTCCTTAGGTTGGCAAATCTTCTCGTATCGTGGTGAGCTATCGCCCCAAAGGCTTAAGTGATCCCTCCATGCCCTAGTACCCATATTAATCCATTGTAACCCATTGGTCTTTCCCCCTTGGTACCACCCTTGCTTTCCCCCATAAAAATCCCAGCTGTCCCCCACTTCTCCAGGGAGCTGTCATCCCTGGCCCCCTTCACAGAGCTGCTGGATAATAAAGGAATCTCTGGAATTGCCATACGATGCTTCTGTCTCAAACTGAAATCCTTGAGGTGATCTCACTGAGAGCTGATCACTTGTGGCCACAGGCCACACAGCTTGGCGAGGTTTATTGGGCGGCTAGGAGACCTGCCAGAAGACCCCCTCAGAAGGCAGTCCCTTGCAGGACCTTCTCTCTCAAAAGGTTGGTGGCTTCCTGGCTCGGAGCATCAGACCTCTATAGACCCCCTTAGCAGCCTACATTTGACCTTCTTAACAAGGCCCTTTGCATCCCAGATTCGTCAAGAGCTGCGAGCCCTGCGCTCCTGCAACTGCAAAAGAGACGACCTGTTCCTCTGCACTGACGCTCAGGTGGAAAGAGGAGCGGGCTGCCCGAGCACTCTCTGCACGTCAAAGTTCAGATCCCATTTCCCACGTGTCAGTCAGTGGCTGGGCTGAAGCGCCAGCTCATGGCAGGACTCCAGCCCTCAGCATCTTCAGCCACAAAGGGCAAGTGCTGCCTGACCAGAAACCTGCAGCTCTGCACTGCACCAAAGCTTTGCACTGTACCAACCAAAGCTGCCACTTACAGGTTGAGGATGCTCAGGCCCCGGACTGGCAATCCATGGACGTTTGTTGTCCTTTGCCACCCCTTTGGGCTCTGGAGGAGGAGAGCGAGCCAGAGGAGGTTCTGCTGCTGGTGTGGTGCTCTGCAGACAGACAGCAGTGGGAGGGACAGGGAGGAACCTGTCATTTAGAACCTTATTTCTCATGAGCCCTATCCCTCTCTGTCCTAAGGAGAAGGCATGAATTTGGATACAAGAAAGGCTGCTCAGTCACTAATACTCCATTCAAATGGGCTGATGAGATTAATGTTTGGACAAGCTGGGGACAACCCATTCGTAGGTCTGTCGAGTTAAATTCACCCTAATTCTCTGCAAACAGCAGCCCAGAGATGCCGGCAAGAGCAAGGACAGTGCGTGAGTGTGCATGCAGACACCTGTAGGCTGACTGCTGGGTGGACAAAAAGTTTTGCACAGCAGTACATCTTCACTCTCCTAAGCTGGAAGAATATTTGCATGGATCTTTTTCTAAGCCACTGCCTGGAGGGCTTATTGGCCATCTCCTCCTGTTCCACCCAGCAAGGAGGGTGCAGCAGGTGGAAATGTTTTGCATCGCTCAGCGCCTCCTCCTGCTGCTCTCAGTTCAAAAGCTCTGAGTGGCTGTGTGCAAGGAGATGCCATACTTGGTGTTTTTGCAGATCTTAACAGGATCAAGGAATGAACAGAGGAAATAAATTGCTGGTATTTTTTCTCTTTGTGTGTGTATGAAGGCCGTTTAGGAGCTTAAAGATGCTTACTTTTTAACATTTGCTGCCTTTAGCACAGAAATGTCAAAGACATACAACATGCTGTGCCACCTTGCGGGTTTCAGTCAGGCCAAACATCCAGCAATATTCTGAAAGACTTTTCTTTTCTATTGCTCTGTAGAAAAGTAATAGTGCTGGCTGTGTCCTTACTAAGTGCCCTGGAAGTGTTGCATTGCTGAGCACGTGCACAGCTCTGCACAATGACTCGTGTTCCTGGTAGCCATACATCACATTGTCTCCTCTTCAGAAGACACAAATTATGAAAAAGAAAAGGTTGTTACCAACTTTTTTTCTCCAAGAGGAGGTGTTGGACACCAAGGTTTCAGAAACAACTGCATTTTCCTCTCCTAAGGAAATCTTACAAACTTAGAATGCTGGAGGAGTTTCAGACATATGAGTGCCTGGTCTCTCTTTCCCTCTAAAGTTGCCTCAAAGAGCCCTGGTTACCTGCCAGTGCTTTTGCACAGGAGTCATTAATTCCCTAAACACAAGGGCAGTGGACTTCAACTGTAAAGTCTGTCTTTGGAATGGGATTGCTTTTACCTGCAGGCTCCGTGGAGAAGGGCTTTGTGGGAGCAGGAGCGACTGCAGCCTGTGTCCTGGAAATAGAGCCAGTGAAAAGAATGTTACAAATGAGACTCTGTATCATTGCCTTTCATGTCTTGATACAATTTTGCAAGAGAGAACTAACCCATACTTTGTCTCTCATATCAGGGCTCATTCCTCACTTCCCGGACTCCTGGCAGAAGGAAATGCAAGAGCAGACAAACTGACGATGGCTCTTTCAAACACTTTGCCAAACATTTTTGAACAAGCAAAACTGAGTCATGCCTTTTTCCCTCCAAATGCACAAGCACTTGTGCAAATGTTTCATGTCCCTAAAGGTCAAGCAAAAGCCATTACTAGTGCCTGCCCCGACTGTCAACTTGTGCAACCTCCTGTTTCTACAGGAGCTGTCAACCTAACAGGCTTGCAAAGCCTGCATCTATGGCAGACAGATATCACCAAACACCCATCTTTTGGGAAATTTAAAAATATTCCCTTTTGCAGGTGCAGGTTTTGCCTCTGTCTGCACAGGAGAAACAGCCAATCATGCTTGTCTACATTTTCTACAAGCTTTTGCTTCATTAGGTGTGCCTCAAGATATACAGATAATGGCCCTGCATACACAGCTCAAAAATCGGCCACATTTGGAATGGACTGGGGTGTTTGTCACACTTTTGGAAGTCCCTACTCTCCTACAATTCTTGAAAGGGCACATCAAACACTAAAATGCAATTTAGACCAACAAAAGGAGGATCTAGGCCAAGCAATGCTTCAGATGAGATGGAGTAAAGCTTTATATGTTCTCAAATTTTTAAATAGCTCCTTTGCAGAACACGGTCCACCAATTTTAGGCATTTTTCAAATAACACACAGGTAAAACTGAAAGAAAATCCTCCCGTTTTAATTAGAAACTCTGAGACAGGACAAATTGAAGGTCCATTACATTTAATATCATGGGGTAATGAGTTTGCTTAGTTTCCACAAAGAGTTTCCACAGGTGCAGGACCTAAGTGGATTCCAGTAAAGAACACGAAGCCGTATCACGCACAAGAGCACCCTGACAATTCCACGAGCAGGCAACCGAGCATGCAGATGTGAGCCGCACATAGAGACTACGGTTCATGCCTGACCTGCCCTGCCCAACCTGCAAAAACTGCAAATCTCGAGTTTTATGTCAATGTTAAAACTCTAAAAATTGCTAGTATTGTAAAGCTCCTTTGGCAAAGGCGTGGAGCCTATCGTGCTAAAAAGCATCCCAAGGGATCCAAATTTGCAGAATTGAGTGTAAACAAGTCAACAGCCCTTGAACAACTTTGGAAAAAACCAAAAGCCAAAGGTACCAGAAGATTTGCGTGGACATGGAATTACATGGAAAAGCCTTTTGGCAAGAGTAGCTGAAGAAAACTCTGGAGTTAGATTCAACAATATATTTGTACTTGTTAGTTTTGCTTGCCTGCTTTTGCAGTGCAGATATGCTTGTAGATCCACCAAAAACAAGTGTTTGGTTGCCTTAGCCAAGTCAGCAGGCTCAGTCACCATAAGTTTGACTAATTTGAGCCCAGACTAAGCCTTTGCAACCTGTTTGGTTGGTGTGCCAGTAGCAGCCAAAGAGTGGCCAATACGTAACCGTGGCAATTATTGGCATGATGTTGCCAACAAGACAAATCCTGTAGCCCATTGGTATCATTAAGCCCCTGATCTTCTTTGAACCTCAAGAACTGGAAATTCTTGGTTCTTTGAATTGAAGAGAGTTTTGTGCTGACTTTCAGTACCAGGGAGATCCGCAATGAAATGTTACTCCCCGTCATCCTGTGCACAGAAACTCAAGATTTTGGTGAAATTACACCACTCCTGTGCCCCGTAAGGGTAAGACTATTGATCTTGTAGAATTCCCACGGCAATTGGCAAAAAGATATCGGCTCATTTGTGGAGATAGAGCCTGGCAGGGCATTTCCTTAAAAATTAAAGGTGGCCCATGTAGCATCGGACAGCTCTCTGTGATAGCACCTGGTGTTCAAAGGGCCATCAATAAAAAACGTAGAGGAAAAAGGTCTGCCCATCATTATGAAGAAAACTGGAATAGCAATTGTTAACCCTGGAGCCCTGCAAAACAAGTTACATCGGGTTTGTTTTTACCTCGACTTGCCTCAGCTGCAGCATTGAAACAACTGGATCGGTTGGGGTGTTGGTTGAGCAAAGAAATCAATGCTACTTCCATTGGAATTAGTGATACGATGACAGATGTTAGCGCTGTTAGACATGCAACCTTACAGAACAGAGCCGCCATCAATTTTCTCTTACTGGCACACGGACGTGGCTGTGAAGAATTTGGAGGGTTGTGTCGTATGAATTGGTTGGACCATTCAGAATCCATCCACAACCAGCTTCAAAATGGAAAGATTAGGCAAATCAAATCAAAACAGACTATGGATCCTGGTTAGACCATCAGTTTGAAGGATGGGACTTTACACCTTGGCTAAAGGACCTTTGCAAAAGAATGTAATATGTATTGACTGTTATAGTAGCAATATTAGAAATAGGGTTTGTGCTCTTCACTGTGTGCAGCGAATGATGAATAAGACTACCAAAGAAGTTTTTACAGTTCCAAGAAAGAGAGGGCGACGTGAGAAATGGATTTGTAAAGGATTCTCAAAGCCTGACTGAAAGCTCACACAGTCTCATACATCTGTATGCAAACTCTGAGAGAAAGTGTGCTGACTTAGAAAGGCCATGGAATAGAGAAGACATTGTTGAGAGAGAGATTGAACTAGAAACAAATTTCAAATGACGGTCTTGCAAAAAGACCGGATATTTTGGAGAATTAGAACTGTGAAAGATGTATTGTGGCAAGACCACGTTGGGTAAAAGAAGAGGTGATTGCAGTTAGAAGTATTAGCACCATTGTGTGGCAAAGCTAACGGGATGATAAACATTTACAAGGTATTGTAACCATGAAATAAGTCGGCTTCTAATAGACTGACAGAGTTTTACATCTCTTAGGTTTCACTCTTCAATGAGACTGATAATGGAGGAAAATCTTTTAAAAAAAGCCTCTCAGTTCCCCATCTCTGTAGAGCGGGGATTTACCAAAAGTCAAAAGCAATTCTGAGAAAAAGTTACCCTTCCTACAGACGAAGATAACCAAATCATTCGCTGCTTTTCTCCTTTACAAATTCTTTCAGTTGTCTGCTCTCTTAGGTCATGCCTTTTGTGGTGCTTCCAATCAACTGGCTGTACTCTTGATTTGTACCAAAGCACAAGATGTAGAATCATCTGAACTGAACACAGAAACAAACTAGCTCTGTCAGACCATCCTTACGTTTCTAGGTCACTTTCAAAATGTACTTTAAGGTGTTTGAATCTGCATCAGAGATCTGCAGGACACCCTCAACCCCCGGCTTCATCAGTGACCGGTTCTGCTGGGATTGGAAGCTGCCCACCAAATCCTCGCTGACTTCTGCAGCAGCAGCAGCAGCAGCAGCAGCAGCAGCAGCAGCAGCAGCAGCAGTGCCTGCATCTGATCACTAAGTCTGGGGCTGGGCTGGACAAAGGATACACACGGCACACTGTCCCTGAAGGAAGTGACTTTGGAAACAACCACCTGCCACTGCCCCCCCTATTGTTTGCAGTAGGGTCACACCAGCCTGAGGCACCGGGCAGCCCTCAATGCCACCTGGGACAGGTCCTGGCGGCTGAGACCAAAGACAGGGAGGAACGTATTCTCCAGACTGAGCTTCCAAACTGAAAAAGCTGTGGTGAGCAGCCACTTCAGAGGGCAGAAAAATGAGGCTCTCCTGCGCTTTAGCTCTGCCATGCTGCTACACAGCCCTGGGGAGCAGCCGCCAAGAGAAGACAAGACAAGAGAAGGCACAGAATGAGCTACAAACCCAGTCAAGCACAGAGACGTTTCATGATTGCTGAGCCCCAGATGGTCCCCAAGGGTGGCATCACCCACCAGTCGTTCTCTGCTGACAAAGAGCAGGTCCGGCAGGTGCCTTCCCTCATTGGCCAGGCACCTCCCAGGCAGTTTCCTCTCCCCTCTCCTGTAGTGCCAGCAGAAGTGCCCATCTTCTTGGGTTCCACTTGCAGAGCCTCGCATCCGTTAGCCATGGCCACCTGGGAAGCGGGGAGCAGTCACAGAGGAGACATGACTGCTCCACTTGGCAGGAGGCAAAAGCCTCTGCGTGCACAGCTGTGTGCCTGTATCTCCACAGGATGCCCTGCTCTTCATTGGCTTTTGGCTGGACATGCAATTGCGCTTTCTTCCTCATGCAGAGGTCGCTCCATGGCTGGGCAAAACCTGGCCAGTGGGCGGTATTCCAAAGGCAGTGTAGGTTGGAGTTTATAGTGAAGGAAGGAGACCCTTCCCAATTCCCAAGCACACCAGAACACCCACAGGAGGGACTTTTCACCTTTAAGAAAGAATGGCCAATTCAGGAGTGAACGTAGAGCAGTATTGCGTGGGTGACAAGGAAGGGAATCTTACAACAGGCTTGGGGGTTTCTAGGATTTTTATTCTGAGCCTGGCTGCGAGCTGGCATTGGAGAAAGTAATGCTGAAGTGCTCCTGGTCATCTCCTCTCCTTCCTGCATTACTTTTCTGCAGAGATGACAGCAATCAGGCTGTCAGAAGAGGCTGGAGAGAGGCTCCACTAATTTGAGAAATGGATGCTGCCCAAAGGGGAAAAGAAAGAAAAGAAACCAATTTAAAAGAGATAAAGGAAAAAGGAACCATGATTTTCCAAACTGAGCCTCTAACAGGGTCAAGCTGGAGTCCTCTAGGGCCCAGAAACACAGACACAAGCGGCAGAGCGCAGATGGACTCAGCTCTGGCTTGCAGGAAGAGCAGTGTCTGCCTTAGCGTGCCCCACCTCCTGTCTTGGCATCTTCCTCCACAGCAGGAGCAGCCAAGGAAGTGGCCCACTCGCCAGCTCCCTGTCTGCCACAAAACCTGGCAGCAAATCTGCAGCAATTCTTATCTACTTGAGTGGGCCAGGCAGCACATGGCACTGGCACAAATCCTGCTCAGCTGTCCCTCTTTGGCTGGCAGAGTCCTCTAAGAGTGGGGCACGAGGGACAAGCTAGGTGCCCTCAGATGCTCACAGTCAGCCCCCCACCGTCCCCTCCTTCCCACAGAGTAATCTAGAACCGCTTGGCAGGGACTGCTTCTGCTGTGCTCTTCAAGCCCCACTGCAGGCCTTCAGTCCCAGCACTACAATACTTCAGTTCCTCTGCTACCACGTAAACCTGAATACACAAGCCGAGAGCAAACGAGGGCCTCGAAAATGACCAAAAGGTAGAAGCTCTCCTCTGAGGAATGGCTGTGAGAATTGGCTTTGTTTAGCCTGCATCTCTGAGCAGAGTCAACTGCAAGAGGACAAGGGGGAATGCTCTCAAGCTAAAAGTGAGTCAATTCCCATTGGCTCTATGGAAGAAGCTCTTGAGCAGGAGAGTGCTGAAATGCTGGCACAGGTTACCCAGAGAGCTGGGAGGTGCCCCACACTTGGCAACATTCAAGGACCTGTTGGATGGGACTCTGAGCAACCTGATCTACTTGAAGATGTCCTTGCCAGTGGCAGAGGGTTTGGACTAAATGCCCTTCACTTGTCCCTTCTAAGCTCAACAGAGTCTTGGAACTTATTTGGATTTCATTTGAAATGCACCCAGACAGGAGATTACTGTGGGGCTGCCCAACTGATGCCCTGGAGTCTGGCCAAGGAGCAAAGCCTGACAGGGAACAGCTATTTGGCCTGCAGCCACTTTGCGTTGTACCTGCAGAAGTTCCTCGGCAGAGCCTCGCCTGTCCACATCCATCTGCAGGCAGCAGCCCAGAAATTCACACAAGCCAGAGGGTAGCCTGAGCTTGTGCAGATCTGGTGCCCCTCGCTTGCCTATCAGATATTTAGCCTGAAGTTAAAGGAAACATGAGACTCCGCGTGAACTTTCCATATCCTTAAGTGCTCAGCTAGACCCAATATTTTAAGCTGCAGTCTGCAGTGGCAATTTCTTGCCTAGCAGACGCTTAGAGATGAGCCTTCCCTCCCAGAAGAAAAAAGGCCTTAGTGCAGCCCCAGCTATTCCAACCTTCAGCAGGTCTTGCCTTGGAAGTTTATGTGGGCCCCAGGGACATGTTTACAAGTGGGCCTTGCTGGAAGGAGTTCAAGCTGTGGGAATGGGATTTTGTCTAATGATGATGGACCAGAAGGACACCAGTGTTTGAGCATATTTCCACCTTACCTTTTCCCTGGTTTTCCAACTATAAGGAGCCCTTCCTTTGGCCATTTCTATTCCCACAATGCCAAGGGACCAGGTGTCCACTTTGGGGCCATATGGCTCTCCTCTCACCACCTCGGGTGCCATCCAGCAGGTGGTCCCGACCATCGACCTCCGTTTGCTTTGCTCACGGATGAGCACAGCACAGAGGCCAAAATCAGCTGAGGAGAAAAACAAACACTGCTTCAAGTAGGAAACCAAGGAAAAGAGCTCCTCACTCTAAGTCTCAGAATGCAGTGCTGAATCGAGCTGCAAAAGCAGCTGTGCTCCCTTTCCTCAGGGCTGCAGCCAAGCACATTGTCAATTGAGCACTTAAATCCCACCCCCAGGATTCACAACGTGGCTCTTCCTCATTCACCTGAAGGTTTCCACTGTAACTCCCTCCTTCTGGAAGGAGCGCACACAAACCAAAGCCACTCTTGACACCTTCTTTCCTCTCTAGACCTCTCAGCACCTTGCAGCTGTGGCCTGAGCTTGCAGGAGTGCACTGTCACCAGCACCACTGCTGGGCGCTTGGCAGCCACTCAAAAGCAGCCCCGCACTGCCTTCCCGGAGCGCAGGGCCTGACCAGGAACACCCACCCAATCTGACGGAGCCATCCCGGCCCAGAAGGATGTTGCTGCTTTTGATGTCCCTGTGGATCACCTGGTTGGCATGAAGGAAAGCCAGGCCTTGCAGGCACTGAGGGAGAAAAAAGAAACAGGAGGACAAAAGTTAGCCTGGTCTGATTTCATCACATGCTTTAAAGGAAATTGCTCCTGAAGATTGACAGATCTCACAGGAACAGTGAGTGGTGGCAAGAGGAAGAGCATGCTGCTGCAACCCTAGGAGAGCAGGATCTCTCCAAGGGAGGGCATATTCATTGCTGAGGGGAAAACATTAGTCGCTGCAGGACACTGTCCCCTACAAAGCCAGTTGGAACGACTGCTGCTGCAGCGGATCCGCTCTCCCCATCCGGAGGACAAAGAGTGGTTTTCCAAAAGAGGAAAATGGCCCTGCCTCGGGTGCCAAGGGGATCACTGTCGGGCAAGAGACTGGAGGACAAGGGTCAAAGCGGCTCATTTGTCAGTTTTCAGCAGCAAGCACCATGGTGGGTGCCGTACCATCCTTTGAAGCTGAGACCTGTGACAGGTGAGTCTGTCTTTGGCAATGCTGTTGGTTTTCAACTGGGATATCCAGCACCTTTCTGCATTGTCTTCTTTGCACTTACAGGCAGAAAATGAAAATGAGAAAGAGACAGAGAATTCAACAATGGTAGATAAAAATAAAGAACAGACTAGAGTAAGGGCAGGGACACTGGCAGGCAATGCAGTGCAGATGCTCGCTCTTCTCTGAAGCGTAAGAGCAGCACAAAGAGAAAGCTCTGAACATGCAATCACGCACTTAGCAGTGCTGTCAAAGGACGAGCCTGTGCAGGCCATCCAAAGCACAAGCAGGATCCCTTACCTCCCGACAGACAGTTGCGATGTGTCCTACAAGCATCCTTTTCTTGATGAGGACGTTAGCTAAAGATCCTCCATCCATGTACTCCAGCACCAGCCAGACAGCCCCATTGGCAAGGTAGCTGGAAGATGAAAACAACAGGGCGGGGCGGAATGCGCACAGTTAAATTGCTGTACGGAAGAAAAGCCTACAGTCGAGTTTTGTTTCCAGGTCACTGCTAAGTGAAGATGGAATAAAATGAGGACACACTCCACCTCGACTGTCCAGTGCTTGCAGTCTGTGCCGTCTAAACGAGGAAGGCACATTGGCACAGAAGGAGACGGCTTAGGGGGCAAGCAGGGGAAGAAGGCAGTTCTGTGATGGCAAAGATCAATCTGCAAGCGGACACATCCCAGCAGCTGCTTCATCATCTTCATACACAAATTCCATCCACCATTAACCTCAGCAACAAGGAGACACAGTTTTCACAGCTTTTACCCAGGGCACGTGGGTGTGCAGCACTGCGGACACCCTTTGGAAAACCTTGCCTAAAGGACAGTCACAAACGGGAAAAACAATTTCAAACCTGGCAAAGGATGTGTCTCCTAGCCTCGTCTTTTGGCATGCAAGGCAATGGAAAATACTGGGAACACCACAAGGGGAATCATTTCTGTGATGCTTCCTCAGCACTCCTCCTCTGATACTTGGAAAAAAATCATGCTCCAAAACAGCAAAAGAACATGCAGCCAGTGAACGTACAGGCTGCTGCTGTGTCAGTAAGAGAGCCAGGCTTCCGAGAAGCATCTTCCAGCAGTCTCTGCCAGGAACCATGAATGCGGACAAAATGTCGTCTCCTCCCATGACTCATACAGGAGTGGATGGATGTTAACAGAAAGATCAATTTTCTGCCAGTGACTGAAGAGCTTTTAAACCTCTGCCTTGCAAGTATGGAAACGAACATTCCCAGAAAAAGACCAGAACTACTTGCCTTTCTAGGTAGGTAACAATATTGGGGTTCTTCTTTTCCCTTATGACCAGGAGTTCTCTCAACGCCTGCTCGCAGCCCTGGTGCTGGAGATCAATTTGCTTCACGGCCACCTACAACCACGTTGAAAGCCATTAGGAACAGACATGAGAGCCTCTTTCTCTGCCCGCTCGTGGGCCAGGACGCCTTGTCACCTCGGTTCAAAGGGACTCCAACCATCAACCACACAGCACCAACAACACTCTCTGCACACACACGCTTCTCAAATGGCCTTTGTTTATCACCACTATTAGCATTTACACACGCTTTGCTAGCCAAAAGCAATTTTGCTCACCTTTGCTCTTTGCTCTGTTGTGAAAAGAAATTGAAACGGATGAAAATACATTCACATTTCTAGGGGCTTTGACCAGCGATTCAGAAGCTGCTGCTATTCTTGATTGTATGCCAAAGTAAATACACACATACATTACAGAGAAAAATGCTGTCAAAAGAAGAACTCCAAGGGGACTCCAAGTTACAATCCCAGCCCATCCTAACTTCTTTGGTTTGGATTTTGCATCTCTGAAGAACCTTCTCGAACATGCTTTACACTTTTCACTATTTAGTGGGTGTGAAAATGAAGAATCCTTTCTGTGGTACACCATGCATAACACCCCAGGTTATAAGCAGGGTTTAGGGCTTTTGGACACCTTGTAGACCTCCCTGCAAGTGCCGTTCCTGAGCGCAGCACTGCAGGTGGATAAAGGAATTACCAGGAAGATGGAGTTATGTTTGCTAAGAGCCAGAAAGGAGAATTGAGGATTCTGAACTTTTAGCCCCAAAGAGCGCTGTGACTCTCCCAGACACCACCACTTGTACTGTTCAGTACAAATAGCATCTCTGTAATGGGATGTCCCCGACACAGGACCAACACAAGGCTGTATTATTTAAGTCTCTACATAAACTTCTTCTCATTGATCTCTGTGTGTGTGCTTTCGTGTGCTTGCGTGTGTGTGTGTGTGTGTGTGTGTGTGTGTGTGTGTACACCAGAATCTGTAGGGCTGAAACGCAAAACTGCCCTCCAGACAAGATGTCTCTTTCTTTAGGTCTTGCATTATGTTTGAAACCAGAACCACCTGATGGAAAACAATGGGATATGCTATCTGTGTCTGAACCTGGGCTTAAGAGGAATTGGACCAGAATGTTGGCTCTTGCCAGGAGCTAATCTGTGCATATTTATCCTGCAAATCCGAGGAGCTGTGTCCTTCTCTGAAAGACACCACTGCCGTGCTTGCATTCCCTCAGGTAGGTAGGAAGGACAACATCTGTCCCAATGCATTTTGGGACAGCCAAAATGCGGGACATTTCTGTGGGACGGCCTTTGCAGCAAAGGCAGGCAGCCCAAAGTTCTGGCCACAGATAACATCACAAGGGAAAGCGCTCAAGAACTGCAAAATCTTCCCGGGCTGTTGGCACTTACCGCTCGTCCTGTGGCAGCATCGAAGGCCTTGTAAACTGTTCCAAAACCCCTAGAAAGAGAACAGCAGCAAGAACAGAGAAGCTGTTCAGTGCTGAGGAGCAAAAGGCAGCCCAGGCAGGAGCTCTCTGCTGCCTGCGGCGCCTCTCAAACAACAGGCTTCATCTACTCTTCAGCCAATAGCACAGCAGCCCAGCAGCCCTCTGCCGTGCAGCGTGCCCAAGAGATAGGCTGGATCCAACAGGAAGGAAAAGGACTGCAACAAATCCCAAATGTAGACACTAGATTATGGAGGCAGGGCTTTTCCTTGCCTTTTCTTTTTGTGTCTGTGCATGTGTCGTGCATTTCCTGGCATTGAAATACACAGTCCTGCTGGGCCTTCTCACCACTCTCTTTTGATTCCATCTACAAAACTCAGGCAACACCGTGCAGCCTGTCTTATTTTCCTGACCACTGAATATTGCTTTCCACAAAATAGTGGATAGAAATGCTACTGAGAGCTGTTATCTGACAGCTATCAGGTGGCAAGCCGCTCTCTCCGTTTTTTCTTCCTCCATTAGTGCGGCCCTAATACCTTGATTCATACAAAACCATGTCTCCTAGGAAAATAAGCCAACTGCTACCACACACTTGAGGGGCAGGAGGGCTTCCAGGTCGTGCTCCTTGAGGCAGGCAAGACAATGTCAGCATCCAGTTAGCTTTGATGATGCCCAGTGATCGGTACTGAGACAGGGACAATCTAAAGCCACGGTCTGAAGATGCTTGCAGCTTGCCTGACTTCCCACTTGATATTACACCAGCAAAATACCTGGCCCACGGTTCTGTAGAAGTAAACGTGGCCGCACTCACCCACTGCCAATAAGTTCCCATCCGGTGTATTTCTTTTCTAAATTTCCCATGCTCACAACATGCCCTGAAAGAAACAAAATGCAAGAAGCAAACTTTAAAACAGAGATACTGACTTCCAGGCGATCTGAAACTCAGCTCCACTCGCTGTGGCTCCAAGCAATTCACGGCCAGCTGGCTAACGACCATGGCAACGAGGACCACAACAACAGCCCCAGCTGCCAGACAGGCAGCTCTGTAGCACACGTGGCCTGCACCGAGTCAGCTTCTCCACACTCCTTTGAAGGGTTACCTTGAGAGGAAACTAAGCTCTTGGAGACACCAGCAGAGCAAACAGAGATCAGCAAATCAGAGCAAACAGAGATGTGAAAAGAACAGGCAGCAAGGTAAGTGGTTGTCATCTACAAACGGGAAGGAGAGCTGAACCATCATGACCCTTCCTTTTCTTGGGAATAGACACTCTCTTGTGAGATTCAACAATGTCATCCTTCCAAAGATTAAATGCACCCTGGGATGTGGGATGGATTTTTATGGCCAGCTACTTTTAGCAGAGCAGAAAGAATATTGCAGAGTGCTTTCCAGGAGAGGAGGGGGCCTTCTCTAGCTCTCAGCAGTTTGCCTAAAAAATGCCTTGACCTTTTTAGAGAACAGCAGCTCCTGTTACATCCAAGGGCAACGGCTGTAAGAATGAGGACCCTCTTCATTTATGAGCAGGCTAAGTTCTGAAGACAATTTTGCCCATTCCCCCTGTAGTGAAGAACTACACAGCTCGTCTTCAGCCTCAGGTGCAGCAGTCGCTGGCACTGGACTCGGCCCCTTGAACACCGCCCACGTGCCCCAGAATCCCAAATGGGCACAGCTGAGACAGGTAACAAGGACGGTGCCGCTCCTCAGGCGCTGCCGTGACACAGACAGCTGCCCAAATGAGATGCTGATCTTTTCACCAGTCCAGGCAAAGCTGCAGCAATGGGCTGGCAGCTGAAATCGCACAGCTAAGGAAGGCTCCAGCCTCTGCAGTCACACCGGCCATCATTGGCAGGGCAGGTATGACAAAAAGGTTGACAAAGCCCACAAATGGACACTGACAACCACTGTGAAGAAGCCCGAGCCAGAGTGAGTCCTGTTACGAGTTGTTGACCCCACTCAAGACAGAACATGATCGTCTTTGAGTTCAGACACACGGAGGAAGAGATCGATCCACCTTTTGTCCCAACGGTTGATGGCAGACGCTGGGTAAACTGGGCTCTGTTCTGTACCTGACCACTTATTCTCTGACAGCACTGCATCGGCAGCTATTACCAGTTCCAAGAAGCAACTCTTCAGTTGCTTTTACTGCAGAGTCACCAAGGCCTGAGTGTGCTTTCCTAGACTATGATCTGTGCTGGCATTGAGGCTGGTGCTTAGTATTCCAAGAGTATTTGCCGCCTGGGCTTTAGCCATGACAAAGTGCCCTGGGCCGGAGGAGCACGCAGCAGAGGGGCTGCAGGCTTGCTCCTGAGAATTGCCTGCAGGGCAGTTTTATCTGACCGTGCCACATAGATGTGTCTCTCTGATGCATTTCCTAAGCATACAACTATGATATCAAAGGAGGACCTTTTGATATGTAAAAAAATGTATCCTGTTTTTCTTCTTTTGGTGCACTTTGCAAAGACCTCTTCCTCTCCGATTCCTAGGGATTGTTCTAAGAATATAATTTTTTATCTCTTGGGCCGTACTGAAATATGCTCTTCCTCTGTTTTTTTCTGCTCTGGCCTGATGTTCTTTTCAAGGAGGTCGGGCTAACCAAAATGTAGAATTCCTATCAAAATGAACTGTAAAAGGAATTGTAGAAGTACTTACAGTCACAAAACCAGCAGCAGTATGAAAGCAGCCCCACAGCCCATCAATTCCTCTGAAGTGCTTTGTCTCCAATGACTGGTGACAAGTCAGGACTTTCAGGGCCATAGAGGAAGCCAACTATTCTGATCAATTTGCCCAGACTAGCACACACACATTCCTTGGGCCATTTGCTGTGGTGCAGCCTTCTGCTGCTCGGGAAACACTCCCCGCTTTTGCCTTTACTGCACAGGGAAGCTCAGGCAAAGGCCACCCACTCCCAGCTGCCCTCAAAGGCAAAAGAAATGTCCCAAGTGCTCCCGGGCTGCCTTCAAGCACGCCAACAGCTTCTGTAGGGAGTCCAAAATGTCTGTCTGACACCAAAGTGAAGAGGAACACGTGGTCCAGCACATGCTGAGGCACACACACAACACACTGCTCGATCGCACAAGAAATGCACAGGACGTACTTAGCAGCTCCAGGCACTGCTCCTCTCTCTCCTGGCGCAGCTGCTCTGACTCCTGGCTTGAACTGGGCGAACTGCTGGTGCTCAGGTTTTCAGGCTGCGGAGAGGAGGCTTCATTGGAAGATGCTGCTGCAGCGGCAGCTTCAATGGCACGGCCCACATCCACCTGGGACAAGAAGTTTGCTTGTGTCAGAAAGGTGGCTGGCAGAGATGCCCCAGGCAGCGCATTTCAGAGGCAAGCCCTTAGGAACAGCATGTGTGTTAGGCTGCAAGCTGAGCTGTCAACTCTTGCACCTCAAGTTAAACCCCACCAAGCGGCCAGAGACTGCGGCTTGTCACAGCCAGCCGTGTTAGAGACTGTGAAAGGGAAAGAACAACTTTAAATTGCACTCCGTTCTGAGGTCTGCATTCACCATGGACAGGGACAACTCGTTCAGAATCTGTCTGGGTCACCATGTTCACCCGAAGAAAGCCCTCAAAAGACAAAGCGAGCACTAAGAGGCCAGCCAAAACACATTCAGAGAATTGCTGGCCACTGGCCAAACACTAGTACTGCTGGCCAGGCCAGCAGCTGAGGTTCAGCGGCCCAGCAAGTGTCCTTCTGATCAGCTGTGATGGAGACCACAGAGCATGGCAGCCAGACGCATTGTCCTCACCCACCTGCTGCTTTGCGGGGGAAAGGTGAGAAGAGGAGAGCACCCTTGTTGCATGACTGCAATGCCCACTGCCCCTTCTTCACTCACCTGCTTTTCTTCAGCCAGCCTGTGCTGCAGCTGCATCTCTTGCATCTTTTCTTTTTCTTTTTTGTGCCTCTTCTCCATTGCCTTCATCTTCCTTTGAGCATCCTGCAGCTCTGCCTTGATATTCTGTCAAGAAAAATCTTACTGGCACCTGCCATCACGCTCAAGTTTCTCCTTTTCCAGTCTCAAGAGCACTTCCATTCAGCCACGTACTTCTACTCCTCTAGCCAGCCCTAACCCTTCCACCCTAACTCTTCTTCCTAGTGCTCACCGCTGGAGCCTGCCAGGCTCTGTGCTTCCAGTGCCTGCACTAGGCCTTGCCCCTCCTTTCCCGAGATCTCCAGTTCTTGCCCCTGTTACTGCCCTTCCCTCTGCTACCTGGCTAGTCAGGCTCACCTGCCCATTCGCTTGCTCCTCCTCCAGCTCCAGCCTCAGGTACTCTGCCTGCTGCTGGCTTTGCTTTAGCTTTTGCTGCAGCTGGCGTACCTTGCAGAAGAGCTGGACCTTCTGGCGCTGGAGCTACACAGAAACAAAGAGAAGACGGCTTTAAACTTGCCACACCACCTGTGTGGCAGCCAAGACTGATGTGCTCACGCTTTCCAAAAGCATTTTGTTCTCCCTCTCCTGTTTATAGAGGGCCAGCTAAGAGACAATGCCACCCAGACGGTGTCCAGAGAAGCAGTGCCCATTTGCCTCTTGACTGGCTCTGCTTTGTAGCTTCTCTTATTCAGGTTGCATGATGGCAACTTCCTGCTTCATCTTCAGCAGCCTTTTCTCCTGCTCCCTCTGTACCTCTGCCAGGGACTTTTCCTGTTGCTCCAGCAGCTCCTGTGCCTCCAGACGCTGTTGTGCTAGCTCGCTCTCCTGACGAGAGGAAGAAGACACTTCCAGTGAAGTCCCAGCCAAGCTCCCCAAAGAAAGCAACGGAAGTTTCATCCCTCCCACAGCCGCCCACCTGAAGAGTGCACAGTGGTGACTTTGTGCCCTCCAGCACTCGTGTCTCCCAACAAGAAACTTAGGAGGAGGGTCAGCAGCTGGAAGGAAAGGAGATGCCACCTTCCTTCCCTACTCTGTTGGCTGCCAATTCCCTGGCCCATCTCTCCTCAGGATTTCTGTTCTCAGAGGCTCTCTGCTCAAAGTCCCCGTGTCCTTTGATCAAGGAAAAGCTGCAGGTTCGCTGCAGGCCGAGGAGGAGGCCAGCACCCCGAGGCCCTAGTCGCAAGTCATGCCACCAGCTGAAATGCCAGCAACATGAGGCCTGTTGCATATGCTCCAAGCACAAAGGGAAGACCTCTGTCCACCGAGGAAGCACAGAAAACAAGGAACCTAGTTGCTGCGACTGCACTTGGCAGCAAGGTCAGCAGTCTGCTGCATGGTATGGGGATATGGGGAAGATCCCGCCCCTTCGTTGCCATGCGTTGGGGTGGCAAACACCCAGCCTCCTGGGCTACTTGGCTTATGCCCATCCTGAAACCGTGGCTGCATTTCTTCTCCCAGCACCATCCTCTGGGGCTTCTCAGTCTCTCAAATACAAGCTCCCTAAGCCCCTTGCTGCCCGGCCCAGAATGTGCGGCCTACAGCAGAGGCTTGCGGCCATGCCACATTCTCAGGCTGCTCTTCTGCTGAGCCAGCCCACCAAGCTTGCCTGAAAAATTCAGCTCAGTATTGTTTCTTACCAGTTTTTGCAGGAGCTTCCTTTTTTCCTCTTCATGAGCACACTGCCAGAGTCTGAGAGCCTTGCTGCACTGCTCTTCTGCCCAGCGGAGCTCTTGAGCCATTGCTTGGCATTGCTGCTTGCTGAAAGAGCTTACAGCTTGCAGCTCACGCCGAAGGCCCTTCACATGCTCTGCAAACATGACAAACGGCAACAGTCAGACACTACACGAGCAGAGGACTCTGCTGACCTTAAGCCCTTTCACTTTCAGGCAAGGAGGGAGCTGCCCCCAGCTCCTTCACTCCTCGCAAGCCCTGCGGACAGAGCTGGCTTCAGAGCAACTGCACCAGGCAGGACGATCACCAGAAACAAAGCGCACGAGGCTCTCACCGAGGATCACCGCCTTGGCCTGCGTGGTTGAGCGAACTTGGCCTTCCAGACGGCTCCTGGCGATCTCCAGCTCCGACACGTGCTGCTGAGCCTCCAGCAGGCTGCATTGCAGGCTCTCCTTCTCTGACCTACGAGCCGGCAAGATGAAGAGAAATCGTTCCTGGCACGCAGGGGCACTTTGTCCAGGAAGATGTGCCTCAAGACCCCCACACCTGAGTATGGAAAATGCCTTGCATGGAAGCTCAGTTGCAGCAAGACTATTTTGACCACTTCAAATAGCAAAGCACGCCCCTCCAGGAGATTGGGCAGCCTTTCCTCATCACCAAGCCCAGAACAGAAAGCCCAGGGGAGTTTGATCTCAGCAGCCAAAGCTCAAATTGCTCTCAGCTGACATATCCCACATGGGTGCCTGTGCCCACAAAGTCTCTGCCAATGAGCAAAAGCTCAGCCTCTGCTCACAGCTCTGAGCTCAGCAGCACTTCCAAGTCACTCTGCAGGTAGACAGAAGACAGTGTTCTCCTGCCTGACTCATCAACGTTTAACGCCATTCATAGTGTATGTAGAGATACTTTGTTTGCCAGATGCTCTCTGACTAAAAGGGACTAAAGGAATGCACCGAACAATAGAGTGAAACCTCCAGCCTCTAGCAGCATGAGTAAGGAACCAGAACCAGGTTTCTATCCCAACAAGAACTATCTGGGATGAGGAGCAGATATCTTGTCTTTTAAACTACTGGAATGCCACGAAGCCAGAACACTTGCTACATTTGTTTATGGCTAACTAAGCCAGCAGTGCCCAAATGATTTGGCACTTGCTAAAATGGAAGAGGGACCAGCCAAAGGGATCTTGACAGGTTACAGAGGTGGGTGGGCAAGTGAGCAAGAATCAGTTCTCAAGCAAGAATCCTCGGAGACTCTTCAGGAGTTTCAAGACCTTTCCCTTCTTCTGTTGCTGCTTCTACTGCTCTTGCTGCTGCTGCTGCTTGTAAGCACCTGTAGGTCCTGCCCCACACTTCACAAGAGTTAGCTCAGAAGTGTCTCAAGATTTTCACCATGATGCTTCAGCGAGAGTGTCAGCATCCTGCTCATTAAATTCAGATGTAAGAGCCTTCAATTCTGAAAATCCCCTATCAAACTACTTGGCAGGGAAAGACTGAAGTACAGATGCACCGAAGGAGAAGCCAAAAGCAGAGGGAGATTAATTTCTGGTTTCAGCAAACATCTGCAGCGTTTCCCTGGTACTCAGTTCAGTGCCAAGTTGGCCTGCTTTGCATTTGTCACGGGAATGTGAGAAGGTTCCCAAGCCAGCACCCGAATGAGCTTTGAGAGCTTGAGCGGTCAGAAAAATAACATTCGGGTCCTTTTCTTTTCTCTCATGTCTCCTCACCTGCCTGTCTGAGAAACATTTGGAGAGCACGCTGGAGGCAATAAATCCTGACATACGCTTAGCTCCTTTGTAATTACAGGCCTTCAATAATGTCCCACCCAGGGTCTCCTCCTGCCTTTACCTGGCCTCTACCAGCTGCTCAGAAAGGTCTCGTAGGTCCCGCTCAGTGGCTGCCAGTCGGGCTCCCAGGGCGGCGTTCTCTTGTGCCAGCACCGCCTTGTCTCTGCACACCTGGGACAGTACGTGCCCTTGGCGAGACAACTCCTGGAGCAGCCTCTCCAGAACCCTGGGGGCTGGCTGCTGCGGGCGGCAACCCTGGAAGCAGGGGGCACCATTTCTTTGTAGAGGAACAGCAACAGCGCAGTTTCGGTCTTTGCTTACTGCCAGAAGCAGCATGAGGGGCAGTCTTGCTAGGACAACTCCCTCTCCCACTGGTGCTGCCTAGGCATAAGGTGAGCATACCTTTGGCAATGCCAGAGGAACCTCTTCCTTAATCTGATCTCTCTGACGCTGTGGTTCCTCTGCTGGCTCTGCCACCACTTCAAATGCCCTCTCTGGTGAGGAGTGCCGCTTTCTCTCAAATGTGGCCATCTCCTTCCATCTGCAAAAAGGGGACAGATGAGCAAACCGTTAAGAGCAACCCAGTCTCCTTGCAAACAGACAGCTACGTACGATGTCCCACATGGGCCACTCTCAGCGACTTGCAAAAGCCCTCTAGTTCTACCTCAAGAGAATGCTGCAATTCCCTCCCTAGACCAGCATCTCTCTTTGTCACTTGTGCAGGTGACAGAGTCTCCAGGGAGAAAGTCAAACAAGCTTCCAGAAGCCACAAAGCCTTTCCTTCTCCTTAAGCTTCTCTCAGCTTAACAGCTTCCTGCCTGCTAGGTCTTACACTCCTCTCTGATACAGCGGATACTGGACTTGCAAAAGTTCTTCTTTGGCTAAGACATCCTTGGTAAGTCTAGATGAGTACTGCCACAATTACTCTTGCTTTCAATAGCACAACAAGTAAAGAGCCCGCAAGCTATAGCTTGGGGAGGAGGTGGGTGTGAATTTCCAATCCAATTATCAAAAGATCCCAAGATGCTTTAGGCTGGCAGGGCCCCCAGGAAGCTTCTAGCCCAGTCTTCAGCTCCAAGCACTTGGGGTCAGCTATGGCATCTGGACAGGCTGCTCAAGGCTCTATCCAGTGGAGACTATCAAATTTCCAGAGGTGGGATCTGCACAAGCTCTCTGGCGAGATGGTTGCTGCATTATTGCCTTTGTGGTTCAATAATTCTCCTGAATTATTCTGACTAATTCTCCAGCCTGAACCTTCCTTGCTTCTACCGTGGTTCAGTTCAGAATGCTTTTTGTCAAGGTTCCAGAAGCGAGTCCCAGGAGGCAGCTTTGCTGTAGGTCAGTCAGCAGCCAGACCTGAACACGGGCTGCCTTCCCCTCTCTGTGCTGAGCAAGTCAAACGATGAGAAAGCCAAATCTGTTCTTTGGCACTGGGCCTCCTAAAGCCCAGCAATGCCCACTCCTGCTCAGACAAAGTGAGAAACTTTAGCGCACACCTGAACTCCCGGGCACTGAGCACTCTCTCCATTCTGTCCTGCCGCTCCGCCTCTCCTGCCTTGGCCGAGGAGTCCTGACCAGCAAGAAGCTCTCCTGTTGAGGCCTGCAAGGAGTGGGCAGGGAAAAAGCACAAGCAAGAAATAAGGAGCAGGGAAGTTTGCTGCTGAGAGCTGGGAGAAGCAGCAAGGGCACACGTGGCTCACCAGAACGTGAAAGGTGCTGTGTGGGGGATGTTGACAGCAGTAACTAAAGAACTCTTGAGTTGCTATGGAAGCACCTGAATAGAAGCAGGGAACACTACCCCGCTCAGCTCTGGTCAACTGGCTTCCCCTCAGGATTTCAAGCATTAGGGAGCAGCCAGTAGGGACTGCATTCCAGCCCTTCAGAGACAGACCTTGTCTCTGCCATGCAGAGCTGCTCAGGATTCTTCTCAGTAAACTCGGGTCAGAGTGTCAGAGTGAAGGGTGTCAGCAAAGCAGTGACTGTAGCTACCTAGACAGCGCCTTGGAGAGGGGCAGCTCCCTGCAGGCAACAATGGCTCCTCTGTACCCCACAAGGCTGTGAACTGTTTCTTGGGACTGCTCTCTACACTGACAACAGCGAATCTGCACAGGCACTGTACACAGCGGGGCTCACTTTCACACCAGTAGCACTAAAGGACATCACGCTACTGCTTATCTAACACCAAGGGAAGTTCACAGTCCCTGTCAGATTCCCAGGGAAACGATGTCTTCATGTGAAAGTTCAGATCCCATTTCCCACGTGTCAGTCAGTGGCTGGGCTGAAGCGCCAGCTCATGGCAGGACTCCAGCCCTCAGCATCTTCAGCCACAAAGGGCAAGTGCTGCCTGACCAGAAACCTGCAGCTCTGCACTGCACCAAAGCTTTGCACTGTACCAACCAAAGCGGCCACTTACAGGCTCAGGATGCTCAGGCCCCGGACTGGCAATCCATGGACGTTTGTTGTCCTTTGCCGCCCCTTTGGGCTCTGGAGGAGGAGAGCGAGCCAGAGGAGGTTCTGCTGCTGGTGTGGTGCTCTGCAGACAGACAGCAGTGGGAGGGACAGGGAGGAACCTGTCATTTAGAACCTTATTTCTCATGAGCCCTATCCCTTTCTGTCCTAAGGAGAAGGCATGAACTTGGATATAAGTGGCATGCTCAGTCACTAATACTCCATTCAAGTGGGCTGATGAGACTAATTTGATGAGTTTGCACGGGACTGCATATGCTTCTGAGGAAAATCTCTCAGCCTGGTTACAATCAGCATGGAGCCTCCTGTCTGCAAGAGTTGACTTTCATTAGTTAAAACCTCTTCAACAGAAAAGGAGCAAACTGATGGAATCCTTTTGGTAGTGCTCATGCAGATCTTGACGTGGACTTCTTTTTTCAGCCTGCCAGTGGCACTCTACTGAGGGAGGCCAAGCCCACAGCTTGCTCCACAATTCGCAGACACCAGGACTGTCAAGGGTGCCCGTCCCACTCACCAAATCGTTGACTTGATTCCTTCCACGTTTGAGGTGACCTGCCAGGGGAAAGGGAAAAGGAACCAGGTGCACTTAGTAATCCCACGGAAGAAGGCCACCCGAGCAGAGAGCATTCTCCATTCACAACATCCCTCCAGCAGCAACACTTCTTAAGTACAGCAAGCAAGGCTACGGGGCAATACCCTAGGCTATGTCCACCTGTTGCTTGGCTTTGCCACAAAGCAACAAGAAACGTGGCCGAGAAAATGGAAATTGTTCCTTAGCAGCCAGTGCCTACATTGTAGCTCATTGTCCACCCTACAGCTAAAGCAGCTTTTTTTCTCCTCTCTTTTTACTGGATAATGTTTTGGGGTTTTTTTCCCTAAATTGCATGCCATATTTCCCACGTGGTTGCTGTAAACATTTCCCCAGAACAGCTTCTCCCAACCCCTGCTAGAACAAGTGGTTCTGTTTGGACACTGGCTCAGCTCCTGAGTTCAGAGGCACACACAAAGTGCTCGGCAGTTTGCCCTTCAGTGCAAAGCCAATTGCTCTTGTAACACACAGAGAGGGTGCAGTTAGACAGGGACCTCCTTTAAAGATGGAATGCAGAAACAAGGTACTTTCCCTCATTTCTGGAGACAACCACACAGTTTTTAGAAAGATGCCTCCAAAGCTCTCCCAGCCTGCATTTTGGAAGTTATCCATACCCTGCTGGGCAGGAGACACCCCCTTTTTAGCTGAAGCTAAAGTTGGCAGGAGCTTTACCAAACATCTGGCATCTTTATGACATTTTTATTTCATTGCGCTGCCCCAAGGAAGAAACTTCTATTTACCTCTCAAACGACCAAAAACCCTACGAGAAGTCACCAACGAAAAGGCTCTGCTGACTGCTCTATGGACTCTCTCCATCTTTTGGGCAGTGCTGCTTGAGTCTGTAGAAACAAAAACAAACAAAAGAAACGAAAGAAACGAAACAAAAATGGAGAAAAAATCCCACTTGCACAAGTCCCCAGACTGTGCAAGTAAAAAGCAACAAGGTAAAAAAAGGACACTTGCACCAGTCCAGAGAGTGTGCAAGAAAATAGAGAAACAAAAGGACGCCCGCTGTAATCCACGGACTGTACAAGCAAAAGGCAAAAGCAAAAGACACCTGCACAAGTCAGCAGATTGTTCAACAAAAATGGAAAAAAGAATGGACACCAGCACCTGTCTGCAGACTGTACGACTGCAGAGGGAAAGAAGGACGCCTGCACAGGTCCACACAGTAGACGCAGGTCACAAGAAAACAGCAGGTTAGAACACAGGTTCTAACAGCTGTTAGAGCAGCAGGGAACAAGAAAAGACTCCCTTGTCAGGGCGCAAAGTGTTGCCTGAGAACCCCGCAATACAGGATCCTCCTGCAACGAGCACGCCTAGAGCTGCTCTGAAGGCTGATGCCTTGTGTGCATCAGGGCACCCTGCAGCTGACAACGCTGTGACGTGGCAGCCCTCTGCTGACGTCACAATGGCCATCGCTCTAGGCTGGTCTGTGACTTTATGCATAGCAACCAAACCTTCTACAGCTAATGCAAAGAAAGTTCTCCTCTGTCCCAAAGCAGCCATAACCCATAGCTCAAAGAATCCAAGAGTAAGACAAAACAGATACCAAGCCCATACCAAGCCCTGTATGCCAAACTGAACACTGAGAAAGAACTAGGATGTGAGGAAAGCAAAGGAAACATGCCCTTTGGTTACCAGTGCTTCTGGCTAAAATCAAGAACACTTGCTTAAATTCTACGGATGAAATCGTGCTTTGCTAATATCCCCGCGAGATTCCTAAATTGGAATGCCTGACATTCCCGTTAGACTTGCACGGCTCATGTACAAATACATAAAAATCCACTTCAGTCTAAAGATCAAATTTCTTATAAGTTGCTATACCCACGCTGCCTATGTATAAAGATATAAATTTCAATGTAAGTTTGAATAACTAATTCATTCTTACAATCCTGCTATGTAAATACAGATAAATATCAAACTCAGTTTAAGAAATTAAATTATTTCAGACCTCTAAGCCACTCGTTCACAAAGATCAATTGAAGTTTAATAATTTATTACATATTACTACAACTGTAAAGCCTATACAGAAGTACAGAAATATCACTATCCCTCTCTAAATAACCCCAGGCCTAAACCAAAATAACTAGAATGACAGACGTATACAACTCCATACATATGTACATAGAAATAAATACATATATTGCCATAACAATATACAGTGCAAATATGTATTAAGTTTTTCATATTACATATAACAAGACATATAAAAATATACATAACAAATCTCCATAGAAACATTCCAATATCAATGTACCAGTATAAAAATCCATACAGCTCCATCAATAGAATTATACAAATACACAATGTATTTATGCCAAGAGAACTAAATACAGATATGAATCTAACAACAAACATCTTGAGACAGAACTATATATATAACTACATGTGTACATGCATATAGCTGCACATATATATATATATATATATATATATATATATATACACGTTATCTACATAACAACATATCTACATGCATCTTTGAACTACAGCTAAATTCTTACATCAATATACGGATACACTTATCAATCTACATATGTAAATATCCCTTTTGTCCTAACTATCTCAGTGCAACTCTGTGCATCTCTAAATAGAACTAAATCAGCGGGATTCCAGGTGCTGATGTTCCCAGGCTGTCCCCTGGTCTCTTCCTCCCCTGCCATGAAGCCCTCCTGGACAGGGACAGCAGATGGGACATCGGACAAGCAAAGGGAACACTGAGTCAGTATTGGGAATTTTCTCTTGGGAACACCTGCACTCCCATCAGGGAAGAGAAAATCTCAGAGCCTGCCCAGGAGGATGAGAAAGAAAAGCCAGGCTGACCAGGCAAGGCCTTGGTGAGAGCAGCCGCAGCGGGACTGTCCAGAAGCCCCTGGCAATCTGGAACAGCCGGCATGGCTCCCAGACCCTGCCGGAATAGCTGCCTTGCCCAAGGACAGCCCCCGTGCCAGCAAGGGCAGCTGAGATGAGCAGCCCCAGCACAGCCGGGCCTGCTCGTGCCCAGCCAGGCAGCGCCCATGGCCAAAGCCCACATCACCATCACCCCACCCTGCCTCACCCTGTGACCTCAGCCAGATTCTCAGGTGGCAGCAGCAGGACCCCATTTACTGCTGCCCTAGACAACTGGCCTAAACAGGCCACCATCTGCAACATGCATGCTGTTGCATATGCTTCAAGCACAAAGGGAAGACTTCTGTCCACCGAGGAAGGACAGAAAACAAGAAACCCAGTTGCTGCGACTGCACGTGGCAGCAAGATCAGCAGTCTGCTGCATGGTATGGGGATATGGGGAAGATCCCGCCCCTTCGTTGCCATGCGTTGGGGTGGCAAACACCCAGCCTCCTGGGCTACTTGGCTTATGCCCATCCTGAAACCGTGGCTGCATTTCTTCTCCCAGCACCATCCTCTGGGGCTTCTCAGTCTCTCAAATACAAGCTCCCTAAGCCCCTTGCTGCCCGGCCCAGAATGTGCGGCCTACAGCAGAGGCTTGCGGCCATGCCACATTCTCAGGCTGCTCTTCTGCTGAGCCAGCCCACCAAGCTTGCCTGAAAAATTCAGCTCAGTATTGTTTCTTACCAGTTTTTGCAGGAGCTTCCTTTTTCCCTCTTCATGAGCACACTGCCAGAGTCTGAGAGCCTTGCTGCACTGCTCTTCTGCCCAGCGGAGCTCTTGAGCCATTGCTTGGCATTGCTGCTTGCTGAAAGATCTTACAGCTTGCAGCTCACGCCGAAGGCCCTTCACATGCTCTGCAAACATGACAAACGGCAACAGTCAGACACTACACGAGCAGAGGACTCTGCTGACCTTAAGCCCTTTCACTTTCAGGCAAGGAGGGAGCTGCCCCCAGCTCCTTCACTCCTCGCAAGCCCTGCGGACAGAGCTGGCTTCAGAGCAACTGCACCAGGCAGGACGATCACCAGAAACAAAGCGCACGAGGCTCTCACCGAGGATCACCGCCTTGGCCTGCGTGGTTGAGCGAACTTGGCCTTCCAGACGGCTCCTGGCGATCTCCAGCTCCGACACGTGCTGCTGAGCCTCCAGCAGGCTGCATTGCAGGCTCTCCTTCTCTGACCTACGAGCCGGCAAGATGAAGAGAAATCGTTCCTGGCACGCAGGGGCACTTTGTCCAGGAAGATGTGCCTCAAGATCCCCACACCTGAGTATGGAAAATGCCTTGCATGGAAGCTCAGTTGCAGCAAGACTATTTTGACCACTTCAAATAGCAAAGCACGCCCCTCCAGGAGATTGGGCAGCCTTTCCTCATCACCAAGCCCAGAACAGAAAGCCCAGGGGAGTTTGATCTCAGCAGCCAAAGCTCAAATTGCTCTCAGCTGACATATCCCACATGGGTGCCTGTGCCCACAAAGTCTCTGCCAATGAGCAAAAGCCCAGCCTCTGCTCACAGCTCTGAGCTCAGCAGCACTTCCAAGTCACTCTGCAGGTAGACAGAAGACAGTGTTCTCCTGCCTGACTCATCAACGTTTAACGCCATTCATAGTGTATGTAGAGATACTTTGTTTGCCAGATGCTCTCTGACTAAAAGGGACTAAAGGAATGCACCGAACAATAGAGTGAAACCTCCAGCCTCTAGCAGCATGAGTAAGGAACCAGAACCAGGTGTTTATCCCAACAAGAGCTATCTGGGATGAGGGGAATGTATCCGTCTGTTTAAATTACTAGAAGTTCATGAACAAGAACTCTTACGACCTTTATTTATGGCTAACTAAGCCAGCCGTGTCCAAATATTTTGGCTCTCTTTAAAAAGGAAGAGGGACCAGCCAAAGGGATCTTGACAGGTTACAGAGGTGGGTGGGCAAGTGAGCAAGAATCAGTTCTCAGGCAAGAATCTCCAGAGACTCTTGAGAACTCACAAGACATTTCCCTTTTGCTTCTCTTGCTGCAGCTTCAACTTTAAGGTGGAAATTATAACTTTGGCAGCCTCTTGCCCTGCCCTGGTGTGTTTCATCGGTCTGTGTGAAGCCTTGCTTGCCAGGAGTCCCTATTTCACAGTATTTGGAAATGCAAGTACGACCCTCAAATGTTAGAAAGTGAGGCATCATTAGAAATAAATTTATTGCCTGAGCTTATTTGTTCCAAGTTTTCCTGTGATAGAAAGTTACGGGACCTTTAGGTGGAGAGGTAGATGGTACCCGCTGTCCTATTTCTGTATCTTTCTGGGAACCTGAGAATTTTTGCCTCAGCCTGTGAGGAACTCAGCCTGGAAAGTAATACTTCCTTTCTGTTTTATTGCGGTTGCTTAGGTATCTTTTTGGTTGGTTGGTTGGTTGGTTTTTGTTGTTTTGCCTTTTCTTCATTGTGGAAAACATCTCTTCATAGTATCAACAGAACCTGCCCCCAGCCTGGCTGATTGGAGCCTGTCAGCAAAGGAATTGCAGGAAGCCTGGAGAGGAGGCACTTGTGCTTGAGGAGGCTGTCTTGGTTTGAAAGACAGGTATGGTCTAAGGAAAGGCAGGAGCCCCTTTTTCTGCGATGCAGAGTGCAACCCCCCCTCCCTTTTAATTATTTTAGGTCCAATTCAGACACCTTCAGGCAGGAGATATGGGGATGAGAATAACAGTTCTTTACTGGTATTTAACAAAGCAGAAAAAACAACAACAGCTATAAAAATTGGCAACAGAAACAGTCTAGCTCCACTCCAGTCCCTTCTGGCCGCAGGCCGTCTCCCTGTGCTGTTACCGGTGCTGTGGGGGCAGGGCAGGTCCCGCGCAGTTGAAGAGGGCTGGGTGATGGCGGCCGCGGCCCAGGGGTGAGCGGGGATGGGGAAAGTTACTCCCCCCTCACGGTGTCGGTCGTGGTGCTCAGCAGAGTGTCCGGAGGTAGTAGGGTGAGCTGGGAGAGCAGCAGAGCGATGTCCAAAGGCAGGGAGCGTGGATCTCAGCGCTGGGATGGCAGGGGAAGATGCCAGAGCAGAGCCCAGGTTGTCTTCTCACTCCAGGAGCCAAGCGAGAGAGCGCCCAGCTCCAGACCCCCCTATCCCACCTTTCCTTTTCCGGTTCCCCCCCCCTCCCCCTCCAGCCACCCCCCTACGAGAGAACATTATCTGTCGTTTTAAGGTGTAGCCACAATTACTTAGCATAACAATGGGAGAAATTCCACAGAAAGAAAAGCGAAGCATTCAACCCCCAACATTATCCACCCCTGAATTTCTCCCATACTAATATGCTATATCAAATTAAACTGTTACATTATATATACATACATGCAGTTAGAGACATAGGCACAGTACTGTAGGTATTTCACCCTAAAACAAGGTCTCCTTGGGGTATGCATCTGGTCTCTCCATTCTTTTGCATCACCCACCAGGTGCAACCTGGTCCTTGAGCGAATACAACTCCATGGATGGGATTGTCTTTGCTGGAGGCAGGATTCACCCAAACAGTTTTTCCTAGCATACCTCTCATGTGTACCACTGGAACCTTATCTCCATTCGATATTCCCAAGGGCTCAGATTGGGCAGGGCCTGCTCGGTTAGTGGAACCTCGGGTGTTCACTAACCAGGTGGCCTTTGGTAGATTAATCTCCCAGTTCTTGAAAGTTCCCCCACCCAGTGCCTTCAAGGTGGTTTTAAGCAGGCCATTGCACCGTTCAACTTTCCCTGCAGCTGGTGCATGGTAGGGGAGATGGTACACCCACTCAATGCCGTGTTCTCTAGCCCAGGTGTTTATAAGGCTGTTCTTGAAATGAGTCCCATTGTCTGACTCAATTCTCTCAGGGGTACCATGCCTCCAAAGAACTTGTTTTTCCAGGCCCAGGATGGTGTTCCGAGCAGTGGCATGAGGCACAGGGTAGGTCTCCAACCATCCAGTGGTGGCTTCCACCATGGTCAGTACATAGCGCTTGCCCTGGCAGGTTTGAGGCAGTGTGATGTAGTCAATCTGCCAGGCCTCTCCATACTTATATTTGGACCATCACCCCCCATACCAGAGGGGCTTCACCCGCTTGGCTTGCTTGATGGCAGCGCATGTCTCACAGTCATGGATAACTTGAGAAATACTGTCCATGGTTAGATCCACCCCTCGGTCTCGTGCCCACTTATATGTGGCATCTCTGCCCTGATGACCTGAGGCATCATGGGCCCATCGAGCCAGGAACAACTCTCCCTTGTGCTGCCAGTCTAAATCTATCTGCGACACCTCTATCTGTGCAGCCTGATCTACCTGCTCATTGTGTCGGTGTTCCTCATTAGCCCGACTCTTGGGGACATGGGCATCTACGTGACGGACTTTCACAGGCAACTTTTCTACCCGGGTGGCAATGTCTTTCCATTCATTGGCAGCCCAGATTGGTTTTCCCCTACGTTGCCAGTTAGCCTTTTTCCACCTTTCCAGCCATCCCCACAGAGCATTGGCTACCATCCATGAATCAGTGTAAAGGTAGAGTTTTGGCCACTTCTCTCTTTCAGCAATGTCCAGGGCCAGCTGAACAGCTTTGAGTTCAGCAAGTTGACTCGATCCACCTTCTCCTTCGGTAGCTTGTGCAACCTGTCGTGTGGGGCTCCATACGGCTGCTTTCCACTTCCGGTTCATCCCCACGATGCGGCAGGAACCATCAGTGAAAAGAGCATAGCATGTTTCATCTGCTGGCAGTTGGTTATATGGTGGGGCTTCTTCGGCCCAGGTCACCTGTTCCTGTTCCTCTTCGTCGGCAAGGCCAAAGTCTTCCCCTTCCGGCCAGTTGGTAATTATCTCCAAAATCCCAGGGCGATTCGGGTTTCCAATACGGGCACGTTGTGTGATGAGGGCAATCCATTTACTCCATGTGGCGTCAGTGGCATGGTGGGTTGAGGGAACCTTTCCTTTAAACATCCACCCCAGCACTGGCAGTCGGGGTGCCAGGAGGAGTTGTGTTTCTGTGCCAACCACCTCTGAGGCTGCTTGGACCCCTTCATAGGCGGCCAAGATCTCCCTCTCCGTCAGAGTGTAGTTGGCCTCGGACCCTCTGTAGCTTCGACTCCAGAACCCCAGTGGTCGGCCTCGCGTCTCACCAGGCACCTTCTGCCAAAGGCTCCAGGACAGACCATGGTTCCCGGCTGCAGAGTAGAGCACGTTCTTCACATCTGGTCCCGTCCTGACTGGGCCAAGGGCTACTGCATGAGCAATCTCCTGCTTGATCTGGGCAAAGGCTTGCTGCTGCTCAGGGCCCCAGTGGAAATCGTTCTTCTCGCGGGTGACCAGGTAAAGAGGGCTCACAATCTGGCTGTACTCAGGAATGTGCATTCTCCAAAAGCCTATGGCACCTAGGAAGGCTTGTGTTTCCTTCTTGCTGGTTGGTGGAGACATTGCAGTGATCTTATTGATGACCTCACTGGGGATCTGGCGCCGTCCATCTTGCCACTTTACTCCCAGGAACTGGATCTCTTGGGCAGGCCCTTTGACTTTGCTCTTTTTAATGGCGAAGCCGGCTCCCAGCAGAATCTCAATGATCTTTTCTCCTTTCTGAAATACTTCCATTGCCATATCCCCCCACACAATGATGTCATCAATGTACTGCAGATGTTCTGTAGCTCCACCCTTCTCCAGTGTAGCCTGGATCAGCCCATGACAGATGGTGAGGCTGTGTTTCCACCCCTGGGGCAGTCGGTTCCACATGTATTGCACACCCCTCCAGGTGAAAGCGAACTGAGGCCTGCACTCTGCTGTCAGAGGAATGGAGAAGAATGCATTGGCGATGTCAATGGTGGCGTACCACTTTGCTGCCTTGGACTCCAGCTCGTACTGCAGTTCCAGCATGTCCGGCACGGCAGCGCTCAGCGGTGGAGTCACTTCATTCAATGCACGATAGTCCACTGTCAATCTCCATTCTCCTTCCGATTTACGCACAGGCCAGATGGGGCTGTTGAAGGGTGAGTGGGTTTTGCTGACCACCCCTTGGCTCTCCAGCTCACGGATCATCTTGTGGATGGGGATCACGGCATCTCGATTCGCCCGGTACTGCCGGCGGTGCACTGTTGAGGTAGCAATTGGCACCTGCTGCTCTTTCACCCTGAGGAGTCCCACTGCAAATGGGTTTTCTGATAGCCCAGGCAGGGTGTTCAACTGCTTAATGCCCTCTGCTGCCACAGCAGCTATTCCAAAAGCCCACCTGAGTCCCTTTGGGTCTTTGTAATAGCCATTCCTGAGGAAGTCTATGCCTAGGATACATGGTGCCTCTGGGCCAGTCACAATTGGATGTTTCTGCCACTCTTTCCCAGTCAGGCTCACCTCAGCCTCCAGCAGAGTCAATTCCTGAGATCCCCCTGTAACCCCAGCAATTGAAACAGGTTCCTTTCCGACATGTCCTGATGGTATTAATGTACATTGTGAACCAGTGTCAACCAATGCTCTGTGCTCCTGTGGCTCTGATGTGCCAGGCCATCGGATCCACACCGTCCAAAAGATCCGGTTTTCCCGTGCCTCTCCCTGGCTAGAGGCAGGGCCCCTCTAGCCCTGGTTATTATTTCTCTCCTGGGCATACATACTGGAGGTTCCTTCAAGGGGATCTGACAGATCATCCTCCCTTCTGTAATACCCTGCACCTCCATGGGAGGCTGAGGCTACCCTCACTTTAGTGGAGTTCCCTCTGTTGGTGTTCCCCTCCCTGATTTGGCACACCCGTGCTGCCAGGACAGAAGTGGGTTTCCCATCCCACCTTCTCATGTCTTCCCCGTGGTCACGTAGAAAAAACCACAGGTCAGCACGTGGGGTGTACCCTCTCTCCCTAGCTGGGGGGCGTTGGGCTCTACTTTTGGGGTCCATGACTCTCACTGGTGCTGCACTGATCTTCCTCACCTCTTCCCTTATCTCCTTCATCTCCTCCTTAAACTCCTCTCTGAGGTCCTTAGCCACAGCAGAGACATGAGCCTGCACTGGGCCAGCCATCATACTCTGATAATTCCTGAGCCTGTTGGCAACAGAACCCACTGTCACTTGGTTGGTATCAGCATCAATCATTGCAATAAAGGGGGTATATTGAGATGGGCCCAGGTTTGCCAGATTCCACAACATCTGCCCTGTGCACCTGACCTTGTCAGGATCATTGTCATGCTGTCCATCCCTCCCAAAGAGCACCTCCAGTACTGCCACTTCTCTCAGCTTTTGGATCCCTTCCTCAAGGGTATTCCAGCGTGTTCTCTGGTGGTACTCCTGCATTCTTTCCCTGTGGACAAATCTCTCTCTCACACTCATTAAAAGTCGCTCCCAGAGGGAAAGGAGACCTGTCTCCCTTACAAATACCTGGTCCACACCTGAGTCCTGGGTCAAGGCTCCCAAATTCCTTGCCTCAGTACCATCCAGTTGCACACCTGTACCCATAAGGTCCCAGACCCGCAGTAACCAGGTTGTGAAAGCCTCACGGCCCCGTCGTACAATGTCTTTTCGCAGGTTACGGAGACTCTCGTACGACAGGGACTCGGTGATGATCTCAACTTCTGGCTCCCCTGCTGGTTGTGAGGGGCCCCCTTCCTGACCCTTATTATCTAGGTGCCTTGTTTTCATCTTAGACTTCCTAGTTTCCACAGGGGCAACTGCTGCTGGCTGTGAGTGCCCTTGCAGTTCAGCTGGAACCTGGACAGATGTAACATCTGTGGGTCCCACTGCTGCACCATCAGAGTCTCCCTCTTTAAGGCAGGGGGAGGGTTTCTCACCAGCTGGGGAGAGGTACTCCTTCAGCATCTGGCCCATCTCACGTATCTCCTTTGCTAGCACCCCCACCCATTCTGGGTGGTTCCTTTCCGAGGTGGGCTGTGGAGCAGGGTCAAACTCTGGGGTAATATCCCTAGTCTCTGGGATAGGATCAGGCTCTGGGGTAACCTCCCTAGTCTCTGGGACAAGAACAGGCTCTGGGGTAACCTCCCTAGTCTCTGGGACAGGATCAGGCTCTGGGGTAACATCACTAATCCCTGGGGTAGGTATCAGGGTTGTTATCCAAGTCAATCTCCCCTTATCTCTGAATGTTAGATAGAACAGGTTTAACAAGGATATAAGCAACACTAGCCACAATATAATGTCATTAGCATTTAAAGTGGATTGGAACCCCTTGAAGACTGGTGGGGTGAACTTCAAAAACCATGTGATGGGTTGAGAAAAAATTTCACCTGCTGCCACTTCCTCACAGTAAGTACCATTATTGAAGTAGCCCCAGAAACACACACTTAGAGTGTGATAGCTCTGAATCCATGTGGCCATCTTCCAGAGAAAATTAAAAATCCATGAATTCCTCAACTGATCAACCCACATAATAAACTGGATAATAGCCACAGTAACCTTGGTTATGAAACTCATGTTTAAAAAAGGGCTTGCAAATGGGAGAGATATAGCAGTGACCACATGGAGGCCAATCCAGGGTAAGCTGGACAGCATGGTGTCACCTACCACAAGCTTGGGTAATTTAAGAACTGTTATCCCCTTTTCTACCCCTCTCTCAATGCCCTCAGGCAATGCCCCACGTTGGGCGCCAAAATCTGTCTTGGTTTGAAAGACAGGTATGGTCTAAGGAAAGGCAGGAGCCCCTTTTTCTGCGATGCAGAGTGCAACCCCCCCTCCCTTTTAATTATTTTAGGTCCAATTCAGACACCTTCAGGCAGGAGATATGGGGATGAGAATAACAGTTCTTTACTGGTATTTAACAAAGCAGAAAAAACAACAACAGCTATAAAAATTGGCAACAGAAACAGTCTAGCTCCGCTCCAGTCCCTTCTGGCCGCAGGCCGTCTCCCTGTGCTGTTACCGGTGCTGTGGGGGCAGGGCAGGTCCCGCGCAGTTGAAGAGGGCTGGGTGATGGCGGCCGCGGCCCAGGGGTGAGCGGGGATGGGGAAAGTTACTCCCCCCTCACGGTGTCGGTCGTGGTGCTCAGCAGAGTGTCCGGAGGTAGTAGGGTGAGCTGGGAGAGCAGCAGAGCGATGTCCAAAGGCAGGGAGCGTGGATCTCAGCGCTGGGATGGCAGGGGAAGATGCCAGAGCAGAGCCCAGGTTGTCTTCTCACTCCAGGAGCCAAGCGAGAGAGCGCCCAGCTCCAGACCCCCCTATCCCACCTTTCCTTTTCCGGTTCCCCCCCCCTCCCCCTCCAGCCACCCCCCTACGAGAGAACATTATCTGTCGTTTTAAGGTGTAGCCACAATTACTTAGCATAACAATGGGAGAAATTCCACAGAAAGAAAAGCGAAGCATTCAACCCCCAACAGAGGCTTTGTGGCCTGCGAGCTCAGCGCAGGACTGGGAACCAAAACTCCCTAAATCCTGCACTCCACGGGCAGATTCCCTCCCCCGTCGGCCTGCGCTGAAGCTGTCCCTGCCCTGGCGCTGTCCGTGGCCCCGGCGCTGTGCGCTGCGGACGCACAGTCCCGTCTGTGGCTCTGCGCTGCTTCGCAGCTGCCCGAGGCTCTCTCCCCTCACAGAGGGGCCCCGCCCCGCCCCGGGCGCCCCCTGGCGGCTGCCCCACCCCGCCCGCCCCGCGCAGGGGCCTTCCCTTCCCATGGCGCCCTCCACCGGCAGCCGCTCCTCACTGCAGGCACGGAGGAGGGATCGGGCCCTGCTGCTCATTCTGTCACTTGGCTCCCTTCTTTTCACACAGCAAAGAAGGCTTGAAAGGAAGCGTTTTCCTACCCTCTCCCTCTGCGTTACTTTGTGGGGACCCAAGCCCTGCCCTGAAGGTGGCCCTGGTGTGTACATAACTGCTGGTGCAGCAAAAGGCGACTTCCTTCTCCTGCCAGTTGTCGCTACTGGCTCAAAAGCACCGCCCAGCTCTGGTAGGAGGAGCAGCCCACGGCACAGTGGGTGCCATCCCTGCCCAGCCGGAGCTCTCTGGCAGAGCAGCAGCAGCGGTGCTTGCCTTGGCTTCACCTGGGAAGCCAGAAGCCTCTGTAAATCATCAGGTTTTCAAGGCTGCATCAGCTTCTGCTGCTGGGTGAATTCTGCTGCCTCTGGCAGCTTCCAAAAGGTTATAAAGGCAGCACTGTAGACATACGTGCAGAGCAATCATCACACTGTCCAAAAAAGCTGCAAAACTATGGGGGTTTGCGTGGCATTCTTAGGACTGTCAAGCCAATAGTGCCTCCTCCGCTGCTTCTGTGCAATGCCATTGCTGGGCCATTTTCTTCTGCAAGCACTCACCGTCAGCCTCATTCCCCGGCTGCTGTTGCATTTCCAAAGCACAGTTGCCCAAGTTCCTGAGTTCCACCTCTCAGCATGGAGCACCAGCCCATGCTGTTGCACGCGAAGGAATGGTCTGTCTGCAGTTCACTGTGCTAGCAGAAACCACTTCTACTAAGACATAAGACATAGAATGTAGAGGAAAAATTTGGTTGGAAACTCTAGGGGTGGGTGTCGGCTGCCGGAGTTTTCTCTTCCTTTCCTTTGAGGAAACAGCTGTGTTTTGTGAATGGTGAACATCAAAGAGTTAGCATGGCTCTGGGGACTGTGTGTAAGCCATGCACGTTGGAAACTCTTCCCTGAACTGTAGCCTAGAGGAAATGAGGGTCAGCCACCAACGTTTAAAAGTTTCAGCATTATGACACTAGTCAGGCGCAAAGGTGGTGTCTGTCTGTAGATCCAAAGGCGGTGTGTGTATATCCAAGGACGTTCCTGACCTAATCAAGCATTTCTTGAGAATTGTCCTGACTTTCAGTCTGACACACACAGGGAATTTGCAACAGGACAATATGCGGCCTCCCAGATGTCCCATTTGGAGTCTGACCAGCTGCTCTTCCCACTACACTTGGTGGGCAAATGCCAGGAGTAGCCCTGGAGGTGCAAAACACCTTGTGTAAAGCCCTTCCAAAACGCTAACATAGCTGCAAAAGCAGGCAAACAGCAAAAGCCCAGATCTTTCTCCATGTTTTTTTAGATTTTAACTTAGAAAGAAAATCACAGGTGATTTTATCCAGGCACTTTCTGTTAGTGCTGAAGAAAATAGTTTTATGAGGGAGAGGAAGACTGGTTTCAAGGGAAGAGGAGAGGAGGGGGAAGGAAGCTTCTGAACTTTGGAAGGGTTGTGGTTGCTGTGTTTTCCTGAACCTTCCTTCCTAAGGTGTGCCCACCAGCTGAGCTATTTGGTCTCTGCCTTGGAACTCTCTTTTTGGTAGGACTTGCCCATTTGGGTGCACCAGTTTCCTTCTACTACCATCTTGTACGTTGCCTCACATCGGGCTTTAAGTTTCTTTTCTGTCTTCTTGTGCGTCCATTACAGTCAGAGCTCTGTGACTCCCAGATGTGTGCCCAGGGAAGCTCCCAGATGTGAGTCACAGGCCGCAAAAGCTTCTTTGAGGTGCTGTACTTATGCAGCAGCAGTGTGTTTTGTGAGCAGCAGGCTGGTTACTTGGTTTTTTCTCCCCACTTAGGTGTCATTCTTCTTTCAGCAAGCCCTACAGTTTGCTGATCGATGTTAGCCATGCAGAAAATGGGTGGGAATGACAGGCAATCCAATTTAGGGGTCTTGCCGGGATATTAGCAAAGCACGATTTCATCCATAGAATTTAAGCAAGTGTTCTTGATTTTAGCCAGAAGCACTGGTAACCAAAGGGCATGTTTCCTTTGCTTTCCTCACATCCTAGTTCTTTCTCAGTGTTCAGTTTGGCATACAGGGCTTGGTATGGGCTTGGTATCTGTTTTGTCTTACTCTTGGATTCTTTGAGCTATGGGTTATGGACTGCAAGGGGGTTTTGTGCTGCTTTGGGACAGAGGAGAACTTTCTTTGCATTAGCTGTAGAAGGTTTGGTTGCTATGCATAAAGTCACAGACCAGCCTAGAGCGATGGCCATTGTGACGTCAGCAGAGGGCTGCCACGTCACAGCGTTGTCAGCTGCAGGGTGCCCTGATGCACACAAGGCATCAGCCTTCAGAGCAGCTCTAGGCGTGCTCGTTGCAGGAGGATCCTGTATTGCGGGGTTCTCAGGCAACACTTTGCGCCCTGACAAGGGAGTCTTTTCTTGTTCCCTGCTGCTCTAACAGCTGTTAGAACCTGTGTTCTAACCTGCTGTTTTCTTGTGACCTGCGTCTACTGTGTGGACCTGTGCAGGCGTCCTTCTTTCCCTCTGCAGTCGTACAGTCTGCAGACAGGTGCTGGTGTCCATTCTTTTTTCCATTTTTGTTGAACAATCTGCTGACTTGTGCAGGTGTCTTTTGCTTTTGCCTTTTGCTTGTACAGTCCGTGGATTACAGCGGGCGTCCTTTTGTTTCTCTATTTTCTTGCACACTCTCTGGACTGGTGCAAGTGTCCTTTTTTTACCTTGTTGCTTTTTACTTGCACAGTCTGGGGACTTGTGCAAGTGGGATTTTTTCTCCATTTTTGTTTCGTTTCTTTCGTTTCTTTTGTTTGTTTTTGTTTCTACAGACTCAAGCAGCACTGCCCAAAAGATGGAGAGAGTCCATAGAGCAGTCAGCAGAGCCTTTTCGTTGGTGACTTCTCGTAGGGTTTTTGGTCGTTTGAGAGGTAAATAGAAGTTTCTTCCTTGGGGCAGCGCAATGAAATAAAAATGTCATAAAGATGCCAGATGTTTGGTAAAGCTCCTGCCAACTTTAGCTTCAGCTAAAAAGGGGGTGTCTCCTGCCCAGCAGGGTATGGATAACTTCCAAAATGCAGGCTGGGAGAGCTTTGGAGGCATCTTTCTAAAAACTGTGTGGTTGTCTCCAGAAATGAGGGAAAGTACCTTGTTTCTGCATTCCATCTTTAAAGGAGGTCCCTGTCTAACTGCACCCTCTCTGTGTGTTACAAGAGCAATTGGCTTTGCACTGAAGGGCAAACTGCCGAGCACTTTGTGTGTGCCTCTGAACTCAGGAGCTGAGCCAGTGTCCAAACAGAACCACTTGTTCTAGCAGGGGTTGGGAGAAGCTGTTCTGGGGAAATGTTTACAGCAACCACGTGGGAAATATGGCATGCAATTTAGGGAAAAAAACCCCAAAACATTATCCAGTAAAAAGAGAGGAGAAAAAAAGCTGCTTTAGCTGTAGGGTGGACAATGAGCTACAATGTAGGCACTGGCTGCTAAGGAACAATTTCCATTTTCTCGGCCACGTTTCTTGTTGCTTTGTGGCAAAGCCAAGCAACAGGTGGACATAGCCTAGGGTATTGCCCCGTAGCCTTGCTTGCTGTACTTAAGAAGTGTTGCTGCTGGAGGGATGTTGTGAATGGAGAATGCTCTCTGCTCGGGTGGCCTTCTTCCGTGGGATTACTAAGTGCACCTGGTTCCTTTTCCCTTTCCCCTGGCAGGTCACCTCAAACGTGGAAGGAATCAAGTCAACGATTTGGTGAGTGGGACGGGCACCCTTGACAGTCCTGGTGTCTGCGAATTGTGGAGCAAGCTGTGGGCTTGGCCTCCCTCAGTAGAGTGCCACTGGCAGGCTGAAAAAAGAAGTCCACGTCAAGATCTGCATGAGCACTACCAAAAGGATTCCATCAGTTTGCTCCTTTTCTGTTGAAGAGGTTTTAACTAATGAAAGTCAACTCTTGCAGACAGGAGGCTCCATGCTGATTGTAACCAGGCTGAGAGATTTTCCTCAGAAGCATATGCAGTCCCGTGCAAACTCATCAAATTAGTCTCATCAGCCCACTTGAATGGAGTATTAGTGACTGAGCATGCCACTTATATCCAAGTTCATGCCTTCTCCTTAGGACAGAAAGGGATAGGGCTCATGAGAAATAAGGTTCTAAATGACAGGTTCCTCCCTGTCCCTCCCACTGCTGTCTGTCTGCAGAGCACCACACCAGCAGCAGAACCTCCTCTGGCTCGCTCTCCTCCTCCAGAGCCCAAAGGGGCGGCAAAGGACAACAAACGTCCATGGATTGCCAGTCCGGGGCCTGAGCATCCTGAACCTGTAAGTGGCAGCTTTGGTTGGTACAGTGCAAAGCTTTGGTGCAGTGCAGAGCTGCAGGTTTCTGGTCAGGCAGCACTTGCCCTTTGTGGCTGAAGATGCTGAGGGCTGGAGTCCTGCCATGAGCTGGCGCTTCAGCCCAGCCACTGACTGACACGTGGGAAATGGGATCTGAACTTTCACATGAAGACATCGTTTCCCTGGGAATCTGACAGGGACTGTGAACTTCCCTTGGTGTTAGATAAGCAGTAGCGTGATGTCCTTTAGTGCTACTGGTGTGAAAGTGAGCCCCGCTGTGTACAGTGCCTGTGCAGATTCGCTGTTGTCAGTGTAGAGAGCAGTCCCAAGAAACAGTTCACAGCCTTGTGGGGTACAGAGGAGCCATTGTTGCCTGCAGGGAGCTGCCCCTCTCCAAGGCGCTGTCTAGGTAGCTACAGTCACTGCTTTGCTGACACCCTTCACTCTGACACTCTGACCCGAGTTTACTGAGAAGAATCCTGAGCAGCTCTGCATGGCAGAGACAAGGTCTGTCTCTGAAGGGCTGGAATGCAGTCCCTACTGGCTGCTCCCTAATGCTTGAAATCCTGAGGGGAAGCCAGTTGACCAGAGCTGAGCGGGGTAGTGTTCCCTGCTTCTATTCAGGTGCTTCCATAGCAACTCAAGAGTTCTTTAGTTACTGCTGTCAACATCCCCCACACAGCACCTTTCACGTTCTGGTGAGCCACGTGTGCCCTTGCTGCTTCTCCCAGCTCTCAGCAGCAAACTTCCCTGCTCCTTATTTCTTGCTTGTGCTTTTTCCCTGCCCACTCCTTGCAGGCCTCAACAGGAGAGCTTCTTGCTGGTCAGGACTCCTCGGCCAAGGCAGGAGAGGCGGAGCGGCAGGACAGAATGGAGAGAGTGCTCAGTGCCCGGGAGTTCAGGTGTGCGCTAAAGTTTCTCACTTTGTCTGAGCAGGAGTGGGCATTGCTGGGCTTTAGGAGGCCCAGTGCCAAAGAACAGATTTGGCTTTCTCATCGTTTGACTTGCTCAGCACAGAGAGGGGAAGGCAGCCCGTGTTCAGGTCTGGCTGCTGACTGACCTACAGCAAAGCTGCCTCCTGGGACTCGCTTCTGGAACCTTGACAAAAAGCATTCTGAACTGAACCACGGTAGAAGCAAGGAAGGTTCAGGCTGGAGAATTAGTCAGAATAATTCAGGAGAATTATTGAACCACAAAGGCAATAATGCAGCAACCATCTCGCCAGAGAGCTTGTGCAGATCCCACCTCTGGAAATTTGATAGTCTCCACTGGATAGAGCCTTGAGCAGCCTGTCCAGATGCCATAGCTGACCCCAAGTGCTTGGAGCTGAAGACTGGGCTAGAAGCTTCCTGGGGGCCCTGCCAGCCTAAAGCATCTTGGGATCTTTTGATAATTGGATTGGAAATTCACACCCACCTCCTCCCCAAGCTATAGCTTGCGGGCTCTTTACTTGTTGTGCTATTGAAAGCAAGAGTAATTGTGGCAGTACTCATCTAGACTTACCAAGGATGTCTTAGCCAAAGAAGAACTTTTGCAAGTCCAGTATCCGCTGTATCAGAGAGGAGTGTAAGACCTAGCAGGCAGGAAGCTGTTAAGCTGAGAGAAGCTTAAGGAGAAGGAAAGGCTTTGTGGCTTCTGGAAGCTTGTTTGACTTTCTCCCTGGAGACTCTGTCACCTGCACAAGTGACAAAGAGAGATGCTGGTCTAGGGAGGGAATTGCAGCATTCTCTTGAGGTAGAACTAGAGGGCTTTTGCAAGTCGCTGAGAGTGGCCCATGTGGGACATCGTACGTAGCTGTCTGTTTGCAAGGAGACTGGGTTGCTCTTAACGGTTTGCTCATCTGTCCCCTTTTTGCAGATGGAAGGAGATGGCCACATTTGAGAGAAAGCGGCACTCCTCACCAGAGAGGGCATTTGAAGTGGTGGCAGAGCCAGCAGAGGAACCACAGCGTCAGAGAGATCAGATTAAGGAAGAGGTTCCTCTGGCATTGCCAAAGGTATGCTCACCTTATGCCTAGGCAGCACCAGTGGGAGAGGGAGTTGTCCTAGCAAGACTGCCCCTCATGCTGCTTCTGGCGGTAAGCAAAGACCGAAACTGCGCTGTTGCTGTTCCTCTACAAAGAAATGGTGCCCCCTGCTTCCAGGGTTGCCGCCCGCAGCAGCCAGCCCCCAGGGTTCTGGAGAGGCTGCTCCAGGAGTTGTCTCGCCAAGGGCACGTACTGTCCCAGGTGTGCAGAGACAAGGCGGTGCTGGCACAAGAGAACGCCGCCCTGGGAGCCCGACTGGCAGCCACTGAGCGGGACCTACGAGACCTTTCTGAGCAGCTGGTAGAGGCCAGGTAAAGGCAGGAGGAGACCCTGGGTGGGACATTATTGAAGGCCTGTAATTACAAAGGAGCTAAGCGTATGTCAGGATTTATTGCCTCCAGCGTGCTCTCCAAATGTTTCTCAGACAGGCAGGTGAGGAGACATGAGAGAAAAGAAAAGGACCCGAATGTTATTTTTCTGACCGCTCAAGCTCTCAAAGCTCATTCGGGTGCTGGCTTGGGAACCTTCTCACATTCCCGTGACAAATGCAAAGCAGGCCAACTTGGCACTGAACTGAGTACCAGGGAAACGCTGCAGATGTTTGCTGAAACCAGAAATTAATCTCCCTCTGCTTTTGGCTTCTCCTTCGGTGCATCTGTACTTCAGTCTTTCCCTGCCAAGTAGTTTGAGAGGGGATTTTCAGAATTGAAGGCTCTTACATCTGAATTTAATGAGCAGGATGCTGACACTCTCGCTGAAGCATCATGGTGAAAATCTTGAGACACTTCTGAGCTAACTCTTGTGAAGTGTGGGGCAGGACCTACAGGTGCTTACAAGCAGCAGCAGCAGCAAGAGCAGTAGAAGCAGCAACAGAAGAAGGGAAAGGTCTTGAAACTCCTGAAGAGTCTCCGAGGATTCTTGCTTGAGAACTGATTCTTGCTCACTTGCCCACCCACCTCTGTAACCTGTCAAGATCCCTTTGGCTGGTCCCTCTTCCATTTTAGCAAGTGCCAAATCATTTGGGCACTGCTGGCTTAGTTAGCCATAAACAAATGTAGCAACTGTTCTGGCTTCGTGGCATTCCAGTAGTTTAAAAGACAAGATATCTGCTCCTCATCCCAGATAGTTCTTGTTGGGATAGAAACCTGGTTCTGGTTCCTTACTCATGCTGCTAGAGGCTGGAGGTTTCACTCTATTGTTCGGTGCATTCCTTTAGTCCCTTTTAGTCAGAGAGCATCTGGCAAACAAAGTATCTCTACATACACTATGAATGGCGTTAAACGTTGATGAGTCAGGCAGGAGAACACTGTCTTCTGTCTACCTGCAGAGTGACTTGGAAGTGCTGCTGAGCTCAGAGCTGTGAGCAGAGGCTGAGCTTTTGCTCATTGGCAGAGACTTTGTGGGCACAGGCACCCATGTGGGATATGTCAGCTGAGAGCAATTTGAGCTTTGGCTGCTGAGATCAAACTCCCCTGGGCTTTCTGTTCTGGGCTTGGTGATGAGGAAAGGCTGCCCAATCTCCTGGAGGGGCGTGCTTTGCTATTTGAAGTGGTCAAAATAGTCTTGCTGCAACTGAGCTTCCATGCAAGGCATTTTCCATACTCAGGTGTGGGGGTCTTGAGGCACATCTTCCTGGACAAAGTGCCCCTGCGTGCCAGGAACGATTTCTCTTCATCTTGCCGGCTCGTAGGTCAGAGAAGGAGAGCCTGCAATGCAGCCTGCTGGAGGCTCAGCAGCACGTGTCGGAGCTGGAGATCGCCAGGAGCCGTCTGGAAGGCCAAGTTCGCTCAACCACGCAGGCCAAGGCGGTGATCCTCGGTGAGAGCCTCGTGCGCTTTGTTTCTGGTGATCGTCCTGCCTGGTGCAGTTGCTCTGAAGCCAGCTCTGTCCGCAGGGCTTGCGAGGAGTGAAGGAGCTGGGGGCAGCTCCCTCCTTGCCTGAAAGTGAAAGGGCTTAAGGTCAGCAGAGTCCTCTGCTCGTGTAGTGTCTGACTGTTGCCGTTTGTCATGTTTGCAGAGCATGTGAAGGGCCTTCGGCGTGAGCTGCAAGCTGTAAGCTCTTTCAGCAAGCAGCAATGCCAAGCAATGGCTCAAGAGCTCCGCTGGGCAGAAGAGCAGTGCAGCAAGGCTCTCAGACTCTGGCAGTGTGCTCATGAAGAGGAAAAAAGGAAGCTCCTGCAAAAACTGGTAAGAAACAATACTGAGCTGAATTTTTCAGGCAAGCTTGGTGGGCTGGCTCAGCAGAAGAGCAGCCTGAGAATGTGGCATGGCCGCAAGCCTCTGCTGTAGGCCGCACATTCTGGGCCGGGCAGCAAGGGGCTTAGGGAGCTTGTATTTGAGAGACTGAGAAGCCCCAGAGGATGGTGCTGGGAGAAGAAATGCAGCCACGGTTTCAGGATGGGCATAAGCCAAGTAGCCCAGGAGGCTGGGTGTTTGCCACCCCAACGCATGGCAACGAAGGGGCGGGATCTTCCCCATATCCCCATACCATGCAGCAGACTGCTGACCTTGCTGCCAAGTGCAGTCGCAGCAACTAGGTTCCTTGTTTTCTGTGCTTCCTCGGTGGACAGAGGTCTTCCCTTTGTGCTTGGAGCATATGCAACAGGCCTCATGTTGCTGGCATTTCAGCTGGTGGCATGACTTGCGACTAGGGCCTCGGGGTGCTGGCCTCCTCCTCGGCCTGCAGCGAACCTGCAGCTTTTCCTTGATCAAAGGACACGGGGACTTTGAGCAGAGAGCCTCTGAGAACAGAAATCCTGAGGAGAGATGGGCCAGGGAATTGGCAGCCAACAGAGTAGGGAAGGAAGGTGGCATCTCCTTTCCTTCCAGCTGCTGACCCTCCTCCTAAGTTTCTTGTTGGGAGACACGAGTGCTGGAGGGCACAAAGTCACCACTGTGCACTCTTCAGGTGGGCGGCTGTGGGAGGGATGAAACTTCCGTTGCTTTCTTTGGGGAGCTTGGCTGGGACTTCACTGGAAGTGTCTTCTTCCTCTCGTCAGGAGAGCGAGCTAGCACAACAGCGTCTGGAGGCACAGGAGCTGCTGGAGCAACAGGAAAAGTCCCTGGCAGAGGTACAGAGGGAGCAGGAGAAAAGGCTGCTGAAGATGAAGCAGGAAGTTGCCATCATGCAACCTGAATAAGAGAAGCTACAAAGCAGAGCCAGTCAAGAGGCAAATGGGCACTGCTTCTCTGGACACCGTCTGGGTGGCATTGTCTCTTAGCTGGCCCTCTATAAACAGGAGAGGGAGAACAAAATGCTTTTGGAAAGCGTGAGCACATCAGTCTTGGCTGCCACACAGGTGGTGTGGCAAGTTTAAAGCCGTCTTCTCTTTGTTTCTGTGTAGCTCCAGCGCCAGAAGGTCCAGCTCTTCTGCAAGGTACGCCAGCTGCAGCAAAAGCTAAAGCAAAGCCAGCAGCAGGCAGAGTACCTGAGGCTGGAGCTGGAGGAGGAGCAAGCGAATGGGCAGGTGAGCCTGACTAGCCAGGTAGCAGAGGGAAGGGCAGTAACAGGGGCAAGAACTGGAGATCTCGGGAAAGGAGGGGCAAGGCCTAGTGCAGGCACTGGAAGCACAGAGCCTGGCAGGCTCCAGCGGTGAGCACTAGGAAGAAGAGTTAGGGTGGAAGGGTTAGGGCTGGCTAGAGGAGTAGAAGTACGTGGCTGAATGGAAGTGCTCTTGAGACTGGAAAAGGAGAAACTTGAGCGTGATGGCAGGTGCCAGTAAGATTTTTCTTGACAGAATATCAAGGCAGAGCTGCAGGATGCTCAAAGGAAGATGAAGGCAATGGAGAAGAGGCACAAAAAAGAAAAAGAAAAGATGCAAGAGATGCAGCTGCAGCACAGGCTGGCTGAAGAAAAGCAGGTGAGTGAAGAAGGGGCAGTGGGCATTGCAGTCATGCAACAAGGGTGCTCTCCTCTTCTCACCTTTCCCCCGCAAAGCAGCAGGTGGGTGAGGACAATGCGTCTGGCTGCCATGCTCTGTGGTCTCCATCACAGCTGATCAGAAGGACACTTGCTGGGCCGCTGAACCTCAGCTGCTGGCCTGGCCAGCAGTACTAGTGTTTGGCCAGTGGCCAGCAATTCTCTGAATGTGTTTTGGCTGGCCTCTTAGTGCTCGCTTTGTCTTTTGAGGGCTTTCTTCGGGTGAACATGGTGACCCAGACAGATTCTGAACGAGTTGTCCCTGTCCATGGTGAATGCAGACCTCAGAACGGAGTGCAATTTAAAGTTGTTCTTTCCCTTTCACAGTCTCTAACACGGCTGGCTGTGACAAGCCTCAGTCTCTGGCCGCTTGGTGGGGTTTAACTTGAGGTGCAAGAGTTGACAGCTCAGCTTGCAGCCTAACACACATGCTGTTCCTAAGGGCTTGCCTCTGAAATGCGCTGCCTGGGGCATCTCTGCCAGCCACCTTTCTGACACAAGCAAACTTCTTGTCCCAGGTGGATGTGGGCCGTGCCATTGAAGCTGCCGCTGCAGCAGCATCTTCCAATGAAGCCTCCTCTCCGCAGCCTGAAAACCTGAGCACCAGCAGTTCGCCCAGTTCAAGCCAGGAGTCAGAGCAGCTGCGCCAGGAGAGAGAGGAGCAGTGCCTGGAGCTGCTAAGTACGTCCTGTGCATTTCTTGTGCGATCGAGCAGTGTGTTGTGTGTGTGCCTCAGCATGTGCTGGACCACGTGTTCCTCTTCACTTTGGTGTCAGACAGACATTTTGGACTCCCTACAGAAGCTGTTGGCGTGCTTGAAGGCAGCCCGGGAGCACTTGGGACATTTCTTTTGCCTTTGAGGGCAGCTGGGAGTGGGTGGCCTTTGCCTGAGCTTCCCTGTGCAGTAAAGGCAAAAGCGGGGAGTGTTTCCCGAGCAGCAGAAGGCTGCACCACAGCAAATGGCCCAAGGAATGTGTGTGTGCTAGTCTGGGCAAATTGATCAGAATAGTTGGCTTCCTCTATGGCCCTGAAAGTCCTGACTTGTCACCAGTCATTGGAGACAAAGCACTTCAGAGGAATTGATGGGCTGTGGGGCTGCTTTCATACTGCTGCTGGTTTTGTGACTGTAAGTACTTCTACAATTCCTTTTACAGTTCATTTTGATAGGAATTCTACATTTTGGTTAGCCCGACCTCCTTGAAAAGAACATCAGGCCAGAGCAGAAAAAAACAGAGGAAGAGCATATTTCAGTACGGCCCAAGAGATAAAAAATTATATTCTTAGAACAATCCCTAGGAATCGGAGAGGAAGAGGTCTTTGCAAAGTGCACCAAAAGAAGAAAAACAGGATACATTTTTTTACATATCAAAAGGTCCTCCTTTGATATCATAGTTGTATGCTTAGGAAATGCATCAGAGAGACACATCTATGTGGCACGGTCAGATAAAACTGCCCTGCAGGCAATTCTCAGGAGCAAGCCTGCAGCCCCTCTGCTGCGTGCTCCTCCGGCCCAGGGCACTTTGTCATGGCTAAAGCCCAGGCGGCAAATACTCTTGGAATACTAAGCACCAGCCTCAATGCCAGCACAGATCATAGTCTAGGAAAGCACACTCAGGCCTTGGTGACTCTGCAGTAAAAGCAACTGAAGAGTTGCTTCTTGGAACTGGTAATAGCTGCCGGTGCAGTGCTGTCAGAGAATAAGTGGTCAGGTACAGAACAGAGCCCAGTTTACCCAGCGTCTGCCATCAACCGTTGGGACAAAAGGTGGATCGATCTCTTCCTCCGTGTGTCTGAACTCAAAGACGATCATGTTCTGTCTTGAGTGGGGTCAACAACTCGTAACAGGACTCACTCTGGCTCGGGCTTCTTCACAGTGGTTGTCAGTGTCCATTTGTGGGCTTTGTCAACCTTTTTGTCATACCTGCCCTGCCAATGATGGCCGGTGTGACTGCAGAGGCTGGAGCCTTCCTTAGCTGTGCGATTTCAGCTGCCAGCCCATTGCTGCAGCTTTGCCTGGACTGGTGAAAAGATCAGCATCTCATTTGGGCAGCTGTCTGTGTCACGGCAGCGCCTGAGGAGCGGCACCGTCCTTGTTACCTGTCTCAGCTGTGCCCATTTGGGATGCTGGGGCACGTGGGCGGTGTTCAAGGGGCCGAGTCCAGTGCCAGCGACTGCTGCACCTGAGGCTGAAGACGAGCTGTGTAGTTCTTCACTACAGGGGGAATGGGCAAAATTGTCTTCAGAACTTAGCCTGCTCATAAATGAAGAGGGTCCTCATTCTTACAGCCGTTGCCCTTGGATGTAACCGGAGCTGCTGTTCTCTAAAAAGGTCAAGGCATTTTTTAGGCAAACTGCTGAGAGCTAGAGAAGGCCCCCTCCTCTCCTGGAAAGCACTCTGCAATATTCTTTCTGCTCTGCTAAAAGTAGCTGGCCATAAAAATCCATCCCACATCCCAGGGTGCATTTAATCTTTGGAAGGATGACATTGTTGAATCTCACAAGAGAGTGTCTATTCCCAAGAAAAGGAAGGGTCATGATGGTTCAGCTCTCCTTCCCGTTTGTAGATGACAACCACTTACCTTGCTGCCTGTTCTTTTCACATCTCTGTTTGCTCTGATTTGCTGATCTCTGTTTGCTCTGCTGGTGTCTCCGAGAGCTTAGTTTCCTCTCAAGGTAACCCTTCAAAGGAGTGTGGAGAAGCTGACTCGGTGCAGGCCACGTGTGCTACAGAGCTGCCTGTCTGGCAGCTGGGGCTGTTGTTGTGGTCCTCGTTGCCATGGTCGTTAGCCAGCTGGCCGTGAATTGCTTGGAGCCACAGCGAGTGGAGCTGAGTTTCAGATCGCCTGGAAGTCAGTATCTCTGTTTTAAAGTTTGCTTCTTGCATTTTGTTTCTTTCAGGGCATGTTGTGAGCATGGGAAATTTAGAAAAGAAATACACCGGATGGGAACTTATTGGCAGTGGGTGAGTGCGGCCACGTTTACTTCTACAGAACCGTGGGCCAGGTATTTTGCTGGTGTAATATCAAGTGGGAAGTCAGGCAAGCTGCAAGCATCTTCAGACCGTGGCTTTAGATTGTCCCTGTCTCAGTACCGATCACTGGGCATCATCAAAGCTAACTGGATGCTGACATTGTCTTGCCTGCCTCAAGGAGCACGACCTGGAAGCCCTCCTGCCCCTCAAGTGTGTGGCAGCAGTTGGCTTATTTTCCTAGGAGACATGGTTTTGTATGAATCAAGGTATTAGGGCCGCACTAATGGAGGAAGAAAAAACGGAGAGAGCGGCTTGCCACCTGATAGCTGTCAGATAACAGCTCTCAGTAGCATTTCTATCCACTATTTTGTGGAAAGCAATATTCAGTGGTCAGGAAAATAAGACAGGCTGCACGGTGTTGCCTGAGTTTTGTAGATGGAATCAAAAGAGAGTGGTGAGAAGGCCCAGCAGGACTGTGTATTTCAATGCCAGGAAATGCACGACACATGCACAGACACAAAAAGAAAAGGCAAGGAAAAGCCCTGCCTCCATAATCTAGTGTTTACATTTGGGATTTGTTGCAGTCCTTTTCCTTCCTGTTGGATCCAGCCTATCTCTTGGGCACGCTGCACGGCAGAGGGCTGCTGGGCTGCTGTGCTATTGGCTGAAGAGTAGATGAAGCCTGTTGTTTGAGAGGCGCCGCAGGCAGCAGAGAGCTCCTGCCTGGGCTGCCTTTTGCTCCTCAGCACTGAACAGCTTCTCTGTTCTTGCTGCTGTTCTCTTTCTAGGGGTTTTGGAACAGTTTACAAGGCCTTCGATGCTGCCACAGGACGAGCGGTAAGTGCCAACAGCCCGGGAAGATTTTGCAGTTCTTGAGCGCTTTCCCTTGTGATGTTATCTGTGGCCAGAACTTTGGGCTGCCTGCCTTTGCTGCAAAGGCCGTCCCACAGAAATGTCCCGCATTTTGGCTGTCCCAAAATGCATTGGGACAGATGTTGTCCTTCCTACCTACCTGAGTGAATTCAAGCATGGCAGTGGTGTCTTTCAGAGAAGGACACAGCTCCTCGGATTTGCAGGATAAATATGCACAGATTAGCTCCTGGCAAGAGCCAACATTCTGGTCCAATTCCTCTTAAGCCCAGGTTCAGACACAGATAGCATATCCCATTGTTTTCCATCAGGTGGTTCTGGTTTCAAACATAATGCAAGACCTAAAGAAAGAGACATCTTGTCTGGAGGGCAGTTTTGCGTTTCAGCCCTACAGATTCTGGTGTACACACACACACACACACACACACACACACACACACACACGCAAGCACACGAAAGCACACACACAGAGATCAATGAGAAGAAGTTTATGTAGAGACTTAAATAATACAGCCTTGTGTTGGTCCTGTGTCGGGGACATCCCATTACAGAGATGCTATTTGTACTGAACAGTACAAGTGGTGGTGTCTGGGAGAGTCACAGCGCTCTTTGGGGCTAAAAGTTCAGAATCCTCAATTCTCCTTTCTGGCTCTTAGCAAACATAACTCCATCTTCCTGGTAATTCCTTTATCCACCTGCAGTGCTGCGCTCAGGAACGGCACTTGCAGGGAGGTCTACAAGGTGTCCAAAAGCCCTAAACCCTGCTTATAACCTGGGGTGTTATGCATGGTGTACCACAGAAAGGATTCTTCATTTTCACACCCACTAAATAGTGTAAAGCATGTTCGAGAAGGTTCTTCAGAGATGCAAAATCCAAACCAAAGAAGTTAGGATGGGCTGGGATTGTAACTTGGAGTCCCCTTGGAGTTCTTCTTTTGACAGCATTTTCTCTGTAATGTATGTGTGTATTTACTTTGGCATACAATCAAGAATAGCAGCAGCTTCTGAATCGCTGGTCAAAGCCCCTAGAAATGTGAATGTATTTTCATCCGTTTCAATTTCTTTTCACAACAGAGCAAAGAGCAAAGGTGAGCAAAATTGCTTTTGGCTAGCAAAGCGTGTGTAAATGCTAATAGTGGTGATAAACAAAGGCCATTTGAGAAGCGTGTGTGTGCAGAGAGTGTTGTTGGTGCTGTGTGGTTGATGGTTGGAGTCCCTTTGAACCGAGGTGACAAGGCGTCCTGGCCCACGAGCGGGCAGAGAAAGAGGCTCTCATGTCTGTTCCTAACGGCTTTCAACGTGGTTGTAGGTGGCCGTGAAGCAAATTGATCTCCAGCACCAGGGCTGCGAGCAGGCGTTGAGAGAACTCCTGGTCATAAGGGAAAAGAAGAACCCCAATATTGTTACCTACCTAGAAAGGCAAGTAGTTCTGGTCTTTTTCTGGGAATGTTCGTTTCCATACTTGCAAGGCAGAGGTTTAAAAGCTCTTCAGTCACTGGCAGAAAATTGATCTTTCTGTTAACATCCATCCACTCCTGTATGAGTCATGGGAGGAGACGACATTTTGTCCGCATTCATGGTTCCTGGCAGAGACTGCTGGAAGATGCTTCTCGGAAGCCTGGCTCTCTTACTGACACAGCAGCAGCCTGTACGTTCACTGGCTGCATGTTCTTTTGCTGTTTTGGAGCATGATTTTTTTCCAAGTATCAGAGGAGGAGTGCTGAGGAAGCATCACAGAAATGATTCCCCTTGTGGTGTTCCCAGTATTTTCCATTGCCTTGCATGCCAAAAGACGAGGCTAGGAGACACATCCTTTACCAGGTTTGAAATTGTTTTTCCCGTTTGTGACTGTCCTTTAGGCAAGGTTTTCCAAAGGGTGTCCGCAGTGCTGCACACCCACGTGCCCTGGGTAAAAGCTGTGAAAACTGTGTCTCCTTGTTGCTGAGGTTAATGGTGGATGGAATTTGTGTATGAAGATGATGAAGCAGCTGCTGGGATGTGTCCGCTTGCAGATTGATCTTTGCCATCACAGAACTGCCTTCTTCCCCTGCTTGCCCCCTAAGCCGTCTCCTTCTGTGCCAATGTGCCTTCCTCGTTTAGACGGCACAGACTGCAAGCACTGGACAGTCGAGGTGGAGTGTGTCCTCATTTTATTCCATCTTCACTTAGCAGTGACCTGGAAACAAAACTCGACTGTAGGCTTTTCTTCCGTACAGCAATTTAACTGTGCGCATTCCGCCCCGCCCTGTTGTTTTCATCTTCCAGCTACCTTGCCAATGGGGCTGTCTGGCTGGTGCTGGAGTACATGGATGGAGGATCTTTAGCTAACGTCCTCATCAAGAAAAGGATGCTTGTAGGACACATCGCAACTGTCTGTCGGGAGGTAAGGGATCCTGCTTGTGCTTTGGATGGCCTGCACAGGCTCGTCCTTTGACAGCGCTGCTAAGTGCGTGATTGCACGTTCAGAGCTTTCTCTTTGTGCTGCTCTTACGCTTCAGAGAAGAGCGAGCATCTGCACTGCATTGCCTGCCAGTGTCCCTGCCCTTACTCTAGTCTGTTCTTTATTTTTATCTACCATTGTTGAATTCTCTGTCTCTTTCTCATTTTCATTTTCTGCCTGTAAGTGCAAAGAAGACAATGCAGAAAGGTGCTGGATATCCCAGTTGAAAACCAACAGCATTGCCAAAGACAGACTCACCTGTCACAGGTCTCAGCTTCAAAGGATGGCACGGCACCCACCATGGTGCTTGCTGCTGAAAACTGACAAATGAGCCGCTTTGACCCTTGTCCTCCAGTCTCTTGCCCGACAGTGATCCCCTTGGCACCCGAGGCAGGGCCTTTTTCCTCTTTTGGAAAACCACTCTTTGTCCTCCGGATGGGGAGAGCGGATCCGCTGCAGCAGCAGTCGTTCCAACTGGCTTTGTAGGGGACAGTGTCCTGCAGCGACTAATGTTTTCCCCTCAGCAATGAATATGCCCTCCCTTGGAGAGATCCTGCTCTCCTAGGGTTGCAGCAGCATGCTCTTCCTCTTGCCACCACTCACTGTTCCTGTGAGATCTGTCAATCTTCAGGAGCAATTTCCTTTAAAGCATGTGATGAAATCAGACCAGGCTAACTTTTGTCCTCCTGTTTCTTTTTTCTCCCTCAGTGCCTGCAAGGCCTGGCTTTCCTTCATGCCAACCAGGTGATCCACAGGGACATCAAAAGCAGCAACATCCTTCTGGGCCGGGATGGCTCCGTCAGATTGGGTGGGTGTTCCTGGTCAGGCCCTGCGCTCCGGGAAGGCAGTGCGGGGCTGCTTTTGAGTGGCTGCCAAGCGCCCAGCAGTGGTGCTGGTGACAGTGCACTCCTGCAAGCTCAGGCCACAGCTGCAAGGTGCTGAGAGGTCTAGAGAGGAAAGAAGGTGTCAAGAGTGGCTTTGGTTTGTGTGCGCTCCTTCCAGAAGGAGGGAGTTACAGTGGAAACCTTCAGGTGAATGAGGAAGAGCCACGTTGTGAATCCTGGGGGTGGGATTTAAGTGCTCAATTGACAATGTGCTTGGCTGCAGCCCTGAGGAAAGGGAGCACAGCTGCTTTTGCAGCTCGATTCAGCACTGCATTCTGAGACTTAGAGTGAGGAGCTCTTTTCCTTGGTTTCCTACTTGAAGCAGTGTTTGTTTTTCTCCTCAGCTGATTTTGGCCTCTGTGCTGTGCTCATCCGTGAGCAAAGCAAACGGAGGTCGATGGTCGGGACCACCTGCTGGATGGCACCCGAGGTGGTGAGAGGAGAGCCATATGGCCCCAAAGTGGACACCTGGTCCCTTGGCATTGTGGGAATAGAAATGGCCAAAGGAAGGGCTCCTTATAGTTGGAAAACCAGGGAAAAGGTAAGGTGGAAATATGCTCAAACACTGGTGTCCTTCTGGTCCATCATCATTAGACAAAATCCCATTCCCACAGCTTGAACTCCTTCCAGCAAGGCCCACTTGTAAACATGTCCCTGGGGCCCACATAAACTTCCAAGGCAAGACCTGCTGAAGGTTGGAATAGCTGGGGCTGCACTAAGGCCTTTTTTCTTCTGGGAGGGAAGGCTCATCTCTAAGCGTCTGCTAGGCAAGAAATTGCCACTGCAGACTGCAGCTTAAAATATTGGGTCTAGCTGAGCACTTAAGGATATGGAAAGTTCACGCGGAGTCTCATGTTTCCTTTAACTTCAGGCTAAATATCTGATAGGCAAGCGAGGGGCACCAGATCTGCACAAGCTCAGGCTACCCTCTGGCTTGTGTGAATTTCTGGGCTGCTGCCTGCAGATGGATGTGGACAGGCGAGGCTCTGCCGAGGAACTTCTGCAGGTACAACGCAAAGTGGCTGCAGGCCAAATAGCTGTTCCCTGTCAGGCTTTGCTCCTTGGCCAGACTCCAGGGCATCAGTTGGGCAGCCCCACAGTAATCTCCTGTCTGGGTGCATTTCAAATGAAATCCAAATAAGTTCCAAGACTCTGTTGAGCTTAGAAGGGACAAGTGAAGGGCATTTAGTCCAAACCCTCTGCCACTGGCAAGGACATCTTCAAGTAGATCAGGTTGCTCAGAGTCCCATCCAACAGGTCCTTGAATGTTGCCAAGTGTGGGGCACCTCCCAGCTCTCTGGGTAACCTGTGCCAGCATTTCAGCACTCTCCTGCTCAAGAGCTTCTTCCATAGAGCCAATGGGAATTGACTCACTTTTAGCTTGAGAGCATTCCCCCTTGTCCTCTTGCAGTTGACTCTGCTCAGAGATGCAGGCTAAACAAAGCCAATTCTCACAGCCATTCCTCAGAGGAGAGCTTCTACCTTTTGGTCATTTTCGAGGCCCTCGTTTGCTCTCGGCTTGTGTATTCAGGTTTACGTGGTAGCAGAGGAACTGAAGTATTGTAGTGCTGGGACTGAAGGCCTGCAGTGGGGCTTGAAGAGCACAGCAGAAGCAGTCCCTGCCAAGCGGTTCTAGATTACTCTGTGGGAAGGAGGGGACGGTGGGGGGCTGACTGTGAGCATCTGAGGGCACCTAGCTTGTCCCTCGTGCCCCACTCTTAGAGGACTCTGCCAGCCAAAGAGGGACAGCTGAGCAGGATTTGTGCCAGTGCCATGTGCTGCCTGGCCCACTCAAGTAGATAAGAATTGCTGCAGATTTGCTGCCAGGTTTTGTGGCAGACAGGGAGCTGGCGAGTGGGCCACTTCCTTGGCTGCTCCTGCTGTGGAGGAAGATGCCAAGACAGGAGGTGGGGCACGCTAAGGCAGACACTGCTCTTCCTGCAAGCCAGAGCTGAGTCCATCTGCGCTCTGCCGCTTGTGTCTGTGTTTCTGGGCCCTAGAGGACTCCAGCTTGACCCTGTTAGAGGCTCAGTTTGGAAAATCATGGTTCCTTTTTCCTTTATCTCTTTTAAATTGGTTTCTTTTCTTTCTTTTCCCCTTTGGGCAGCATCCATTTCTCAAATTAGTGGAGCCTCTCTCCAGCCTCTTCTGACAGCCTGATTGCTGTCATCTCTGCAGAAAAGTAATGCAGGAAGGAGAGGAGATGACCAGGAGCACTTCAGCATTACTTTCTCCAATGCCAGCTCGCAGCCAGGCTCAGAATAAAAATCCTAGAAACCCCCAAGCCTGTTGTAAGATTCCCTTCCTTGTCACCCACGCAATACTGCTCTACGTTCACTCCTGAATTGGCCATTCTTTCTTAAAGGTGAAAAGTCCCTCCTGTGGGTGTTCTGGTGTGCTTGGGAATTGGGAAGGGTCTCCTTCCTTCACTATAAACTCCAACCTACACTGCCTTTGGAATACCGCCCACTGGCCAGGTTTTGCCCAGCCATGGAGCGACCTCTGCATGAGGAAGAAAGTGCAATTGCATGTCCAGCCAAAAGCCAATGAAGAGCAGGGCATCCTGTGGAGATACAGGCACACAGCTGTGCACGCAGAGGCTTTTGCCTCCTGCCAAGTGGAGCAGTCATGTCTCCTCTGTGACTGCTCCCCGCTTCCCAGGTGGCCATGGCTAACGGATGCGAGGCTCTGCAAGTGGAACCCAAGAAGATGGGCACTTCTGCTGGCACTACAGGAGAGGGGAGAGGAAACTGCCTGGGAGGTGCCTGGCCAATGAGGGAAGGCACCTGCCGGACCTGCTCTTTGTCAGCAGAGAACGACTGGTGGGTGATGCCACCCTTGGGGACCATCTGGGGCTCAGCAATCATGAAACGTCTCTGTGCTTGACTGGGTTTGTAGCTCATTCTGTGCCTTCTCTTGTCTTGTCTTCTCTTGGCGGCTGCTCCCCAGGGCTGTGTAGCAGCATGGCAGAGCTAAAGCGCAGGAGAGCCTCATTTTTCTGCCCTCTGAAGTGGCTGCTCACCACAGCTTTTTCAGTTTGGAAGCTCAGTCTGGAGAATACGTTCCTCCCTGTCTTTGGTCTCAGCCGCCAGGACCTGTCCCAGGTGGCATTGAGGGCTGCCCGGTGCCTCAGGCTGGTGTGACCCTACTGCAAACAATAGGGGGGGCAGTGGCAGGTGGTTGTTTCCAAAGTCACTTCCTTCAGGGACAGTGTGCCGTGTGTATCCTTTGTCCAGCCCAGCCCCAGACTTAGTGATCAGATGCAGGCACTGCTGCTGCTGCTGCTGCTGCTGCTGCTGCTGCTGCTGCTGCAGAAGTCAGCGAGGATTTGGTGGGCAGCTTCCAATCCCAGCAGAACCGGTCACTGATGAAGCCGGGGGCTGAGGGTGTCCTGCAGATCTCTGATGCAGATTCAAACACCTTAAAGTACATTTTGAAAGTGACCTAGAAACGTAAGGATGGTCTGACAGAGCTAGTTTGTTTCTGTGTTCAGTTCAGATGATTCTACATCTTGTGCTTTGGTACAAATCAAGAGTACAGCCAGTTGATTGGAAGCACCACAAAAGGCATGACCTAAGAGAGCAGACAACTGAAAGAATTTGTAAAGGAGAAAAGCAGCGAATGATTTGGTTATCTTCGTCTGTAGGAAGGGTAACTTTTTCTCAGAATTGCTTTTGACTTTTGGTAAATCCCCGCTCTACAGAGATGGGGAACTGAGAGGCTTTTTTTAAAAGATTTTCCTCCATTATCAGTCTCATTGAAGAGTGAAACCTAAGAGATGTAAAACTCTGTCAGTCTATTAGAAGCCGACTTATTTCATGGTTACAATACCTTGTAAATGTTTATCATCCCGTTAGTTTTGCCACACAATGGTGCTAATACTTCTAACTGCAATCACCTCTTCTTTTACCCAACGTGGTCTTGCCACAATACATCTTTCACAGTTCTAATTCTCCAAAATATCCGGTCTTTTTGCAAGACCGTCATTTGAAATTTGTTTCTAGTTCAATCTCTCTCTCAACAATGTCTTCTCTATTCCATGGCCTTTCTAAGTCAGCACACTTTCTCTCAGAGTTTGCATACAGATGTATGAGACTGTGTGAGCTTTCAGTCAGGCTTTGAGAATCCTTTACAAATCCATTTCTCACGTCGCCCTCTCTTTCTTGGAACTGTAAAAACTTCTTTGGTGGTCTTATTCATCATTCGCTGCACACAGTGAAGAGCACAAACCCTATTTCTAATATTGCTACTATAACAGTCAATACATATTACATTCTTTTGCAAAGGTCCTTTAGCCAAGGTGTAAAGTCCCATCCTTCAAACTGATGGTCTAACCAGGATCCATAGTCTGTTTTGATTTGATTTGCCTAATCTTTCCATTTTGAAGCTGGTTGTGGATGGATTCTGAATGGTCCAACCAATTCATACGACACAACCCTCCAAATTCTTCACAGCCACGTCCGTGTGCCAGTAGGAGAAAATTGATGGCGGCTCTGTTCTGTAAGGTTGCATGTCTAACAGCACTAACATCTGTCATCGTATCACTAATTCCAATGGAAGTAGCATTGATTTCTTTGCTCAACCAACACCCCAACCGATCCAGTTGTTTCAATGCTGCAGCTGAGGCAAGTCGAGGTAAAAACAAACCCGATGTAACTTGTTTTGCAGGGCTCCAGGGTTAACAATTGCTATTCCAGTTTTCTTCATAATGATGGGCAGACCTTTTTCCTCTACGTTTTTTATTGATGGCCCTTTGAACACCAGGTGCTATCACAGAGAGCTGTCCGATGCTACATGGGCCACCTTTAATTTTTAAGGAAATGCCCTGCCAGGCTCTATCTCCACAAATGAGCCGATATCTTTTTGCCAATTGCCGTGGGAATTCTACAAGATCAATAGTCTTACCCTTACGGGGCACAGGAGTGGTGTAATTTCACCAAAATCTTGAGTTTCTGTGCACAGGATGACGGGGAGTAACATTTCATTGCGGATCTCCCTGGTACTGAAAGTCAGCACAAAACTCTCTTCAATTCAAAGAACCAAGAATTTCCAGTTCTTGAGGTTCAAAGAAGATCAGGGGCTTAATGATACCAATGGGCTACAGGATTTGTCTTGTTGGCAACATCATGCCAATAATTGCCACGGTTACGTATTGGCCACTCTTTGGCTGCTACTGGCACACCAACCAAACAGGTTGCAAAGGCTTAGTCTGGGCTCAAATTAGTCAAACTTATGGTGACTGAGCCTGCTGACTTGGCTAAGGCAACCAAACACTTGTTTTTGGTGGATCTACAAGCATATCTGCACTGCAAAAGCAGGCAAGCAAAACTAACAAGTACAAATATATTGTTGAATCTAACTCCAGAGTTTTCTTCAGCTACTCTTGCCAAAAGGCTTTTCCATGTAATTCCATGTCCACGCAAATCTTCTGGTACCTTTGGCTTTTGGTTTTTTCCAAAGTTGTTCAAGGGCTGTTGACTTGTTTACACTCAATTCTGCAAATTTGGATCCCTTGGGATGCTTTTTAGCACGATAGGCTCCACGCCTTTGCCAAAGGAGCTTTACAATACTAGCAATTTTTAGAGTTTTAACATTGACATAAAACTCGAGATTTGCAGTTTTTGCAGGTTGGGCAGGGCAGGTCAGGCATGAACCGTAGTCTCTATGTGCGGCTCACATCTGCATGCTCGGTTGCCTGCTCGTGGAATTGTCAGGGTGCTCTTGTGCGTGATACGGCTTCGTGTTCTTTACTGGAATCCACTTAGGTCCTGCACCTGTGGAAACTCTTTGTGGAAACTAAGCAAACTCATTACCCCATGATATTAAATGTAATGGACCTTCAATTTGTCCTGTCTCAGAGTTTCTAATTAAAACGGGAGGATTTTCTTTCAGTTTTACCTGTGTGTTATTTGAAAAATGCCTAAAATTGGTGGACCGTGTTCTGCAAAGGAGCTATTTAAAAATTTGAGAACATATAAAGCTTTACTCCATCTCATCTGAAGCGTTGCTTGGCCTAGATCCTCCTTTTCTTGGTCTAAATTGCATTTTAGTGTTTGATGTGCCCTTTCAAGAATTGTAGGAGAGTAGGGACTTCCAAAAGTGTGACAAACACCCCAGTCCATTCCAAATGTGGCCGATTTTTGAGCTGTGTATGCAGGGCCATTATCTGTATATCTTGAGGCACACCTAATGAAGCAAAAGCTTGTAGAAAATGTAGACAAGCATGATTGGCTGTTTCTCCTGTGCAGACAGAGGCAAAACCTGCACCTGCAAAAGGGAATATTTTTAAATTTCCCAAAAGATGGGTGTTTGGTGATATCTGTCTGCCATAGATGCAGGCTTTGCAAGCCTGTTAGGTTGACAGCTCCTGTAGAAACAGGAGGTTGCACAAGTTGACAGTCGGGGCAGGCACCAGTAATGGCTTTTGCTTGACCTTTAGGGACATGAAACATTTGCACAAGTGCTTGTGCATTTGGAGGGAAAAAGGCATGACTCAGTTTTGCTTGTTCAAAAATGTTTGGCAAAGTGTTTGAAAGAGCCATCGTCAGTTTGTCTGCTCTTGCATTTCCTTCTGCCAGGAGTCCGGGAAGTGAGGAATGAGCCCTGATATGAGAGACAAAGTATGGGTTAGTTCTCTCTTGCAAAATTGTATCAAGACATGGAAGGCAATGATACACTATGATTATGATTAACAAAGGATCTTTTTCAGAAGAGTCTCATTGAAAAATGAGACCATAAAGTTTTTTCTCCGAACGCTGCAAGAAAAGAGGGCCCTTCTGGAGAACAACCGTGTGCTTGTCTTTTTTTAAAAGCTTCAGTGACGTTTTCAAGGGCTTTTTGAGCTTCAGGTGTAAAAGTTCTAGGAGATCTGATGTCCTAGTGTACTCTCAATAGGTTAATAAGTGGGGAAAGTTCATCGTTAGTGATTCCTAGAACAGGCCGGATCCAATTAAAACTTATTTCTAGTTCAATCTCTCTCCCCACAGTATCTTCTCTATTCCACTGCCTTTCTAAATCAACATACCTTTTCTGAAAATTTACATACAAATGTACAAAACCATGTAAAGTTTCAATCAAACTTTCAAAATCCTTAACAAATCCATTTCTCACATTTGGCTGTGGAGGCCAATGGGCCTGCCACGGCTCTGCCTGCAGCCGTGTCCTGGAGAGATGTCCCTAGAATGGGATGTCCCTTGAATGGGCTGTGATCAGCTTATCTCAACCCTCCTGGAAAGATGCTCCTTAGGTTGGCAAATCTTCTCGTATCGTGGTGAGCTATCGCCCCAAAGGCTTAAGTGATCCCTCCATGCCCTAGTACTCATATTAATCCATTGTAACCCATTGGTCTTTCCCCCTTGGTACCACCCTTGCTTTCCCCCATAAAAATCCCAGCTGTCCCCCACTTCTCCAGGGAGCTGTCATCCCTGGCCCCCTTCACAGAGCTGCTGGATAATAAAGGAATCTCTGGAATTGCCATACGATGCTTCTGTCTCAAACTGAAATCCTTGAGGTGATCTCACTGAGAGCTGATCACTTGTGGCCACAGGCCACACAGCTTGGCGAGGTTTATTGGGCGGCTAGGAGACCTGCCAGAAGACCCCCTCAGAAGGCAGTCCCTTGCAGGACCTTCTCTCTCAAAAGGTTGGTGGCTTCCTGGCTCGGAGCATCAGACCTCTATAGACCCCCTTAGCAGCCTACATTTGACCTTCTTAACAAGGCCCTTTGCATCCCAGATTCGTCAAGAGCTGCGAGCCCTGCGCTCCTGCAACTGCAAAAGAGACGACCTGTTCCTCTGCACTGACGCTCAGGTGGAAAGAGGAGCGGGCTGCCCGAGCACTCTCTGCACGTCAAAGTTCAGATCCCATTTCCCACGTGTCAGTCAGTGGCTGGGCTGAAGCGCCAGCTCATGGCAGGACTCCAGCCCTCAGCATCTTCAGCCACAAAGGGCAAGTGCTGCCTGACCAGAAACCTGCAGCTCTGCACTGCACCAAAGCTTTGCACTGTACCAACCAAAGCTGCCACTTACAGGTTCAGGATGCTCAGGCCCCGGACTGGCAATCCATGGACGTTTGTTGTCCTTTGCCACCCCTTTGGGCTCTGGAGGAGGAGAGCGAGCCAGAGGAGGTTCTGCTGCTGGTGTGGTGCTCTGCAGACAGACAGCAGTGGGAGGGACAGGGAGGAACCTGTCATTTAGAACCTTCTTTCTCATGAGCCCTATCCCTCTCTGTCCTAAGGAGAAGGCATGAATTTGGATACAAGAAAGGCTGCTCAGTCACTAATACTCCATTCAAATGGGCTGATGAGATTAATGTTTGGACAAGCTGGGGACAACCCATTCGTAGGTCTGTCGAGTTAAGTTCACCCTAATTCTCTGCAAACAGCAGCCCAGAGATGCCGGCAAGAGCAAGGACAGTGCGTGAGTGTGCATGCAGACACCTGTAGGCTGACTGCTGGGTGGACAAAAAGTTTTGCACAGCAGTACATCTTCACTCTCCTAAGCTGGAAGAATATTTGCATGGATCTTTTTCTAAGCCACTGCCTGGAGGGCTTATTGGCCATCTCCTCCTGTTCCACCCAGCAAGGAGGGTGCAGCAGGTGGAAATGTTTTGCATCGCTCAGCGCCTCCTCCTGCTGCTCTCAGTTCAAAAGCTCTGAGTGGCTGTGTGCAAGGAGATGCCATACTTGGTGTTTTTGCAGATCTTAACAGGATCAAGGAATGAACAGAGGAAATAAATTGCTGGTATTTTTTCTCTTTGTGTGTGTATGAAGGCCGTTTAGGAGCTTAGAGATGCTTACTTTTTAACATTTGCTGCCTTTAGCACAGAAATGTCAAAGAAATACAACATGCTGTGCCACCTTGCGGGTTTCAGTCAGGCCAAACATCCATCAATATTCTGAAAGACTTTTCTTTTCTATTGCTCTGTAGAAAAGTAATAGTGCTGGCTGTGTCCTTACTAAGTGCCCTGGAAGTGTTGCATTGCTGAGCACGTGCACAGCTCTGCACAATGACTCGTGTTCCTGGTAGCCATACATCACATTGTCTCCTCTTCAGAAGACACAAATTATGAAAAAGAAAAGGTTGTTACCAACTTTTTTTCTCCAAGAGGAGGTGTTGGACACCAAGGTTTCAGAAACAACTGCATTTTCCTCTCCTAAGGAAATCTTACAAACTTAGAATGCTGGAGGAGTTTCAGACATATGAGTGCCTGGTCTCTCTTTCCCTCTAAAGTTGCCTCAAAGAGCCCTGGTTACCTGCCAGTGCTTTTGCACAGGAGTCATTAATTCCCTAAACACAAGGGCAGTGGACTTCAACTGTAAAGTCTGTCTTTGGAATGGGATTGCTTTTACCTGCAGGCTCCGTGGAGAAGGGCTTTGTGGGAGCAGGGGCGACTGCAGCCTGTGTCCTGGAAATAGAGCCAGTGAAAAGAATGTTACAAATGAGACTCTGTATCATTGCCTTCCATGTCTTGATACAATTTTGCAAGAGAGAACTAACCCATACTTTGTCTCTCCTATCAGGGCTCATTCCTCACTTCCCGGACTCCTGGCAGAAGGAAATGCAAGAGCAGACAAACTGACGATGGCTCTTTCAAACACTTTGCCAAACATTTTTGAACAAGCAAAACTGAGTCATGCCTTTTTCCCTCCAAATGCACAAGCACTTGTGCAAATGTTTCATGTCCCTAAAGGTCAAGCAAAAGCCATTACTGGTGCCTGCCCCGACTGTCAACTTGTGCAACCTCCTGTTTCTACAGGAGCTGTCAACCTAACAGGCTTGCAAAGCCTGCATCTATGGCAGACAGATATCACCAAACACCCATCTTTTGGGAAATTTAAAAATATTCCCTTTTGCAGGTGCAGGTTTTGCCTCTGTCTGCACAGGAGAAACAGCCAATCATGCTTGTCTACATTTTCTACAAGCTTTTGCTTCATTAGGTGTGCCTCAAGATATACAGATAATGGCCCTGCATACACAGCTCAAAAATCGGCCACATTTGGAATGGACTGGGGTGTTTGTCACACTTTTGGAAGTCCCTACTCTCCTACAATTCTTGAAAGGGCACATCAAACACTAAAATGCAATTTAGACCAAGAAAAGGAGGATCTAGGCCAAGCAACGCTTCAGATGAGATGGAGTAAAGCTTTATATGTTCTCAAATTTTTAAATAGCTCCTTTGCAGAACACGGTCCACCAATTTTAGGCATTTTTCAAATAACACACAGGTAAAACTGAAAGAAAATCCTCCCGTTTTAATTAGAAACTCTGAGACAGGACAAATTGAAGGTCCATTACATTTAATATCATGGGGTAATGAGTTTGCTTAGTTTCCACAAAGAGTTTCCACAGGTGCAGGACCTAAGTGGATTCCAGTAAAGAACACGAAGCCGTATCACGCACAAGAGCACCCTGACAATTCCACGAGCAGGCAACCGAGCATGCAGATGTGAGCCGCACATAGAGACTACGGTTCATGCCTGACCTGCCCTGCCCAACCTGCAAAAACTGCAAATCTCGAGTTTTATGTCAATGTTAAAACTCTAAAAATTGCTAGTATTGTAAAGCTCCTTTGGCAAAGGCGTGGAGCCTATCGTGCTAAAAAGCATCCCAAGGGATCCAAATTTGCAGAATTGAGTGTAAACAAGTCAACAGCCCTTGAACAACTTTGGAAAAAACCAAAAGCCAAAGGTACCAGAAGATTTGCGTGGACATGGAATTACATGGAAAAGCCTTTTGGCAAGAGTAGCTGAAGAAAACTCTGGAGTTAGATTCAACAATATATTTGTACTTGTTAGTTTTGCTTGCCTGCTTTTGCAGTGCAGATATGCTTGTAGATCCACCAAAAACAAGTGTTTGGTTGCCTTAGCCAAGTCAGCAGGCTCAGTCACCATAAGTTTGACTAATTTGAGCCCAGACTAAGCCTTTGCAACCTGTTTGGTTGGTGTGCCAGTAGCAGCCAAAGAGTGGCCAATACGTAACCGTGGCAATTATTGGCATGATGTTGCCAACAAGACAAATCCTGTAGCCCATTGGTATCATTAAGCCCCTGATCTTCTTTGAACCTCAAGAACTGGAAATTCTTGGTTCTTTGAATTGAAGAGAGTTTTGTGCTGACTTTCAGTACCAGGGAGATCCGCAATGAAATGTTACTCCTCGTCATCCTGTGCACAGAAACTCAAGATTTTGGTGAAATTACACCACTCCTGTGCCCCGTAAGGGTAAGACTATTGATCTTGTAGAATTCCCACGGCAATTGGCAAAAAGATATCGGCTCATTTGTGGAGATAGAGCCTGGCAGGGCATTTCCTTAAAAATTAAAGGTGGCCCATGTAGCATCGGACAGCTCTCTGTGATAGCACCTGGTGTTCAAAGGGCCATCAATAAAAAACGTAGAGGAAAAAGGTCTGCCCATCATTATGAAGAAAACTGGAATAGCAATTGTTAACCCTGGAGCCCTGCAAAACAAGTTACATCGGGTTTGTTTTTACCTCGACTTGCCTCAGCTGCAGCATTGAAACAACTGGATCGGTTGGGGTGTTGGTTGAGCAAAGAAATCAATGCTACTTCCATTGGAATTAGTGATACGATGACAGATGTTAGTGCTGTTAGACATGCAACCTTACAGAACAGAGCCGCCATCAATTTTCTCCTACTGGCACACGGACGTGGCTGTGAAGAATTTGGAGGGTTGTGTCGTATGAATTGGTTGGACCATTCAGAATCCATCCACAACCAGCTTCAAAATGGAAAGATTAGGCAAATCAAATCAAAACAGACTATGGATCCTGGTTAGACCATCAGTTTGAAGGATGGGACTTTACACCTTGGCTAAAGGACCTTTGCAAAAGAATGTAATATGTATTGACTGTTATAGTAGCAATATTAGAAATAGGGTTTGTGCTCTTCACTGTGTGCAGCGAATGATGAATAAGACCACCAAAGAAGTTTTTACAGTTCCAAGAAAGAGAGGGCGACGTGAGAAATGGATTTGTAAAGGATTCTCAAAGCCTGACTGAAAGCTCACACAGTCTCATACATCTGTATGCAAACTCTGAGAGAAAGTGTGCTGACTTAGAAAGGCCATGGAATAGAGAAGACATTGTTGAGAGAGAGATTGAACTAGAAACAAATTTCAAATGACGGTCTTGCAAAAAGACCGGATATTTTGGAGAATTAGAACTGTGAAAGATGTATTGTGGCAAGACCACGTTGGGTAAAAGAAGAGGTGATTGCAGTTAGAAGTATTAGCACCATTGTGTGGCAAAACTAACGGGATGATAAACATTTACAAGGTATTGTAACCATGAAATAAGTCGGCTTCTAATAGACTGACAGAGTTTTACATCTCTTAGGTTTCACTCTTCAATGAGACTGATAATGGAGGAAAATCTTTTAAAAAAAGCCTCTCAGTTCCCCATCTCTGTAGAGCGGGGATTTACCAAAAGTCAAAAGCAATTCTGAGAAAAAGTTACCCTTCCTACAGACGAAGATAACCAAATCATTCGCTGCTTTTCTCCTTTACAAATTCTTTCAGTTGTCTGCTCTCTTAGGTCATGCCTTTTGTGGTGCTTCCAATCAACTGGCTGTACTCTTGATTTGTACCAAAGCACAAGATGTAGAATCATCTGAACTGAACACAGAAACAAACTAGCTCTGTCAGACCATCCTTACGTTTCTAGGTCACTTTCAAAATGTACTTTAAGGTGTTTGAATCTGCATCAGAGATCTGCAGGACACCCTCAGCCCCCGGCTTCATCAGTGACCGGTTCTGCTGGGATTGGAAGCTGCCCACCAAATCCTCGCTGACTTCTGCAGCAGCAGCAGCAGCAGCAGCAGCAGCAGCAGCAGCAGCAGTGCCTGCATCTGATCACTAAGTCTGGGGCTGGGCTGGACAAAGGATACACACGGCACACTGTCCCTGAAGGAAGTGACTTTGGAAACAACCACCTGCCACTGCCCCCCCTATTGTTTGCAGTAGGGTCACACCAGCCTGAGGCACCGGGCAGCCCTCAATGCCACCTGGGACAGGTCCTGGCGGCTGAGACCAAAGACAGGGAGGAACGTATTCTCCAGACTGAGCTTCCAAACTGAAAAAGCTGTGGTGAGCAGCCACTTCAGAGGGCAGAAAAATGAGGCTCTCCTGCGCTTTAGCTCTGCCATGCTGCTACACAGCCCTGGGGAGCAGCCGCCAAGAGAAGACAAGACAAGAGAAGGCACAGAATGAGCTACAAACCCAGTCAAGCACAGAGACGTTTCATGATTGCTGAGCCCCAGATGGTCCCCAAGGGTGGCATCACCCACCAGTCGTTCTCTGCTGACAAAGAGCAGGTCCGGCAGGTGCCTTCCCTCATTGGCCAGGCACCTCCCAGGCAGTTTCCTCTCCCCTCTCCTGTAGTGCCAGCAGAAGTGCCCATCTTCTTGGGTTCCACTTGCAGAGCCTCGCATCCGTTAGCCATGGCCACCTGGGAAGCGGGGAGCAGTCACAGAGGAGACATGACTGCTCCACTTGGCAGGAGGCAAAAGCCTCTGCGTGCACAGCTGTGTGCCTGTATCTCCACAGGATGCCCTGCTCTTCATTGGCTTTTGGCTGGACATGCAATTGCACTTTCTTCCTCATGCAGAGGTCGCTCCATGGCTGGGCAAAACCTGGCCAGTGGGCGGTATTCCAAAGGCAGTGTAGGTTGGAGTTTATAGTGAAGGAAGGAGACCCTTCCCAATTCCCAAGCACACCAGAACACCCACAGGAGGGACTTTTCACCTTTAAGAAAGAATGGCCAATTCAGGAGTGAACGTAGAGCAGTATTGCGTGGGTGACAAGGAAGGGAATCTTACAACAGGCTTGGGGGTTTCTAGGATTTTTATTCTGAGCCTGGCTGCGAGCTGGCATTGGAGAAAGTAATGCTGAAGTGCTCCTGGTCATCTCCTCTCCTTCCTGCATTACTTTTCTGCAGAGATGACAGCAATCAGGCTGTCAGAAGAGGCTGGAGAGAGGCTCCACTAATTTGAGAAATGGATGCTGCCCAAAGGGGAAAAGAAAGAAAAGAAACCAATTTAAAAGAGATAAAGGAAAAAGGAACCATGATTTTCCAAACTGAGCCTCTAACAGGGTCAAGCTGGAGTCCTCTAGGGCCCAGAAACACAGACACAAGCGGCAGAGCGCAGATGGACTCAGCTCTGGCTTGCAGGAAGAGCAGTGTCTGCCTTAGCGTGCCCCACCTCCTGTCTTGGCATCTTCCTCCACAGCAGGAGCAGCCAAGGAAGTGGCCCACTCGCCAGCTCCCTGTCTGCCACAAAACCTGGCAGCAAATCTGCAGCAATTCTTATCTACTTGAGTGGGCCAGGCAGCACATGGCACTGGCACAAATCCTGCTCAGCTGTCCCTCTTTGGCTGGCAGAGTCCTCTAAGAGTGGGGCACGAGGGACAAGCTAGGTGCCCTCAGATGCTCACAGTCAGCCCCCCACCGTCCCCTCCTTCCCACAGAGTAATCTAGAACCGCTTGGCAGGGACTGCTTCTGCTGTGCTCTTCAAGCCCCACTGCAGGCCTTCAGTCCCAGCACTACAATACTTCAGTTCCTCTGCTACCACGTAAACCTGAATACACAAGCCGAGAGCAAACGAGGGCCTCGAAAATGACCAAAAGGTAGAAGCTCTCCTCTGAGGAATGGCTGTGAGAATTGGCTTTGTTTAGCCTGCATCTCTGAGCAGAGTCAACTGCAAGAGGACAAGGGGGAATGCTCTCAAGCTAAAAGTGAGTCAATTCCCATTGGCTCTATGGAAGAAGCTCTTGAGCAGGAGAGTGCTGAAATGCTGGCACAGGTTACCCAGAGAGCTGGGAGGTGCCCCACACTTGGCAACATTCAAGGACCTGTTGGATGGGACTCTGAGCAACCTGATCTACTTGAAGATGTCCTTGCCAGTGGCAGAGGGTTTGGACTAAATGCCCTTCACTTGTCCCTTCTAAGCTCAACAGAGTCTTGGAACTTATTTGGATTTCATTTGAAATGCACCCAGACAGGAGATTACTGTGGGGCTGCCCAACTGATGCCCTGGAGTCTGGCCAAGGAGCAAAGCCTGACAGGGAACAGCTATTTGGCCTGCAGCCACTTTGCGTTGTACCTGCAGAAGTTCCTCGGCAGAGCCTCGCCTGTCCACATCCATCTGCAGGCAGCAGCCCAGAAATTCACACAAGCCAGAGGGTAGCCTGAGCTTGTGCAGATCTGGTGCCCCTCGCTTGCCTATCAGATATTTAGCCTGAAGTTAAAGGAAACATGAGACTCCGCGTGAACTTTCCATATCCTTAAGTGCTCAGCTAGACCCAATATTTTAAGCTGCAGTCTGCAGTGGCAATTTCTTGCCTAGCAGACGCTTAGAGATGAGCCTTCCCTCCCAGAAGAAAAAAGGCCTTAGTGCAGCCCCAGCTATTCCAACCTTCAGCAGGTCTTGCCTTGGAAGTTTATGTGGGCCCCAGGGACATGTTTACAAGTGGGCCTTGCTGGAAGGAGTTCAAGCTGTGGGAATGGGATTTTGTCTAATGATGATGGACCAGAAGGACACCAGTGTTTGAGCATATTTCCACCTTACCTTTTCCCTGGTTTTCCAACTATAAGGAGCCCTTCCTTTGGCCATTTCTATTCCCACAATGCCAAGGGACCAGGTGTCCACTTTGGGGCCATATGGCTCTCCTCTCACCACCTCGGGTGCCATCCAGCAGGTGGTCCCGACCATCGACCTCCGTTTGCTTTGCTCACGGATGAGCACAGCACAGAGGCCAAAATCAGCTGAGGAGAAAAACAAACACTGCTTCAAGTAGGAAACCAAGGAAAAGAGCTCCTCACTCTAAGTCTCAGAATGCAGTGCTGAATCGAGCTGCAAAAGCAGCTGTGCTCCCTTTCCTCAGGGCTGCAGCCAAGCACATTGTCAATTGAGCACTTAAATCCCACCCCCAGGATTCACAACGTGGCTCTTCCTCATTCACCTGAAGGTTTCCACTGTAACTCCCTCCTTCTGGAAGGAGCGCACACAAACCAAAGCCACTCTTGACACCTTCTTTCCTCTCTAGACCTCTCAGCACCTTGCAGCTGTGGCCTGAGCTTGCAGGAGTGCACTGTCACCAGCACCACTGCTGGGCGCTTGGCAGCCACTCAAAAGCAGCCCCGCACTGCCTTCCCGGAGCGCAGGGCCTGACCAGGAACACCCACCCAATCTGACGGAGCCATCCCGGCCCAGAAGGATGTTGCTGCTTTTGATGTCCCTGTGGATCACCTGGTTGGCATGAAGGAAAGCCAGGCCTTGCAGGCACTGAGGGAGAAAAAAGAAACAGGAGGACAAAAGTTAGCCTGGTCTGATTTCATCACATGCTTTAAAGGAAATTGCTCCTGAAGATTGACAGATCTCACAGGAACAGTGAGTGGTGGCAAGAGGAAGAGCATGCTGCTGCAACCCTAGGAGAGCAGGATCTCTCCAAGGGAGGGCATATTCATTGCTGAGGGGAAAACATTAGTCGCTGCAGGACACTGTCCCCTACAAAGCCAGTTGGAACGACTGCTGCTGCAGCGGATCCGCTCTCCCCATCCGGAGGACAAAGAGTGGTTTTCCAAAAGAGGAAAATGGCCCTGCCTCGGGTGCCAAGGGGATCACTGTCGGGCAAGAGACTGGAGGACAAGGGTCAAAGCGGCTCATTTGTCAGTTTTCAGCAGCAAGCACCATGGTGGGTGCCGTACCATCCTTTGAAGCTGAGACCTGTGACAGGTGAGTCTGTCTTTGGCAATGCTGTTGGTTTTCAACTGGGATATCCAGCACCTTTCTGCATTGTCTTCTTTGCACTTACAGGCAGAAAATGAAAATGAGAAAGAGACAGAGAATTCAACAATGGTAGATAAAAATAAAGAACAGACTAGAGTAAGGGCAGGGACACTGGCAGGCAATGCAGTGCAGATGCTCGCTCTTCTCTGAAGCGTAAGAGCAGCACAAAGAGAAAGCTCTGAACATGCAATCACGCACTTAGCAGTGCTGTCAAAGGACGAGCCTGTGCAGGCCATCCAAAGCACAAGCAGGATCCCTTACCTCCCGACAGACAGTTGCGATGTGTCCTACAAGCATCCTTTTCTTGATGAGGACGTTAGCTAAAGATCCTCCATCCATGTACTCCAGCACCAGCCAGACAGCCCCATTGGCAAGGTAGCTGGAAGATGAAAACAACAGGGCGGGGCGGAATGCGCACAGTTAAATTGCTGTACGGAAGAAAAGCCTTCAGTCGAGTTTTGTTTCCAGGTCACTGCTAAGTGAAGATGGAATAAAATGAGGACACACTCCACCTCGACTGTCCAGTGCTTGCAGTCTGTGCCGTCTAAATGAGGAAGGCACATTGGCACAGAAGGAGACGGCTTAGGGGGCAAGCAGGGGAAGAAGGCAGTTCTGTGATGGCAAAGATCAATCTGCAAGCGGACACATCCCAGCAGCTGCTTCATCATCTTCATACACAAATTCCATCCACCATTAACCTCAGCAACAAGGAGACACAGTTTTCACAGCTTTTACCCAGGGCACGTGGGTGTGCAGCACTGCGGACACCCTTTGGAAAACCTTGCCTAAAGGACAGTCACAAACGGGAAAAACAATTTCAAACCTGGCAAAGGATGTGTCTCCTAGCCTCGTCTTTTGGCATGCAAGGCAATGGAAAATACTGGGAACACCACAAGGGGAATCATTTCTGTGATGCTTCCTCAGCACTCCTCCTCTGATACTTGGAAAAAAATCATGCTCCAAAACAGCAAAAGAACATGCAGCCAGTGAACGTACAGGCTGCTGCTGGCTCAGTAAGAGAGCCAGGCTTCCGAGAAGCATCTTCCAGCAGTCTCTGCCAGGAACCATGAATGCGGACAAAATGTCGTCTCCTCCCATGACTCATACAGGAGTGGATGGATGTTAACAGAAAGATCAATTTTCTGCCAGTGACTGAAGAGCTTTTAAACCTCTGCCTTGCAAGTATGGAAACGAACATTCCCAGAAAAAGACCAGAACTACTTGCCTTTCTAGGTAGGTAACAATATTGGGGTTCTTCTTTTCCCTTATGACCAGGAGTTCTCTCAACGCCTGCTCGCAGCCCTGGTGCTGGAGATCAATTTGCTTCACGGCCACCTACAACCACGTTGAAAGCCATTAGGAACAGACATGAGAGCCTCTTTCTCTGCCCGCTCGTGGGCCAGGACGCCTTGTCACCTCGGTTCAAAGGGACTCCAACCATCAACCACACAGCACCAACAACACTCTCTGCACACACACGCTTCTCAAATGGCCTTTGTTTATCACCACTATTAGCATTTACACACGCTTTGCTAGCCAAAAGCAATTTTGCTCACCTTTGCTCTTTGCTCTGTTGTGAAAAGAAATTGAAACGGATGAAAATACATTCACATTTCTAGGGGCTTTGACCAGCGATTCAGAAGCTGCTGCTATTCTTGATTGTATGCCAAAGTAAATACACACATACATTACAGAGAAAATGCTGTCAAAAGAAGAACTCCAAGGGGACTCCAAGTTACAATCCCAGCCCATCCTAACTTCTTTGGTTTGGATTTTGCATCTCTGAAGAACCTTCTCGAACATGCTTTACACTTTTCACTATTTAGTGGGTGTGAAAATGAAGAATCCTTTCTGTGGTACACCATGCATAACACCCCAGGTTATAAGCAGGGTTTAGGGCTTTTGGACACCTTGTAGACCTCCCTGCAAGTGCCGTTCCTGAGCGCAGCACTGCAGGTGGATAAAGGAATTACCAGGAAGATGGAGTTATGTTTGCTAAGAGCCAGAAAGGAGAATTGAGGATTCTGAACTTTTAGCCCCAAAGAGCGCTGTGACTCTCCCAGACACCACCACTTGTACTGTTCAGTACAAATAGCATCTCTGTAATGGGATGTCCCCGACACAGGACCAACACAAGGCTGTATTATTTAAGTCTCTACATAAACTTCTTCTCATTGATCTCTGTGTGTGTGCTTTCGTGTGCTTGCGTGTGTGTGTGTGTGTGTGTGTGTGTGTGTGTGTGTGTACACCAGAATCTGTAGGGCTGAAACGCAAAACTGCCCTCCAGACAAGATGTCTCTTTCTTTAGGTCTTGCATTATGTTTGAAACCAGAACCACCTGATGGAAAACAATGGGATATGCTATCTGTGTCTGAACCTGGGCTTAAGAGGAATTGGACCAGAATGTTGGCTCTTGCCAGGAGCTAATCTGTGCATATTTATCCTGCAAATCCGAGGAGCTGTGTCCTTCTCTGAAAGACACCACTGCCGTGCTTGCATTCCCTCAGGTAGGTAGGAAGGACAACATCTGTCCCAATGCATTTTGGGACAGCCAAAATGCGGGACATTTCTGTGGGACGGCCTTTGCAGCAAAGGCAGGCAGCCCAAAGTTCTGGCCACAGATAACATCACAAGGGAAAGCGCTCAAGAACTGCAAAATCTTCCCGGGCTGTTGGCACTTACCGCTCGTCCTGTGGCAGCATCGAAGGCCTTGTAAACTGTTCCAAAACCCCTAGAAAGAGAACAGCAGCAAGAACAGAGAAGCTGTTCAGTGCTGAGGAGCAAAAGGCAGCCCAGGCAGGAGCTCTCTGCTGCCTGCGGCGCCTCTCAAACAACAGGCTTCATCTACTCTTCAGCCAATAGCACAGCAGCCCAGCAGCCCTCTGCCGTGCAGCGTGCCCAAGAGATAGGCTGGATCCAACAGGAAGGAAAAGGACTGCAACAAATCCCAAATGTAGACACTAGATTATGGAGGCAGGGCTTTTCCTTGCCTTTTCTTTTTGTGTCTGTGCATGTGTCGTGCATTTCCTGGCATTGAAATACACAGTCCTGCTGGGCCTTCTCACCACTCTCTTTTGATTCCATCTACAAAACTCAGGCAACACCGTGCAGCCTGTCTTATTTTCCTGACCACTGAATATTGCTTTCCACAAAATAGTGGATAGAAATGCTACTGAGAGCTGTTATCTGACAGCTATCAGGTGGCAAGCCGCTCTCTCCGTTTTTTCTTCCTCCATTAGTGCGGCCCTAATACCTTGATTCATACAAAACCATGTCTCCTAGGAAAATAAGCCAACTGCTACCACACACTTGAGGGGCAGGAGGGCTTCCAGGTCGTGCTCCTTGAGGCAGGCAAGACAATGTCAGCATCCAGTTAGCTTTGATGATGCCCAGTGATCGGTACTGAGACAGGGACAATCTAAAGCCACGGTCTGAAGATGCTTGCAGCTTGCCTGACTTCCCACTTGATATTACACCAGCAAAATACCTGGCCCACGGTTCTGTAGAAGTAAACGTGGCCGCACTCACCCACTGCCAATAAGTTCCCATCCGGTGTATTTCTTTTCTAAATTTCCCATGCTCACAACATGCCCTGAAAGAAACAAAATGCAAGAAGCAAACTTTAAAACAGAGATACTGACTTCCAGGCGATCTGAAACTCAGCTCCACTCGCTGTGGCTCCAAGCAATTCACGGCCAGCTGGCTAACGACCATGGCAACGAGGACCACAACAACAGCCCCAGCTGCCAGACAGGCAGCTCTGTAGCACACGTGGCCTGCACCGAGTCAGCTTCTCCACACTCCTTTGAAGGGTTACCTTGAGAGGAAACTAAGCTCTTGGAGACACCAGCAGAGCAAACAGAGATCAGCAAATCAGAGCAAACAGAGATGTGAAAAGAACAGGCAGCAAGGTAAGTGGTTGTCATCTACAAACGGGAAGGAGAGCTGAACCATCATGACCCTTCCTTTTCTTGGGAATAGACACTCTCTTGTGAGATTCAACAATGTCATCCTTCCAAAGATTAAATGCACCCTGGGATGTGGGATGGATTTTTATGGCCAGCTACTTTTAGCAGAGCAGAAAGAATATTGCAGAGTGCTTTCCAGGAGAGGAGGGGGCCTTCTCTAGCTCTCAGCAGTTTGCCTAAAAAATGCCTTGACCTTTTTAGAGAACAGCAGCTCCTGTTACATCCAAGGGCAACGGCTGTAAGAATGAGGACCCTCTTTATTTATGAGCAGGCTAAGTTCTGAAGACAATTTTGCCCATTCCCCCTGTAGTGAAGAACTACACAGCTCGTCTTCAGCCTCAGGTGCAGCAGTCGCTGGCACTGGACTCGGCCCCTTGAACACCGCCCACGTGCCCCAGCATCCCAAATGGGCACAGCTGAGACAGGTAACAAGGACGGTGCCGCTCCTCAGGCGCTGCCGTGACACAGACAGCTGCCCAAATGAGATGCTGATCTTTTCACCAGTCCAGGCAAAGCTGCAGCAATGGGCTGGCAGCTGAAATCGCACAGCTAAGGAAGGCTCCAGCCTCTGCAGTCACACCGGCCATCATTGGCAGGGCAGGTATGACAAAAAGGTTGACAAAGCCCACAAATGGACACTGACAACCACTGTGAAGAAGCCCGAGCCAGAGTGAGTCCTGTTACGAGTTGTTGACCCCACTCAAGACAGAACATGATCGTCTTTGAGTTCAGACACACGGAGGAAGAGATCGATCCACCTTTTGTCCCAACGGTTGATGGCAGACGCTGGGTAAACTGGGCTCTGTTCTGTACCTGACCACTTATTCTCTGACAGCACTGCACCGGCAGCTATTACCAGTTCCAAGAAGCAACTCTTCAGTTGCTTTTACTGCAGAGTCACCAAGGCCTGAGTGTGCTTTCCTAGACTATGATCTGTGCTGGCATTGAGGCTGGTGCTTAGTATTCCAAGAGTATTTGCCGCCTGGGCTTTAGCCATGACAAAGTGCCCTGGGCCGGAGGAGCACGCAGCAGAGGGGCTGCAGGCTTGCTCCTGAGAATTGCCTGCAGGGCAGTTTTATCTGACCGTGCCACATAGATGTGTCTCTCTGATGCATTTCCTAAGCATACAACTATGATATCAAAGGAGGACCTTTTGATATGTAAAAAAATGTATCCTGTTTTTCTTCTTTTGGTGCACTTTGCAAAGACCTCTTCCTCTCCGATTCCTAGGGATTGTTCTAAGAATATAATTTTTTATCTCTTGGGCCGTACTGAAATATGCTCTTCCTCTGTTTTTTTCTGCTCTGGCCTGATGTTCTTTTCAAGGAGGTCGGGCTAACCAAAATGTAGAATTCCTATCAAAATGAACTGTAAAAGGAATTGTAGAAGTACTTACAGTCACAAAACCAGCAGCAGTATGAAAGCAGCCCCACAGCCCATCAATTCCTCTGAAGTGCTTTGTCTCCAATGACTGGTGACAAGTCAGGACTTTCAGGGCCATAGAGGAAGCCAACTATTCTGATCAATTTGCCCAGACTAGCACACACACATTCCTTGGGCCATTTGCTGTGGTGCAGCCTTCTGCTGCTCGGGAAACACTCCCCGCTTTTGCCTTTACTGCACAGGGAAGCTCAGGCAAAGGCCACCCACTCCCAGCTGCCCTCAAAGGCAAAAGAAATGTCCCAAGTGCTCCCGGGCTGCCTTCAAGCACGCCAACAGCTTCTGTAGGGAGTCCAAAATGTCTGTCTGACACCAAAGTGAAGAGGAACACGTGGTCCAGCACATGCTGAGGCACACACACAACACACTGCTCGATCGCACAAGAAATGCACAGGACGTACTTAGCAGCTCCAGGCACTGCTCCTCTCTCTCCTGGCGCAGCTGCTCTGACTCCTGGCTTGAACTGGGCGAACTGCTGGTGCTCAGGTTTTCAGGCTGCGGAGAGGAGGCTTCATTGGAAGATGCTGCTGCAGCGGCAGCTTCAATGGCACGGCCCACATCCACCTGGGACAAGAAGTTTGCTTGTGTCAGAAAGGTGGCTGGCAGAGATGCCCCAGGCAGCGCATTTCAGAGGCAAGCCCTTAGGAACAGCATGTGTGTTAGGCTGCAAGCTGAGCTGTCAACTCTTGCACCTCAAGTTAAACCCCACCAAGCGGCCAGAGACTGAGGCTTGTCACAGCCAGCCGTGTTAGAGACTGTGAAAGGGAAAGAACAACTTTAAATTGCACTCCGTTCTGAGGTCTGCATTCACCATGGACAGGGACAACTCGTTCAGAATCTGTCTGGGTCACCATGTTCACCCGAAGAAAGCCCTCAAAAGACAAAGCGAGCACTAAGAGGCCAGCCAAAACACATTCAGAGAATTGCTGGCCACTGGCCAAACACTAGTACTGCTGGCCAGGCCAGCAGCTGAGGTTCAGCGGCCCAGCAAGTGTCCTTCTGATCAGCTGTGATGGAGACCACAGAGCATGGCAGCCAGACGCATTGTCCTCACCCACCTGCTGCTTTGCGGGGGAAAGGTGAGAAGAGGAGAGCACCCTTGTTGCATGACTGCAATGCCCACTGCCCCTTCTTCACTCACCTGCTTTTCTTCAGCCAGCCTGTGCTGCAGCTGCATCTCTTGCATCTTTTCTTTTTCTTTTTTGTGCCTCTTCTCCATTGCCTTCATCTTCCTTTGAGCATCCTGCAGCTCTGCCTTGATATTCTGTCAAGAAAAATCTTACTGGCACCTGCCATCACGCTCAAGTTTCTCCTTTTCCAGTCTCAAGAGCACTTCCATTCAGCCACGTACTTCTACTCCTCTAGCCAGCCCTAACCCTTCCACCCTAACTCTTCTTCCTAGTGCTCACCGCTGGAGCCTGCCAGGCTCTGTGCTTCCAGTGCCTGCACTAGGCCTTGCCCCTCCTTTCCCGAGATCTCCAGTTCTTGCCCCTGTTACTGCCCTTCCCTCTGCTACCTGGCTAGTCAGGCTCACCTGCCCATTCGCTTGCTCCTCCTCCAGCTCCAGCCTCAGGTACTCTGCCTGCTGCTGGCTTTGCTTTAGCTTTTGCTGCAGCTGGCGTACCTTGCAGAAGAGCTGGACCTTCTGGCGCTGGAGCTACACAGAAACAAAGAGAAGACGGCTTTAAACTTGCCACACCACCTGTGTGGCAGCCAAGACTGATGTGCTCACGCTTTCCAAAAGCATTTTGTTCTCCCTCTCCTGTTTATAGAGGGCCAGCTAAGAGACAATGCCACCCAGACGGTGTCCAGAGAAGCAGTGCCCATTTGCCTCTTGACTGGCTCTGCTTTGTAGCTTCTCTTATTCAGGTTGCATGATGGCAACTTCCTGCTTCATCTTCAGCAGCCTTTTCTCCTGCTCCCTCTGTACCTCTGCCAGGGACTTTTCCTGTTGCTCCAGCAGCTCCTGTGCCTCCAGACGCTGTTGTGCTAGCTCGCTCTCCTGACGAGAGGAAGAAGACACTTCCAGTGAAGTCCCAGCCAAGCTCCCCAAAGAAAGCAACGGAAGTTTCATCCCTCCCACAGCCGCCCACCTGAAGAGTGCACAGTGGTGACTTTGTGCCCTCCAGCACTCGTGTCTCCCAACAAGAAACTTAGGAGGAGGGTCAGCAGCTGGAAGGAAAGGAGATGCCACCTTCCTTCCCTACTCTGTTGGCTGCCAATTCCCTGGCCCATCTCTCCTCAGGATTTCTGTTCTCAGAGGCTCTCTGCTCAAAGTCCCCGTGTCCTTTGATCAAGGAAAAGCTGCAGGTTCGCTGCAGGCCGAGGAGGAGGCCAGCACCCCGAGGCCCTAGTCGCAAGTCATGCCACCAGCTGAAATGCCAGCAACATGAGGCCTGTTGCATATGCTCCAAGCACAAAGGGAAGACCTCTGTCCACCGAGGAAGCACAGAAAACAAGGAACCTAGTTGCTGCGACTGCACTTGGCAGCAAGGTCAGCAGTCTGCTGCATGGTATGGGGATATGGGGAAGATCCCGCCCCTTCGTTGCCATGCGTTGGGGTGGCAAACACCCAGCCTCCTGGGCTACTTGGCTTATGCCCATCCTGAAACCGTGGCTGCATTTCTTCTCCCAGCACCATCCTCTGGGGCTTCTCAGTCTCTCAAATACAAGCTCCCTAAGCCCCTTGCTGCCCGGCCCAGAATGTGCGGCCTACAGCAGAGGCTTGCGGCCATGCCACATTCTCAGGCTGCTCTTCTGCTGAGCCAGCCCACCAAGCTTGCCTGAAAAATTCAGCTCAGTATTGTTTCTTACCAGTTTTTGCAGGAGCTTCCTTTTTTCCTCTTCATGAGCACACTGCCAGAGTCTGAGAGCCTTGCTGCACTGCTCTTCTGCCCAGCGGAGCTCTTGAGCCATTGCTTGGCATTGCTGCTTGCTGAAAGAGCTTACAGCTTGCAGCTCACGCCGAAGGCCCTTCACATGCTCTGCAAACATGACAAACGGCAACAGTCAGACACTACACGAGCAGAGGACTCTGCTGACCTTAAGCCCTTTCACTTTCAGGCAAGGAGGGAGCTGCCCCCAGCTCCTTCACTCCTCGCAAGCCCTGCGGACAGAGCTGGCTTCAGAGCAACTGCACCAGGCAGGACGATCACCAGAAACAAAGCGCACGAGGCTCTCACCGAGGATCACCGCCTTGGCCTGCGTGGTTGAGCGAACTTGGCCTTCCAGACGGCTCCTGGCGATCTCCAGCTCCGACACGTGCTGCTGAGCCTCCAGCAGGCTGCATTGCAGGCTCTCCTTCTCTGACCTACGAGCCGGCAAGATGAAGAGAAATCGTTCCTGGCACGCAGGGGCACTTTGTCCAGGAAGATGTGCCTCAAGACCCCCACACCTGAGTATGGAAAATGCCTTGCATGGAAGCTCAGTTGCAGCAAGACTATTTTGACCACTTCAAATAGCAAAGCACGCCCCTCCAGGAGATTGGGCAGCCTTTCCTCATCACCAAGCCCAGAACAGAAAGCCCAGGGGAGTTTGATCTCAGCAGCCAAAGCTCAAATTGCTCTCAGCTGACATATCCCACATGGGTGCCTGTGCCCACAAAGTCTCTGCCAATGAGCAAAAGCTCAGCCTCTGCTCACAGCTCTGAGCTCAGCAGCACTTCCAAGTCACTCTGCAGGTAGACAGAAGACAGTGTTCTCCTGCCTGACTCATCAACGTTTAACGCCATTCATAGTGTATGTAGAGATACTTTGTTTGCCAGATGCTCTCTGACTAAAAGGGACTAAAGGAATGCACCGAACAATAGAGTGAAACCTCCAGCCTCTAGCAGCATGAGTAAGGAACCAGAACCAGGTTTCTATCCCAACAAGAACTATCTGGGATGAGGAGCAGATATCTTGTCTTTTAAACTACTGGAATGCCACGAAGCCAGAACACTTGCTACATTTGTTTATGGCTAACTAAGCCAGCAGTGCCCAAATGATTTGGCACTTGCTAAAATGGAAGAGGGACCAGCCAAAGGGATCTTGACAGGTTACAGAGGTGGGTGGGCAAGTGAGCAAGAATCAGTTCTCAAGCAAGAATCCTCGGAGACTCTTCAGGAGTTTCAAGACCTTTCCCTTCTTCTGTTGCTGCTTCTACTGCTCTTGCTGCTGCTGCTGCTTGTAAGCACCTGTAGGTCCTGCCCCACACTTCACAAGAGTTAGCTCAGAAGTGTCTCAAGATTTTCACCATGATGCTTCAGCGAGAGTGTCAGCATCCTGCTCATTAAATTCAGATGTAAGAGCCTTCAATTCTGAAAATCCCCTCTCAAACTACTTGGCAGGGAAAGACTGAAGTACAGATGCACCGAAGGAGAAGCCAAAAGCAGAGGGAGATTAATTTCTGGTTTCAGCAAACATCTGCAGCGTTTCCCTGGTACTCAGTTCAGTGCCAAGTTGGCCTGCTTTGCATTTGTCACGGGAATGTGAGAAGGTTCCCAAGCCAGCACCCGAATGAGCTTTGAGAGCTTGAGCGGTCAGAAAAATAACATTCGGGTCCTTTTCTTTTCTCTCATGTCTCCTCACCTGCCTGTCTGAGAAACATTTGGAGAGCACGCTGGAGGCAATAAATCCTGACATACGCTTAGCTCCTTTGTAATTACAGGCCTTCAATAATGTCCCACCCAGGGTCTCCTCCTGCCTTTACCTGGCCTCTACCAGCTGCTCAGAAAGGTCTCGTAGGTCCCGCTCAGTGGCTGCCAGTCGGGCTCCCAGGGCGGCGTTCTCTTGTGCCAGCACCGCCTTGTCTCTGCACACCTGGGACAGTACGTGCCCTTGGCGAGACAACTCCTGGAGCAGCCTCTCCAGAACCCTGGGGGCTGGCTGCTGCGGGCGGCAACCCTGGAAGCAGGGGGCACCATTTCTTTGTAGAGGAACAGCAACAGCGCAGTTTCGGTCTTTGCTTACCGCCAGAAGCAGCATGAGGGGCAGTCTTGCTAGGACAACTCCCTCTCCCACTGGTGCTGCCTAGGCATAAGGTGAGCATACCTTTGGCAATGCCAGAGGAACCTCTTCCTTAATCTGATCTCTCTGACGCTGTGGTTCCTCTGCTGGCTCTGCCACCACTTCAAATGCCCTCTCTGGTGAGGAGTGCCGCTTTCTCTCAAATGTGGCCATCTCCTTCCATCTGCAAAAAGGGGACAGATGAGCAAACCGTTAAGAGCAACCCAGTCTCCTTGCAAACAGACAGCTACGTACGATGTCCCACATGGGCCACTCTCAGCGACTTGCAAAAGCCCTCTAGTTCTACCTCAAGAGAATGCTGCAATTCCCTCCCTAGACCAGCATCTCTCTTTGTCACTTGTGCAGGTGACAGAGTCTCCAGGGAGAAAGTCAAACAAGCTTCCAGAAGCCACAAAGCCTTTCCTTCTCCTTAAGCTTCTCTCAGCTTAACAGCTTCCTGCCTGCTAGGTCTTACACTCCTCTCTGATACAGCGGATACTGGACTTGCAAAAGTTCTTCTTTGGCTAAGACATCCTTGGTAAGTCTAGATGAGTACTGCCACAATTACTCTTGCTTTCAATAGCACAACAAGTAAAGAGCCCGCAAGCTATAGCTTGGGGAGGAGGTGGGTGTGAATTTCCAATCCAATTATCAAAAGATCCCAAGATGCTTTAGGCTGGCAGGGCCCCCAGGAAGCTTCTAGCCCAGTCTTCAGCTCCAAGCACTTGGGGTCAGCTATGGCATCTGGACAGGCTGCTCAAGGCTCTATCCAGTGGAGACTATCAAATTTCCAGAGGTGGGATCTGCACAAGCTCTCTGGCGAGATGGTTGCTGCATTATTGCCTTTGTGGTTCAATAATTCTCCTGAATTATTCTGACTAATTCTCCAGCCTGAACCTTCCTTGCTTCTACCGTGGTTCAGTTCAGAATGCTTTTTGTCAAGGTTCCAGAAGCGAGTCCCAGGAGGCAGCTTTGCTGTAGGTCAGTCAGCAGCCAGACCTGAACACGGGCTGCCTTCCCCTCTCTGTGCTGAGCAAGTCAAACGATGAGAAAGCCAAATCTGTTCTTTGGCACTGGGCCTCCTAAAGCCCAGCAATGCCCACTCCTGCTCAGACAAAGTGAGAAACTTTAGCGCACACCTGAACTCCCGGGCACTGAGCACTCTCTCCATTCTGTCCTGCCGCTCCGCCTCTCCTGCCTTGGCCGAGGAGTCCTGACCAGCAAGAAGCTCTCCTGTTGAGGCCTGCAAGGAGTGGGCAGGGAAAAAGCACAAGCAAGAAATAAGGAGCAGGGAAGTTTGCTGCTGAGAGCTGGGAGAAGCAGCAAGGGCACACGTGGCTCACCAGAACGTGAAAGGTGCTGTGTGGGGGATGTTGACAGCAGTAACTAAAGAACTCTTGAGTTGCTATGGAAGCACCTGAATAGAAGCAGGGAACACTACCCCGCTCAGCTCTGGTCAACTGGCTTCCCCTCAGGATTTCAAGCATTAGGGAGCAGCCAGTAGGGACTGCATTCCAGCCCTTCAGAGACAGACCTTGTCTCTGCCATGCAGAGCTGCTCAGGATTCTTCTCAGTAAACTCGGGTCAGAGTGTCAGAGTGAAGGGTGTCAGCAAAGCAGTGACTGTAGCTACCTAGACAGCGCCTTGGAGAGGGGCAGCTCCCTGCAGGCAACAATGGCTCCTCTGTACCCCACAAGGCTGTGAACTGTTTCTTGGGACTGCTCTCTACACTGACAACAGCGAATCTGCACAGGCACTGTACACAGCGGGGCTCACTTTCACACCAGTAGCACTAAAGGACATCACGCTACTGCTTATCTAACACCAAGGGAAGTTCACAGTCCCTGTCAGATTCCCAGGGAAACGATGTCTTCATGTGAAAGTTCAGATCCCATTTCCCACGTGTCAGTCAGTGGCTGGGCTGAAGCGCCAGCTCATGGCAGGACTCCAGCCCTCAGCATCTTCAGCCACAAAGGGCAAGTGCTGCCTGACCAGAAACCTGCAGCTCTGCACTGCACCAAAGCTTTGCACTGTACCAACCAAAGCTGCCACTTACAGGCTGAGGATGCTCAGGCCCCGGACTGGCAATCCATGGACGTTTGTTGTCCTTTGCCGCCCCTTTGGGCTCTGGAGGAGGAGAGCGAGCCAGAGGAGGTTCTGCTGCTGGTGTGGTGCTCTGCAGACAGACAGCAGTGGGAGGGACAGGGAGGAACCTGTCATTTAGAACCTTATTTCTCATGAGCCCTATCCCTTTCTGTCCTAAGGAGAAGGCATGAACTTGGATATAAGTGGCATGCTCAGTCACTAATACTCCATTCAAGTGGGCTGATGAGACTAATGTTTGCACGGGACTGCATATGCTTCTGAGGAAAATCTCTCAGCCTGGTTACAATCAGCATGGAGCCTCCTGTCTGCAAGAGTTGACTTTCATTAGTTAAAACCTCTTCAACAGAAAAGGAGCAAACTGATGGAATCCTTTTGGTAGTGCTCATGCAGATCTTGACGTGGACTTCTTTTTTCAGCCTGCCAGTGGCACTCTACTGAGGGAGGCCAAGCCCACAGCTTGCTCCACAATTCGCAGACACCAGGACTGTCAAGGGTGCCCGTCCCACTCACCAAATCGTTGACTTGATTCCTTCCACGTTTGAGGTGACCTGCCAGGGGAAAGGGAAAAGGAACCAGGTGCACTTAGTAATCCCACGGAAGAAGGCCACCCGAGCAGAGAGCATTCTCCATTCACAACATCCCTCCAGCAGCAACACTTCTTAAGTACAGCAAGCAAGGCTACGGGGCAATACCCTAGGCTATGTCCACCTGTTGCTTGGCTTTGCCACAAAGCAACAAGAAACGTGGCCGAGAAAATGGAAATTGTTCCTTAGCAGCCAGTGCCTACATTGTAGCTCATTGTCCACCCTACAGCTAAAGCAGCTTTTTTTCTCCTCTCTTTTTACTGGATAATGTTTTGGGGTTTTTTTCCCTAAATTGCATGCCATATTTCCCACGTGGTTGCTGTAAACATTTCCCCAGAACAGCTTCTCCCAACCCCTGCTAGAACAAGTGGTTCTGTTTGGACACTGGCTCAGCTCCTGAGTTCAGAGGCACACACAAAGTGCTCGGCAGTTTGCCCTTCAGTGCAAAGCCAATTGCTCTTGTAACACACAGAGAGGGTGCAGTTAGACAGGGACCTCCTTTAAAGATGGAATGCAGAAAAAAGGTACTTTCCCTCATTTCTGGAGACAACCACACAGTTTTTAGAAAGATGCCTCCAAAGCTCTCCCAGCCTGCATTTTGGAAGTTATCCATACCCTGCTGGGCAGGAGACACCCCCTTTTTAGCTGAAGCTAAAGTTGGCAGGAGTTTTACCAAACATCTGGCATCTTTATGACATTTTTATTTCATTGCGCTGCCCCAAGGAAGAAACTTCTATTTACCTCTCAAACGACCAAAAACCCTACGAGAAGTCACCAACGAAAAGGCTCTGCTGACTGCTCTATGGACTCTCTCCATCTTTTGGGCAGTGCTGCTTGAGTCTGTAGAAACAAAAACAAACAAAAGAAACGAAAGAAACGAAACAAAAATGGAGAAAAAATCCCACTTGCACAAGTCCCCAGACTGTGCAAGTAAAAAGCAACAAGGTAAAAAAAGGACACTTGCACCAGTCCAGAGAGTGTGCAAGAAAATAGAGAAACAAAAGGACGCCCGCTGTAATCCACGGACTGTACAAGCAAAAGGCAAAAGCAAAAGACACCTGCACAAGTCAGCAGATTGTTCAACAAAAATGGAAAAAAGAATGGACACCAGCACCTGTCTGCAGACTGTACGACTGCAGAGGGAAAGAAGGACGCCTGCACAGGTCCACACAGTAGACGCAGGTCACAAGAAAACAGCAGGTTAGAACACAGGTTCTAACAGCTGTTAGAGCAGCAGGGAACAAGAAAAGACTCCCTTGTCAGGGCGCAAAGTGTTGCCTGAGAACCCCGCAATACAGGATCCTCCTGCAACGAGCACGCCTAGAGCTGCTCTGAAGGCTGATGCCTTGTGTGCATCAGGGCACCCTGCAGCTGACAACGCTGTGACGTGGCAGCCTTCTGCTGACGTCACAATGGCCATCGCTCTAGGCTGGTCTGTGACTTTATGCATAGCAACCAAACCTTCTACAGCTAATGCAAAGAAAGTTCTCCTCTGTCCCAAAGCAGCCATAACCCATAGCTCAAAGAATCCAAGAGTAAGACAAAACAGATACCAAGCCCATACCAAGCCCTGTATGCCAAACTGAACACTGAGAAAGAACTAGGATGTGAGGAAAGCAAAGGAAACATGCCCTTTGGTTACCAGTGCTTCTGGCTAAAATCAAGAACACTTGCTTAAATTCTATGGATGAAATCGTGCTTTGCTAATATCCCCGCGAGATTCCTAAATTGGAATGCCTGACATTCCCGTTAGACTTGCACGGCTCATGTACAAATACATAAAAATCCACTTCAGTCTAAAGATCAAATTTCTTATAAGTTGCTATACCCACGCTGCCTATGTATAAAGATATAAATTTCAATGTAAGTTTGAATAACTAATTCATTCTTACAATCCTGCTATGTAAATACAGATAAATATCAAACTCAGTTTAAGAAATTAAATTATTTCAGACCTCTAAGCCACTCGTTCACAAAGATCAATTGAAGTTTAATAATTTATTACATATTACTACAACTGTAAAGCCTATACAGAAGTACAGAAATATCACTATCCCTCTCTAAATAACCCCAGGCCTAAACCAAAATAACTAGAATGACAGACGTATACAACTCCATACATATGTACATAGAAATAAATACATATATTGCCATAACAATATACAGTGCAAATATGTATTAAGTTTTTCATATTACATATAACAAGACATATAAAAATATACATAACAAATCTCCATAGAAACATTCCAATATCAATGTACCAGTATAAAAATCCATACAGCTCCATCAATAGAATTATACAAATACACAATGTATTTATGCCAAGAGAACTAAATACAGATATGAATCTAACAACAAACATCTTGAGACAGAACTATATATATAACTACATGTGTACATGCATATAGCTGCACATATATATATATATATATATATATATATATATATACACGTTATCTACATAACAACATATCTACATGCATCTTTGAACTACAGCTAAATTCTTACATCAATATACGGATACACTTATCAATCTACATATGTAAATATCCCTTTTGTCCTAACTATCTCAGTGCAACTCTGTGCATCTCTAAATAGAACTAAATCAGCGGGATTCCAGGTGCTGATGTTCCCAGGCTGTCCCCTGGTCTCTTCCTCCCCTGCCATGAAGCCCTCCTGGACAGGGACAGCAGATGGGACATCGGACAAGCAAAGGGAACACTGAGTCAGTATTGGGAATTTTCTCTTGGGAACACCTGCACTCCCATCAGGGAAGAGAAAATCTCAGAGCCTGCCCAGGAGGATGAGAAAGAAAAGCCAGGCTGACCAGGCAAGGCCTTGGTGAGAGCAGCCGCAGCGGGACTGTCCAGAAGCCCCTGGCAATCTGGAACAGCCGGCATGGCTCCCAGACCCTGCCAGAATAGCTGCCTTGCCCAAGGACAGCCCCCGTGCCAGCAAGGGCAGCTGAGATGAGCAGCCCCAGCACAGCCGGGCCTGCTCGTGCCCAGCCAGGCAGCGCCCATGGCCAAAGCCCACATCACCATCACCCCACCCTGCCTCACCCTGTGACCTCAGCCAGATTCTCAGGTGGCAGCAGCAGGTCCCCATTTACTGCTGCCCTAGACAACTGGCCTAAACAGGCCACCATCTGCAACATGCATGCTGTTGCATATGCTTCAAGCACAAAGGGAAGACCTCTGTCCACCGAGGAAGGACAGAAAACAAGAAACCCAGTTGCTGCGACTGCACGTGGCAGCAAGATCAGCAGTCTGCTGCATGGTATGGGGATATGGGGAAGATCCCGCCCCTTCGTTGCCATGCGTTGGGGTGGCAAACACCCAGCCTCCTGGGCTACTTGGCTTATGCCCATCCTGAAACCGTGGCTGCATTTCTTCTCCCAGCACCATCCTCTGGGGCTTCTCAGTCTCTCAAATACAAGCTCCCTAAGCCCCTTGCTGCCCGGCCCAGAATGTGCGGCCTACAGCAGAGGCTTGCGGCCATGCCACATTCTCAGGCTGCTCTTCTGCTGAGCCAGCCCACCAAGCTTGCCTGAAAAATTCAGCTCAGTATTGTTTCTTACCAGTTTTTGCAGGAGCTTCCTTTTTCCCTCTTCATGAGCACACTGCCAGAGTCTGAGAGCCTTGCTGCACTGCTCTTCTGCCCAGCGGAGCTCTTGAGCCATTGCTTGGCATTGCTGCTTGCTGAAAGATCTTACAGCTTGCAGCTCACGCCGAAGGCCCTTCACATGCTCTGCAAACATGACAAACGGCAACAGTCAGACACTACACGAGCAGAGGACTCTGCTGACCTTAAGCCCTTTTACGTTCAGGCAAGGAGGGAGCTGCCCCCAGCTCCTTCACTCCTCGCAAGCCCTGCGGACAGAGCTGGCTTCAGAGCAACTGCACCAGGCAGGACGATCACCAGAAACAAAGCGCACGAGGCTCTCACCGAGGATCACCGCCTTGGCCTGCGTGGTTGAGCGAACTTGGCCTTCCAGACGGCTCCTGGCGATCTCCAGCTCCGACACGTGCTGCTGAGCCTCCAGCAGGCTGCATTGCAGGCTCTCCTTCTCTGACCTACGAGCCGGCAAGATGAAGAGAAATCGTTCCTGGCACGCAGGGGCACTTTGTCCAGGAAGATGTGCCTCAAGATCCCCACACCTGAGTATGGAAAATGCCTTGCATGGAAGCTCAGTTGCAGCAAGACTATTTTGACCACTTCAAATAGCAAAGCACGCCCCTCCAGGAGATTGGGCAGCCTTTCCTCATCACCAAGCCCAGAACAGAAAGCCCAGGGGAGTTTGATCTCAGCAGCCAAAGCTCAAATTGCTCTCCGCTGACATATCCCACATGGGTGCCTGTGCCCACAAAGTCTCTGCCAATGAGCAAAAGCCCAGCCTCTGCTCACAGCTCTGAGCTCAGCAGCACTTCCAAGTCACTCTGCAGGTAGACAGAAGACAGTGTTCTCCTGCCTGACTCATCAACGTTTAACGCCATTCATAGTGTATGTAGAGATACTTTGTTTGCCAGATGCTCTCTGACTAAAAGGGACTAAAGGAATGCACCGAACAATAGAGTGAAACCTCCAGCCTCTAGCAGCATGAGTAAGGAACCAGAACCAGGTGTTTATCCCAACAAGAGCTATCTGGGATGAGGGGAATGTATCCGTCTGTTTAAATTACTAGAAGTTCATGAACAAGAACTCTTACGACCTTTATTTATGGCTAACTAAGCCAGCCGTGTCCAAATATTTTGGCTCTCTTTAAAAAGGAAGAGGGACCAGCCAAAGGGATCTTGACAGGTTACAGAGGTGGGTGGGCAAGTGAGCAAGAATCAGTTCTCAGGCAAGAATCTCCAGAGACTCTTGAGAACTCACAAGACATTTCCCTTTTGCTTCTCTTGCTGCAGCTTCAACTTTAAGGTGGAAATTATAACTTTGGCAGCCTCTTGCCCTGCCCTGGTGTGTTTCATCGGTCTGTGTGAAGCCTTGCTTGCCAGGAGTCCCTATTTCACAGTATTTGGAAATGCAAGTACGACCCTCAAATGTTAGAAAGTGAGGCATCATTAGAAATAAATTTATTGCCTGAGCTTATTTGTTCCAAGTTTTCCTGTGATAGAAAGTTACGGGACCTTTAGGTGGAGAGGTAGATGGTACCCGCTGTCCTATTTCTGTATCTTTCTGGGAACCTGAGAATTTTTGCCTCAGCCTGTGAGGAACTCAGCCTGGAAAGTAATACTTCCTTTCTGTTTTATTGCGGTTGCTTAGGTATCTTTTTGGTTGGTTGGTTGGTTGGTTGGTTTTTGTTGTTTTGCCTTTTCTTCATTGTGGAAAACATCTCTTCATAGTATCAACAGAACCTGCCCCCAGCCTGGCTGATTGGAGCCTGTCAGCAAAGGAATTGCAGGAAGCCTGGAGAGGAGGCACTTGTGCTTGAGGAGGCTGTCTTGGTTTGAAAGACAGGTATGGTCTAAGGAAAGGCAGGAGCCCCTTTTTCTGCGATGCAGAGTGCAACCCCCCCTCCCTTTTAATTATTTTAGGTCCAATTCAGACACCTTCAGGCAGGAGATATGGGGATGAGAATAACAGTTACTGGTATTTAACAAAGCAGAAAAAACAACAACAGCTATAAAAATTGGCAACAGAAACAGTCTAGCTCCACTCCAGTCCCTTCTGGCCGCAGGCCGTCTCCCTGTGCTGTTACCGGTGCTGTGGGGGCAGGGCAGGTCCCGCGCAGTTGAAGAGGGCTGGGTGATGGCGGCCGCGGCCCAGGGGTGAGCGGGGATGGGGAAAGTTACTCCCCCCTCACGGTGTCGGTCGTGGTGCTCAGCAGAGTGTCCGGAGGTAGTAGGGTGAGCTGGGAGAGCAGCAGAGCGATGTCCAAAGGCAGGGAGCGTGGATCTCAGCGCTGGGATGGCAGGGGAAGATGCCAGAGCAGAGCCCAGGTTGTCTTCTCACTCCAGGAGCCAAGCGAGAGAGCGCCCAGCTCCAGACCCCCCTATCCCACCTTTCCTTTTCCGGTTCCCCCCCCCTCCCCCTCCAGCCACCCCCCTACGAGAGAACATTATCTGTCGTTTTAAGGTGTAGCCACAATTACTTAGCATAACAATGGGAGAAATTCCACAGAAAGAAAAGCGAAGCATTCAACCCCCAACATTATCCACCCCTGAATTTCTCCCATACTAATATGCTATATCAAATTAAACTGTTACATTATATATACATACATGCAGTTAGAGACATAGGCACAGTACTGTAGGTATTTCACCCTAAAACAAGGTCTCCTTGGGGTATGCATCTGGTCTCTCCATTCTTTTGCATCACCCACCAGGTGCAACCTGGTCCTTGAGCGAATACAACTCCATGGATGGGATTGTCTTTGCTGGAGGCAGGATTCACCCAAACAGTTTTTCCTAGCATACCTCTCATGTGTACCACTGGAACCTTATCTCCATTCGATATTCCCAAGGGCTCAGATTGGGCAGGGCCTGCTCGGTTAGTGGAGCCTTGGGTGTTCACTAACCAGGTGGCCTTTGGTAGATTAATCTCCCAGTTCTTGAAAGTTCCCCCACCCAGTGCCTTCAAGGCGGTTTTAAGCAGGCCATTGCACCGTTCAACTTTCCCTGCAGCTGGTGCATGGTAGGGGAGATGGTACACCCACTCAATGCCGTGTTCTCTAGCCCAGGTGTTTATAAGGCTGTTCTTGAAATGAGTCCCATTGTCTGACTCAATTCTCTCAGGGGTACCATGCCTCCAAAGAACTTGTTTTTCCAGGCCCAGGATGGTGTTCCGAGCAGTGGCATGAGGCACAGGGTAGGTCTCCAACCATCCAGTGGTGGCTTCCACCATGGTCAGTACATAGCGCTTGCCCTGGCAGGTTTGAGGCAGTGTGATGTAGTCAATCTGCCAGGCCTCTCCATACTTATATTTGGACCATCGCCCCCCATACCAGAGGGGCTTCACCCGCTTGGCTTGCTTGATGGCAGCGCATGTCTCACAGTCATGGATAACTTGAGAAATACTGTCCATGGTTAGATCCACCCCTCGGTCTCGTGCCCACTTATATGTGGCATCTCTGCCCTGATGACCTGAGGCATCATGGGCCCATCGAGCCAGGAACAACTCTCCCTTGTGCTGCCAGTCTAAATCTATCTGCGACACCTCTATCTGTGCAGCCTGATCTACCTGCTCATTGTGTCGGTGTTCCTCATTAGCCCGACTCTTGGGGACATGGGCATCTACGTGACGGACTTTCACAGGCAACTTTTCTACCCGGGTGGCAATGTCTTTCCATTCATTGGCAGCCCAGATTGGTTTTCCCCTACGTTGCCAGTTAGCCTTTTTCCACCTTTCCAGCCATCCCCACAGAGCATTGGCTACCATCCATGAATCAGTGTAAAGGTAGAGTTTTGGCCACTTCTCTCTTTCAGCAATGTCCAGGGCCAGCTGAACAGCTTTGAGTTCAGCAAGTTGACTCGATCCACCTTCTCCTTCGGTAGCTTGTGCAACCTGTCGTGTGGGGCTCCATACGGCTGCTTTCCACTTCCGGTTCATCCCCACGATGCAGCAGGAACCATCAGTGAAAAGAGCATAGCATGTTTCATCTGCTGGCAGTTGGTTATATGGTGGGGCTTCTTCGGCCCAGGTCACCTGTTCCTGTTCCTCTTCGTCGGCAAGGCCAAAGTCTTCCCCTTCCGGCCAGTTGGTAATTATCTCCAAAATCCCAGGGCGATTCGGGTTTCCAATACGGGCACGTTGTGTGATGAGGGCAATCCATTTACTCCATGTGGCGTCAGTGGCATGGTGGGTTGAGGGAACCTTTCCTTTAAACATCCACCCCAGCACTGGCAGTCGGGGTGCCAGGAGGAGTTGTGTTTCTGTGCCAACCACCTCTGAGGCTGCTTGGACCCCTTCATAGGCGGCCAAGATCTCCCTCTCCGTCAGAGTGTAGTTGGCCTCGGACCCTCTGTAGCTTCGACTCCAGAACCCCAGTGGTCGGCCTCGCGTCTCACCAGGCACCTTCTGCCAAAGGCTCCAGGACAGACCATGGTTCCCGGCTGCAGAGTAGAGCACGTTCTTCACATCTGGTCCCGTCCTGACTGGGCCAAGGGCTACTGCATGAGCAATCTCCTGCTTGATCTGGGCAAAGGCTTGCTGCTGCTCAGGGCCCCAGTGGAAATCGTTCTTCTCGCGGGTGACCAGGTAAAGAGGGCTCACAATCTGGCTGTACTCAGGAATGTGCATTCTCCAAAAGCCTATGGCACCTAGGAAGGCTTGTGTTTCCTTCTTGCTGGTTGGTGGAGACATTGCAGTGATCTTATTGATGACCTCACTGGGGATCTGGCGCCGTCCATCTTGCCACTTTACTCCCAGGAACTGGATCTCTTGGGCAGGCCCTTTGACTTTGCTCTTTTTAATGGCGAAGCCGGCTCCCAGCAGAATCTCAATGATCTTTTCTCCTTTCTGAAATACTTCCATTGCCATATCCCCCCACACAATGATGTCATCAATGTACTGCAGATGTTCTGTAGCTCCACCCTTCTCCAGTGTAGCCTGGATCAGCCCATGACAGATGGTGAGGCTGTGTTTCCACCCCTGGGGCAGTCGGTTCCACATGTATTGCACACCCCTCCAGGTGAAAGCGAACTGAGGCCTGCACTCTGCTGTCAGAGGAATGGAGAAGAATGCATTGGCGATGTCAATGGTGGCGTACCACTTTGCTGCCTTGGACTCCAGCTCGTACTGCAGTTCCAGCATGTCCGGCACGGCAGCGCTCAGCGGTGGAGTCACTTCATTCAATGCACGATAGTCCACTGTCAATCTCCATTCTCCTTCCGATTTACGCACAGGCCAGATGGGGCTGTTGAAGGGTGAGTGGGTTTTGCTGACCACCCCTTGGCTCTCCAGCTCACGGATCATCTTGTGGATGGGGATCACGGCATCTCGATTCGCCCGGTACTGCCGGCGGTGCACTGTTGAGGTAGCAATTGGCACCTGCTGCTCTTTCACCCTGAGGAGTCCCACTGCAAATGGGTTTTCTGATAGCCCAGGCAGGGTGTTCAACTGCTTAATGCCCTCTGCTGCCACAGCAGCTATTCCAAAAGCCCACCTGAGTCCCTTTGGGTCTTTGTAATAGCCATTCCTGAGGAAGTCTATGCCTAGGATACATGGTGCCTCTGGGCCAGTCACAATTGGATGTTTCTGCCACTCTTTCCCAGTCAGGCTCACCTCAGCCTCCAGCAGAGTCAATTCCTGAGATCCCCCTGTAACCCCAGCAATTGAAACAGGTTCCTTTCCGACATGTCCTGATGGTATTAATGTACATTGTGAACCAGTGTCAACCAATGCTCTGTGCTCCTGTGGCTCTGATGTGCCAGGCCATCGGATCCACACCGTCCAAAAGATCCGGTTTTCCCGTGCCTCTCCCTGGCTAGAGGCAGGGCCCCTCTAGCCCTGGTTATTATTTCTCTCCTGGGCATACATACTGGAGGTTCCTTCAAGGGGATCTGACAGATCATCCTCCCTTCTGTAATACCCTGCACCTCCATGGGAGGCTGAGGCTACCCTCACTTTAGTGGAGTTCCCTCTGTTGGTGTTCCCCTCCCTGATTTGGCACACCCGTGCTGCCAGGACAGAAGTGGGTTTCCCATCCCACCTTCTCATGTCTTCCCCGTGGTCACGTAGAAAAAACCACAGGTCAGCACGTGGGGTGTACCCTCTCTCCCTAGCTGGGGGGCGTTGGGCTCTACTTTTGGGGTCCATGACTCTCACTGGTGCTGCACTGATCTTCCTCACCTCTTCCCTTATCTCCTTCATCTCCTCCTTAAACTCCTCTCTGAGGTCCTTAGCCACAGCAGAGACATGAGCCTGCACTGGGCCAGCCATCATACTCTGATAATTCCTGAGCCTGTTGGCAACAGAACCCACTGTCACTTGGTTGGTATCAGCATCAATCATTGCAATAAAGGGGGTATATTGAGATGGGCCCAGGTTTGCCAGATTCCACAACATCTGCCCTGTGCACCTGACCTTGTCAGGATCATTGTCATGCTGTCCATCCCTCCCAAAGAGCACCTCCAGTACTGCCACTTCTCTCAGCTTTTGGATCCCTTCCTCAAGGGTATTCCAGCGTGTTCTCTGGTGGTACTCCTGCATTCTTTCCCTGTGGACAAATCTCTCTCTCACACTCATTAAAAGTCGCTCCCAGAGGGAAAGGAGACCTGTCTCCCTTACAAATACCTGGTCCACACCTGAGTCCTGGGTCAAGGCTCCCAAATTCCTTGCCTCAGTACCATCCAGTTGCACACCTGTACCCATAAGGTCCCAGACCCGCAGTAACCAGGTTGTGAAAGCCTCACGGCCCCGTCGTACAATGTCTTTTCGCAGGTTACGGAGACTCTCGTACGACAGGGACTCGGTGATGATCTCAACTTCTGGCTCCCCTGCTGGTTGTGAGGGGCCCCCTTCCTGACCCTTATTATCTAGGTGCCTTGTTTTCATCTTAGACTTCCTAGTTTCCACAGGGGCAACTGCTGCTGGCTGTGAGTGCCCTTGCAGTTCAGCTGGAACCTGGACAGATGTAACATCTGTGGGTCCCACTGCTGCACCATCAGAGTCTCCCTCTTTAAGGCAGGGGGAGGGTTTCTCACCAGCTGGGGAGAGGTACTCCTTCAGCATCTGGCCCATCTCACGTATCTCCTTTGCTAGCACCCCCACCCATTCTGGGTGGTTCCTTTCCGAGGTGGGCTGTGGAGCAGGGTCAAACTCTGGGGTAATATCCCTAGTCTCTGGGATAGGATCAGGCTCTGGGGTAACCTCCCTAGTCTCTGGGACAAGAACAGGCTCTGGGGTAACCTCCCTAGTCTCTGGGACAGGATCAGGCTCTGGGGTAACATCACTAATCCCTGGGGTAGGTATCAGGGTTGTTATCCAAGTCAATCTCCCCTTATCTCTGAATGTTAGATAGAACAGGTTTAACAAGGATATAAGCAACACTAGCCACAATATAATGTCATTAGCATTTAAAGTGGATTGGAACCCCTTGAAGACTGGTGGGGTGAACTTCAAAAACCATGTGATGGGTTGAGAAAAAATTTCACCTGCTGCCACTTCCTCACAGTAAGTACCATTATTGAAGTAGCCCCAGAAACACACACTTAGAGTGTGATAGCTCTGAATCCATGTGGCCATCTTCCAGAGAAAATTAAAAATCCATGAATTCCTCAACTGATCAACCCACATAATAAACTGGATAATAGCCACAGTAACCTTGGTTATGAAACTCATGTTTAAAAAAGGGCTTGCAAATGGGAGAGATATAGCAGTGACCACATGGAGGCCAATCCAGGGTAAGCTGGACAGCATGGTGTCACCTACCACAAGCTTGGGTAATTTAAGAACTGTTATCCCCTTTTCTACCCCTCTCTCAATGCCCTCAGGCAATGCCCCACGTTGGGCGCCAAAATCTGTCTTGGTTTGAAAGACAGGTATGGTCTAAGGAAAGGCAGGAGCCCCTTTTTCTGCGATGCAGAGTGCAACCCCCCCTCCCTTTTAATTATTTTAGGTCCAATTCAGACACCTTCAGGCAGGAGATATGGGGATGAGAATAACAGTTCTTTACTGGTATTTAACAAAGCAGAAAAAACAACAACAGCTATAAAAATTGGCAACAGAAACAGTCTAGCTCCGCTCCAGTCCCTTCTGGCCGCAGGCCGTCTCCCTGTGCTGTTACCGGTGCTGTGGGGGCAGGGCAGGTCCCGCGCAGTTGAAGAGGGCTGGGTGATGGCGGCCGCGGCCCAGGGGTGAGCGGGGATGGGGAAAGTTACTCCCCCCTCACGGTGTCGGTCGTGGTGCTCAGCAGAGTGTCCGGAGGTAGTAGGGTGAGCTGGGAGAGCAGCAGAGCGATGTCCAAAGGCAGGGAGCGTGGATCTCAGCGCTGGGATGGCAGGGGAAGATGCCAGAGCAGAGCCCAGGTTGTCTTCTCACTCCAGGAGCCAAGCGAGAGAGCGCCCAGCTCCAGACCCCCCTATCCCACCTTTCCTTTTCCGGTTCCCCCCCCCTCCCCCTCCAGCCACCCCCCTACGAGAGAACATTATCTGTCGTTTTAAGGTGTAGCCACAATTACTTAGCATAACAATGGGAGAAATTCCACAGAAAGAAAAGTGAAGCATTCAACCCCCAACAGAGGCTTTGTGGCCTGCGAGCTCAGCGCAGGACTGGGAACCAAAACTCCCTAAATCCTGCACTCCACGGGCAGATTCCCTCCCCCGTCGGCCTGCGCTGAAGCTGTCCCTGCCCTGGCGCTGTCCGTGGCCCCGGCGCTGTGCGCTGCGGACGCACAGTCCCGTCTGTGGCTCTGCGCTGCTTCGCAGCTGCCCGAGGCTCTCTCCCCTCACAGAGGGGCCCCGCCCCGCCCCGGGCGCCCCCTGGCGGCTGCCCCACCCCGCCCGCCCCGCGCAGGGGCCTTCCCTTCCCATGGCGCCCTCCACCGGCAGCCGCTCCTCACTGCAGGCACGGAGGAGGGATCGGGCCCTGCTGCTCATTCTGTCACTTGGCTCCCTTCTTTTCACACAGCAAAGAAGGCTTGAAAGGAAGCGTTTTCCTACCCTCTCCCTCTGCGTTACTTTGTGGGGACCCAAGCCCTGCCCTGAAGGTGGCCCTGGTGTGTACATAACTGCTGGTGCAGCAAAAGGCGACTTCCTTCTCCTGCCAGTTGTCGCTACTGGCTCAAAAGCACCGCCCAGCTCTGGTAGGAGGAGCAGCCCACGGCACAGTGGGTGCCATCCCTGCCCAGCCGGAGCTCTCTGGCAGAGCAGCAGCAGCGGTGCTTGCCTTGGCTTCACCTGGGAAGCCAGAAGCCTCTGTAAATCATCAGGTTTTCAAGGCTGCATCAGCTTCTGCTGCTGGGTGAATTCTGCTGCCTCTGGCAGCTTCCAAAAGGTTATAAAGGCAGCACTGTAGACATACGTGCAGAGCAATCATCACACTGTCCAAAAAAGCTGCAAAACTATGGGGGTTTGCGTGGCATTCTTAGGACTGTCAAGCCAATAGTGCCTCCTCCGCTGCTTCTGTGCAATGCCATTGCTGGGCCATTTTCTTCTGCAAGCACTCACCGTCAGCCTCATTCCCCGGCTGCTGTTGCATTTCCAAAGCACAGTTGCCCAAGTTCCTGAGTTCCACCTCTCAGCATGGAGCACCAGCCCATGCTGTTGCACGCGAAGGAATGGTCTGTCTGCAGTTCACTGTGCTAGCAGAAACCACTTCTACTAAGACATAAGACATAGAATGTAGAGGAAAAATTTGGTTGGAAACTCTAGGGGTGGGTGTCGGCTGCCGGAGTTTTCTCTTCCTTTCCTTTGAGGAAACAGCTGTGTTTTGTGAATGGTGAACATCAAAGAGTTAGCATGGCTCTGGGGACTGTGTGTAAGCCATGCACGTTGGAAACTCTTCCCTGAACTGTAGCCTAGAGGAAATGAGGGTCAGCCACCAACGTTTAAAAGTTTCAGCATTATGACACTAGTCAGGCGCAAAGGTGGTGTCTGTCTGTAGATCCAAAGGCGGTGTGTGTATATCCAAGGACGTTCCTGACCTAATCAAGCATTTCTTGAGAATTGTCCTGACTTTCAGTCTGACACACACAGGGAATTTGCAACAGGACAATATGCGGCCTCCCAGATGTCCCATTTGGAGTCTGACCAGCTGCTCTTCCCACTACACTTGGTGGGCAAATGCCAGGAGTAGCCCTGGAGGTGCAAAACACCTTGTGTAAAGCCCTTCCAAAACGCTAACATAGCTGCAAAAGCAGGCAAACAGCAAAAGCCCAGATCTTTCTCCATGTTTTTTTAGATTTTAACTTAGAAAGAAAATCACAGGTGATTTTATCCAGGCACTTTCTGTTAGTGCTGAAGAAAATAGTTTTATGAGGGAGAGGAAGACTGGTTTCAAGGGAAGAGGAGAGGAGGGGGAAGGAAGCTTCTGAACTTTGGAAGGGTTGTGGTTGCTGTGTTTTCCTGAACCTTCCTTCCTAAGGTGTGCCCACCAGCTGAGCTATTTGGTCTCTGCCTTGGAACTCTCTTTTTGGTAGGACTTGCCCATTTGGGTGCACCAGTTTCCTTCTACTACCATCTTGTACGTTGCCTCACATCGGGCTTTAAGTTTCTTTTCTGTCTTCTTGTGCGTCCATTACAGTCAGAGCTCTGTGACTCCCAGATGTGTGCCCAGGGAAGCTCCCAGATGTGAGTCACAGGCCGCAAAAGCTTCTTTGAGGTGCTGTACTTATGCAGCAGCAGTGTGTTTTGTGAGCAGCAGGCTGGTTACTTGGCTTTTTCTCCCCACTTAGGTGTCATTCTTCTTTCAGCAAGCCCTACAGTTTGCTGATCGATGTTAGCCATGCAGAAAATGGGTGGGAATGACAGGCAATCCAATTTAGGGGTCTTGCCGGGATATTAGCAAAGCACGATTTCATCCATAGAATTTAAGCAAGTGTTCTTGATTTTAGCCAGAAGCACTGGTAACCAAAGGGCATGTTTCCTTTGCTTTCCTCACATCCTAGTTCTTTCTCAGTGTTCAGTTTGGCATACAGGGCTTGGTATGGGCTTGGTATCTGTTTTGTCTTACTCTTGGATTCTTTGAGCTATGGGTTATGGACTGCAAGGGGGTTTTGTGCTGCTTTGGGACAGAGGAGAACTTTCTTTGCATTAGCTGTAGAAGGTTTGGTTGCTATGCATAAAGTCACAGACCAGCCTAGAGCGATGGCCATTGTGACGTCAGCAGAGGGCTGCCACGTCACAGCGTTGTCAGCTGCAGGGTGCCCTGATGCACACAAGGCATCAGCCTTCAGAGCAGCTCTAGGCGTGCTCGTTGCAGGAGGATCCTGTATTGCGGGGTTCTCAGGCAACACTTTGCGCCCTGACAAGGGAGTCTTTTCTTGTTCCCTGCTGCTCTAACAGCTGTTAGAACCTGTGTTCTAACCTGCTGTTTTCTTGTGACCTGCGTCTACTGTGTGGACCTGTGCAGGCGTCCTTCTTTCCCTCTGCAGTCGTACAGTCTGCAGACAGGTGCTGGTGTCCATTCTTTTTTCCATTTTTGTTGAACAATCTGCTGACTTGTGCAGGTGTCTTTTGCTTTTGCCTTTTGCTTGTACAGTCCGTGGATTACAGCGGGCGTCCTTTTGTTTCTCTATTTTCTTGCACACTCTCTGGACTGGTGCAAGTGTCCTTTTTTTACCTTGTTGCTTTTTACTTGCACAGTCTGGGGACTTGTGCAAGTGGGATTTTTTCTCCATTTTTGTTTCGTTTCTTTCGTTTCTTTTGTTTGTTTTTGTTTCTACAGACTCAAGCAGCACTGCCCAAAAGATGGAGAGAGTCCATAGAGCAGTCAGCAGAGCCTTTTCGTTGGTGACTTCTCGTAGGGTTTTTGGTCGTTTGAGAGGTAAATAGAAGTTTCTTCCTTGGGGCAGCGCAATGAAATAAAAATGTCATAAAGATGCCAGATGTTTGGTAAAGCTCCTGCCAACTTTAGCTTCAGCTAAAAAGGGGGTGTCTCCTGCCCAGCAGGGTATGGATAACTTCCAAAATGCAGGCTGGGAGAGCTTTGGAGGCATCTTTCTAAAAACTGTGTGGTTGTCTCCAGAAATGAGGGAAAGTACCTTGTTTCTGCATTCCATCTTTAAAGGAGGTCCCTGTCTAACTGCACCCTCTCTGTGTGTTACAAGAGCAATTGGCTTTGCACTGAAGGGCAAACTGCCGAGCACTTTGTGTGTGCCTCTGAACTCAGGAGCTGAGCCAGTGTCCAAACAGAACCACTTGTTCTAGCAGGGGTTGGGAGAAGCTGTTCTGGGGAAATGTTTACAGCAACCACGTGGGAAATATGGCATGCAATTTAGGGAAAAAAACCCCAAAACATTATCCAGTAAAAAGAGAGGAGAAAAAAAGCTGCTTTAGCTGTAGGGTGGACAATGAGCTACAATGTAGGCACTGGCTGCTAAGGAACAATTTCCATTTTCTCGGCCACGTTTCTTGTTGCTTTGTGGCAAAGCCAAGCAACAGGTGGACATAGCCTAGGGTATTGCCCCGTAGCCTTGCTTGCTGTACTTAAGAAGTGTTGCTGCTGGAGGGATGTTGTGAATGGAGAATGCTCTCTGCTCGGGTGGCCTTCTTCCGTGGGATTACTAAGTGCACCTGGTTCCTTTTCCCTTTCCCCTGGCAGGTCACCTCAAACGTGGAAGGAATCAAGTCAACGATTTGGTGAGTGGGACGGGCACCCTTGACAGTCCTGGTGTCTGCGAATTGTGGAGCAAGCTGTGGGCTTGGCCTCCCTCAGTAGAGTGCCACTGGCAGGCTGAAAAAAGAAGTCCACGTCAAGATCTGCATGAGCACTACCAAAAGGATTCCATCAGTTTGCTCCTTTTCTGTTGAAGAGGTTTTAACTAATGAAAGTCAACTCTTGCAGACAGGAGGCTCCATGCTGATTGTAACCAGGCTGAGAGATTTTCCTCAGAAGCATATGCAGTCCCGTGCAAACTCATCAAATTAGTCTCATCAGCCCACTTGAATGGAGTATTAGTGACTGAGCATGCCACTTATATCCAAGTTCATGCCTTCTCCTTAGGACAGAAAGGGATAGGGCTCATGAGAAATAAGGTTCTAAATGACAGGTTCCTCCCTGTCCCTCCCACTGCTGTCTGTCTGCAGAGCACCACACCAGCAGCAGAACCTCCTCTGGCTCGCTCTCCTCCTCCAGAGCCCAAAGGGGCGGCAAAGGACAACAAACGTCCATGGATTGCCAGTCCGGGGCCTGAGCATCCTCAGCCTGTAAGTGGCAGCTTTGGTTGGTACAGTGCAAAGCTTTGGTGCAGTGCAGAGCTGCAGGTTTCTGGTCAGGCAGCACTTGCCCTTTGTGGCTGAAGATGCTGAGGGCTGGAGTCCTGCCATGAGCTGGCGCTTCAGCCCAGCCACTGACTGACACGTGGGAAATGGGATCTGAACTTTCACATGAAGACATCGTTTCCCTGGGAATCTGACAGGGACTGTGAACTTCCCTTGGTGTTAGATAAGCAGTAGCGTGATGTCCTTTAGTGCTACTGGTGTGAAAGTGAGCCCCGCTGTGTACAGTGCCTGTGCAGATTCGCTGTTGTCAGTGTAGAGAGCAGTCCCAAGAAACAGTTCACAGCCTTGTGGGGTACAGAGGAGCCATTGTTGCCTGCAGGGAGCTGCCCCTCTCCAAGGCGCTGTCTAGGTAGCTACAGTCACTGCTTTGCTGACACCCTTCACTCTGACACTCTGACCCGAGTTTACTGAGAAGAATCCTGAGCAGCTCTGCATGGCAGAGACAAGGTCTGTCTCTGAAGGGCTGGAATGCAGTCCCTACTGGCTGCTCCCTAATGCTTGAAATCCTGAGGGGAAGCCAGTTGACCAGAGCTGAGCGGGGTAGTGTTCCCTGCTTCTATTCAGGTGCTTCCATAGCAACTCAAGAGTTCTTTAGTTACTGCTGTCAACATCCCCCACACAGCACCTTTCACGTTCTGGTGAGCCACGTGTGCCCTTGCTGCTTCTCCCAGCTCTCAGCAGCAAACTTCCCTGCTCCTTATTTCTTGCTTGTGCTTTTTCCCTGCCCACTCCTTGCAGGCCTCAACAGGAGAGCTTCTTGCTGGTCAGGACTCCTCGGCCAAGGCAGGAGAGGCGGAGCGGCAGGACAGAATGGAGAGAGTGCTCAGTGCCCGGGAGTTCAGGTGTGCGCTAAAGTTTCTCACTTTGTCTGAGCAGGAGTGGGCATTGCTGGGCTTTAGGAGGCCCAGTGCCAAAGAACAGATTTGGCTTTCTCATCGTTTGACTTGCTCAGCACAGAGAGGGGAAGGCAGCCCGTGTTCAGGTCTGGCTGCTGACTGACCTACAGCAAAGCTGCCTCCTGGGACTCGCTTCTGGAACCTTGACAAAAAGCATTCTGAACTGAACCACGGTAGAAGCAAGGAAGGTTCAGGCTGGAGAATTAGTCAGAATAATTCAGGAGAATTATTGAACCACAAAGGCAATAATGCAGCAACCATCTCGCCAGAGAGCTTGTGCAGATCCCACCTCTGGAAATTTGATAGTCTCCACTGGATAGAGCCTTGAGCAGCCTGTCCAGATGCCATAGCTGACCCCAAGTGCTTGGAGCTGAAGACTGGGCTAGAAGCTTCCTGGGGGCCCTGCCAGCCTAAAGCATCTTGGGATCTTTTGATAATTGGATTGGAAATTCACACCCACCTCCTCCCCAAGCTATAGCTTGCGGGCTCTTTACTTGTTGTGCTATTGAAAGCAAGAGTAATTGTGGCAGTACTCATCTAGACTTACCAAGGATGTCTTAGCCAAAGAAGAACTTTTGCAAGTCCAGTATCCGCTGTATCAGAGAGGAGTGTAAGACCTAGCAGGCAGGAAGCTGTTAAGCTGAGAGAAGCTTAAGGAGAAGGAAAGGCTTTGTGGCTTCTGGAAGCTTGTTTGACTTTCTCCCTGGAGACTCTGTCACCTGCACAAGTGACAAAGAGAGATGCTGGTCTAGGGAGGGAATTGCAGCATTCTCTTGAGGTAGAACTAGAGGGCTTTTGCAAGTCGCTGAGAGTGGCCCATGTGGGACATCGTACGTAGCTGTCTGTTTGCAAGGAGACTGTTAGCAAGGTTGCTCTTAACGGTTTGCTCATCTGTCCCCTTTTTGCAGATGGAAGGAGATGGCCACATTTGAGAGAAAGCGGCACTCCTCACCAGAGAGGGCATTTGAAGTGGTGGCAGAGCCAGCAGAGGAACCACAGCGTCAGAGAGATCAGATTAAGGAAGAGGTTCCTCTGGCATTGCCAAAGGTATGCTCACCTTATGCCTAGGCAGCACCAGTGGGAGAGGGAGTTGTCCTAGCAAGACTGCCCCTCATGCTGCTTCTGGCGGTAAGCAAAGACCGAAACTGCGCTGTTGCTGTTCCTCTACAAAGAAATGGTGCCCCCTGCTTCCAGGGTTGCCGCCCGCAGCAGCCAGCCCCCAGGGTTCTGGAGAGGCTGCTCCAGGAGTTGTCTCGCCAAGGGCACGTACTGTCCCAGGTGTGCAGAGACAAGGCGGTGCTGGCACAAGAGAACGCCGCCCTGGGAGCCCGACTGGCAGCCACTGAGCGGGACCTACGAGACCTTTCTGAGCAGCTGGTAGAGGCCAGGTAAAGGCAGGAGGAGACCCTGGGTGGGACATTATTGAAGGCCTGTAATTACAAAGGAGCTAAGCGTATGTCAGGATTTATTGCCTCCAGCGTGCTCTCCAAATGTTTCTCAGACAGGCAGGTGAGGAGACATGAGAGAAAAGAAAAGGACCCGAATGTTATTTTTCTGACCGCTCAAGCTCTCAAAGCTCATTCGGGTGCTGGCTTGGGAACCTTCTCACATTCCCGTGACAAATGCAAAGCAGGCCAACTTGGCACTGAACTGAGTACCAGGGAAACGCTGCAGATGTTTGCTGAAACCAGAAATTAATCTCCCTCTGCTTTTGGCTTCTCCTTCGGTGCATCTGTACTTCAGTCTTTCCTTGCCAAGTAGTTTGATAGGGGATTTTCAGAATTGAAGGCTCTTACATCTGAATTTAATGAGCAGGATGCTGACACTCTCGCTGAAGCATCATGGTGAAAATCTTGAGACACTTCTGAGCTAACTCTTGTGAAGTGTGGGGCAGGACCTACAGGTGCTTACAAGCAGCAGCAGCAGCAAGAGCAGTAGAAGCAGCAACAGAAGAAGGGAAAGGTCTTGAAACTCCTGAAGAGTCTCCGAGGATTCTTGCTTGAGAACTGATTCTTGCTCACTTGCCCACCCACCTCTGTAACCTGTCAAGATCCCTTTGGCTGGTCCCTCTTCCATTTTAGCAAGTGCCAAATCATTTGGGCACTGCTGGCTTAGTTAGCCATAAACAAATGTAGCAACTGTTCTGGCTTCGTGGCATTCCAGTAGTTTAAAAGACAAGATATCTGCTCCTCATCCCAGATAGTTCTTGTTGGGATAGAAACCTGGTTCTGGTTCCTTACTCATGCTGCTAGAGGCTGGAGGTTTCACTCTATTGTTCGGTGCATTCCTTTAGTCCCTTTTAGTCAGAGAGCATCTGGCAAACAAAGTATCTCTACATACACTACGAATGGCGTTAAACGTTGATGAGTCAGGCAGGAGAACACTGTCTTCTGTCTACCTGCAGAGTGACTTGGAAGTGCTGCTGAGCTCAGAGCTGTGAGCAGAGGCTGAGCTTTTGCTCATTGGCAGAGACTTTGTGGGCACAGGCACCCATGTGGGATATGTCAGCTGAGAGCAATTTGAGCTTTGGCTGCTGAGATCAAACTCCCCTGGGCTTTCTGTTCTGGGCTTGGTGATGAGGAAAGGCTGCCCAATCTCCTGGAGGGGCGTGCTTTGCTATTTGAAGTGGTCAAAATAGTCTTGCTGCAACTGAGCTTCCATGCAAGGCATTTTCCATACTCAGGTGTGGGGGTCTTGAGGCACATCTTCCTGGACAAAGTGCCCCTGCGTGCCAGGAACGATTTCTCTTCATCTTGCCGGCTCGTAGGTCAGAGAAGGAGAGCCTGCAATGCAGCCTGCTGGAGGCTCAGCAGCACGTGTCGGAGCTGGAGATCGCCAGGAGCCGTCTGGAAGGCCAAGTTCGCTCAACCACGCAGGCCAAGGCGGTGATCCTCGGTGAGAGCCTCGTGCGCTTTGTTTCTGGTGATCGTCCTGCCTGGTGCAGTTGCTCTGAAGCCAGCTCTGTCCGCAGGGCTTGCGAGGAGTGAAGGAGCTGGGGGCAGCTCCCTCCTTGCCTGAAAGTGAAAGGGCTTAAGGTCAGCAGAGTCCTCTGCTCGTGTAGTGTCTGACTGTTGCCGTTTGTCATGTTTGCAGAGCATGTGAAGGGCCTTCGGCGTGAGCTGCAAGCTGTAAGATCTTTCAGCAAGCAGCAATGCCAAGCAATGGCTCAAGAGCTCCGCTGGGCAGAAGAGCAGTGCAGCAAGGCTCTCAGACTCTGGCAGTGTGCTCATGAAGAGGAAAAAAGGAAGCTCCTGCAAAAACTGGTAAGAAACAATACTGAGCTGAATTTTTCAGGCAAGCTTGGTGGGCTGGCTCAGCAGAAGAGCAGCCTGAGAATGTGGCATGGCCGCAAGCCTCTGCTGTAGGCCGCACATTCTGGGCCGGGCAGCAAGGGGCTTAGGGAGCTTGTATTTGAGAGACTGAGAAGCCCCAGAGGATGGTGCTGGGAGAAGAAATGCAGCCACGGTTTCAGGATGGGCATAAGCCAAGTAGCCCAGGAGGCTGGGTGTTTGCCACCCCAACGCATGGCAACGAAGGGGCGGGATCTTCCCCATATCCCCATACCATGCAGCAGACTGCTGACCTTGCTGCCAAGTGCAGTCGCAGCAACTAGGTTCCTTGTTTTCTGTGCTTCCTCGGTGGACAGAGGTCTTCCCTTTGTGCTTGGAGCATATGCAACAGGCCTCATGTTGCTGGCATTTCAGCTGGTGGCATGACTTGCGACTAGGGCCTCGGGGTGCTGGCCTCCTCCTCGGCCTGCAGCGAACCTGCAGCTTTTCCTTGATCAAAGGACACGGGGACTTTGAGCAGAGAGCCTCTGAGAACAGAAATCCTGAGGAGAGATGGGCCAGGGAATTGGCAGCCAACAGAGTAGGGAAGGAAGGTGGCATCTCCTTTCCTTCCAGCTGCTGACCCTCCTCCTAAGTTTCTTGTTGGGAGACACGAGTGCTGGAGGGCACAAAGTCACCACTGTGCACTCTTCAGGTGGGCGGCTGTGGGAGGGATGAAACTTCCGTTGCTTTCTTTGGGGAGCTTGGCTGGGACTTCACTGGAAGTGTCTTCTTCCTCTCGTCAGGAGAGCGAGCTAGCACAACAGCGTCTGGAGGCACAGGAGCTGCTGGAGCAACAGGAAAAGTCCCTGGCAGAGGTACAGAGGGAGCAGGAGAAAAGGCTGCTGAAGATGAAGCAGGAAGTTGCCATCATGCAACCTGAATAAGAGAAGCTACAAAGCAGAGCCAGTCAAGAGGCAAATGGGCACTGCTTCTCTGGACACCGTCTGGGTGGCATTGTCTCTTAGCTGGCCCTCTATAAACAGGAGAGGGAGAACAAAATGCTTTTGGAAAGCGTGAGCACATCAGTCTTGGCTGCCACACAGGTGGTGTGGCAAGTTTAAAGCCGTCTTCTCTTTGTTTCTGTGTAGCTCCAGCGCCAGAAGGTCCAGCTCTTCTGCAAGGTACGCCAGCTGCAGCAAAAGCTAAAGCAAAGCCAGCAGCAGGCAGAGTACCTGAGGCTGGAGCTGGAGGAGGAGCAAGCGAATGGGCAGGTGAGCCTGACTAGCCAGGTAGCAGAGGGAAGGGCAGTAACAGGGGCAAGAACTGGAGATCTCGGGAAAGGAGGGGCAAGGCCTAGTGCAGGCACTGGAAGCACAGAGCCTGGCAGGCTCCAGCGGTGAGCACTAGGAAGAAGAGTTAGGGTGGAAGGGCTAGGGCTGGCTAGAGGAGTAGAAGTACGTGGCTGAATGGAAGTGCTCTTGAGACTGGAAAAGGAGAAACTTGAGCGTGATGGCAGGTGCCAGTAAGATTTTTCTTGACAGAATATCAAGGCAGAGCTGCAGGATGCTCAAAGGAAGATGAAGGCAATGGAGAAGAGGCACAAAAAAGAAAAAGAAAAGATGCAAGAGATGCAGCTGCAGCACAGGCTGGCTGAAGAAAAGCAGGTGAGTGAAGAAGGGGCAGTGGGCATTGCAGTCATGCAACAAGGGTGCTCTCCTCTTCTCACCTTTCCCCCGCAAAGCAGCAGGTGGGTGAGGACAATGCGTCTGGCTGCCATGCTCTGTGGTCTCCATCACAGCTGATCAGAAGGACACTTGCTGGGCCGCTGAACCTCAGCTGCTGGCCTGGCCAGCAGTACTAGTGTTTGGCCAGTGGCCAGCAATTCTCTGAATGTGTTTTGGCTGGCCTCTTAGTGCTCGCTTTGTCTTTTGAGGGCTTTCTTCGGGTGAACATGGTGACCCAGACAGATTCTGAACGAGTTGTCCCTGTCCATGGTGAATGCAGACCTCAGAACGGAGTGCAATTTAAAGTTGTTCTTTCCCTTTCACAGTCTCTAACACGGCTGGCTGTGACAAGCCTCAGTCTCTGGCCGCTTGGTGGGGTTTAACTTGAGGTGCAAGAGTTGACAGCTCAGCTTGCAGCCTAACACACATGCTGTTCCTAAGGGCTTGCCTCTGAAATGCGCTGCCTGGGGCATCTCTGCCAGCCACCTTTCTGACACAAGCAAACTTCTTGTCCCAGGTGGATGTGGGCCGTGCCATTGAAGCTGCCGCTGCAGCAGCATCTTCCAATGAAGCCTCCTCTCCGCAGCCTGAAAACCTGAGCACCAGCAGTTCGCCCAGTTCAAGCCAGGAGTCAGAGCAGCTGCGCCAGGAGAGAGAGGAGCAGTGCCTGGAGCTGCTAAGTACGTCCTGTGCATTTCTTGTGCGATCGAGCAGTGTGTTGTGTGTGTGCCTCAGCATGTGCTGGACCACGTGTTCCTCTTCACTTTGGTGTCAGACAGACATTTTGGACTCCCTACAGAAGCTGTTGGCGTGCTTGAAGGCAGCCCGGGAGCACTTGGGACATTTCTTTTGCCTTTGAGGGCAGCTGGGAGTGGGTGGCCTTTGCCTGAGCTTCCCTGTGCAGTAAAGGCAAAAGCGGGGAGTGTTTCCCGAGCAGCAGAAGGCTGCACCACAGCAAATGGCCCAAGGAATGTGTGTGTGCTAGTCTGGGCAAATTGATCAGAATAGTTGGCTTCCTCTATGGCCCTGAAAGTCCTGACTTGTCACCAGTCATTGGAGACAAAGCACTTCAGAGGAATTGATGGGCTGTGGGGCTGCTTTCATACTGCTGCTGGTTTTGTGACTGTAAGTACTTCTACAATTCCTTTTACAGTTCATTTTGATAGGAATTCTACATTTTGGTTAGCCCGACCTCCTTGAAAAGAACATCAGGCCAGAGCAGAAAAAAACAGAGGAAGAGCATATTTCAGTACGGCCCAAGAGATAAAAAATTATATTCTTAGAACAATCCCTAGGAATCGGAGAGGAAGAGGTCTTTGCAAAGTGCACCAAAAGAAGAAAAACAGGATACATTTTTTTACATATCAAAAGGTCCTCCTTTGATATCATAGTTGTATGCTTAGGAAATGCATCAGAGAGACACATCTATGTGGCACGGTCAGATAAAACTGCCCTGCAGGCAATTCTCAGGAGCAAGCCTGCAGCCCCTCTGCTGCGTGCTCCTCCGGCCCAGGGCACTTTGTCATGGCTAAAGCCCAGGCGGCAAATACTCTTGGAATACTAAGCACCAGCCTCAATGCCAGCACAGATCATAGTCTAGGAAAGCACACTCAGGCCTTGGTGACTCTGCAGTAAAAGCAACTGAAGAGTTGCTTCTTGGAACTGGTAATAGCTGCCGGTGCAGTGCTGTCAGAGAATAAGTGGTCAGGTACAGAACAGAGCCCAGTTTACCCAGCGTCTGCCATCAACCGTTGGGACAAAAGGTGGATCAATCTCTTCCTCCGTGTGTCTGAACTCAAAGACGATCATGTTCTGTCTTGAGTGGGGTCAACAACTCGTAACAGGACTCACTCTGGCTCGGGCTTCTTCACAGTGGTTGTCAGTGTCCATTTGTGGGCTTTGTCAACCTTTTTGTCATACCTGCCCTGCCAATGATGGCCGGTGTGACTGCAGAGGCTGGAGCCTTCCTTAGCTGTGCGATTTCAGCTGCCAGCCCATTGCTGCAGCTTTGCCTGGACTGGTGAAAAGATCAGCATCTCATTTGGGCAGCTGTCTGTGTCACGGCAGCGCCTGAGGAGCGGCACCGTCCTTGTTACCTGTCTCAGCTGTGCCCATTTGGGATGCTGGGGCACGTGGGCGGTGTTCAAGGGGCCGAGTCCAGTGCCAGCGACTGCTGCACCTGAGGCTGAAGACGAGCTGTGTAGTTCTTCACTACAGGGGGAATGGGCAAAATTGTCTTCAGAACTTAGCCTGCTCATAAATGAAGAGGGTCCTCATTCTTACAGCCGTTGCCCTTGGATGTAACCGGAGCTGCTGTTCTCTAAAAAGGTCAAGGCATTTTTTAGGCAAACTGCTGAGAGCTAGAGAAGGCCCCCTCCTCTCCTGGAAAGCACTCTGCAATATTCTTTCTGCTCTGCTAAAAGTAGCTGGCCATAAAAATCCATCCCACATCCCAGGGTGCATTTAATCTTTGGAAGGATGACATTGTTGAATCTCACAAGAGAGTGTCTATTCCCAAGGAAAGGAAGGGTCATGATGGTTCAGCTCTCCTTCCCGTTTGTAGATGACAACCACTTACCTTGCTGCCTGTTCTTTTCACATCTCTGTTTGCTCTGATTTGCTGATCTCTGTTTGCTCTGCTGGTGTCTCCGAGAGCTTAGTTTCCTCTCAAGGTAACCCTTCAAAGGAGTGTGGAGAAGCTGACTCGGTGCAGGCCACGTGTGCTACAGAGCTGCCTGTCTGGCAGCTGGGGCTGTTGTTGTGGTCCTCGTTGCCATGGTCGTTAGCCAGCTGGCCGTGAATTGCTTGGAGCCGCAGCGAGTGGAGCTGAGTTTCAGATCGCCTGGAAGTCAGTATCTCTGTTTTAAAGTTTGCTTCTTGCATTTTGTTTCTTTCAGGGCATGTTGTGAGCATGGGAAATTTAGAAAAGAAATACACCGGATGGGAACTTATTGGCAGTGGGTGAGTGCGGCCACGTTTACTTCTACAGAACCGTGGGCCAGGTATTTTGCTGGTGTAATATCAAGTGGGAAGTCAGGCAAGCTGCAAGCATCTTCAGACCGTGGCTTTAGATTGTCCCTGTCTCAGTACCGATCACTGGGCATCATCAAAGCTAACTGGATGCTGACATTGTCTTGCCTGCCTCAAGGAGCACGACCTGGAAGCCCTCCTGCCCCTCAAGTGTGTGGCAGCAGTTGGCTTATTTTCCTAGGAGACATGGTTTTGTATGAATCAAGGTATTAGGGCCGCACTAATGGAGGAAGAAAAAACGGAGAGAGCGGCTTGCCACCTGATAGCTGTCAGATAACAGCTCTCAGTAGCATTTCTATCCACTATTTTGTGGAAAGCAATATTCAGTGGTCAGGAAAATAAGACAGGCTGCACGGTGTTGCCTGAGTTTTGTAGATGGAATCAAAAGAGAGTGGTGAGAAGGCCCAGCAGGACTGTGTATTTCAATGCCAGGAAATGCACGACACATGCACAGACACAAAAAGAAAAGGCAAGGAAAAGCCCTGCCTCCATAATCTAGTGTCTACATTTGGGATTTGTTGCAGTCCTTTTCCTTCCTGTTGGATCCAGCCTATCTCTTGGGCACGCTGCACGGCAGAGGGCTGCTGGGCTGCTGTGCTATTGGCTGAAGAGTAGATGAAGCCTGTTGTTTGAGAGGCGCCGCAGGCAGCAGAGAGCTCCTGCCTGGGCTGCCTTTTGCTCCTCAGCACTGAACAGCTTCTCTGTTCTTGCTGCTGTTCTCTTTCTAGGGGTTTTGGAACAGTTTACAAGGCCTTCGATGCTGCCACAGGACGAGCGGTAAGTGCCAACAGCCCGGGAAGATTTTGCAGTTCTTGAGCGCTTTCCCTTGTGATGTTATCTGTGGCCAGAACTTTGGGCTGCCTGCCTTTGCTGCAAAGGCCGTCCCACAGAAATGTCCCGCATTTTGGCTGTCCCAAAATGCATTGGGACAGATGTTGTCCTTCCTACCTACCTGAGGGAATGCAAGCACGGCAGTGGTGTCTTTCAGAGAAGGACACAGCTCCTCGGATTTGCAGGATAAATATGCACAGATTAGCTCCTGGCAAGAGCCAACATTCTGGTCCAATTCCTCTTAAGCCCAGGTTCAGACACAGATAGCATATCCCATTGTTTTCCATCAGGTGGTTCTGGTTTCAAACATAATGCAAGACCTAAAGAAAGAGACATCTTGTCTGGAGGGCAGTTTTGTGTTTCAGCCCTACAGATTCTGGTGTACACACACACACACACACACACACACACACACACACACACGCAAGCACACGAAAGCACACACACAGAGATCAATGAGAAGAAGTTTATGTAGAGACTTAAATAATACAGCCTTGTGTTGGTCCTGTGTCGGGGACATCCCATTACAGAGATGCTATTTGTACTGAACAGTACAAGTGGTGGTGTCTGGGAGAGTCACAGCGCTCTTTGGGGCTAAAAGTTCAGAATCCTCAATTCTCCTTTCTGGCTCTTAGCAAACATAACTCCATCTTCCTGGTAATTCCTTTATCCACCTGCAGTGCTGCGCTCAGGAACGGCACTTGCAGGGAGGTCTACAAGGTGTCCAAAAGCCCTAAACCCTGCTTATAACCTGGGGTGTTATGCATGGTGTACCACAGAAAGGATTCTTCATTTTCACACCCACTAAATAGTGAAAAGTGTAAAGCATGTTCGAGAAGGTTCTTCAGAGATGCAAAATCCAAACCAAAGAAGTTAGGATGGGCTGGGATTGTAACTTGGAGTCCCCTTGGAGTTCTTCTTTTGACAGCATTTTCTCTGTAATGTATGTGTGTATTTACTTTGGCATACAATCAAGAATAGCAGCAGCTTCTGAATCGCTGGTCAAAGCCCCTAGAAATGTGAATGTATTTTCATCCGTTTCAATTTCTTTTCACAACAGAGCAAAGAGCAAAGGTGAGCAAAATTGCTTTTGGCTAGCAAAGCGTGTGTAAATGCTAATAGTGGTGATAAACAAAGGCCATTTGAGAAGCGTGTGTGTGCAGAGAGTGTTGTTGGTGCTGTGTGGTTGATGGTTGGAGTCCCTTTGAACCGAGGTGACAAGGCGTCCTGGCCCACGAGCGGGCAGAGAAAGAGGCTCTCATGTCTGTTCCTAACGGCTTTCAACGTGGTTGTAGGTGGCCGTGAAGCAAATTGATCTCCAGCACCAGGGCTGCGAGCAGGCGTTGAGAGAACTCCTGGTCATAAGGGAAAAGAAGAACCCCAATATTGTTACCTACCTAGAAAGGCAAGTAGTTCTGGTCTTTTTCTGGGAATGTTCGTTTCCATACTTGCAAGGCAGAGGTTTAAAAGCTCTTCAGTCACTGGCAGAAAATTGATCTTTCTGTTAACATCCATCCACTCCTGTACGAGTCATGGGAGGAGACGACATTTTGTCCGCATTCATGGTTCCTGGCAGAGACTGCTGGAAGATGCTTCTCGGAAGCCTGGCTCTCTTACTGAGCCAGCAGCAGCCTGTACGTTCACTGGCTGCATGTTCTTTTGCTGTTTTGGAGCATGATTTTTTTCCAAGTATCAGAGGAGGAGTGCTGAGGAAGCATCACAGAAATGATTCCCCTTGTGGTGTTCCCAGTATTTTCCATTGCCTTGCATGCCAAAAGACGAGGCTAGGAGACACATCCTTTGCCAGGTTTGAAATTGTTTTTCCCGTTTGTGACTGTCCTTTAGGCAAGGTTTTCCAAAGGGTGTCCGCAGTGCTGCACACCCACGTGCCCTGGGTAAAAGCTGTGAAAACTGTGTCTCCTTGTTGCTGAGGTTAATGGTGGATGGAATTTGTGTATGAAGATGATGAAGCAGCTGCTGGGATGTGTCCGCTTGCAGATTGATCTTTGCCATCACAGAACTGCCTTCTTCCCCTGCTTGCCCCCTAAGCCGTCTCCTTCTGTGCCAATGTGCCTTCCTCGTTTAGACGGCACAGACTGCAAGCACTGGACAGTCGAGGTGGAGTGTGTCCTCATTTTATTCCATCTTCACTTAGCAGTGACCTGGAAACAAAACTCGACTGTAGGCTTTTCTTCCGTACAGCAATTTAACTGTGCGCATTCCGCCCCGCCCTGTTGTTTTCATCTTCCAGCTACCTTGCCAATGGGGCTGTCTGGCTGGTGCTGGAGTACATGGATGGAGGATCTTTAGCTAACGTCCTCATCAAGAAAAGGATGCTTGTAGGACACATCGCAACTGTCTGTCGGGAGGTAAGGGATCCTGCTTGTGCTTTGGATGGCCTGCACAGGCTCGTCCTTTGACAGCACTGCTAAGTGCGTGATTGCACGTTCAGAGCTTTCTCTTTGTGCTGCTCTTACGCTTCAGAGAAGAGCGAGCATCTGCACTGCATTGCCTGCCAGTGTCCCTGCCCTTACTCTAGTCTGTTCTTTATTTTTATCTACCATTGTTGAATTCTCTGTCTCTTTCTCATTTTCATTTTCTGCCTGTAAGTGCAAAGAAGACAATGCAGAAAGGTGCTGGATATCCCAGTTGAAAACCAACAGCATTGCCAAAGACAGACTCACCTGTCACAGGTCTCAGCTTCAAAGGATGGCACGGCACCCACCATGGTGCTTGCTGCTGAAAACTGACAAATGAGCCGCTTTGACCCTTGTCCTCCAGTCTCTTGCCCGACAGTGATCCCCTTGGCACCCGAGGCAGGGCCTTTTTCCTCTTTTGGAAAACCACTCTTTGTCCTCCGGATGGGGAGAGCGGATCCGCTGCAGCAGCAGTCGTTCCAACTGGCTTTGTAGGGGACAGTGTCCTGCAGCGACTAATGTTTTCCCCTCAGCAATGAATATGCCCTCCCTTGGAGAGATCCTGCTCTCCTAGGGTTGCAGCAGCATGCTCTTCCTCTTGCCACCACTCACTGTTCCTGTGAGATCTGTCAATCTTCAGGAGCAATTTCCTTTAAAGCATGTGATGAAATCAGACCAGGCTAACTTTTGTCCTCCTGTTTCTTTTTTCTCCCTCAGTGCCTGCAAGGCCTGGCTTTCCTTCATGCCAACCAGGTGATCCACAGGGACATCAAAAGCAGCAACATCCTTCTGGGCCGGGATGGCTCCGTCAGATTGGGTGGGTGTTCCTGGTCAGGCCCTGCGCTCCGGGAAGGCAGTGCGGGGCTGCTTTTGAGTGGCTGCCAAGCGCCCAGCAGTGGTGCTGGTGACAGTGCACTCCTGCAAGCTCAGGCCACAGCTGCAAGGTGCTGAGAGGTCTAGAGAGGAAAGAAGGTGTCAAGAGTGGCTTTGGTTTGTGTGCGCTCCTTCCAGAAGGAGGGAGTTACAGTGGAAACCTTCAGGTGAATGAGGAAGAGCCACGTTGTGAATCCTGGGGGGTGGGATTTAAGTGCTCAATTGACAATGTGCTTGGCTGCAGCCCTGAGGAAAGGGAGCACAGCTGCTTTTGCAGCTCGATTCAGCACTGCATTCTGAGACTTAGAGTGAGGAGCTCTTTTCCTTGGTTTCCTACCTGAAGCAGTGTTTGTTTTTCTCCTCAGCTGATTTTGGCCTCTGTGCTGTGCTCATCCGTGAGCAAAGCAAACGGAGGTCGATGGTCGGGACCACCTGCTGGATGGCACCCGAGGTGGTGAGAGGAGAGCCATATGGCCCCAAAGTGGACACCTGGTCCCTTGGCATTGTGGGAATAGAAATGGCCAAAGGAAGGGCTCCTTATAGTTGGAAAACCAGGGAAAAGGTAAGGTGGAAATATGCTCAAACACTGGTGTCCTTCTGGTCCATCATCATTAGACAAAATCCCATTCCCACAGCTTGAACTCCTTCCAGCAAGGCCCACTTGTAAACATGTCCCTGGGGCCCACATAAACTTCCAAGGCAAGACCTGCTGAAGGTTGGAATAGCTGGGGCTGCACTAAGGCCTTTTTTCTTCTGGGAGGGAAGGCTCATCTCTAAGCGTCTGCTAGGCAAGAAATTGCCACTGCAGACTGCAGCTTAAAATATTGGGTCTAGCTGAGCACTTAAGGATATGGAAAGTTCACGCGGAGTCTCATGTTTCCTTTAACTTCAGGCTAAATATCTGATAGGCAAGCGAGGGGCACCAGATCTGCACAAGCTCAGGCTACCCTCTGGCTTGTGTGAATTTCTGGGCTGCTGCCTGCAGATGGATGTGGACAGGCGAGGCTCTGCCGAGGAACTTCTGCAGGTACAACGCAAAGTGGCTGCAGGCCAAATAGCTGTTCCCCGTCAGGCTTTGCTCCTTGGCCAGACTCCAGGGCATCAGTTGGGCAGCCCCACAGTAATCTCCTGTCTGGGTGCATTTCAAATGAAATCCAAATAAGTTCCAAGACTCTGTTGAGCTTAGAAGGGACAAGTGAAGGGCATTTAGTCCAAACCCTCTGCCACTGGCAAGGACATCTTCAAGTAGATCAGGTTGCTCAGAGTCCCATCCAACAGGTCCTTGAATGTTGCCAAGTGTGGGGCACCTCCCAGCTCTCTGGGTAACCTGTGCCAGCATTTCAGCACTCTCCTGCTCAAGAGCTTCTTCCATAGAGCCAATGGGAATTGACTCACTTTTAGCTTGAGAGCATTCCCCCTTGTCCTCTTGCAGTTGACTCTGCTCAGAGATGCAGGCTAAACAAAGCCAATTCTCACAGCCATTCCTCAGAGGAGAGCTTCTACCTTTTGGTCATTTTCGAGGCCCTCGTTTGCTCTCGGCTTGTGTATTCAGGTTTACGTGGTAGCAGAGGAACTGAAGTATTGTAGTGCTGGGACTGAAGGCCTGCAGTGGGGCTTGAAGAGCACAGCAGAAGCAGTCCCTGCCAAGCGGTTCTAGATTACTCTGTGGGAAGGAGGGGACGGTGGGGGGCTGACTGTGAGCATCTGAGGGCACCTAGCTTGTCCCTCGTGCCCCACTCTTAGAGGACTCTGCCAGCCAAAGAGGGACAGCTGAGCAGGATTTGTGCCAGTGCCATGTGCTGCCTGGCCCACTCAAGTAGATAAGAATTGCTGCAGATTTGCTGCCAGGTTTTGTGGCAGACAGGGAGCTGGCGAGTGGGCCACTTCCTTGGCTGCTCCTGCTGTGGAGGAAGATGCCAAGACAGGAGGTGGGGCACGCTAAGGCAGACACTGCTCTTCCTGCAAGCCAGAGCTGAGTCCATCTGCGCTCTGCCGCTTGTGTCTGTGTTTCTGGGCCCTAGAGGACTCCAGCTTGACCCTGTTAGAGGCTCAGTTTGGAAAATCATGGTTCCTTTTTCCTTTATCTCTTTTAAATTGGTTTCTTTTCTTTCTTTTCCCCTTTGGGCAGCATCCATTTCTCAAATTAGTGGAGCCTCTCTCCAGCCTCTTCTGACAGCCTGATTGCTGTCATCTCTGCAGAAAAGTAATGCAGGAAGGAGAGGAGATGACCAGGAGCACTTCAGCATTACTTTCTCCAATGCCAGCTCGCAGCCAGGCTCAGAATAAAAATCCTAGAAACCCCCAAGCCTGTTGTAAGATTCCCTTCCTTGTCACCCACGCAATACTGCTCTACGTTCACTCCTGAATTGGCCATTCTTTCTTAAAGGTGAAAAGTCCCTCCTGTGGGTGTTCTGGTGTGCTTGGGAATTGGGAAGGGTCTCCTTCCTTCACTATAAACTCCAACCTACACTGCCTTTGGAATACCGCCCACTGGCCAGGTTTTGCCCAGCCATGGAGCGACCTCTGCATGAGGAAGAAAGCGCAATTGCATGTCCAGCCAAAAGCCAATGAAGAGCAGGGCATCCTGTGGAGATACAGGCACACAGCTGTGCACGCAGAGGCTTTTGCCTCCTGCCAAGTGGAGCAGTCATGTCTCCTCTGTGACTGCTCCCCGCTTCCCAGGTGGCCATGGCTAACGGATGCGAGGCTCTGCAAGTGGAACCCAAGAAGATGGGCACTTCTGCTGGCACTACAGGAGAGGGGAGAGGAAACTGCCTGGGAGGTGCCTGGCCAATGAGGGAAGGCACCTGCCGGACCTGCTCTTTGTCAGCAGAGAACGACTGGTGGGTGATGCCACCCTTGGGGACCATCTGGGGCTCAGCAATCATGAAACGTCTCTGTGCTTGACTGGGTTTGTAGCTCATTCTGTGCCTTCTCTTGTCTTGTCTTCTCTTGGCGGCTGCTCCCCAGGGCTGTGTAGCAGCATGGCAGAGCTAAAGCGCAGGAGAGCCTCATTTTTCTGCCCTCTGAAGTGGCTGCTCACCACAGCTTTTTCAGTTTGGAAGCTCAGTCTGGAGAATACGTTCCTCCCTGTCTTTGGTCTCAGCCGCCAGGACCTGTCCCAGGTGGCATTGAGGGCTGCCCGGTGCCTCAGGCTGGTGTGACCCTACTGCAAACAATAGGGGGGGCAGTGGCAGGTGGTTGTTTCCAAAGTCACTTCCTTCAGGGACAGTGTGCCGTGTGTATCCTTTGTCCAGCCCAGCCCCAGACTTAGTGATCAGATGCAGGCACTGCTGCTGCTGCTGCTGCTGCTGCTGCTGCTGCTGCTGCTGCAGAAGTCAGCGAGGATTTGGTGGGCAGCTTCCAATCCCAGCAGAACCGGTCACTGATGAAGCCGGGGGCTGAGGGTGTCCTGCAGATCTCTGATGCAGATTCAAACACCTTAAAGTACATTTTGAAAGTGACCTAGAAACGTAAGGATGGTCTGACAGAGCTAGTTTGTTTCTGTGTTCAGTTCAGATGATTCTACATCTTGTGCTTTGGTACAAATCAAGAGTACAGCCAGTTGATTGGAAGCACCACAAAAGGCATGACCTAAGAGAGCAGACAACTGAAAGAATTTGTAAAGGAGAAAAGCAGCGAATGATTTGGTTATCTTCGTCTGTAGGAAGGGTAACTTTTTCTCAGAATTGCTTTTGACTTTTGGTAAATCCCCGCTCTACAGAGATGGGGAACTGAGAGGCTTTTTTTAAAAGATTTTCCTCCATTATCAGTCTCATTGAAGAGTGAAACCTAAGAGATGTAAAACTCTGTCAGTCTATTAGAAGCCGACTTATTTCATGGTTACAATACCTTGTAAATGTTTATCATCCCGTTAGCTTTGCCACACAATGGTGCTAATACTTCTAACTGCAATCACCTCTTCTTTTACCCAACGTGGTCTTGCCACAATACATCTTTCACAGTTCTAATTCTCCAAAATATCCGGTCTTTTTGCAAGACCGTCATTTGAAATTTGTTTCTAGTTCAATCTCTCTCTCAACAATGTCTTCTCTATTCCATGGCCTTTCTAAGTCAGCACACTTTCTCTCAGAGTTTGCATACAGGTGTATGAGACTGTGTGAGCTTTCAGTCAGGCTTTGAGAATCCTTTACAAATCCATTTCTCACGTCGCCCTCTCTTTCTTGGAACTGTAAAAACTTCTTTGGTAGTCTTATTCATCATTCGCTGCACACAGTGAAGAGCACAAACCCTATTTCTAATATTGCTACTATAACAGTCAATACATATTACATTATTTTGCAAAGGTCCTTTAGCCAAGGTGTAAAGTCCCATCCTTCAAACTGATGGTCTAACCAGGATCCATAGTCTGTTTTGATTTGATTTGCCTAATCTTTCCATTTTGAAGCTGGTTGTGGATGGATTCTGAATGGTCCAACCAATTCATACGACACAACCCTCCAAATTCTTCACAGCCACGTCCGTGTGCCAGTAAGAGAAAATTGATGGCGGCTCTGTTCTGTAAGGTTGCATGTCTAACAGCACTAACATCTGTCATCGTATCACTAATTCCAATGGAAGTAGCATTGATTTCTTTGCTCAACCAACACCCCAACCGATCCAGTTGTTTCAATGCTGCAGCTGAGGCAAGTCGAGGTAAAAACAAACCCGATGTAACTTGTTTTGCAGGGCTCCAGGGTTAACAATTGCTATTCCAGTTTTCTTCATAATGATGGGCAGACCTTTTTCCTCTACGTTTTTTATTGATGGCCCTTTGAACACCAGGTGCTATCACAGAGAGCTGTCCAATGCTACATGGGCCACCTTTAATTTTTAAGGAAATGCCCTGCCAGGCTCTATCTCCACAAATGAGCCGATATCTTTTTGCCAATTGCCGTGGGAATTCTACAAGATCAATAGTCTTACCCTTACGGGGCACAGGAGTGGTGTAATTTCACCAAAATCTTGAGTTTCTGTGCACAGGATGACGGGGAGTAACATTTCATTGCGGATCTCCCTGGTACTGAAAGTCAGCACAAAACTCTCTTCAATTCAAAGAACCAAGAATTTCCAGTTCTTGAGGTTCAAAGAAGATCAGGGGCTTAATGATACCAATGGGCTACAGGATTTGTCTTGTTGGCAACATCATGCCAATAATTGCCACGGTTACGTATTGGCCACTCTTTGGCTGCTACTGGCACACCAACCAAACAGGTTGCAAAGGCTTAGTCTGGGCTCAAATTAGTCAAACTTATGGTGACTGAGCCTGCTGACTTGGCTAAGGCAACCAAACACTTGTTTTTGGTGGATCTACAAGCATATCTGCACTGCAAAAGCAGGCAAGCAAAACTAACAAGTACAAATATATTGTTGAATCTAACTCCAGAGTTTTCTTCAGCTACTCTTGCCAAAAGGCTTTTCCATGTAATTCCATGTCCACGCAAATCTTCTGGTACCTTTGGCTTTTGGTTTTTTCCAAAGTTGTTCAAGGGCTGTTGACTTGTTTACACTCAATTCTGCAAATTTGGATCCCTTGGGATGCTTTTTAGCACGATAGGCTCCACGCCTTTGCCAAAGGAGCTTTACAATACTAGCAATTTTTAGAGTTTTAACATTGACATAAAACTCGAGATTTGCAGTTTTTGCAGGTTGGGCAGGGCAGGTCAGGCATGAACCGTAGTCTCTATGTGCGGCTCACATCTGCATGCTCGGTTGCCTGCTCGTGGAATTGTCAGGGTGCTCTTGTGCGTGATACGGCTTCGTGTTCTTTACTGGAATCCACTTAGGTCCTGCACCTGTGGAAACTCTTTGTGGAAACTAAGCAAACTCATTACCCCATGATATTAAATGTAATGGACCTTCAATTTGTCCTGTCTCAGAGTTTCTAATTAAAACGGGAGGATTTTCTTTCAGTTTTACCTGTGTGTTATTTGAAAAATGCCTAAAATTGGTGGACCGTGTTCTGCAAAGGAGCTATTTAAAAATTTGAGAACATATAAAGCTTTACTCCATCTCATCTGAAGCGTTGCTTGGCCTAGATCCTCCTTTTCTTGGTCTAAATTGCATTTTAGTGTTTGATGTGCCCTTTCAAGAATTGTAGGAGAGTAGGGACTTCCAAAAGTGTGACAAACACCCCAGTCCATTCCAAATGTGGCCGATTTTTGAGCTGTGTATGCAGGGCCATTATCTGTATATCTTGAGGCACACCTAATGAAGCAAAAGCTTGTAGAAAATGTAGACAAGCATGATTGGCTGTTTCTCTTGTGCAGACAGAGGCAAAACCTGCACCTGCAAAAGGGAATATTTTTAAATTTCCCAAAAGATGGGTGTTTGGTGATATCTGTCTGCCATAGATGCAGGCTTTGCAAGCCTGTTAGGTTGACAGCTCCTGTAGAAACAGGAGGTTGCACAAGTTGACAGTCGGGGCAGGCACCAGTAATGGCTTTTGCTTGACCTTTAGGGACATGAAACATTTGCACAAGTGCTTGTGCATTTGGAGGGAAAAAGGCATGACTCAGTTTTGCTTGTTCAAAAATGTTTGGCAAAGTGTTTGAAAGAACCATCGTCAGTTTGTCTGCTCTTGCATTTCCTTCTGCCAGGAGTCCGGGAAGTGAGGAATGAGCCCTGATATGAGAGACAAAGTATGGGTTAGTTCTCTCTTGCAAAATTGTATCAAGACATGAAAGGCAATGATACAGAGTCTCATTTGTAACATTCTTTTCACTGGCTCTATTTCCAGGACACAGGCTGCAGTCGCCCCTGCTCCCACAAAGCCCTTCTCCACGAAGCCTGCAGGTAAAAGCAATCCCATTCCAAAGACAGACTTTACAGTTGAAGTCCACTGCCCTTGTGTTTAGGGAATTAATGACTCCTGTGCAAAAGCACTGGCAGGTAACCAGGGCTCTTTGAGGCAACTTTAGAGGGAAAGAGAGACCAGGCACTCATATGTCTGAAACTCCTCCAGCATTCTAAGTTTGTAAGATTTCCTTAGGAGAGGAAAATGCAGTTGTTTCTGAAACCTTGGTGTCCAACACCTCCTCTCGGAGAAAAAAAGTTGGTAACAACCTTTTCTTTTTCATAATTTGTGTCTTCTGAAGAGGAGACAATGTGATGTATGGCTACCAGGAACACGAGTCATTGTGCAGAGCTGTGCACGTGCTCAGCAATGCAACACTTCCAGGGCACTTAGTAAGGACACAGCCAGCACTATTACTTTTCTACAGAGCAATAGAAAAGAAAAGTCTTTCAGAATATTGATGGATGTTTGGCCTGACTGAAACCCGCAAGGTGGCACAGCATGTTGTATGTCTTTGACATTTCTGTGCTAAAGGCAGCAAATGTTAAAAAGTAAGCATCTCTAAGCTCCTAAACGGCCTTCATACACACACAAAGAGAAAAAATACCAGCAATTTATTTCCTCTGTTCATTCCTTGATCCTGTTAAGATCTGCAAAAACACCAAGTATGGCATCTCCTTGCACACAGCCACTCAGAGCTTTTGAACTGAGAGCAGCAGGAGGAGGCGCTGAGCGATGCAAAACATTTCCACCTGCTGCACCCTCCTTGCTGGGTGGAACAGGAGGAGATGGCCAATAAGCCCTCCAGGCAGTGGCTTAGAAAAAGATCCATGCAAATATTCTTCCAGCTTAGGAGAGTGAAGATGTACTGCTGTGCAAAACTTTTTGTCCACCCAGCAGTCAGCCTACAGGTGTCTGCATGCACACTCACGCACTGTCCTTGCTCTTGCCGGCATCTCTGGGCTGCTGTTTGCAGAGAATTAGGGTGAATTTAACTCGACAGACCTACGAATGGGTTGTCCCCAGCTTGTCCAAACATTAATCTCATCAGCCCATTTGAATGGAGTATTAGTGACTGAGCAGCCTTTCTTGTATCCAAATTCATGCCTTCTCCTTAGGACAGAGAGGGATAGGGCTCATGAGAAATAAGGTTCTAAATGACAGGTTCCTCCCTGTCCCTCCCACTGCTGTCTGTCTGCAGAGCACCACACCAGCAGCAGAACCTCCTCTGGCTCGCTCTCCTCCTCCAGAGCCCAAAGGGGTGGCAAAGGACAACAAACGTCCATGGATTGCCAGTCCGGGGCCTGAGCATCCTGAACCTGTAAGTGGCAGCTTTGGTTGGTACAGTGCAAAGCTTTGGTGCAGTGCAGAGCTGCAGGTTTCTGGTCAGGCAGCACTTGCCCTTTGTGGCTGAAGATGCTGAGGGCTGGAGTCCTGCCATGAGCTGGCGCTTCAGCCCAGCCACTGACTGACACGTGGGAAATGGGATCTGAACTTTGACGTGCAGAGAGTGCTCGGGCAGCCCGCTCCTCTTTCCACCTGAGCGTCAGTGCAGAGGAACAGGTCGTCTCTTTTGCAGTTGCAGGAGCGCAGGGCTCGCAGCTCTTGACGAATCTGGGATGCAAAGGGCCTTGTTAAGAAGGTCAAATGTAGGCTGCTAAGGGGGTCTATAGAGGTCTGATGCTCCGAGCCAGGAAGCCACCAACCTTTTGAGAGAGAAGGTCCTGCAAGGGACTGCCTTCTGAGGGGGTCTTCTGGCAGGTCTCCTAGCCGCCCAATAAACCTCGCCAAGCTGTGTGGCCTGTGGCCACAAGTGATCAGCTCTCAGTGAGATCACCTCAAGGATTTCAGTTTGAGACAGAAGCATCGTATGGCAATTCCAGAGATTCCTTTATTATCCAGCAGCTCTGTGAAGGGGGCCAGGGATGACAGCTCCCTGGAGAAGTGGGGGACAGCTGGGATTTTTATGGGGGAAAGCAAGGGTGGTACCAAGGGGGAAAGACCAATGGGTTACAATGGATTAATATGGGTACTAGGGCATGGAGGGATCACTTAAGCCTTTGGGGCGATAGCTCACCATGATACGAGAAGATTTGCCAACCTAAGGAGCATCTTTCCAGGAGGGTTGAGATAAGCTGATCACAGCCCATTCAAGGGACATCCCATTCTAGGGACATCTCTCCAGGACACGGCTGCAGGCAGAGCCGTGGCAGGCCCATTGGCCTCCACAGCCAAATGTGAGAAATGGATTTGTTAAGGATTTTGAAAGTTTGATTGAAACTTTACATGGTTTTGTACATTTGTATGTAAATTTTCAGAAAAGGTATGTTGATTTAGAAAGGCAGTGGAATAGAGAAGATACTGTGGGGAGAGAGATTGAACTAGAAATAAGTTTTAATTGGATCCGGCCTGTTCTAGGAATCACTAACGATGAACTTTCCCCACTTATTAACCTATTGAGAGTACACTAGGACATCAGATCTCCTAGAACTTTTACACTTGAAGCTCAAAAAGCCCTTGAAAACGTCACTGAAGCTTTTAAAAAAAGACAAGCACACGGTTGTTCTCCAGAAGGGCCCTCTTTTCTTGCAGCGTTCGGAGAAAAAACTTTATGGTCTCATTTTTCAATGAGACTCTTCTGAAAAAGATCCTTTGTTAATCATAATCATAGTGTATCATTGCCTTCCATGTCTTGATACAATTTTGCAAGAGAGAACTAACCCATACTTTGTCTCTCCTATCAGGGCTCATTCCTCACTTCCCGGACTCCTGGCAGAAGGAAATGCAAGAGCAGACAAACTGACGATGGTTCTTTCAAACACTTTGCCAAACATTTTTGAACAAGCAAAACTGAGTCATGCCTTTTTCCCTCCAAATGCACAAGCACTTGTGCAAATGTTTCATGTCCCTAAAGGTCAAGCAAAAGCCATTACTGGTGCCTGCCCCGACTGTCAACTTGTGCAACCTCCTGTTTCTACAGGAGCTGTCAACCTAACAGGCTTGCAAAGCCTGCATCTATGGCAGACAGATATCACCAAACACCCATCTTTTGGGAAATTTAAAAATATTCCCTTTTGCAGGTGCAGGTTTTGCCTCTGTCTGCACAGGAGAAACAGCCAATCATGCTTGTCTACATTTTCTACAAGCTTTTGCTTCATTAGGTGTGCCTCAAGATATACAGATAATGGCCCTGCATACACAGCTCAAAAATCGGCCACATTTGGAATGGACTGGGGTGTTTGTCACACTTTTGGAAGTCCCTACTCTCCTACAATTCTTGAAAGGGCACATCAAACACTAAAATGCAATTTAGACCAAGAAAAGGAGGATCTAGGCCAAGCAACGCTTCAGATGAGATGGAGTAAAGCTTTATATGTTCTCAAATTTTTAAATAGCTCCTTTGCAGAACACGGTCCACCAATTTTAGGCATTTTTCAAATAACACACAGGTAAAACTGAAAGAAAATCCTCCCGTTTTAATTAGAAACTCTGAGACAGGACAAATTGAAGGTCCATTACATTTAATATCATGGGGTAATGAGTTTGCTTAGTTTCCACAAAGAGTTTCCACAGGTGCAGGACCTAAGTGGATTCCAGTAAAGAACACGAAGCCGTATCACGCACAAGAGCACCCTGACAATTCCACGAGCAGGCAACCGAGCATGCAGATGTGAGCCGCACATAGAGACTACGGTTCATGCCTGACCTGCCCTGCCCAACCTGCAAAAACTGCAAATCTCGAGTTTTATGTCAATGTTAAAACGCTAAAAATTGCTAGTATTGTAAAGCTCCTTTGGCAAAGGCGTGGAGCCTATCGTGCTAAAAAGCATCCCAAGGGATCCAAATTTGCAGAATTGAGTGTAAACAAGTCAACAGCCCTTGAACAACTTTGGAAAAAACCAAAAGCCAAAGGTACCAGAAGATTTGCGTGGACATGGAATTACATGGAAAAGCCTTTTGGCAAGAGTAGCTGAAGAAAACTCTGGAGTTAGATTCAACAATATATTTGTACTTGTTAGTTTTGCTTGCCTGCTTTTGCAGTGCAGATATGCTTGTAGATCCACCAAAAACAAGTGTTTGGTTGCCTTAGCCAAGTCAGCAGGTTCAGTCACCATAAGTTTGACTAATTTGAGCCCAGACCAAGCCTTTGCAACCTGTTTGGTTGGTGTGCCAGTAGCAGCCAAAGAGTGGCCAATACGTAACCGTGGCAATTATTGGCATGATGTTGCCAACAAGACAAATCCTGTAGCCCATTGGTATCATTAAGCCCCTGATCTTCTTTGAACCTCAAGAATTGGAAATTCTTGGTTCTTTGAATTGAAGAGAGTTTTGTACTGACTTTCAGTACCAGGGAGATCCGCAATGAAATGTTACTCCCCGTCATCCTGTGCACAGAAACTCAAAATTTTGGTGAAATTACACCACTCCTGTGCCCCATAAGGGTAAGACTATTGATCTTGTAGAATTCCCACGGCAATTGGCAAAAAGATATTGGCTCATTTGTGGAGATAGAGCCTGGCAGGGCATTTCCTTAAAAATTAAAGGTGGCCCATGTAGCATTGGACAGCTCTCTGTGATAGCACCTGGTGTTCAAAGGGCCATCAATAAAAAACGTAGAGGAAAAAGGTCTGCCCATCATTATGAAGAAAACTGGAATAGCAATTGTTAACCCTGGAGCCCTGCAAAACAAGTTACATTGGGTTTGTTTTTACCTCGACTTGCCTCAGCTGCAGCATTGAAACAACTGGATGGGTTGGGGTGTTGGTTGAGCAAAGAAATCAATGCTACTTCCATTGGAATTAGTGATATGATGACAGATGTTAGTGCTGTTAGACATGCAACCTTACAGAACAGAGCCGCCATCAATTTTCTCCTACTGGCACACGGACGTGGCTGTGAAGAATTTGGAGGGTTGTGTCGTATGAATTGGTTGGACCATTCAGAATCCATCCACAACCAGCTTCAAAATGGAAAGATTAGGCAGATCAAATCAAAACAGACTATGGATCCTGGTTAGACCATCAGTTTGAAGGATGGGACTTTACACCTTGGCTAAGGACCTTTGCAAAATAATGTAATATGTATTGACTGTTATAGTAGCAATATTAGAAATAGGGTTTGTGCTCTTCACTGTGTGCAGCGAATGATGAATAAGACCACCAAAGAAGTTTTTACAGTTCCAAGAAAGAGAGGGCGACGTGAGAAATGGATTTGTAAAGGATTCTCAAAGCCTGACTGAAAGCTCACACAGTCTCATACACCTGTATGCAAACTCTGAGAGAAAGTGTGCTGACTTAGAAAGGCCATGGAATAGAGAAGACATTGTTGAGAGAGAGATTGAACTAGAAACAAATTTCAAATGACGGTCTTGCAAAAAGACCGGATATTTTGGAGAATTAGAACTGTGAAAGATGTATTGTGGCAAGACCACGTCGGGTAAAAGAAGAGGTGATTGCAGTTAGAAGTATTAGCACCATTGTGTGGCAAAACTAACGGGATGATAAACATTTACAAGGTATTGTAACCATGAAATAAGTCGGCTTCTAATAGACTGACAGAGTTTTACATCTCTTAGGTTTCACTCTTCAATGAGACTGATAATGGAGGAAAATCTTTTTAAAAAAGCCTCTCAGTTCCCCATCTCTGTAGAGCGGGGATTTACCAAAAGTCAAAAGCAATTCTGAGAAAAAGTTACCCTTCCTACAGACGAAGATAACCAAATCATTCGCTGCTTTTCTCCTTTACAAATTCTTTCAGTTGTCTGCTCTCTTAGGTCATGCCTTTTGTGGTGCTTCCAATCAACTGGCTGTACTCTTGATTTGTACCAAAGCACAAGATGTAGAATCATCTGAACTGAACACAGAAACAAACTAGCTCTGTCAGACCATCCTTACGTTTCTAGGTCACTTTCAAAATGTACTTTAAGGTGTTTGAATCTGCATCAGAGATCTGCAGGACACCCTCAGCCCCCGGCTTCATCAGTGACTGGTTCTGCTGGGATTGGAAGCTGCCCACCAAATCCTCGCTGACTTCTGCAGCAGCAGCAGCAGCAGCAGCAGCAGCAGCAGCAGCAGCAGCAGCAGCAGTAGCCGCAGTGCCTGCATCTGATCACTAAGTCTGGGGCTGGGCTGGACAAAGGATACACACGGCACACTGTCCCTGAAGGAAGTGACTTTGGAAACAACCACCTGCCACTGCCCCCCCTATTGTTTGCAGTAGGGTCACACCAGCCTGAGGCACCGGGCAGCCCTCAATGCCACCTGGGACAGGTCCTGGCGGCTGAGACCAAAGACAGGGAGGAACGTATTCTCCAGACTGAGCTTCCAAACTGAAAAAGCTGTGGTGAGCAGCCACTTCAGAGGGCAGAAAAATGAGGCTCTCCTGCGCTTTAGCTCTGCCATGCTGCTACACAGCCCTGGGGAGCAGCCGCCAAGAGAAGACAAGACAAGAGAAGGCACAGAATGAGCTACAAACCCAGTCAAGCACAGAGACGTTTCATGATTGCTGAGCCCCAGATGGTCCCCAAGGGTGGCATCACCCACCAGTCGTTCTCTGCTGACAAAGAGCAGGTCCGGCAGGTGCCTTCCCTCATTGGCCAGGCACCTCCCAGGCAGTTTCCTCTCCCCTCTCCTGTAGTGCCAGCAGAAGTGCCCATCTTCTTGGGTTCCACTTGCAGAGCCTCGCATCCGTTAGCCATGGCCACCTGGGAAGCGGGGAGCAGTCACAGAGGAGACATGACTGCTCCACTTGGCAGGAGGCAAAAGCCTCTGCGTGCACAGCTGTGTGCCTGTATCTCCACAGGATGCCCTGCTCTTCATTGGCTTTTGGCTGGACATGCAATTGCGCTTTCTTCCTCATGCAGAGGTCGCTCCATGGCTGGGCAAAACCTGGCCAGTGGGCGGTATTCCAAAGGCAGTGTAGGTTGGAGTTTATAGTGAAGGAAGGAGACCCTTCCCAATTCCCAAGCACACCAGAACACCCACAGGAGGGACTTTTCACCTTTAAGAAAGAATGGCCAATTCAGGAGTGAACGTAGAGCAGTATTGCGTGGGTGACAAGGAAGGGAATCTTACAACAGGCTTGGGGGTTTCTAGGATTTTTATTCTGAGCCTGGCTGCGAGCTGGCATTGGAGAAAGTAATGCTGAAGTGCTCCTGGTCATCTCCTCTCCTTCCTGCATTACTTTTCTGCAGAGATGACAGCAATCAGGCTGTCAGAAGAGGCTGGAGAGAGGCTCCACTAATTTGAGAAATGGATGCTGCCCAAAGGGGAAAAGAAAGAAAAGAAACCAATTTAAAAGAGATAAAGGAAAAAGGAACCATGATTTTCCAAACTGAGCCTCTAACAGGGTCAAGCTGGAGTCCTCTAGGGCCCAGAAACACAGACACAAGCGGCAGAGCGCAGATGGACTCAGCTCTGGCTTGCAGGAAGAGCAGTGTCTGCCTTAGCGTGCCCCACCTCCTGTCTTGGCATCTTCCTCCACAGCAGGAGCAGCCAAGGAAGTGGCCCACTCGCCAGCTCCCTGTCTGCCACAAAACCTGGCAGCAAATCTGCAGCAATTCTTATCTACTTGAGTGGGCCAGGCAGCACATGGCACTGGCACAAATCCTGCTCAGCTGTCCCTCTTTGGCTGGCAGAGTCCTCTAAGAGTGGGGCACGAGGGACAAGCTAGGTGCCCTCAGATGCTCACAGTCAGCCCCCCACCGTCCCCTCCTTCCCACAGAGTAATCTAGAACCGCTTGGCAGGGACTGCTTCTGCTGTGCTCTTCAAGCCCCACTGCAGGCCTTCAGTCCCAGCACTACAATACTTCAGTTCCTCTGCTACCACGTAAACCTGAATACACAAGCCGAGAGCAAACGAGGGCCTCGAAAATGACCAAAAGGTAGAAGCTCTCCTCTGAGGAATGGCTGTGAGAATTGGCTTTGTTTAGCCTGCATCTCTGAGCAGAGTCAACTGCAAGAGGACAAGGGGGAATGCTCTCAAGCTAAAAGTGAGTCAATTCCCATTGGCTCTATGGAAGAAGCTCTTGAGCAGGAGAGTGCTGAAATGCTGGCACAGGTTACCCAGAGAGCTGGGAGGTGCCCCACACTTGGCAACATTCAAGGACCTGTTGGATGGGACTCTGAGCAACCTGATCTACTTGAAGATGTCCTTGCCAGTGGCAGAGGGTTTGGACTAAATGCCCTTCACTTGTCCCTTCTAAGCTCAACAGAGTCTTGGAACTTATTTGGATTTCATTTGAAATGCACCCAGACAGGAGATTACTGTGGGGCTGCCCAACTGATGCCCTGGAGTCTGGCCAAGGAGCAAAGCCTGACGGGGAACAGCTATTTGGCCTGCAGCCACTTTGCGTTGTACCTGCAGAAGTTCCTCGGCAGAGCCTCGCCTGTCCACATCCATCTGCAGGCAGCAGCCCAGAAATTCACACAAGCCAGAGGGTAGCCTGAGCTTGTGCAGATCTGGTGCCCCTCGCTTGCCTATCAGATATTTAGCCTGAAGTTAAAGGAAACATGAGACTCCGCGTGAACTTTCCATATCCTTAAGTGCTCAGCTAGACCCAATATTTTAAGCTGCAGTCTGCAGTGGCAATTTCTTGCCTAGCAGACGCTTAGAGATGAGCCTTCCCTCCCAGAAGAAAAAAGGCCTTAGTGCAGCCCCAGCTATTCCAACCTTCAGCAGGTCTTGCCTTGGAAGTTTATGTGGGCCCCAGGGACATGTTTACAAGTGGGCCTTGCTGGAAGGAGTTCAAGCTGTGGGAATGGGATTTTGTCTAATGATGATGGACCAGAAGGACACCAGTGTTTGAGCATATTTCCACCTTACCTTTTCCCTGGTTTTCCAACTATAAGGAGCCCTTCCTTTGGCCATTTCTATTCCCACAATGCCAAGGGACCAGGTGTCCACTTTGGGGCCATATGGCTCTCCTCTCACCACCTCGGGTGCCATCCAGCAGGTGGTCCCGACCATCGACCTCCGTTTGCTTTGCTCACGGATGAGCACAGCACAGAGGCCAAAATCAGCTGAGGAGAAAAACAAACACTGCTTCAGGTAGGAAACCAAGGAAAAGAGCTCCTCACTCTAAGTCTCAGAATGCAGTGCTGAATCGAGCTGCAAAAGCAGCTGTGCTCCCTTTCCTCAGGGCTGCAGCCAAGCACATTGTCAATTGAGCACTTAAATCCCACCCCCCAGGATTCACAACGTGGCTCTTCCTCATTCACCTGAAGGTTTCCACTGTAACTCCCTCCTTCTGGAAGGAGCGCACACAAACCAAAGCCACTCTTGACACCTTCTTTCCTCTCTAGACCTCTCAGCACCTTGCAGCTGTGGCCTGAGCTTGCAGGAGTGCACTGTCACCAGCACCACTGCTGGGCGCTTGGCAGCCACTCAAAAGCAGCCCCGCACTGCCTTCCCGGAGCGCAGGGCCTGACCAGGAACACCCACCCAATCTGACGGAGCCATCCCGGCCCAGAAGGATGTTGCTGCTTTTGATGTCCCTGTGGATCACCTGGTTGGCATGAAGGAAAGCCAGGCCTTGCAGGCACTGAGGGAGAAAAAAGAAACAGGAGGACAAAAGTTAGCCTGGTCTGATTTCATCACATGCTTTAAAGGAAATTGCTCCTGAAGATTGACAGATCTCACAGGAACAGTGAGTGGTGGCAAGAGGAAGAGCATGCTGCTGCAACCCTAGGAGAGCAGGATCTCTCCAAGGGAGGGCATATTCATTGCTGAGGGGAAAACATTAGTCGCTGCAGGACACTGTCCCCTACAAAGCCAGTTGGAACGACTGCTGCTGCAGCGGATCCGCTCTCCCCATCCGGAGGACAAAGAGTGGTTTTCCAAAAGAGGAAAAAGGCCCTGCCTCGGGTGCCAAGGGGATCACTGTCGGGCAAGAGACTGGAGGACAAGGGTCAAAGCGGCTCATTTGTCAGTTTTCAGCAGCAAGCACCATGGTGGGTGCCGTGCCATCCTTTGAAGCTGAGACCTGTGACAGGTGAGTCTGTCTTTGGCAATGCTGTTGGTTTTCAACTGGGATATCCAGCACCTTTCTGCATTGTCTTCTTTGCACTTACAGGCAGAAAATGAAAATGAGAAAGAGACAGAGAATTCAACAATGGTAGATAAAAATAAAGAACAGACTAGAGTAAGGGCAGGGACACTGGCAGGCAATGCAGTGCAGATGCTCGCTCTTCTCTGAAGCGTAAGAGCAGCACAAAGAGAAAGCTCTGAACGTGCAATCACGCACTTAGCAGCGCTGTCAAAGGACGAGCCTGTGCAGGCCATCCAAAGCACAAGCAGGATCCCTTACCTCCCGACAGACAGTTGCGATGTGTCCTACAAGCATCCTTTTCTTGATGAGGACGTTAGCTAAAGATCCTCCATCCATGTACTCCAGCACCAGCCAGACAGCCCCATTGGCAAGGTAGCTGGAAGATGAAAACAACAGGGCGGGGCGGAATGCGCACAGTTAAATTGCTGTACGGAAGAAAAGCCTACAGTCGAGTTTTGTTTCCAGGTCACTGCTAAGTGAAGATGGAATAAAATGAGGACACACTCCACCTCGACTGTCCAGTGCTTGCAGTCTGTGCCGTCTAAACGAGGAAGGCACATTGGCACAGAAGGAGACGGCTTAGGGGGCAAGCAGGGGAAGAAGGCAGTTCTGTGATGGCAAAGATCAATCTGCAAGCGGACACATCCCAGCAGCTGCTTCATCATCTTCATACACAAATTCCATCCACCATTAACCTCAGCAACAAGGAGACACAGTTTTCACAGCTTTTACCCAGGGCACGTGGGTGTGCAGCACTGCGGACACCCTTTGGAAAACCTTGCCTAAAGGACAGTCACAAACGGGAAAAACAATTTCAAACCTGGCAAAGGATGTGTCTCCTAGCCTCGTCTTTTGGCATGCAAGGCAATGGAAAATACTGGGAACACCACAAGGGGAATCATTTCTGTGATGCTTCCTCAGCACTCCTCCTCTGATACTTGGAAAAAAATCATGCTCCAAAACAGCAAAAGAACATGCAGCCAGTGAACGTACAGGCTGCTGCTGGCTCAGTAAGAGAGCCAGGCTTCCGAGAAGCATCTTCCAGCAGTCTCTGCCAGGAACCATGAATGCGGACAAAATGTCGTCTCCTCCCATGACTCGTATAGGAGTGGACGGATGTTAACAGAAAGATCAATTTTCTGCCAGTGACTGAAGAGCTTTTAAACCTCTGCCTTGCAAGTATGGAAACGAACATTCCCAGAAAAAGACCAGAACTACTTGCCTTTCTAGGTAGGTAACAATATTGGGGTTCTTCTTTTCCCTTATGACCAGGAGTTCTCTCAACGCCTGCTCGCAGCCCTGGTGCTGGAGATCAATTTGCTTCACGGCCACCTACAACCACGTTGAAAGCCGTTAGGAACAGACATGAGAGCCTCTTTCTCTGCCCGCTCGTGGGCCAGGACGCCTTGTCACCTCGGTTCAAAGGGACTCCAACCATCAACCACACAGCACCAACAACACTCTCTGCACACACACGCTTCTCAAATGGCCTTTGTTTATCACCACTATTAGCATTTACACACGCTTTGCTAGCCAAAAGCAATTTTGCTCACCTTTGCTCTTTGCTCTGTTGTGAAAAGAAATTGAAACGGATGAAAATACATTCACATTTCTAGGGGCTTTGACCAGCGATTCAGAAGCTGCTGCTATTCTTGATTGTATGCCAAAGTAAATACACACATACATTACAGAGAAAATGCTGTCAAAAGAAGAACTCCAAGGGGACTCCAAGTTACAATCCCAGCCCATCCTAACTTCTTTGGTTTGGATTTTGCATCTCTGAAGAACCTTCTCGAACATGCTTTACACTATTTAGTGGGTGTGAAAATGAAGAATCCTTTCTGTGGTACACCATGCATAACACCCCAGGTTATAAGCAGGGTTTAGGGCTTTTGGACACCTTGTAGACCTCCCTGCAAGTGCCGTTCCTGAGCGCAGCACTGCAGGTGGATAAAGGAATTACCAGGAAGATGGAGTTATGTTTGCTAAGAGCCAGAAAGGAGAATTGAGGATTCTGAACTTTTAGCCCCAAAGAGCGCTGTGACTCTCCCAGACACCACCACTTGTACTGTTCAGTACAAATAGCATCTCTGTAATGGGATGTCCCCGACACAGGACCAACACAAGGCTGTATTATTTAAGTCTCTACATAAACTTCTTCTCATTGATCTCTGTGTGTGTGCTTTCGTGTGCTTGCGTGTGTGTGTGTGTGTGTGTGTGTGTGTGTGTGTGTGTGTGTACACCAGAATCTGTAGGGCTGAAACGCAAAACTGCCCTCCAGACAAGATGTCTCTTTCTTTAGGTCTTGCATTATGTTTGAAACCAGAACCACCTGATGGAAAACAATGGGATATGCTATCTGTGTCTGAACCTGGGCTTAAGAGGAATTGGACCAGAATGTTGGCTCTTGCCAGGAGCTAATCTGTGCATATTTATCCTGCAAATCCGAGGAGCTGTGTCCTTCTCTGAAAGACACCACTACCGTGCTTGCATTCCCTCAGGTAGGTAGGAAGGACAACATCTGTCCCAATGCATTTTGGGACAGCCAAAATGCGGGACATTTCTGTGGGACGGCCTTTGCAGCAAAGGCAGGCAGCCCAAAGTTCTGGCCACAGATAACATCACAAGGGAAAGCGCTCAAGAACTGCAAAATCTTCCCGGGCTGTTGGCACTTACCGCTCGTCCTGTGGCAGCATCGAAGGCCTTGTAAACTGTTCCAAAACCCCTAGAAAGAGAACAGCAGCAAGAACAGAGAAGCTGTTCAGTGCTGAGGAGCAAAAGGCAGCCCAGGCAGGAGCTCTCTGCTGCCTGCGGCGCCTCTCAAACAACAGGCTTCATCTACTCTTCAGCCAATAGCACAGCAGCCCAGCAGCCCTCTGCCGTGCAGCGTGCCCAAGAGATAGGCTGGATCCAACAGGAAGGAAAAGGACTGCAACAAATCCCAAATGTAAACACTAGATTATGGAGGCAGGGCTTTTCCTTGCCTTTTCTTTTTGTGTCTGTGCATGTGTCGTGCATTTCCTGGCATTGAAATACACAGTCCTGCTGGGCCTTCTCACCACTCTCTTTTGATTCCATCTACAAAACTCAGGCAACACCGTGCAGCCTGTCTTATTTTCCTGACCACTGAATATTGCTTTCCACAAAATAGTGGATAGAAATGCTACTGAGAGCTGTTATCTGACAGCTATCAGGTGGCAAGCCGCTCTCTCCGTTTTTTCTTCCTCCATTAGTGCGGCCCTAATACCTTGATTCATACAAAACCATGTCTCCTAGGAAAATAAGCCAACTGCTGCCACACACTTGAGGGGCAGGAGGGCTTCCAGGTCGTGCTCCTTGAGGCAGGCAAGACAATGTCAGCATCCAGTTAGCTTTGATGATGCCCAGTGATCGGTACTGAGACAGGGACAATCTAAAGCCACGGTCTGAAGATGCTTGCAGCTTGCCTGACTTCCCACTTGATATTACACCAGCAAAATACCTGGCCCACGGTTCTGTAGAAGTAAACGTGGCCGCACTCACCCACTGCCAATAAGTTCCCATCCGGTGTATTTCTTTTCTAAATTTCCCATGCTCACAACATGCCCTGAAAGAAACAAAATGCAAGAAGCAAACTTTAAAACAGAGATACTGACTTCCAGGCGATCTGAAACTCAGCTCCACTCGCTGCGGCTCCAAGCAATTCACGGCCAGCTGGCTAACGACCATGGCAACGAGGACCACAACAACAGCCCCAGCTGCCAGACAGGCAGCTCTGTAGCACACGTGGCCTGCACCGAGTCAGCTTCTCCACACTCCTTTGAAGGGTTACCTTGAGAGGAAACTAAGCTCTCGGAGACACCAGCAGAGCAAACAGAGATCAGCAAATCAGAGCAAACAGAGATGTGAAAAGAACAGGCAGCAAGGTAAGTGGTTGTCATCTACAAACGGGAAGGAGAGCTGAACCATCATGACCCTTCCTTTTCTTGGGAATAGACACTCTCTTGTGAGATTCAACAATGTCATCCTTCCAAAGATTAAATGCACCCTGGGATGTGGGATGGATTTTTATGGCCAGCTACTTTTAGCAGAGCAGAAAGAATATTGCAGAGTGCTTTCCAGGAGAGGAGGGGGCCTTCTCTAGCTCTCAGCAGTTTGCCTAAAAAATGCCTTGACCTTTTTAGAGAACAGCAGCTCCGGTTACATCCAAGGGCAACGGCTGTAAGAATGAGGACCCTCTTCATTTATGAGCAGGCTAAGTTCTGAAGACAATTTTGCCCATTCCCCCTGTAGTGAAGAACTACACAGCTCGTCTTCAGCCTCAGGTGCAGCAGTCGCTGGCACTGGACTCGGCCCCTTGAACACCGCCCACGTGCCCCAGCATCCCAAATGGGCACAGCTGAGACAGGTAACAAGGACGGTGCCGCTCCTCAGGCGCTGCCGTGACACAGACAGCTGCCCAAATGAGATGCTGATCTTTTCACCAGTCCAGGCAAAGCTGCAGCAATGGGCTGGCAGCTGAAATCGCACAGCTAAGGAAGGCTCCAGCCTCTGCAGTCACACCGGCCATCATTGGCAGGGCAGGTATGACAAAAAGGTTGACAAAGCCCACAAATGGACACTGACAACCACTGTGAAGAAGCCCGAGCCAGAGTGAGTCCTGTTACGAGTTGTTGACCCCACTCAAGACAGAACATGATCGTCTTTGAGTTCAGACACACGGAGGAAGAGATCGATCCACCTTTTGTCCCAACGGTTGATGGCAGACGCTGGGTAAACTGGGCTCTGTTCTGTACCTGACCACTTATTCTCTGACAGCACTGCACCGGCAGCTATTACCAGTTCCAAGAAGCAACTCTTCAGTTGCTTTTACTGCAGAGTCACCAAGGCCTGAGTGTGCTTTCCTAGACTATGATCTGTGCTGGCATTGAGGCTGGTGCTTAGTATTCCAAGAGTATTTGCCGCCTGGGCTTTAGCCATGACAAAGTGCCCTGGGCCGGAGGAGCACGCAGCAGAGGGGCTGCAGGCTTGCTCCTGAGAATTGCCTGCAGGGCAGTTTTATCTGACCGTGCCACATAGATGTGTCTCTCTGATGCATTTCCTAAGCATACAACTATGATATCAAAGGAGGACCTTTTGATATGTAAAAAAATGTATCCTGTTTTTCTTCTTTTGGTGCACTTTGCAAAGACCTCTTCCTCTCCGATTCCTAGGGATTGTTCTAAGAATATAATTTTTTATCTCTTGGGCCGTACTGAAATATGCTCTTCCTCTGTTTTTTTCTGCTCTGGCCTGATGTTCTTTTCAAGGAGGTCGGGCTAACCAAAATGTAGAATTCCTATCAAAATGAACTGTAAAAGGAATTGTAGAAGTACTTACAGTCACAAAACCAGCAGCAGTATGAAAGCAGCCCCACAGCCCATCAATTCCTCTGAAGTGCTTTGTCTCCAATGACTGGTGACAAGTCAGGACTTTCAGGGCCATAGAGGAAGCCAACTATTCTGATCAATTTGCCCAGACTAGCACACACACATTCCTTGGGCCATTTGCTGTGGTGCAGCCTTCTGCTGCTCGGGAAACACTCCCCGCTTTTGCCTTTACTGCACAGGGAAGCTCAGGCAAAGGCCACCCACTCCCAGCTGCCCTCAAAGGCAAAAGAAATGTCCCAAGTGCTCCCGGGCTGCCTTCAAGCACGCCAACAGCTTCTGTAGGGAGTCCAAAATGTCTGTCTGACACCAAAGTGAAGAGGAACACGTGGTCCAGCACATGCTGAGGCACACACACAACACACTGCTCGATCGCACAAGAAATGCACAGGACGTACTTAGCAGCTCCAGGCACTGCTCCTCTCTCTCCTGGCGCAGCTGCTCTGACTCCTGGCTTGAACTGGGCGAACTGCTGGTGCTCAGGTTTTCAGGCTGCGGAGAGGAGGCTTCATTGGAAGATGCTGCTGCAGCGGCAGCTTCAATGGCACGGCCCACATCCACCTGGGACAAGAAGTTTGCTTGTGTCAGAAAGGTGGCTGGCAGAGATGCCCCAGGCAGCGCATTTCAGAGGCAAGCCCTTAGGAACAGCATGTGTGTTAGGCTGCAAGCTGAGCTGTCAACTCTTGCACCTCAAGTTAAACCCCACCAAGCGGCCAGAGACTGCGGCTTGTCACAGCCAGCCGTGTTAGAGACTGTGAAAGGGAAAGAACAACTTTAAATTGCACTCCGTTCTGAGGTCTGCATTCACCATGGACAGGGACAACTCGTTCAGAATCTGTCTGGGTCACCATGTTCACCCGAAGAAAGCCCTCAAAAGACAAAGCGAGCACTAAGAGGCCAGCCAAAACACATTCAGAGAATTGCTGGCCACTGGCCAAACACTAGTACTGCTGGCCAGGCCAGCAGCTGAGGTTCAGCGGCCCAGCAAGTGTCCTTCTGATCAGCTGTGATGGAGACCACAGAGCATGGCAGCCAGACGCATTGTCCTCACCCACCTGCTGCTTTGCGGGGGAAAGGTGAGAAGAGGAGAGCACCCTTGTTGCATGACTGCAATGCCCACTGCCCCTTCTTCACTCACCTGCTTTTCTTCAGCCAGCCTGTGCTGCAGCTGCATCTCTTGCATCTTTTCTTTTTCTTTTTTGTGCCTCTTCTCCATTGCCTTCATCTTCCTTTGAGCATCCTGCAGCTCTGCCTTGATATTCTGTCAAGAAAAATCTTACTGGCACCTGCCATCACGCTCAAGTTTCTCCTTTTCCAGTCTCAAGAGCACTTCCATTCAGCCACGTACTTCTACTCCTCTAGCCAGCCCTAACCCTTCCACCCTAACTCTTCTTCCTAGTGCTCACCGCTGGAGCCTGCCAGGCTCTGTGCTTCCAGTGCCTGCACTAGGCCTTGCCCCTCCTTTCCCGAGATCTCCAGTTCTTGCCCCTGTTACTGCCCTTCCCTCTGCTACCTGGCTAGTCAGGCTCACCTGCCCATTCGCTTGCTCCTCCTCCAGCTCCAGCCTCAGGTACTCTGCCTGCTGCTGGCTTTGCTTTAGCTTTTGCTGCAGCTGGCGTACCTTGCAGAAGAGCTGGACCTTCTGGCGCTGGAGCTACACAGAAACAAAGAGAAGACGGCTTTAAACTTGCCACACCACCTGTGTGGCAGCCAAGACTGATGTGCTCACGCTTTCCAAAAGCATTTTGTTCTCCCTCTCCTGTTTATAGAGGGCCAGCTAAGAGACAATGCCACCCAGACGGTGTCCAGAGAAGCAGTGCCCATTTGCCTCTTGACTGGCTCTGCTTTGTAGCTTCTCTTATTCAGGCTGCATGATGGCAACTTCCTGCTTCATCTTCAGCAGCCTTTTCTCCTGCTCCCTCTGTACCTCTGCCAGGGACTTTTCCTGTTGCTCCAGCAGCTCCTGTGCCTCCAGACGCTGTTGTGCTAGCTCGCTCTCCTGACGAGAGGAAGAAGACACTTCCAGTGAAGTCCCAGCCAAGCTCCCCAAAGAAAGCAACGGAAGTTTCATCCCTCCCACAGCCGCCCACCTGAAGAGTGCACAGTGGTGACTTTGTGCCCTCCAGCACTCGTGTCTCCCAACAAGAAACTTAGGAGGAGGGTCAGCAGCTGGAAGGAAAGGAGATGCCACCTTCCTTCCCTACTCTGTTGGCTGCCAATTCCCTGGCCCATCTCTCCTCAGGATTTCTGTTCTCAGAGGCTCTCTGCTCAAAGTCCCCGTGTCCTTTGATCAAGGAAAAGCTGCAGGTTCGCTGCAGGCCGAGGAGGAGGCCAGCACCCCGAGGCCCTAGTCGCAAGTCATGCCACCAGCTGAAATGCCAGCAACATGAGGCCTGTTGCATATGCTCCAAGCACAAAGGGAAGACCTCTGTCCACCGAGGAAGCACAGAAAACAAGGAACCTAGTTGCTGCGACTGCACTTGGCAGCAAGGTCAGCAGTCTGCTGCATGGTATGGGGATATGGGGAAGATCCCGCCCCTTCGTTGCCATGCGTTGGGGTGGCAAACACCCAGCCTCCTGGGCTACTTGGCTTATGCCCATCCTGAAACCGTGGCTGCATTTCTTCTCCCAGCACCATCCTCTGGGGCTTCTCAGTCTCTCAAATACAAGCTCCCTAAGCCCCTTGCTGCCCGGCCCAGAATGTGCGGCCTACAGCAGAGGCTTGCGGCCATGCCACATTCTCAGGCTGCTCTTCTGCTGAGCCAGCCCACCAAGCTTGCCTGAAAAATTCAGCTCAGTATTGTTTCTTACCAGTTTTTGCAGGAGCTTCCTTTTTCCCTCTTCATGAGCACACTGCCAGAGTCTGAGAGCCTTGCTGCACTGCTCTTCTGCCCAGCGGAGCTCTTGAGCCATTGCTTGGCATTGCTGCTTGCTGAAAGATCTTACAGCTTGCAGCTCACGCCGAAGGCCCTTCACATGCTCTGCAAACATGACAAACGGCAACAGTCAGACACTACACGAGCAGAGGACTCTGCTGACCTTAAGCCCTTTCACTTTCAGGCAAGGAGGGAGCTGCCCCCAGCTCCTTCACTCCTCGCAAGCCCTGCGGACAGAGCTGGCTTCAGAGCAACTGCACCAGGCAGGACGATCACCAGAAACAAAGCGCACGAGGCTCTCACCGAGGATCACCGCCTTGGCCTGCGTGGTTGAGCGAACTTGGCCTTCCAGACGGCTCCTGGCGATCTCCAGCTCCGACACGTGCTGCTGAGCCTCCAGCAGGCTGCATTGCAGGCTCTCCTTCTCTGACCTACGAGCCGGCAAGATGAAGAGAAATCGTTCCTGGCACGCAGGGGCACTTTGTCCAGGAAGATGTGCCTCAAGACCCCCACACCTGAGTATGGAAAATGCCTTGCATGGAAGCTCAGTTGCAGCAAGACTATTTTGACCACTTCAAATAGCAAAGCACGCCCCTCCAGGAGATTGGGCAGCCTTTCCTCATCACCAAGCCCAGAACAGAAAGCCCAGGGGAGTTTGATCTCAGCAGCCAAAGCTCAAATTGCTCTCAGCTGACATATCCCACATGGGTGCCTGTGCCCACAAAGTCTCTGCCAATGAGCAAAAGCTCAGCCTCTGCTCACAGCTCTGAGCTCAGCAGCACTTCCAAGTCACTCTGCAGGTAGACAGAAGACAGTGTTCTCCTGCCTGACTCATCAACGTTTAACGCCATTCGTAGTGTATGTAGAGATACTTTGTTTGCCAGATGCTCTCTGACTAAAAGGGACTAAAGGAATGCACCGAACAATAGAGTGAAACCTCCAGCCTCTAGCAGCATGAGTAAGGAACCAGAACCAGGTTTCTATCCCAACAAGAACTATCTGGGATGAGGAGCAGATATCTTGTCTTTTAAACTACTGGAATGCCACGAAGCCAGAACACTTGCTACATTTGTTTATGGCTAACTAAGCCAGCAGTGCCCAAATGATTTGGCACTTGCTAAAATGGAAGAGGGATCAGCCAAAGGGATCTTGACAGGTTACAGAGGTGGGTGGGCAAGTGAGCAAGAATCAGTTCTCAAGCAAGAATCCTCGGAGACTCTTCAGGAGTTTCAAGACCTTTCCCTTCTTCTGTTGCTGCTTCTACTGCTCTTGCTGCTGCTGCTGCTTGTAAGCACCTGTAGGTCCTGCCCCACACTTCACAAGAGTTAGCTCAGAAGTGTCTCAAGATTTTCACCATGATGCTTCAGCGAGAGTGTCAGCATCCTGCTCATTAAATTCAGATGTAAGAGCCTTCAATTCTGAAAATCCCCTATCAAACTACTTGGCAAGGAAAGACTGAAGTACAGATGCACCGAAGGAGAAGCCAAAAGCAGAGGGAGATTAATTTCTGGTTTCAGCAAACATCTGCAGCGTTTCCCTGGTACTCAGTTCAGTGCCAAGTTGGCCTGCTTTGCATTTGTCACGGGAATGTGAGAAGGTTCCCAAGCCAGCACCCGAATGAGCTTTGAGAGCTTGAGCGGTCAGAAAAATAACATTCGGGTCCTTTTCTTTTCTCTCATGTCTCCTCACCTGCCTGTCTGAGAAACATTTGGAGAGCACGCTGGAGGCAATAAATCCTGACATACGCTTAGCTCCTTTGTAATTACAGGCCTTCAATAATGTCCCACCCAGGGTCTCCTCCTGCCTTTACCTGGCCTCTACCAGCTGCTCAGAAAGGTCTCGTAGGTCCCGCTCAGTGGCTGCCAGTCGGGCTCCCAGGGCGGCGTTCTCTTGTGCCAGCACCGCCTTGTCTCTGCACACCTGGGACAGTACGTGCCCTTGGCGAGACAACTCCTGGAGCAGCCTCTCCAGAACCCTGGGGGCTGGCTGCTGCGGGCGGCAACCCTGGAAGCAGGGGGCACCATTTCTTTGTAGAGGAACAGCAACAGCGCAGTTTCGGTCTTTGCTTACCGCCAGAAGCAGCATGAGGGGCAGTCTTGCTAGGACAACTCCCTCTCCCACTGGTGCTGCCTAGGCATAAGGTGAGCATACCTTTGGCAATGCCAGAGGAACCTCTTCCTTAATCTGATCTCTCTGACGCTGTGGTTCCTCTGCTGGCTCTGCCACCACTTCAAATGCCCTCTCTGGTGAGGAGTGCCGCTTTCTCTCAAATGTGGCCATCTCCTTCCATCTGCAAAAAGGGGACAGATGAGCAAACCGTTAAGAGCAACCCAGTCTCCTTGCAAACAGACAGCTACGTACGATGTCCCACATGGGCCACTCTCAGCGACTTGCAAAAGCCCTCTAGTTCTACCTCAAGAGAATGCTGCAATTCCCTCCCTAGACCAGCATCTCTCTTTGTCACTTGTGCAGGTGACAGAGTCTCCAGGGAGAAAGTCAAACAAGCTTCCAGAAGCCACAAAGCCTTTCCTTCTCCTTAAGCTTCTCTCAGCTTAACAGCTTCCTGCCTGCTAGGTCTTACACTCCTCTCTGATACAGCGGATACTGGACTTGCAAAAGTTCTTCTTTGGCTAAGACATCCTTGGTAAGTCTAGATGAGTACTGCCACAATTACTCTTGCTTTCAATAGCACAACAAGTAAAGAGCCCGCAAGCTATAGCTTGGGGAGGAGGTGGGTGTGAATTTCCAATCCAATTATCAAAAGATCCCAAGATGCTTTAGGCTGGCAGGGCCCCCAGGAAGCTTCTAGCCCAGTCTTCAGCTCCAAGCACTTGGGGTCAGCTATGGCATCTGGACAGGCTGCTCAAGGCTCTATCCAGTGGAGACTATCAAATTTCCAGAGGTGGGATCTGCACAAGCTCTCTGGCGAGATGGTTGCTGCATTATTGCCTTTGTGGTTCAATAATTCTCCTGAATTATTCTGACTAATTCTCCAGCCTGAACCTTCCTTGCTTCTACCGTGGTTCAGTTCAGAATGCTTTTTGTCAAGGTTCCAGAAGCGAGTCCCAGGAGGCAGCTTTGCTGTAGGTCAGTCAGCAGCCAGACCTGAACACGGGCTGCCTTCCCCTCTCTGTGCTGAGCAAGTCAAACGATGAGAAAGCCAAATCTGTTCTTTGGCACTGGGCCTCCTAAAGCCCAGCAATGCCCACTCCTGCTCAGACAAAGTGAGAAACTTTAGCGCACACCTGAACTCCCGGGCACTGAGCACTCTCTCCATTCTGTCCTGCCGCTCCGCCTCTCCTGCCTTGGCCGAGGAGTCCTGACCAGCAAGAAGCTCTCCTGTTGAGGCCTGCAAGGAGTGGGCAGGGAAAAAGCACAAGCAAGAAATAAGGAGCAGGGAAGTTTGCTGCTGAGAGCTGGGAGAAGCAGCAAGGGCACACGTGGCTCACCAGAACGTGAAAGGTGCTGTGTGGGGGATGTTGACAGCAGTAACTAAAGAACTCTTGAGTTGCTATGGAAGCACCTGAATAGAAGCAGGGAACACTACCCCGCTCAGCTCTGGTCAACTGGCTTCCCCTCAGGATTTCAAGCATTAGGGAGCAGCCAGTAGGGACTGCATTCCAGCCCTTCAGAGACAGACCTTGTCTCTGCCATGCAGAGCTGCTCAGGATTCTTCTCAGTAAACTCGGGTCAGAGTGTCAGAGTGAAGGGTGTCAGCAAAGCAGTGACTGTAGCTACCTAGACAGCGCCTTGGAGAGGGGCAGCTCCCTGCAGGCAACAATGGCTCCTCTGTACCCCACAAGGCTGTGAACTGTTTCTTGGGACTGCTCTCTACACTGACAACAGCGAATCTGCACAGGCACTGTACACAGCGGGGCTCACTTTCACACCAGTAGCACTAAAGGACATCACGCTACTGCTTATCTAACACCAAGGGAAGTTCACAGTCCCTGTCAGATTCCCAGGGAAACGATGTCTTCATGTGAAAGTTCAGATCCCATTTCCCACGTGTCAGTCAGTGGCTGGGCTGAAGCGCCAGCTCATGGCAGGACTCCAGCCCTCAGCATCTTCAGCCACAAAGGGCAAGTGCTGCCTGACCAGAAACCTGCAGCTCTGCACTGCACCAAAGCTTTGCACTGTACCAACCAAAGCTGCCACTTACAGGCTCAGGATGCTCAGGCCCCGGACTGGCAATCCATGGACGTTTGTTGTCCTTTGCCGCCCCTTTGGGCTCTGGAGGAGGAGAGCGAGCCAGAGGAGGTTCTGCTGCTGGTGTGGTGCTCTGCAGACAGACAGCAGTGGGAGGGACAGGGAGGAACCTGTCATTTAGAACCTTATTTCTCATGAGCCCTATCCCTTTCTGTCCTAAGGAGAAGGCATGAACTTGGATATAAGTGGCATGCTCAGTCACTAATACTCCATTCAAGTGGGCTGATGAGACTAATTTGATGAGTTTGCACGGGACTGCATATGCTTCTGAGGAAAATCTCTCAGCCTGGTTACAATCAGCATGGAGCCTCCTGTCTGCAAGAGTTGACTTTCATTAGTTAAAACCTCTTCAACAGAAAAGGAGCAAACTGATGGAATCCTTTTGGTAGTGCTCATGCAGATCTTGACGTGGACTTCTTTTTTCAGCCTGCCAGTGGCACTCTACTGAGGGAGGCCAAGCCCACAGCTTGCTCCACAATTCGCAGACACCAGGACTGTCAAGGGTGCCCGTCCCACTCACCAAATCGTTGACTTGATTCCTTCCACGTTTGAGGTGACCTGCCAGGGGAAAGGGAAAAGGAACCAGGTGCACTTAGTAATCCCACGGAAGAAGGCCACCCGAGCAGAGAGCATTCTCCATTCACAACATCCCTCCAGCAGCAACACTTCTTAAGTACAGCAAGCAAGGCTACGGGGCAATACCCTAGGCTATGTCCACCTGTTGCTTGGCTTTGCCACAAAGCAACAAGAAACGTGGCCGAGAAAATGGAAATTGTTCCTTAGCAGCCAGTGCCTACATTGTAGCTCATTGTCCACCCTACAGCTAAAGCAGCTTTTTTTCTCCTCTCTTTTTACTGGATAATGTTTTGGGGTTTTTTTCCCTAAATTGCATGCCATATTTCCCACGTGGTTGCTGTAAACATTTCCCCAGAACAGCTTCTCCCAACCCCTGCTAGAACAAGTGGTTCTGTTTGGACACTGGCTCAGCTCCTGAGTTCAGAGGCACACACAAAGTGCTCGGCAGTTTGCCCTTCAGTGCAAAGCCAATTGCTCTTGTAACACACAGAGAGGGTGCAGTTAGACAGGGACCTCCTTTAAAGATGGAATGCAGAAACAAGGTACTTTCCCTCATTTCTGGAGACAACCACACAGTTTTTAGAAAGATGCCTCCAAAGCTCTCCCAGCCTGCATTTTGGAAGTTATCCATACCCTGCTGGGCAGGAGACACCCCCTTTTTAGCTGAAGCTAAAGTTGGCAGGAGCTTTACCAAACATCTGGCATCTTTATGACATTTTTATTTCATTGCGCTGCCCCAAGGAAGAAACTTCTATTTACCTCTCAAACGACCAAAAACCCTACGAGAAGTCACCAACGAAAAGGCTCTGCTGACTGCTCTATGGACTCTCTCCATCTTTTGGGCAGTGCTGCTTGAGTCTGTAGAAACAAAAACAAACAAAAGAAACGAAAGAAACGAAACAAAAATGGAGAAAAAATCCCACTTGCACAAGTCCCCAGACTGTGCAAGTAAAAAGCAACAAGGTAAAAAAAGGACACTTGCACCAGTCCAGAGAGTGTGCAAGAAAATAGAGAAACAAAAGGATGCCCGCTGTAATCCACGGACTGTACAAGCAAAAGGCAAAAGCAAAAGACACCTGCACAAGTCAGCAGATTGTTCAACAAAAATGGAAAAAAGAATGGACACCAGCACCTGTCTGCAGACTGTACGACTGCAGAGGGAAAGAAGGACGCCTGCACAGGTCCACACAGTAGACGCAGGTCACAAGAAAACAGCAGGTTAGAACACAGGTTCTAACAGCTGTTAGAGCAGCAGGGAACAAGAAAAGACTCCCTTGTCAGGGCGCAAAGTGTTGCCTGAGAACCCCGCAATACAGGATCCTCCTGCAACGAGCACGCCTAGAGCTGCTCTGAAGGCTGATGCCTTGTGTGCATCAGGGCACCCTGCAGCTGACAACGCTGTGACGTGGCAGCCCTCTGCTGACGTCACAATGGCCATCGCTCTAGGCTGGTCTGTGACTTTATGCATAGCAACCAAACCTTCTACAGCTAATGCAAAGAAAGTTCTCCTCTGTCCCAAAGCAGCACAAAACCCCCTTGCAGTCCATAACCCATAGCTCAAAGAATCCAAGAGTAAGACAAAACAGATACCAAGCCCATACCAAGCCCTGTATGTCAAACTGAACACTGAGAAAGAACTAGGATGTGAGGAAAGCAAAGGAAACATGCCCTTTGGTTACCAGTGCTTCTGGCTAAAATCAAGAACACTTGCTTAAATTCTATGGATGAAATCGTGCTTTGCTAATATCCCGGCAAGACCCCTAAATTGGATTGCCTGTCATTCCCACCCATTTTCTGCATGGCTAACATCGATCAGCAAACTGTAGGGCTTGCTGAAAGAAGAATGACACCTAAGTGGGGAGAAAAAGCCAAGTAACCAGCCTGCTGCTCACAAAACACACTGCTGCTGCATAAGTACAGCACCTCAAAGAAGCTTTTGCGGCCTGTGACTCACATCTGGGAGCTTCCCTGGGCACACATCTGGGAGTCACAGAGCTCTGACTGTAATGGACGCACAAGAAGACAGAAAAGAAACTTAAAGCCCGATGTGAGGCAACGTACAAGATGGTAGTAGAAGGAAACTGGTGCACCCAAATGGGCAAGTCCTACCAAAAAGAGAGTTCCAAGGCAGAGACCAAATAGCTCAGCTGGTGGGCACACCTTAGGAAGGAAGGTTCAGGAAAACACAGCAACCACAACCCTTCCAAAGTTCAGAAGCTTCCTTCCCCCTCCTCTCCTCTTCCCTTGAAACCAGTCTTCCTCTCCCTCATAAAACTATTTTCTTCAGCACTAACAGAAAGTGCCTGGATAAAATCACCTGTGATTTTCTTTCTAAGTTAAAATCTAAAAAAACATGGAGAAAGATCTGGGCTTTTGCTGTTTGCCTGCTTTTGCAGCTATGTTAGCATTTTGGAAGGGCTTTACACAAGGTGTTTTGCACCTCCAGGGCTACTCCTGGCATTTGCCCACCAAGTGTAGTGGGAAGAGCAGCTGGTCAGACTCCAAATGGGACATCTGGGAGGCCGCATATTGTCCTGTTGCAAATTCCCTGTGTGTGTCAGACTGAAAGTCAGGACAATTCTCAAGAAATGCTTGATTAGGTCAGGAACGTCCTTGGATATACACACACCGCCTTTGGATCTACAGACAGACACCACCTTTGCGCCTGACTAGTGTCATAATGCTGAAACTTTTAAACGTTGGTGGCTGACCCTCATTTCCTCTAGGCTACAGTTCAGGGAAGAGTTTCCAACGTGCATGGCTTACACACAGTCCCCAGAGCCATGCTAACTCTTTGATGTTCACCATTCACAAAACACAGCTGTTTCCTCAAAGGAAAGGAAGAGAAAACTCCGGCAGCCGACACCCACCCCTAGAGTTTCCAACCAAATTTTTCCTCTACATTCTATGTCTTATGTCTTAGTAGAAGTGGTTTCTGCTAGCACAGTGAACTGCAGACAGACCATTCCTTCGCGTGCAACAGCATGGGCTGGTGCTCCATGCTGAGAGGTGGAACTCAGGAACTTGGGCAACTGTGCTTTGGAAATGCAACAGCAGCCGGGGAATGAGGCTGACGGTGAGTGCTTGCAGAAGAAAATGGCCCAGCAATGGCATTGCACAGAAGCAGCGGAGGAGGCACTATTGGCTTGACAGTCCTAAGAATGCCACGCAAACCCCCATAGTTTTGCAGCTTTTTTGGACAGTGTGATGATTGCTCTGCACGTATGTCTACAGTGCTGCCTTTATAACCTTTTGGAAGCTGCCAGAGGCAGCAGAATTCACCCAGCAGCAGAAGCTGATGCAGCCTTGAAAACCTGATGATTTACAGAGGCTTCTGGCTTCCCAGGTGAAGCCAAGGCAAGCACCGCTGCTGCTGCTCTGCCGGAGAGCTCCGTCTGGGCAGGGATGGCACCCACTGTGCCGTGGGCTGCTCCTCCTACCAGAGCTGGGCGGTGCTTTTGAGCCAGTAGCGACAACTGGCAGGAGAAGGAAGTCGCCTTTTGCTGCACCAGCAGTTATGTACACACCAGGGCCACCTTCAGGGCAGGGCTTGGGTCCCCACAAAGTAACGCAGAGGGAGAGGGTAGGAAAACGCTTCCTTTCAAGCCTTCTTTGCTGTGTGAAAAGAAGGGAGCCAAGTGACAGAATGAGCAGCAGGGCCCGATCCCTCCTCCGTGCCTGCAGTGAGGGGCGGCTGCCGGTGGAGGGCGCCATGGGAAGGGAAGGCCCCTGCGCGGGGCGGGCGGGGTGGGGCAGCCGCCAGGGGGCGCCCGGGGCGGGGCGGGGCCCCTCTGTGAGGGGAGAGAGCCTCGGGCAGCTGCGAAGCAGCGCGGAGCCACAGACGGGACTGTGCGTCCGCAGCGCACAGCGCCGGGGCCACGGACAGCGCCAGGGCAGGGACAGCTTCAGCGCAGGCCGACGGGGGAGGGAATCTGCCCGTGGAGTGCAGGATTTAGGGAGTTTTGATTCCCAGTCCTGCGCTGAGCTCGCACGCCACAAAGCCTCCTCAAGCACAAGTGCCTCCTCTCCAGGCTTCCTGCAATTCCTTTGCTGACAGGCTCCAATCAGCCAGGCTGGGGGCAGGTTCTGTTGATACTATGAAGAGATGTTTTCCACAATGAAGAAAAGGCAAAACAACAAAAACCAACCAACCAACCAACCAACCAAAAAGATACCTAAGCAACCGCAATAAAACAGAAAGGAAGTATTACTTTCCAGGCTGAGTTCCTCACAGGCTGAGGCAAAAATTCTCAGGTTCCCAGAAAGATACAGAAATAGGACAGAGGGCACCCTCCACCTCTCCACCTAAAGGTCCCGTAACTTTCTATCACAGGAAAACTTGGAACAAATAAGCTCAGGCAATAAATTTATTTCTAATGATGCCTCACTTTCTAACATTTGAGGGTCTTACTTGTATTTCCAAATACTGTGAAATAGGGACCCCTGGCAAGCAAGGCTTCACACAGACCGATGAAACACACCAGGGCAGGGCAAGAGGCTGCCAAAGTTATAATTTCCACCTTAAAGTTGAAGCTGCAGCAAGAGAAGCAAAAGGGAAATGTCTTGTGAGTTCTCAAGAGTCTCTGGAGATTCTTGCCTGAGAACTGATTCTTGCTCACTTGCCCACCCACCTCTGTAACCTGTCAAGATCGTTTTGGCTGGTCCCTCTTCCTTTTTAAAGAGAGCCAAAACATTTGGACACGGCTGGCTTAGTTAGCCATAAATAAAGAACTTTTACACCTGAAGCTCAAAAATCCTTTGAAAACGTCACTGAAGCTTTTAAAAAAAGACGAGCACACGGTTGTTCTCCAGAAGGGCCCTCTTTTCTTGCAGCGTTCAGAGAAAAAACTTTATGGTCTCATTTTTCAATGAGACTCTTCTGAAAAAGATCCTTTGTTAATCATAATCATAGTGGGTTTCCCTTCCTTATAGGTCTCCAAAACCAAGTTTTACAACCATGGAGATGACAGCCCAAATTCTAATTGGAGCCAGAACAATATTGCTAACTATGGCAGGTCAACATTTTGCAATTGTTTATTTACCTATGAAATGAGATTATCTTGATTGGGCTTTGCACAATTCAGAAGACCTGCAAATTGCACTGTTAATAATTCAGGTGATTGTTCTATTCCTTACCCAGGCCACAAATTATTGCAAGCAAAACTAAGTTTTAGAGAAAAACCCATGCTAAATATAAAACCTTGGAGTGCTATAACTCTCTTCCTTGATGAATCAGGGAAGAAACACGAATCAGTTCTAGTATGGCAAAATCAAATGACCAAAACATGGGAGTGAGATGTCCAAATATGACAGGGCTCTCCTCAGATTGTTGGAATGGCTGCAGTTGTTAGGGTATTCCAGCTCTTTTCAGAACCTTGGAATTGGAATTACGGATTGATTTTACGTTGCTAGTATTGTTAAAAGAATAGAAGGATCAGTTTTAAAGAATGTTACAAATGAGACTCTGTATCATTGCCTTTCATGTCTTGATACAATTTTGCAAGAGAGAACTAACCCATACTTTGTCTCTCATATCAGGGCTCATTCCTCACTTCCCGGACTCCTGGCAGAAGGAAATGCAAGAGCAGACAAACTGACGATGGTTCTTTCAAACACTTTGCCAAACATTTTTGAACAAGCAAAACTGAGTCATGCCTTTTTCCCTCCAAATGCACAAGCACTTGTGCAAATGTTTCATGTCCCTAAAGGTCAAGCAAAAGCCATTACTGGTGCCTGCCCTGACTGTCAACTTGTGCAACCTCCTGTTTCTACAGGAGCTGTCAACCTAACAGGCTTGCAAAGCCTGCATCTATGGCAGACAGATATCACCAAACACCCATCTTTTGGGAAATTTAAAAATATTCCCTTTTGCAGGTGCAGGTTTTGCCTCTGTCTGCACAGGAGAAACAGCCAATCATGCTTGTCTACATTTTCTACAAGCTTTTGCTTCATTAGGTGTGCCTCAAGATATACAGATAATGGCCCTGCATACACAGCTCAAAAATCGGCCACATTTGGAATGGACTGGGGTGTTTGTCACACTTTTGGAAGTCCCTACTCTCCTACAATTCTTGAAAGGGCACATCAAACACTAAAATGCAATTTAGACCAAGAAAAGGAGGATCTAGGCCAAGCAACGCTTCAGATGAGATGGAGTAAAGCTTTATATGTTCTCAAATTTTTAAATAGCTCCTTTGCAGAACACGGTCCACCAATTTTAGGCATTTTTCAAATAACACACAGGTAAAACTGAAAGAAAATCCTCCCGTTTTAATTAGAAACTCTGAGACAGGACAAATTGAAGGTCCATTACATTTAATATCATGGGGTAATGAGTTTGCTTAGTTTCCACAAAGAGTTTCCACAGGTGCAGGACCTAAGTGGATTCCAGTAAAGAACACGAAGCCGTATCACGCACAAGAGCACCCTGACAATTCCACGAGCAGGCAACCGAGCATGCAGATGTGAGCCGCACATAGAGACTACGGTTCATGCCTGACCTGCCCTGCCCAACCTGCAAAAACTGCAAATCTCGAGTTTTATGTCAATGTTAAAACTCTAAAAATTGCTAGTATTGTAAAGCTCCTTTGGCAAAGGCGTGGAGCCTATCGTGCTAAAAAGCATCCCAAGGGATCCAAATTTGCAGAATTGAGTGTAAACAAGTCAACAGCCCTTGAACAACTTTGGAAAAAACCAAAAGCCAAAGGTACCAGAAGATTTGCGTGGACATGGAATTACATGGAAAAGCCTTTTGGCAAGAGTAGCTGAAGAAAACTCTGGAGTTAGATTCAACAATATATTTGTACTTGTTAGTTTTGCTTGCCTGCTTTTGCAGTGCAGATATGCTTGTAGATCCACCAAAAACAAGTGTTTGGTTGCCTTAGCCAAGTCAGCAGGCTCAGTCACCATAAGTTTGACTAATTTGAGCCCAGACTAAGCCTTTGCAACCTGTTTGGTTGGTGTGCCAGTAGCAGCCAAAGAGTGGCCAATACGTAACCGTGGCAATTATTGGCATGATGTTGCCAACAAGACAAATCCTGTAGCCCATTGGTATCATTAAGCCCCTGATCTTCTTTGAACCTCAAGAATTGGAAATTCTTGGTTCTTTGAATTGAAGAGAGTTTTGTGCTGACTTTCAGTACCAGGGAGATCCGCAATGAAATGTTACTCCCCGTCATCCTGTGCACAGAAACTCAAGATTTTGGTGAAATTACACCACTCCTGTGCCCCGTAAGGGTGAGACTATTGATCTTGTAGAATTCCCACGGCAATTGGCAAAAAGATATCGGCTCATTTGTGGAGATAGAGCCTGGCAGGGCATTTCCTTAAAAATTAAAGGTGGCCCATGTAGCATCGGACAGCTCTCTGTGATAGCACCTGGTGTTCAAAGGGCCATCAATAAAAAACGTAGAGGAAAAAGGTCTGCCCATCATTATGAAGAAAACTGGAATAGCAATTGTTAACCCTGGAGCCCTGCAAAACAAGTTACATCGGGTTTGTTTTTACCTCGACTTGCCTCAGCTGCAGCATTGAAACAACTGGATCGGTTGGGGTGTTGGTTGAGCAAAGAAATCAATGCTACTTCCATTGGAATTAGTGATATGATGACAGATGTTAGTGCTGTTAGACATGCAACCTTACAGAACAGAGCCGCCATCAATTTTCTCCTACTGGCACACGGACGTGGCTGTGAAGAATTTGGAGGGTTGTGTCGTATGAATTGGTTGGACCATTCAGAATCCATCCACAACCAGCTTCAAAATGGAAAGATTAGGCAAATCAAATCAAAACAGACTATGGATCCTGGTTAGACCATCAGTTTGAAGGATGGGACTTTACACCTTGGCTAAAGGACCTTTGCAAAAGAATGTAATATGTATTGACTGTTATAGTAGCAATATTAGAAATAGGGTTTGTGCTCTTCACTGTGTGCAGCGAATGATGAATAAGACCACCAAAGAAGTTTTTACAGTTCCAAGAAAGAGAGGGCGACGTGAGAAATGGATTTGTAAAGGATTCTCAAAGCCTGACTGAAAGCTCACACAGTCTCATACATCTGTATGCAAACTCTGAGAGAAAGTGTGCTGACTTAGAAAGGCCATGGAATAGAGAAGACATTGTTGAGAGAGAGATTGAACTAGAAACAAATTTCAAATGACGGTCTTGCAAAAAGACCGGATATTTTGGAGAATTAGAACTGTGAAAGATGTATTGTGGCAAGACCACGTCGGGTAAAAGAAGAGGTGATTGCAGTTAGAAGTATTAGCACCATTGTGTGGCAAAACTAACGGGATGATAAACATTTACAAGGTATTGTAACCATGAAATAAGTCGGCTTCTAATAGACGGACAGAGTTTTACATCTCTTAGGTTTCACTCTTCAATGAGACTGATAATGGAGGAAAATCTTTTAAAAAAAGCCTCTCAGTTCCCCATCTCTGTAGAGCGGGGATTTACCAAGAGTCAAAAGCAATTCTGAGAAAAAGTTACCCTTCCTACAGACGAAGATAACCAAATCATTCGCTGCTTTTCTCCTTTACAAATTCTTTCAGTTGTCTGCTCTCTTAGGTCATGCCTTTTGTGGTGCTTCCAATCAACTGGCTGTACTCTTGATTTGTACCAAAGCACAAGATGTAGAATCATCTGAACTGAACACAGAAACAAACTAGCTCTGTCAGACCATCCTTACGTTTCTAGGTCACTTTCAAAATGTACTTTAAGGTGTTTGAATCTGCATCAGAGATCTGCAGGACACCCTCAGCCCCCGGCTTCATCAGTGACCGGTTCTGCTGGGATTGGAAGCTGCCCACCAAATCCTCGCTGACTTCTGCAGCAGCAGCAGCAGCAGCAGCAGCAGCAGCAGCAGCAGCAGCAGTAGCAGCAGTGCCTGCATCTGATCACTAAGTCTGGGGCTGGGCTGGACAAAGGATACACACGGCACACTGTCCCTGAAGGAAGTGACTTTGGAAACAACCACCTGCCACTGCCCCCCCTATTGTTTGCAGTAGGGTCACACCAGCCTGAGGCACCGGGCAGCCCTCAATGCCACCTGGGACAGGTCCTGGCGGCTGAGACCAAAGACAGGGAGGAACGTATTCTCCAGACTGAGCTTCCAAACTGAAAAAGCTGTGGTGAGCAGCCACTTCAGAGGGCAGAAAAATGAGGCTCTCCTGCGCTTTAGCTCTGCCATGCTGCTACACAGCCCTGGGGAGCAGCCGCCAAGAGAAGACAAGACAAGAGAAGGCACAGAATGAGCTACAAACCCAGTCAAGCACAGAGACGTTTCATGATTGCTGAGCCCCAGATGGTCCCCAAGGGTGGCATCACCCACCAGTCGTTCTCTGCTGACAAAGAGCAGGTCCGGCAGGTGCCTTCCCTCATTGGCCAGGCACCTCCCAGGCAGTTTCCTCTCCCCTCTCCTGTAGTGCCAGCAGAAGTGCCCATCTTCTTGGGTTCCACTTGCAGAGCCTCGCATCCGTTAGCCATGGCCACCTGGGAAGCGGGGAGCAGTCACAGAGGAGACATGACTGCTCCACTTGGCAGGAGGCAAAAGCCTCTGCGTGCACAGCTGTGTGCCTGTATCTCCACAGGATGCCCTGCTCTTCATTGGCTTTTGGCTGGACATGCAATTGCGCTTTCTTCCTCATGCAGAGGTCGCTCCATGGCTGGGCAAAACCTGGCCAGTGGGCGGTATTCCAAAGGCAGTGTAGGTTGGAGTTTATAGTGAAGGAAGGAGACCCTTCCCAATTCCCAAGCACACCAGAACACCCACAGGAGGGACTTTTCACCTTTAAGAAAGAATGGCCAATTCAGGAGTGAACGTAGAGCAGTATTGCGTGGGTGACAAGGAAGGGAATCTTACAACAGGCTTGGGGGTTTCTAGGATTTTTATTCTGAGCCTGGCTGCGAGCTGGCATTGGAGAAAGTAATGCTGAAGTGCTCCTGGTCATCTCCTCTCCTTCCTGCATTACTTTTCTGCAGAGATGACAGCAATCAGGCTGTCAGAAGAGGCTGGAGAGTGGCTCCACTAATTTGAGAAATGGATGCTGCCCAAAGGGGAAAAGAAAGAAAAGAAACCAATTTAAAAGAGATAAAGGAAAAAGGAACCATGATTTTCCAAACTGAGCCTCTAACAGGGTCAAGCTGGAGTCCTCTAGGGCCCAGAAACACAGACACAAGCGGCAGAGCGCAGATGGACTCAGCTCTGGCTTGCAGGAAGAGCAGTGTCTGCCTTAGCGTGCCCCACCTCCTGTCTTGGCATCTTCCTCCACAGCAGGAGCAGCCAAGGAAGTGGCCCACTCGCCAGCTCCCTGTCTGCCACAAAACCTGGCAGCAAATCTGCAGCAATTCTTATCTACTTGAGTGGGCCAGGCAGCACATGGCACTGGCACAAATCCTGCTCAGCTGTCCCTCTTTGGCTGGCAGAGTCCTCTAAGAGTGGGGCACGAGGGACAAGCTAGGTGCCCTCAGATGCTCACAGTCAGCCCCCCACCGTCCCCTCCTTCCCACAGAGTAATCTAGAACCGCTTGGCAGGGACTGCTTCTGCTGTGCTCTTCAAGCCCCACTGCAGGCCTTCAGTCCCAGCACTACAATACTTCAGTTCCTCTGCTACCACGTAAACCTGAATACACAAGCCGAGAGCAAACGAGGGCCTCGAAAATGACCAAAAGGTAGAAGCTCTCCTCTGAGGAATGGCTGTGAGAATTGGCTTTGTTTAGCCTGCATCTCTGAGCAGAGTCAATTGCAAGAGGACAAGGGGGAATGCTCTCAAGCTAAAAGTGAGTCAATTCCCATTGGCTCTATGGAAGAAGCTCTTGAGCAGGAGAGTGCTGAAATGCTGGCACAGGTTACCCAGAGAGCTGGGAGGTGCCCCACACTTGGCAACATTCAAGGACCTGTTGGATGGGACTCTGAGCAACCTGATCTACTTGAAGATGTCCTTGCCAGTGGCAGAGGGTTTGGACTAAATGCCCTTCACTTGTCCCTTCTAAGCTCAACAGAGTCTTGGAACTTATTTGGATTTCATTTGAAATGCACCCAGACAGGAGATTACTGTGGGGCTGCCCAACTGATGCCCTGGAGTCTGGCCAAGGAGCAAAGCCTGACAGGGAACAGCTATTTGGCCTGCAGCCACTTTGCGTTGTACCTGCAGAAGTTCCTCGGCAGAGCCTCGCCTGTCCACATCCATCTGCAGGCAGCAGCCCAGAAATTCACACAAGCCAGAGGGTAGCCTGAGCTTGTGCAGATCTGGTGCCCCTCGCTTGCCTATCAGATATTTAGCCTGAAGTTAAAGGAAACATGAGACTCCGCGTGAACTTTCCATATCCTTAAGTGCTCAGCTAGACCCAATATTTTAAGCTGCAGTCTGCAGTGGCAATTTCTTGCCTAGCAGACGCTTAGAGATGAGCCTTCCCTCCCAGAAGAAAAAAGGCCTTAGTGCAGCCCCAGCTATTCCAACCTTCAGCAGGTCTTGCCTTGGAAGTTTATGTGGGCCCCAGGGACATGTTTACAAGTGGGCCTTGCTGGAAGGAGTTCAAGCTGTGGGAATGGGATTTTGTCTAATGATGATGGACCAGAAGGACACCAGTGTTTGAGCATATTTCCACCTTACCTTTTCCCTGGTTTTCCAACTATAAGGAGCCCTTCCTTTGGCCATTTCTATTCCCACAATGCCAAGGGACCAGGTGTCCACTTTGGGGCCATATGGCTCTCCTCTCACCACCTCGGGTGCCATCCAGCAGGTGGTCCCGACCATCGACCTCCGTTTGCTTTGCTCACGGATGAGCACAGCACAGAGGCCAAAATCAGCTGAGGAGAAAAACAAACACTGCTTCAGGTAGGAAACCAAGGAAAAGAGCTCCTCACTCTAAGTCTCAGAATGCAGTGCTGAATCGAGCTGCAAAAGCAGCTGTGCTCCCTTTCCTCAGGGCTGCAGCCAAGCACATTGTCAATTGAGCACTTAAATCCCACCCCCCAGGATTCACAACGTGGCTCTTCCTCATTCACCTGAAGGTTTCCACTGTAACTCCCTCCTTCTGGAAGGAGCGCACACAAACCAAAGCCACTCTTGACACCTTCTTTCCTCTCTAGACCTCTCAGCACCTTGCAGCTGTGGCCTGAGCTTGCAGGAGTGCACTGTCACCAGCACCACTGCTGGGCGCTTGGCAGCCACTCAAAAGCAGCCCCGCACTGCCTTCCCGGAGCGCAGGGCCTGACCAGGAACACCCACCCAATCTGACGGAGCCATCCCGGCCCAGAAGGATGTTGCTGCTTTTGATGTCCCTGTGGATCACCTGGTTGGCATGAAGGAAAGCCAGGCCTTGCAGGCACTGAGGGAGAAAAAAGAAACAGGAGGACAAAAGTTAGCCTGGTCTGATTTCATCACATGCTTTAAAGGAAATTGCTCCTGAAGATTGACAGATCTCACAGGAACAGTGAGTGGTGGCAAGAGGAAGAGCATGCTGCTGCAACCCTAGGAGAGCAGGATCTCTCCAAGGGAGGGCATATTCATTGCTGAGGGGAAAACATTAGTCGCTGCAGGACACTGTCCCCTACAAAGCCAGTTGGAACGACTGCTGCTGCAGCGGATCCGCTCTCCCCATCCGGAGGACAAAGAGTGGTTTTCCAAAAGAGGAAAAAGGCCCTGCCTCGGGTGCCAAGGGGATCACTGTCGGGCAAGAGACTGGAGGACAAGGGTCAAAGCGGCTCATTTGTCAGTTTTCAGCAGCAAGCACCATGGTGGGTGCCGTGCCATCCTTTGAAGCTGAGACCTGTGACAGGTGAGTCTGTCTTTGGCAATGCTGTTGGTTTTCAACTGGGATATCCAGCACCTTTCTGCATTGTCTTCTTTGCACTTACAGGCAGAAAATGAAAATGAGAAAGAGACAGAGAATTCAACAATGGTAGATAAAAATAAAGAACAGACTAGAGTAAGGGCAGGGACACTGGCAGGCAATGCAGTGCAGATGCTCGCTCTTCTCTGAAGCGTAAGAGCAGCACAAAGAGAAAGCTCTGAACGTGCAATCACGCACTTAGCAGTGCTGTCAAAGGACGAGCCTGTGCAGGCCATCCAAAGCACAAGCAGGATCCCTTACCTCCCGACAGACAGTTGCGATGTGTCCTACAAGCATCCTTTTCTTGATGAGGACGTTAGCTAAAGATCCTCCATCCATGTACTCCAGCACCAGCCAGACAGCCCCATTGGCAAGGTAGCTGGAAGATGAAAACAACAGGGCGGGGCGGAATGCGCACAGTTAAATTGCTGTACGGAAGAAAAGCCTACAGTCGAGTTTTGTTTCCAGGTCACTGCTAAGTGAAGATGGAATAAAATGAGGACACACTCCACCTCGACTGTCCAGTGCTTGCAGTCTGTGCCGTCTAAACGAGGAAGGCACATTGGCACAGAAGGAGACGGCTTAGGGGGCAAGCAGGGGAAGAAGGCAGTTCTGTGATGGCAAAGATCAATCTGCAAGCGGACACATCCCAGCAGCTGCTTCATCATCTTCATACACAAATTCCATCCACCATTAACCTCAGCAACAAGGAGACACAGTTTTCACAGCTTTTACCCAGGGCACGTGGGTGTGCAGCACTGCGGACACCCTTTGGAAAACCTTGCCTAAAGGACAGTCACAAACGGGAAAAACAATTTCAAACCTGGTAAAGGATGTGTCTCCTAGCCTCGTCTTTTGGCATGCAAGGCAATGGAAAATACTGGGAACACCACAAGGGGAATCATTTCTGTGATGCTTCCTCAGCACTCCTCCTCTGATACTTGGAAAAAAATCATGCTCCAAAACAGCAAAAGAACATGCAGCCAGTGAACGTACAGGCTGCTGCTGGCTCAGTAAGAGAGCCAGGCTTCCGAGAAGCATCTTCCAGCAGTCTCTGCCAGGAACCATGAATGCGGACAAAATGTCGTCTCCTCCCATGACTCGTACAGGAGTGGATGGATGTTAACAGAAAGATCAATTTTCTGCCAGTGACTGAAGAGCTTTTAAACCTCTGCCTTGCAAGTATGGAAACGAACATTCCCAGAAAAAGACCAGAACTACTTGCCTTTCTAGGTAGGTAACAATATTGGGGTTCTTCTTTTCCCTTATGACCAGGAGTTCTCTCAACGCCTGCTCGCAGCCCTGGTGCTGGAGATCAATTTGCTTCACGGCCACCTACAACCACGTTGAAAGCCGTTAGGAACAGACATGAGAGCCTCTTTCTCTGCCCGCTCGTGGGCCAGGACGCCTTGTCACCTCGGTTCAAAGGGACTCCAACCATCAACCACACAGCACCAACAACACTCTCTGCACACACACGCTTCTCAAATGGCCTTTGTTTATCACCACTATTAGCATTTACACACGCTTTGCTAGCCAAAAGCAATTTTGCTCACCTTTGCTCTTTGCTCTGTTGTGAAAAGAAATTGAAACGGATGAAAATACATTCACATTTCTAGGGGCTTTGACCAGCGATTCAGAAGCTGCTGCTATTCTTGATTGTATGCCAAAGTAAATACACACATACATTACAGAGAAAATGCTGTCAAAAGAAGAACTCCAAGGGGACTCCAAGTTACAATCCCAGCCCATCCTAACTTCTTTGGTTTGGATTTTGCATCTCTGAAGAACCTTCTCGAACATGCTTTACACTTTTCACTATTTAGTGGGTGTGAAAATGAAGAATCCTTTCTGTGGTACACCATGCATAACACCCCAGGTTATAAGCAGGGTTTAGGGCTTTTGGACACCTTGTAGACCTCCCTGCAAGTGCCGTTCCTGAGCGCAGCACTGCAGGTGGATAAAGGAATTACCAGGAAGATGGAGTTATGTTTGCTAAGAGCCAGAAAGGAGAATTGAGGATTCTGAACTTTTAGCCCCAAAGAGCGCTGTGACTCTCCCAGACACCACCACTTGTACTGTTCAGTACAAATAGCATCTCTGTAATGGGATGTCCCCGACACAGGACCAACACAAGGCTGTATTATTTAAGTCTCTACATAAACTTCTTCTCATTGATCTCTGTGTGTGTGCTTTCGTGTGCTTGCGTGTGTGTGTGTGTGTGTGTGTGTGTGTGTGTGTGTACACCAGAATCTGTAGGGCTGAAACACAAAACTGCCCTCCAGACAAGATGTCTCTTTCTTTAGGTCTTGCATTATGTTTGAAACCAGAACCACCTGATGGAAAACAATGGGATATGCTATCTGTGTCTGAACCTGGGCTTAAGAGGAATTGGACCAGAATGTTGGCTCTTGCCAGGAGCTAATCTGTGCATATTTATCCTGCAAATCCGAGGAGCTGTGTCCTTCTCTGAAAGACACCACTGCCGTGCTTGCATTCCCTCAGGTAGGTAGGAAGGACAACATCTGTCCCAATGCATTTTGGGACAGCCAAAATGCGGGACATTTCTGTGGGACGGCCTTTGCAGCAAAGGCAGGCAGCCCAAAGTTCTGGCCACAGATAACATCACAAGGGAAAGCGCTCAAGAACTGCAAAATCTTCCCGGGCTGTTGGCACTTACCGCTCGTCCTGTGGCAGCATCGAAGGCCTTGTAAACTGTTCCAAAACCCCTAGAAAGAGAACAGCAGCAAGAACAGAGAAGCTGTTCAGTGCTGAGGAGCAAAAGGCAGCCCAGGCAGGAGCTCTCTGCTGCCTGCGGCGCCTCTCAAACAACAGGCTTCATCTACTCTTCAGCCAATAGCACAGCAGCCCAGCAGCCCTCTGCCGTGCAGCGTGCCCAAGAGATAGGCTGGATCCAACAGGAAGGAAAAGGACTGCAACAAATCCCAAATGTAGACACTAGATTATGGAGGCAGGGCTTTTCCTTGCCTTTTCTTTTTGTGTCTGTGCATGTGTCGTGCATTTCCTGGCATTGAAATACACAGTCCTGCTGGGCCTTCTCACCACTCTCTTTTGATTCCATCTACAAAACTCAGGCAACACCGTGCAGCCTGTCTTATTTTCCTGACCACTGAATATTGCTTTCCACAAAATAGTGGATAGAAATGCTACTGAGAGCTGTTATCTGACAGCTATCAGGTGGCAAGCCGCTCTCTCCGTTTTTTCTTCCTCCATTAGTGCGGCCCTAATACCTTGATTCATACAAAACCATGTCTCCTAGGAAAATAAGCCAACTGCTGCCACACACTTGAGGGGCAGGAGGGCTTCCAGGTCGTGCTCCTTGAGGCAGGCAAGACAATGTCAGCATCCAGTTAGCTTTGATGATGCCCAGTGATCGGTACTGAGACAGGGACAATCTAAAGCCACGGTCTGAAGATGCTTGCAGCTTGCCTGACTTCCCACTTGATATTACACCAGCAAAATACCTGGCCCACGGTTCTGTAGAAGTAAACGTGGCCGCACTCACCCACTGCCAATAAGTTCCCATCCGGTGTATTTCTTTTCTAAATTTCCCATGCTCACAACATGCCCTGAAAGAAACAAAATGCAAGAAGCAAACTTTAAAACAGAGATACTGACTTCCAGGCGATCTGAAACTCAGCTCCACTCGCTGCGGCTCCAAGCAATTCACGGCCAGCTGGCTAACGACCATGGCAACGAGGACCACAACAACAGCCCCAGCTGCCAGACAGGCAGCTCTGTAGCACACGTGGCCTGCACCGAGTCAGCTTCTCCACACTCCTTTGAAGGGTTACCTTGAGAGGAAACTAAGCTCTCGGAGACACCAGCAGAGCAAACAGAGATCAGCAAATCAGAGCAAACAGAGATGTGAAAAGAACAGGCAGCAAGGTAAGTGGTTGTCATCTACAAACGGGAAGGAGAGCTGAACCATCATGACCCTTCCTTTTCTTGGGAATAGACACTCTCTTGTGAGATTCAACAATGTCATCCTTCCAAAGATTAAATGCACCCTGGGATGTGGGATGGATTTTTATGGCCAGCTACTTTTAGCAGAGCAGAAAGAATATTGCAGAGTGCTTTCCAGGAGAGGAGGGGGCCTTCTCTAGCTCTCAGCAGTTTGCCTAAAAAATGCCTTGACCTTTTTAGAGAACAGCAGCTCCGGTTACATCCAAGGGCAACGGCTGTAAGAATGAGGACCCTCTTCATTTATGAGCAGGCTAAGTTCTGAAGACAATTTTGCCCATTCCCCCTGTAGTGAAGAACTACACAGCTCGTCTTCAGCCTCAGGTGCAGCAGTCGCTGGCACTGGACTCGGCCCCTTGAACACCGCCCACGTGCCCCAGCATCCCAAATGGGCACAGCTGAGACAGGTAACAAGGACGGTGCCGCTCCTCAGGCGCTGCCGTGACACAGACAGCTGCCCAAATGAGATGCTGATCTTTTCACCAGTCCAGGCAAAGCTGCAGCAATGGGCTGGCAGCTGAAATCGCACAGCTAAGGAAGGCTCCAGCCTCTGCAGTCACACCGGCCATCATTGGCAGGGCAGGTATGACAAAAAGGTTGACAAAGCCCACAAATGGACACTGACAACCACTGTGAAGAAGCCCGAGCCAGAGTGAGTCCTGTTACGAGTTGTTGACCCCACTCAAGACAGAACATGATCGTCTTTGAGTTCAGACACACGGAGGAAGAGATCGATCCACCTTTTGTCCCAACGGTTGATGGCAGACGCTGGGTAAACTGGGCTCTGTTCTGTACCTGACCACTTATTCTCTGACAGCACTGCACCGGCAGCTATTACCAGTTCCAAGAAGCAACTCTTCAGTTGCTTTTACTGCAGAGTCACCAAGGCCTGAGTGTGCTTTCCTAGACTATGATCTGTGCTGGCATTGAGGCTGGTGCTTAGTATTCCAAGAGTATTTGCCGCCTGGGCTTTAGCCATGACAAAGTGCCCTGGGCCGGAGGAGCACGCAGCAGAGGGGCTGCAGGCTTGCTCCTGAGAATTGCCTGCAGGGCAGTTTTATCTGACCGTGCCACATAGATGTGTCTCTCTGATGCATTTCCTAAGCATACAACTATGATATCAAAGGAGGACCTTTTGATATGTAAAAAAATGTATCCTGTTTTTCTTCTTTTGGTGCACTTTGCAAAGACCTCTTCCTCTCCGATTCCTAGGGATTGTTCTAAGAATATAATTTTTTATCTCTTGGGCCGTACTGAAATATGCTCTTCCTCTGTTTTTTTCTGCTCTGGCCTGATGTTCTTTTCAAGGAGGTCGGGCTAACCAAAATGTAGAATTCCTATCAAAATGAACTGTAAAAGGAATTGTAGAAGTACTTACAGTCACAAAACCAGCAGCAGTATGAAAGCAGCCCCACAGCCCATCAATTCCTCTGAAGTGCTTTGTCTCCAATGACTGGTGACAAGTCAGGACTTTCAGGGCCATAGAGGAAGCCAACTATTCTGATCAATTTGCCCAGACTAGCACACACACATTCCTTGGGCCATTTGCTGTGGTGCAGCCTTCTGCTGCTCGGGAAACACTCCCCGCTTTTGCCTTTACTGCACAGGGAAGCTCAGGCAAAGGCCACCCACTCCCAGCTGCCCTCAAAGGCAAAAGAAATGTCCCAAGTGCTCCCGGGCTGCCTTCAAGCACGCCAACAGCTTCTGTAGGGAGTCCAAAATGTCTGTCTGACACCAAAGTGAAGAGGAACACGTGGTCCAGCACATGCTGAGGCACACACACAACACACTGCTCGATCGCACAAGAAATGCACAGGACGTACTTAGCAGCTCCAGGCACTGCTCCTCTCTCTCCTGGCGCAGCTGCTCTGACTCCTGGCTTGAACTGGGCGAACTGCTGGTGCTCAGGTTTTCAGGCTGCGGAGAGGAGGCTTCATTGGAAGATGCTGCTGCAGCGGCAGCTTCAATGGCACGGCCCACATCCACCTGGGACAAGAAGTTTGCTTGTGTCAGAAAGGTGGCTGGCAGAGATGCCCCAGGCAGCGCATTTCAGAGGCAAGCCCTTAGGAACAGCATGTGTGTTAGGCTGCAAGCTGAGCTGTCAACTCTTGCACCTCAAGTTAAACCCCACCAAGCGGCCAGAGACTGCGGCTTGTCACAGCCAGCCGTGTTAGAGACTGTGAAAGGGAAAGAACAACTTTAAATTGCACTCCGTTCTGAGGTCTGCATTCACCATGGACAGGGACAACTCGTTCAGAATCTGTCTGGGTCACCATGTTCACCCGAAGAAAGCCCTCAAAAGACAAAGCGAGCACTAAGAGGCCAGCCAAAACACATTCAGAGAATTGCTGGCCACTGGCCAAACACTAGTACTGCTGGCCAGGCCAGCAGCTGAGGTTCAGCGGCCCAGCAAGTGTCCTTCTGATCAGCTGTGATGGAGACCACAGAGCATGGCAGCCAGACGCATTGTCCTCACCCACCTGCTGCTTTGCGGGGGAAAGGTGAGAAGAGGAGAGCACCCTTGTTGCATGACTGCAATGCCCACTGCCCCTTCTTCACTCACCTGCTTTTCTTCAGCCAGCCTGTGCTGCAGCTGCATCTCTTGCATCTTTTCTTTTTCTTTTTTGTGCCTCTTCTCCATTGCCTTCATCTTCCTTTGAGCATCCTGCAGCTCTGCCTTGATATTCTGTCAAGAAAAATCTTACTGGCACCTGCCATCACGCTCAAGTTTCTCCTTTTCCAGTCTCAAGAGCACTTCCATTCAGCCACGTACTTCTACTCCTCTAGCCAGCCCTAACCCTTCCACCCTAACTCTTCTTCCTAGTGCTCACCGCTGGAGCCTGCCAGGCTCTGTGCTTCCAGTGCCTGCACTAGGCCTTGCCCCTCCTTTCCCGAGATCTCCAGTTCTTGCCCCTGTTACTGCCCTTCCCTCTGCTACCTGGCTAGTCAGGCTCACCTGCCCATTCGCTTGCTCCTCCTCCAGCTCCAGCCTCAGGTACTCTGCCTGCTGCTGGCTTTGCTTTAGCTTTTGCTGCAGCTGGCGTACCTTGCAGAAGAGCTGGACCTTCTGGCGCTGGAGCTACACAGAAACAAAGAGAAGACGGCTTTAAACTTGCCACACCACCTGTGTGGCAGCCAAGACTGATGTGCTCACGCTTTCCAAAAGCATTTTGTTCTCCCTCTCCTGTTTATAGAGGGCCAGCTAAGAGACAATGCCACCCAGACGGTGTCCAGAGAAGCAGTGCCCATTTGCCTCTTGACTGGCTCTGCTTTGTAGCTTCTCTTATTCAGGTTGCATGATGGCAACTTCCTGCTTCATCTTCAGCAGCCTTTTCTCCTGCTCCCTCTGTACCTCTGCCAGGGACTTTTCCTGTTGCTCCAGCAGCTCCTGTGCCTCCAGACGCTGTTGTGCTAGCTCGCTCTCCTGACGAGAGGAAGAAGACACTTCCAGTGAAGTCCCAGCCAAGCTCCCCAAAGAAAGCAACGGAAGTTTCATCCCTCCCACAGCCGCCCACCTGAAGAGTGCACAGTGGTGACTTTGTGCCCTCCAGCACTCGTGTCTCCCAACAAGAAACTTAGGAGGAGGGTCAGCAGCTGGAAGGAAAGGAGATGCCACCTTCCTTCCCTACTCTGTTGGCTGCCAATTCCCTGGCCCATCTCTCCTCAGGATTTCTGTTCTCAGAGGCTCTCTGCTCAAAGTCCCCGTGTCCTTTGATCAAGGAAAAGCTGCAGGTTCGCTGCAGGCCGAGGAGGAGGCCAGCACCCCGAGGCCCTAGTCGCAAGTCATGCCACCAGCTGAAATGCCAGCAACATGAGGCCTGTTGCATATGCTCCAAGCACAAAGGGAAGACCTCTGTCCACCGAGGAAGCACAGAAAACAAGGAACCTAGTTGCTGCGACTGCACTTGGCAGCAAGGTCAGCAGTCTGCTGCATGGTATGGGGATATGGGGAAGATCCCGCCCCTTCGTTGCCATGCGTTGGGGTGGCAAACACCCAGCCTCCTGGGCTACTTGGCTTATGCCCATCCTGAAACCGTGGCTGCATTTCTTCTCCCAGCACCATCCTCTGGGGCTTCTCAGTCTCTCAAATACAAGCTCCCTAAGCCCCTTGCTGCCCGGCCCAGAATGTGCGGCCTACAGCAGAGGCTTGCGGCCATGCCACATTCTCAGGCTGCTCTTCTGCTGAGCCAGCCCACCAAGCTTGCCTGAAAAATTCAGCTCAGTATTGTTTCTTACCAGTTTTTGCAGGAGCTTCCTTTTTTCCTCTTCATGAGCACACTGCCAGAGTCTGAGAGCCTTGCTGCACTGCTCTTCTGCCCAGCGGAGCTCTTGAGCCATTGCTTGGCATTGCTGCTTGCTGAAAGAGCTTACAGCTTGCAGCTCACGCCGAAGGCCCTTCACATGCTCTGCAAACATGACAAACGGCAACAGTCAGACACTACACGAGCAGAGGACTCTGCTGACCTTAAGCCCTTTCACTTTCAGGCAAGGAGGGAGCTGCCCCCAGCTCCTTCACTCCTCGCAAGCCCTGCGGACAGAGCTGGCTTCAGAGCAACTGCACCAGGCAGGACGATCACCAGAAACAAAGCGCACGAGGCTCTCACCGAGGATCACCGCCTTGGCCTGCGTGGTTGAGCGAACTTGGCCTTCCAGACGGCTCCTGGCGATCTCCAGCTCCGACACGTGCTGCTGAGCCTCCAGCAGGCTGCATTGCAGGCTCTCCTTCTCTGACCTACGAGCCGGCAAGATGAAGAGAAATCGTTCCTGGCACGCAGGGGCACTTTGTCCAGGAAGATGTGCCTCAAGATCCCCACACCTAAGTATGGAAAATGCCTTGCATGGAAGCTCAGTTGCAGCAAGACTATTTTGACCACTTCAAATAGTAAAGCACGCCCCTCCAGGAGATTGGGCAGCCTTTCCTCATCACCAAGCCCAGAACAGAAAGCCCAGGGGAGTTTGATCTCAGCAGCCAAAGCTCAAATTGCTCTCGGCTGACATATCCCACATGGGTGCCTGTGCCCACAAAGTCTCTGCCAATGAGCAAAAGCCCAGCCTCTGCTCACAGCTCTGAGCTCAGCAGCACTTCCAAGTCACTCTGCAGGTAGACAGAAGACAGTGTTCTCCTGCCTGACTCATCAACGTTTAACGCCATTCGTAGTGTATGTAGAGATACTTTGTTTGCCAGATGCTCTCTGACTAAAAGGGACTAAAGGAATGCACCGAACAATAGAGTGAAACCTCCAGCCTCTAGCAGCATGAGTAAGGAACCAGAACCAGGTTTCTATCCCAACAAGAACTATCTGGGATGAGGAGCAGATATCTTGTCTTTTAAACTACTGGAATGCCACGAAGCCAGAACAGTTGCTACATTTATTTATGGCTAACTAAGCCAGCAGTGCCCAAATGATTTGGCACTTGCTAAAATGGAAGAGGGACCAGCCAAAGGGATCTTGACAGGTTACAGAGGTGGGTGGGCAAGTGAGCAAGAATCAGTTCTCAAGCAAGAATCCTTGGAGACTCTTCAGGAGTTTCAAGACCTTTCCCTTCTTCTGTTGCTGCTTCTACTGCTCTTGCTGCTGCTGCTGCTTGTAAGCACCTGTAGGTCCTGCCCCATACTTCACAAGAGTTAGCTCAGAAGTGTCTCAAGATTTTCACCATGATGCTTCAGCGAGAGTGTCAGCATCCTGCTCATTAAATTCAGATGTAAGAGCCTTCAATTCTGAAAATCCCCTATCAAACTACTTGGCAAGGAAAGACTGAAGTACAGATGCACCGAAGGAGAAGCCAAAAGCAGAGGGAGATTAATTTCTGGTTTCAGCAAACATCTGCAGCGTTTCCCTGGTACTCAGTTCAGTGCCAAGTTGGCCTGCTTTGCATTTGTCACGGGAATGTGAGAAGGTTCCCAAGCCAGCACCCGAATGAGCTTTGAGAGCTTGAGCGGTCAGAAAAATAACATTCGGGTCCTTTTCTTTTCTCTCATGTCTCCTCACCTGCCTGTCTGAGAAACATTTGGAGAGCACGCTGGAGGCAATAAATCCTGACATACGCTTAGCTCCTTTGTAATTACAGGCCTTCAATAATGTCCCACCCAGGGTCTCCTCCTGCCTTTACCTGGCCTCTACCAGCTGCTCAGAAAGGTCTCGTAGGTCCCGCTCAGTGGCTGCCAGTCGGGCTCCCAGGGCGGCGTTCTCTTGTGCCAGCACCGCCTTGTCTCTGCACACCTGGGACAGTACGTGCCCTTGGCGAGACAACTCCTGGAGCAGCCTCTCCAGAACCCTGGGGGCTGGCTGCTGCGGGCGGCAACCCTGGAAGCAGGGGGCACCATTTCTTTGTAGAGGAACAGCAACAGCGCAGTTTCGGTCTTTGCTTACTGCCAGAAGCAGCATGAGGGGCAGTCTTGCTAGGACAACTCCCTCTCCCACTGGTGCTGCCTAGGCATAAGGTGAGCATACCTTTGGCAATGCCAGAGGAACCTCTTCCTTAATCTGATCTCTCTGACGCTGTGGTTCCTCTGCTGGCTCTGCCACCACTTCAAATGCCCTCTCTGGTGAGGAGTGCCGCTTTCTCTCAAATGTGGCCATCTCCTTCCATCTGCAAAAAGGGGACAGATGAGCAAACCGTTAAGAGCAACCCAGTCTCCTTGCAAACAGACAGCTACGTACGATGTCCCACATGGGCCACTCTCAGCGACTTGCAAAAGCCCTCTAGTTCTACCTCAAGAGAATGCTGCAATTCCCTCCCTAGACCAGCATCTCTCTTTGTCACTTGTGCAGGTGACAGAGTCTCCAGGGAGAAAGTCAAACAAGCTTCCAGAAGCCACAAAGCCTTTCCTTCTCCTTAAGCTTCTCTCAGCTTAACAGCTTCCTGCCTGCTAGGTCTTACACTCCTCTCTGATACAGCGGATACTGGACTTGCAAAAGTTCTTCTTTGGCTAAGACATCCTTGGTAAGTCTAGATGAGTACTGCCACAATTACTCTTGCTTTCAATAGCACAACAAGTAAAGAGCCCGCAAGCTATAGCTTGGGGAGGAGGTGGGTGTGAATTTCCAATCCAATTATCAAAAGATCCCAAGATGCTTTAGGCTGGCAGGGCCCCCAGGAAGCTTCTAGCCCAGTCTTCAGCTCCAAGCACTTGGGGTCAGCTATGGCATCTGGACAGGCTGCTCAAGGCTCTATCCAGTGGAGACTATCAAATTTCCAGAGGTGGGATCTGCACAAGCTCTCTGGCGAGATGGTTGCTGCATTATTGCCTTTGTGGTTCAATAATTCTCCTGAATTATTCTGACTAATTCTCCAGCCTGAACCTTCCTTGCTTCTACCGTGGTTCAGTTCAGAATGCTTTTTGTCAAGGTTCCAGAAGCGAGTCCCAGGAGGCAGCTTTGCTGTAGGTCAGTCAGCAGCCAGACCTGAACACGGGCTGCCTTCCCCTCTCTGTGCTGAGCAAGTCAAACGATGAGAAAGCCAAATCTGTTCTTTGGCACTGGGCCTCCTAAAGCCCAGCAATGCCCACTCCTGCTCAGACAAAGTGAGAAACTTTAGCGCACACCTGAACTCCCGGGCACTGAGCACTCTCTCCATTCTGTCCTGCCGCTCCGCCTCTCCTGCCTTGGCCGAGGAGTCCTGACCAGCAAGAAGCTCTCCTGTTGAGGCCTGCAAGGAGTGGGCAGGGAAAAAGCACAAGCAAGAAATAAGGAGCAGGGAAGTTTGCTGCTGAGAGCTGGGAGAAGCAGCAAGGGCACACGTGGCTCACCAGAACGTGAAAGGTGCTGTGTGGGGGATGTTGACAGCAGTAACTAAAGAACTCTTGAGTTGCTATGGAAGCACCTGAATAGAAGCAGGGAACACTACCCCGCTCAGCTCTGGTCAACTGGCTTCCCCTCAGGATTTCAAGCATTAGGGAGCAGCCAGTAGGGACTGCATTCCAGCCCTTCAGAGACAGACCTTGTCTCTGCCATGCAGAGCTGCTCAGGATTCTTCTCAGTAAACTCGGGTCAGAGTGTCAGAGTGAAGGGTGTCAGCAAAGCAGTGACTGTAGCTACCTAGACAGCGCCTTGGAGAGGGGCAGCTCCCTGCAGGCAACAATGGCTCCTCTGTACCCCACAAGGCTGTGAACTGTTTCTTGGGACTGCTCTCTACACTGACAACAGCGAATCTGCACAGGCACTGTACACAGCGGGGCTCACTTTCACACCAGTAGCACTAAAGGACATCACGCTACTGCTTATCTAACACCAAGGGAAGTTCACAGTCCCTGTCAGATTCCCAGGGAAACGATGTCTTCATGTGAAAGTTCAGATCCCATTTCCCACGTGTCAGTCAGTGGCTGGGCTGAAGCGCCAGCTCATGGCAGGACTCCAGCCCTCAGCATCTTCAGCCACAAAGGGCAAGTGCTGCCTGACCAGAAACCTGCAGCTCTGCACTGCACCAAAGCTTTGCACTGTACCAACCAAAGCTGCCACTTACAGGTTCAGGATGCTCAGGCCCCGGACTGGCAATCCATGGACGTTTGTTGTCCTTTGCCGCCCCTTTGGGCTCTGGAGGAGGAGAGCGAGCCAGAGGAGGTTCTGCTGCTGGTGTGGTGCTCTGCAGACAGACAGCAGTGGGAGGGACAGGGAGGAACCTGTCATTTAGAACCTTATTTCTCATGAGCCCTATCCCTTTCTGTCCTAAGGAGAAGGCATGAACTTGGATATAAGTGGCATGCTCAGTCACTAATACTCCATTCAAGTGGGCTGATGAGACTAATGTTTGCACGGGACTGCATATGCTTCTGAGGAAAATCTCTCAGCCTGGTTACAATCAGCATGGAGCCTCCTGTCTGCAAGAGTTGACTTTCATTAGTTAAAACCTCTTCAACAGAAAAGGAGCAAACTGATGGAATCCTTTTGGTAGTGCTCATGCAGATCTTGACGTGGACTTCTTTTTTCAGCCTGCCAGTGGCACTCTACTGAGGGAGGCCAAGCCCACAGCTTGCTCCACAATTCGCAGACACCAGGACTGTCAAGGGTGCCCGTCCCACTCACCAAATCGTTGACTTGATTCCTTCCACGTTTGAGGTGACCTGCCAAGGGAAAGGGAAAAGGAACCAGGTGCACTTAGTAATCCCACGGAAGAAGGCCACCCGAGCAGAGAGCATTCTCCATTCACAACATCCCTCCAGCAGCAACACTTCTTAAGTACAGCAAGCAAGGCTACGGGGCAATACCCTAGGCTATGTCCACCTGTTGCTTGGCTTTGCCACAAAGCAACAAGAAACGTGGCCGAGAAAATGGAAATTGTTCCTTAGCAGCCAGTGCCTACATTGTAGCTCATTGTCCACCCTACAGCTAAAGCAGCTTTTTTTCTCCTCTCTTTTTACTGGATAATGTTTTGGGGTTTTTTTCCCTAAATTGCATGCCATATTTCCCACGTGGTTGCTGTAAACATTTCCCCAGAACAGCTTCTCCCAACCCCTGCTAGAACAAGTGGTTCTGTTTGGACACTGGCTCAGCTCCTGAGTTCAGAGGCACACACAAAGTGCTCGGCAGTTTGCCCTTCAGTGCAAAGCCAATTGCTCTTGTAACACACAGAGAGGGTGCAGTTAGACAGGGACCTCCTTTAAAGATGGAATGCAGAAACAAGGTACTTTCCCTCATTTCTGGAGACAACCACACAGTTTTTAGAAAGATGCCTCCAAAGCTCTCCCAGCCTGCATTTTGGAAGTTATCCATACCCTGCTGGGCAGGAGACACCCCCTTTTTAGCTGAAGCTAAAGTTGGCAGGAGCTTTACCAAACATCTGGCATCTTTATGACATTTTTATTTCATTGCGCTGCCCCAAGGAAGAAACTTCTATTTACCTCTCAAACGACCAAAAACCCTACGAGAAGTCACCAACGAAAAGGCTCTGCTGACTGCTCTATGGACTCTCTCCATCTTTTGGGCAGTGCTGCTTGAGTCTGTAGAAACAAAAACAAACAAAAGAAACGAAAGAAACGAAACAAAAATGGAGAAAAAATCCCACTTGCACAAGTCCCCAGACTGTGCAAGTAAAAAGCAACAAGGTAAAAAAAGGACACTTGCACCAGTCCAGAGAGTGTGCAAGAAAATAGAGAAACAAAAGGATGCCCGCTGTAATCCACGGACTGTACAAGCAAAAGGCAAAAGCAAAAGACACCTGCACAAGTCAGCAGATTGTTCAACAAAAATGGAAAAAAGAATGGACACCAGCACCTGTCTGCAGACTGTACGACTGCAGAGGGAAAGAAGGACGCCTGCACAGGTCCACACAGTAGACGCAGGTCACAAGAAAACAGCAGGTTAGAACACAGGTTCTAACAGCTGTTAGAGCAGCAGGGAACAAGAAAAGACTCCCTTGTCAGGGCGCAAAGTGTTGCCTGAGAACCCCGCAATACAGGATCCTCCTGCAACGAGCACGCCTAGAGCTGCTCTGAAGGCTGATGCCTTGTGTGCATCAGGGCACCCTGCAGCTGACAACGCTGTGACGTGGCAGCCCTCTGCTGACGTCACAATGGCCATCGCTCTAGGCTGGTCTGTGACTTTATGCATAGCAACCAAACCTTCTACAGCTAATGCAAAGAAAGTTCTCCTCTGTCCCAAAGCAGCCATAACCCATAGCTCAAAGAATCCAAGAGTAAGACAAAACAGATACCAAGCCCATACCAAGCCCTGTATGCCAAACTGAACACTGAGAAAGAACTAGGATGTGAGGAAAGCAAAGGAAACATGCCCTTTGGTTACCAGTGCTTCTGGCTAAAATCAAGAACACTTGCTTAAATTCTATGGATGAAATCGTGCTTTGCTAATATCCCCGCGAGATTCCTAAATTGGAATGCCTGACATTCCCGTTAGACTTGCACGGCTCATGTACAAATACATAAAAATCCACTTCAGTCTAAAGATCAAATTTCTTATAAGTTGCTATACCCACGCTGCCTATGTATAAAGATATAAATTTCAATGTAAGTTTGAATAACTAATTCATTCTTACAATCCTGCTATGTAAATACAGATAAATATCAAACTCAGTTTAAGAAATTAAATTATTTCAGACCTCTAAGCCACTCGTACACAAAGATCAATTGAAGTTTAATAATTTATTACATATTACTACAACTGTAAAGCCTATACAGAAGTACAGAAATATCACTATCCCTCTCTAAATAACCCCAGGCCTAAACCAAAATAACTAGAATGACAGACGTATACAACTCCATACATATGTACATAGAAATAAATACATATATTGCCATAACAATATACAGTGCAAATATGTATTAAGTTTTTCATATTACATATAACAAGACATATAAAAATATACATAACAAATCTCCATAGAAACATTCCAATATCAATGTACCAGTATAAAAATCCATACAGCTCCATCAATAGAATTATACAAATACACAATGTATTTATGCCAAGAGAACTAAATACAGATATGAATCTAACAACAAACATCTTGAGACAGAACTATATATATAACTACATGTGTACATGCATATAGCTGCACATATATACATATATATATATATATACACGTTATCTACATAACAACATATCTACATGCATCTTTGAACTACAGCTAAATTCTTACATCAATATACGGATACACTTATCAATCTACATATGTAAATATCCCTTTTGTCCTAACTATCTCAGTGCAACTCTGTGCATCTCTAAATAGAACTAAATCAGCGGGATTCCAGGTGCCGATGTTCCCAGGCTGTCCCCTGGTCTCTTCCTCCCCTGCCATGAAGCCCTCCTGGACAGGGACAGCAGATGGGACATCGGACAAGCAAAGGGAACACTGAGTCAGTATTGGGAATTTTCTCTTGGGAACACCTGCACTCCCATCAGGGAAGAGAAAATCTCAGAGCCTGCCCAGGAGGATGAGAAAGAAAAGCCAGGCTGACCAGGCAAGGCCTTGGTGAGAGCAGCCGCAGCGGGACTGTCCAGAAGCCCCTGGCAATCTGGAACAGCCGGCATGGCTCCCAGACCCTGCCAGAATAGCTGCCTTGCCCAAGGACAGCCCCCGTGCCAGCAAGGGCAGCTGAGATGAGCAGCCCCAGCACAGCCAGGCCTGCTCGTGCCCAGCTAGGCAGCGCCCATGGCCAAAGCCCACATCACCCTCACCCCACCCTGCCTCACCCTGTGACCTCAGCCAGATTCTCAGGTGGCAGCAGCAGGACCCCATTTACTGCTGCCCTAGACAACTGGCCTAAACAGGCCACCATCTGCAACATGCATGCTGTTGCATATGCTTCAAGCACAAAGGGAAGACCTCTGTCCACCGAGGAAGCACAGAAAGCAAGAAACCCAGTTGCTGCGACTGCACTTGGCAGCAAGATCAGCAGTCTGCTTCATGGTATGGGGATATGGGGAAGATCCTGCCCCTTCGTTGCCATGCGTTGGGGTGGCAAACACCCAGCCTCCTGGGCTACTTGGCTTATGCCCATCCTGAAACCGTGGCTGCATTTCTTCTCCCAGCACCATCCTCTGGGGCTTCTCAGTCTCTCAAATACAAGCTCCCTAAGCCCCTTGCTGCCCGGCCCAGAATGTGCGGCCTACAGCAGAGGCTTGCGGCCATGCCACATTCTCAGGCTGCTCTTCTGCTGAGCCAGCCCACCAAGCTTGCCTGAAAAATTCAGCTCAGTATTGTTTCTTACCAGTTTTTGCAGGAGCTTCCTTTTTTCCTCTTCATGAGCACACTGCCAGAGTCTGAGAGCCTTGCTGCACTGCTCTTCTGCCCAGCGGAGCTCTTGAGCCATTGCTTGGCATTGCTGCTTGCTGAAAGAGCTTACAGCTTGCAGCTCACGCCGAAGGCCCTTCACATGCTCTGCAAACATGACAAACGGCAACAGTCAGACACTACACGAGCAGAGGACTCTGCTGACCTTAAGCCCTTTCACTTTCAGGCAAGGAGGGAGCTGCCCCCAGCTCCTTCACTCCTCGCAAGCCCTGCGGACAGAGCTGGCTTCAGAGCAACTGCACCAGGCAGGACGATCACCAGAAACAAAGCGCACGAGGCTCTCACCGAGGATCACCGCCTTGGCCTGCGTGGTTGAGCGAACTTGGCCTTCCAGACGGCTCCTGGCGATCTCCAGCTCCGACACGTGCTGCTGAGCCTCCAGCAGGCTGCATTGCAGGCTCTCCTTCTCTGACCTACGAGCCGGCAAGATGAAGAGAAATCGTTCCTGGCACGCAGGGGCACTTTGTCCAGGAAGATGTGCCTCAAGATCCCCACACCTGAGTATGGAAAATGCCTTGCATGGAAGCTCAGTTGCAGCAAGACTATTTTGACCACTTCAAATAGTAAAGCACGCCCCTCCAGGAGATTGGGCAGCCTTTCCTCATCACCAAGCCCAGAACAGAAAGCCCAGGGGAGTTTGATCTCAGCAGCCAAAGCTCAAATTGCTCTCGGCTGACATATCCCACATGGGTGCCTGTGCCCACAAAGTCTCTGCCAATGAGCAAAAGCTCAGCCTCTGCTCACAGCTCTGAGCTCAGCAGCACTTCCAAGTCACTCTGCAGGTAGACAGAAGACAGTGTTCTCCTGCCTGACTCATCAACGTTTAACGCCATTCGTAGTGTATGTAGAGATACTTTGTTTGCCAGATGCTCTCTGACTAAAAGGGACTAAAGGAATGCACCGAACAATAGAGTGAAACCTCCAGCCTCTAGCAGCATGAGTAAGGAACCAGAACCAGGTTTTTATCCCAACAAGAGCTATCTGGGATGAGGGGAATGTATCCGTCTGTTTAAATTACTAGAAGTTCATGAACAAGAACTCTTACGACCTTTATTTATGGCTAACTAAGCCAGCCGTGTCCAAATATTTTGGCTCTCTTTAAAAAGGAAGAGGGACCAGCCAAAGGGATCTTGACAGGTTACAGAGGTGGGTGGGCAAGTGAGCAAGAATCAGTTCTCAGGCAAGAATCTCCAGAGACTCTTGAGAACTCACAAGACATTTCCCTTTTGCTTCTCTTGCTGCAGCTTCAACTTTAGGGTGGAAATTATAACTTTGGCAGCCTCTTGCCCTGCCCTGGTGTGTTTCATCGGTCTGTGTGAAGCCTTGCTTGCCAGGGGTCCCTATTTCACAGTATTTGGAAATACAAGTAAGACCCTCAAATGTTAGAAAGTGAGGCATCATTAGAAATAAATTTATTGCCTGAGCTTATTTGTTCCAAGTTTTCCTGTGATAGAAAGTTACGGGACCTTTAGGTGGAGAGGTGGAGGGTGCCCTCTGTCCTATTTCTGTATCTTTCTGGGAACCTGAGAATTTTTGCCTCAGCCTGTGAGGAACTCAGCCTGGAAAGTAATACTTCCTTTCTTTTTTATTGCGGTTGCTTAGGTATCTTTTTGGTTGGTTGGTTGGTTGGTTGGTTGGTTTTTGTTGTTTTGCCTTTTCTTCATTGTGGAAAACATCTCTTCATAGTATCAACAGAACCTGCCCCCAGCCTGGCTGATTGGAGCCTGTCAGCAAAGGAATTGCAGGAAGCCTGGAGAGGAGGCACTTGTGCTTGAGGAGGCTTTGTGGCGTGCGAGCTCAGCGCAGGACTGGGAATCAAAACTCCCTAAATCCTGCACTCCACGGGCAGATTCCCTCCCCCGTCGGCCTGCGCTGAAGCTGTCCCTGCCCTGGCGCTGTCCGTGGCCCCGGCGCTGTGCGCTGCGGACGCACAGTCCCGTCTGTGGCTCCGCGCTGCTTCGCAGCTGCCCGAGGCTCTCTCCCCTCACAGAGGGGCCCCGCCCCGCCCCGGGCGCCCCCTGGCGGCTGCCCCACCCCGCCCGCCCCGCGCAGGGGCCTTCCCTTCCCATGGCGCCCTCCACCGGCAGCCGCCCCTCACTGCAGGCACGGAGGAGGGATCGGGCCCTGCTGCTCATTCTGTCACTTGGCTCCCTTCTTTTCACACAGCAAAGAAGGCTTGAAAGGAAGCGTTTTCCTACCCTCTCCCTCTGCGTTACTTTGTGGGGACCCAAGCCCTGCCCTGAAGGTGGCCCTGGTGTGTACATAACTGCTGGTGCAGCAAAAGGCGACTTCCTTCTCCTGCCAGTTGTCGCTACTGGCTCAAAAGCACCGCCCAGCTCTGGTAGGAGGAGCAGCCCACGGCACAGTGGGTGCCATCCCTGCCCAGACGGAGCTCTCCGGCAGAGCAGCAGCAGCGGTGCTTGCCTTGGCTTCACCTGGGAAGCCAGAAGCCTCTGTAAATCATCAGGTTTTCAAGGCTGCATCAGCTTCTGCTGCTGGGTGAATTCTGCTGCCTCTGGCAGCTTCCAAAAGGTTATAAAGGCAGCACTGTAGACATACGTGCAGAGCAATCATCACACTGTCCAAAAAAGCTGCAAAACTATGGGGGTTTGCGTGGCATTCTTAGGACTGTCATGCCAATAGTGCCTCCTCCGCTGCTTCTGTGCAATGCCATTGCTGGGCCATTTTCTTCTGCAAGCACTCACCTTCAGCCTCATTCCCCGGCTGCTGTTGCATTTCCAAAGCACAGTTGCCCAAGTTCCTGAGTTCCACCTCTCAGCATGGAGCACCAGCCCATGCTGTTGCACGCGAAGGAATGGTCTGTCTGCAGTTCACTGTGCTAGCAGAAACCACTTCTACTAAGACATAAGACATAGAATGTAGAGGAAAAATTTGGTTGGAAACTCTAGGGGTGGGTGTCGGCTGCCAGAGTTTTCTCTTCCTTTCCTTTGAGGAAACAGCTGTGTTTTGTGAATGGTGAACATCAAAGAGTTAGCATGGCTCTGGGGACTGTGTGTAAGCCATGCACGTTGGAAACTCTTCCCTGAACTGTAGCCTAGAGGAAATGAGGGTCAGCCACCAACGTTTAAAAGTTTCAGCATTATGACACTAGTCAGGCGCAAAGGTGGTGTCTGTCTGTAGATCCAAAGGCGGTGTGTGTATATCCAAGGACGTTCCTGACCTAATCAACCATTTCTTGAGAATTGTCCTGACTTTCAGTCTGACACACACAGGGAATTTGCAACAGGACAATATGCGGCCTCCCAGATGTCCCATTTGGAGTCTGACCAGCTGCTCTTCCCACTACACTTGGTGGGCACATGCCAGGAGTAGTCCTGGGGGTGGGAAACACCTTGTGTAAAGCCCTTCCAAAATGCTAACATAGCTGCAAAAGCAGGCAAACAGCAAAAGCCCAGATCTTTCTCCATATTTTTTTAGATTTTAACTTAGAAAGAAAATCACAGGTGATTTTATCCAGGCACTTTCTGTTAGTGCTGAAGAAAATAGTTTTATGAGGGAGAGGAAGACTGGTTTCAAGGGAAGAGGAGAGGAGGGGGAAGGAAGCTTCTGAACTTTGGAAGGGTTGTAGTTGCTGTGTTTTCCTGAACCTTCCTTCCTAAGGTGTGCCCACCAGCTGAGCTATTTGGTCTCTGCCTTGGAACTCTCTTTTTGGTAGGACTTGCCCATTTTGGTGCACCAGTTTCCTTCTACTACCATCTTGTACGTTGCCTCACATCGGGTTTTAACTTTCTTTTCTGTCTTCTTGTGCGTCCATTACAGTCAGAGCTCTGTGACTCCCAGATGTGTGCCCAGGGAAGCTCCCAGATGTGAGTCACAGGCCGCAAAAGCTTCTTTGAGGTGCTGTACTTCTGCAGCAGCAGCGTGCTTTGTGAGCAGCAGGCTGGTTACTTGGCTTTTTCTCCCCACTTAGGTGTCGTTCTTCCTTCACCAAACCCATGTTTGCCATGCAGAAAATGGGTGGGAATGACAGGCAATCCAATTTAGGAATCTTGCTGGACTTTCATCCATAGAATCCATAAAATCAAGTGTTCTTGATTTTAGCCAGAAGCACTGGTAACCAAAGGGCATGTTTCCTTTGCTTTCCTCACATCCTAGTTCTTTCTCAGTGTTCAGTTTGGCATACAGGGCTTGGTATGGGCTTGGTATCTGTTTTGTCTTACTCTTGGATTCTTTGAGCTATGGGTTATGGCTGCTTTGGGACAGAGGAGAACTTTCTTTGCATTAGCTGTAGAAGGTTTGGTTGCTATGCATAAAGTCACAGACCAGCCTAGAGCGATGGCCATTGTGACGTCAGCAGAGGGCTGCCACGTCACAGCGTTGTCAGCTGCAGGGTGCCCTGATGCACACAAGGCATCAGCCTTCAGAGCAGCTCTAGGCGTGCTCGTTGCAGGAGGATCCTGTATTGCGGGGTTCTCAGGCAACACTTTGCGCCCTGACAAGGGAGTCTTTTCTTGTTCCCTGCTGCTCTAACAGCTGTTAGAACCTGTGTTCTAACCTGCTGTTTTCTTGTGACCTGCGTCTACTGTGTGGACCTGTGCAGGCGTCCTTCTTTCCCTCTGCAGTCGTACAGTCTGCAGACAGGTGCTGGTGTCCATTCTTTTTTCCATTTTTGTTGAACAATCTGCTGACTTGTGCAGGTGTCTTTTGCTTTTGCCTTTTGCTTGTACAGTCCGTGGATTACAGCGGGCATCCTTTTGTTTCTCTATTTTCTTGCACACTCTCTGGACTGGTGCAAGTGTCCTTTTTTTACCTTGTTGCTTTTTACTTGCACAGTCTGGGGACTTGTGCAAGTGGGATTTTTTCTCCATTTTTGTTTCGTTTCTTTCGTTTCTTTTGTTTGTTTTTGTTTCTACAGACTCAAGCAGCACTGCCCAAAAGATGGAGAGAGTCCATAGAGCAGTCAGCAGAGCCTTTTCGTTGGTGACTTCTCGTAGGGTTTTTGGTCGTTTGAGAGGTAAATAGAAGTTTCTTCCTTGGGGCAGCGCAATGAAATAAAAATGTCATAAAGATGCCAGATGTTTGGTAAAGCTCCTGCCAACTTTAGCTTCAGCTAAAAAGGGGGTGTCTCCTGCCCAGCAGGGTATGGATAACTTCCAAAATGCAGGCTGGGAGAGCTTTGGAGGCATCTTTCTAAAAACTGTGTGGTTGTCTCCAGAAATGAGGGAAAGTACCTTGTTTCTGCATTCCATCTTTAAAGGAGGTCCCTGTCTAACTGCACCCTCTCTGTGTGTTACAAGAGCAATTGGCTTTGCACTGAAGGGCAAACTGCCGAGCACTTTGTGTGTGCCTCTGAACTCAGGAGCTGAGCCAGTGTCCAAACAGAACCACTTGTTCTAGCAGGGGTTGGGAGAAGCTGTTCTGGGGAAATGTTTACAGCAACCACGTGGGAAATATGGCATGCAATTTAGGGAAAAAAACCCCAAAACATTATCCAGTAAAAAGAGAGGAGAAAAAAAGCTGCTTTAGCTGTAGGGTGGACAATGAGCTACAATGTAGGCACTGGCTGCTAAGGAACAATTTCCATTTTCTCGGCCACGTTTCTTGTTGCTTTGTGGCAAAGCCAAGCAACAGGTGGACATAGCCTAGGGTATTGCCCCGTAGCCTTGCTTGCTGTACTTAAGAAGTGTTGCTGCTGGAGGGATGTTGTGAATGGAGAATGCTCTCTGCTCGGGTGGCCTTCTTCCGTGGGATTACTAAGTGCACCTGGTTCCTTTTCCCTTTCCCTTGGCAGGTCACCTCAAACGTGGAAGGAATCAAGTCAACGATTTGGTGAGTGGGACGGGCACCCTTGACAGTCCTGGTGTCTGCGAATTGTGGAGCAAGCTGTGGGCTTGGCCTCCCTCAGTAGAGTGCCACTGGCAGGCTGAAAAAAGAAGTCCACGTCAAGATCTGCATGAGCACTACCAAAAGGATTCCATCAGTTTGCTCCTTTTCTGTTGAAGAGGTTTTAACTAATGAAAGTCAACTCTTGCAGACAGGAGGCTCCATGCTGATTGTAACCAGGCTGAGAGATTTTCCTCAGAAGCATATGCAGTCCCGTGCAAACATTAGTCTCATCAGCCCACTTGAATGGAGTATTAGTGACTGAGCATGCCACTTATATCCAAGTTCATGCCTTCTCCTTAGGACAGAAAGGGATAGGGCTCATGAGAAATAAGGTTCTAAATGACAGGTTCCTCCCTGTCCCTCCCACTGCTGTCTGTCTGCAGAGCACCACACCAGCAGCAGAACCTCCTCTGGCTCGCTCTCCTCCTCCAGAGCCCAAAGGGGCGGCAAAGGACAACAAACGTCCATGGATTGCCAGTCCGGGGCCTGAGCATCCTGAACCTGTAAGTGGCAGCTTTGGTTGGTACAGTGCAAAGCTTTGGTGCAGTGCAGAGCTGCAGGTTTCTGGTCAGGCAGCACTTGCCCTTTGTGGCTGAAGATGCTGAGGGCTGGAGTCCTGCCATGAGCTGGCGCTTCAGCCCAGCCACTGACTGACACGTGGGAAATGGGATCTGAACTTTCACATGAAGACATCGTTTCCCTGGGAATCTGACAGGGACTGTGAACTTCCCTTGGTGTTAGATAAGCAGTAGCGTGATGTCCTTTAGTGCTACTGGTGTGAAAGTGAGCCCCGCTGTGTACAGTGCCTGTGCAGATTCGCTGTTGTCAGTGTAGAGAGCAGTCCCAAGAAACAGTTCACAGCCTTGTGGGGTACAGAGGAGCCATTGTTGCCTGCAGGGAGCTGCCCCTCTCCAAGGCGCTGTCTAGGTAGCTACAGTCACTGCTTTGCTGACACCCTTCACTCTGACACTCTGACCCGAGTTTACTGAGAAGAATCCTGAGCAGCTCTGCATGGCAGAGACAAGGTCTGTCTCTGAAGGGCTGGAATGCAGTCCCTACTGGCTGCTCCCTAATGCTTGAAATCCTGAGGGGAAGCCAGTTGACCAGAGCTGAGCGGGGTAGTGTTCCCTGCTTCTATTCAGGTGCTTCCATAGCAACTCAAGAGTTCTTTAGTTACTGCTGTCAACATCCCCCACACAGCACCTTTCACGTTCTGGTGAGCCACGTGTGCCCTTGCTGCTTCTCCCAGCTCTCAGCAGCAAACTTCCCTGCTCCTTATTTCTTGCTTGTGCTTTTTCCCTGCCCACTCCTTGCAGGCCTCAACAGGAGAGCTTCTTGCTGGTCAGGACTCCTCGGCCAAGGCAGGAGAGGCGGAGCGGCAGGACAGAATGGAGAGAGTGCTCAGTGCCCGGGAGTTCAGGTGTGCGCTAAAGTTTCTCACTTTGTCTGAGCAGGAGTGGGCATTGCTGGGCTTTAGGAGGCCCAGTGCCAAAGAACAGATTTGGCTTTCTCATCGTTTGACTTGCTCAGCACAGAGAGGGGAAGGCAGCCCGTGTTCAGGTCTGGCTGCTGACTGACCTACAGCAAAGCTGCCTCCTGGGACTCGCTTCTGGAACCTTGACAAAAAGCATTCTGAACTGAACCACGGTAGAAGCAAGGAAGGTTCAGGCTGGAGAATTAGTCAGAATAATTCAGGAGAATTATTGAACCACAAAGGCAATAATGCAGCAACCATCTCGCCAGAGAGCTTGTGCAGATCCCACCTCTGGAAATTTGATAGTCTCCACTGGATAGAGCCTTGAGCAGCCTGTCCAGATGCCATAGCTGACCCCAAGTGCTTGGAGCTGAAGACTGGGCTAGAAGCTTCCTGGGGGCCCTGCCAGCCTAAAGCATCTTGGGATCTTTTGATAATTGGATTGGAAATTCACACCCACCTCCTCCCCAAGCTATAGCTTGCGGGCTCTTTACTTGTTGTGCTATTGAAAGCAAGAGTAATTGTGGCAGTACTCATCTAGACTTACCAAGGATGTCTTAGCCAAAGAAGAACTTTTGCAAGTCCAGTATCCGCTGTATCAGAGAGGAGTGTAAGACCTAGCAGGCAGGAAGCTGTTAAGCTGAGAGAAGCTTAAGGAGAAGGAAAGGCTTTGTGGCTTCTGGAAGCTTGTTTGACTTTCTCCCTGGAGACTCTGTCACCTGCACAAGTGACAAAGAGAGATGCTGGTCTAGGGAGGGAATTGCAGCATTCTCTTGAGGTAGAACTAGAGGGCTTTTGCAAGTCGCTGAGAGTGGCCCATGTGGGACATCGTACGTAGCTGTCTGTTTGCAAGGAGACTGGGTTGCTCTTAACGGTTTGCTCATCTGTCCCCTTTTTGCAGATGGAAGGAGATGGCCACATTTGAGAGAAAGCGGCACTCCTCACCAGAGAGGGCATTTGAAGTGGTGGCAGAGCCAGCAGAGGAACCACAGCGTCAGAGAGATCAGATTAAGGAAGAGGTTCCTCTGGCATTGCCAAAGGTATGCTCACCTTATGCCTAGGCAGCACCAGTGGGAGAGGGAGTTGTCCTAGCAAGACTGCCCCTCATGCTGCTTCTGGCGGTAAGCAAAGACCGAAACTGCGCTGTTGCTGTTCCTCTACAAAGAAATGGTGCCCCCTGCTTCCAGGGTTGCCGCCCGCAGCAGCCAGCCCCCAGGGTTCTGGAGAGGCTGCTCCAGGAGTTGTCTCGCCAAGGGCACGTACTGTCCCAGGTGTGCAGAGACAAGGCGGTGCTGGCACAAGAGAACGCCGCCCTGGGAGCCCGACTGGCAGCCACTGAGCGGGACCTACGAGACCTTTCTGAGCAGCTGGTAGAGGCCAGGTAAAGGCAGGAGGAGACCCTGGGTGGGACATTATTGAAGGCCTGTAATTACAAAGGAGCTAAGCGTATGTCAGGATTTATTGCCTCCAGCGTGCTCTCCAAATGTTTCTCAGACAGGCAGGTGAGGAGACATGAGAGAAAAGAAAAGGACCCGAATGTTATTTTTCTGACCGCTCAAGCTCTCAAAGCTCATTCGGGTGCTGGCTTGGGAACCTTCTCACATTCCCGTGACAAATGCAAAGCAGGCCAACTTGGCACTGAACTGAGTACCAGGGAAACGCTGCAGATGTTTGCTGAAACCAGAAATTAATCTCCCTCTGCTTTTGGCTTCTCCTTCGGTGCATCTGTACTTCAGTCTTTCCTTGCCAAGTAGTTTGATAGGAGATTTTCAGAATTGAAGGCTCTTACATCTGAATTTAATGAGCAGGATGCTGACACTCTCGCTGAAGCATCATGGTGAAAATCTTGAGACACTTCTGAGCTAACTCTTGTGAAGTATGGGGCAGGACCTACAGGTGCTTACAAGCAGCAGCAGCAGCAAGAGCAGTAGAAGCAGCAACAGAAGAAGGGAAAGGTCTTGAAACTCCTGAAGAGTCTCCGAGGATTCTTGCTTGAGAACTGATTCTTGCTCACTTGCCCACCCACCTCTGTAACCTGTCAAGATCCCTTTGGCTGGTCCCTCTTCCATTTTAGCAAGTGCCAAATCATTTGGGCACTGCTGGCTTAGTTAGCCATAAACAAATGTAGCAACTGTTCTGGCTTCGTGGCATTCCAGTAGTTTAAAAGACAAGATATCTGCTCCTCATCCCAGATAGTTCTTGTTGGGATAGAAACCTGGTTCTGGTTCCTTACTCATGCTGCTAGAGGCTGGAGGTTTCACTCTATTGTTCGGTGCATTCCTTTAGTCCCTTTTAGTCAGAGAGCATCTGGCAAACAAAGTATCTCTACATACACTACGAATGGCGTTAAACGTTGATGAGTCAGGCAGGAGAACACTGTCTTCTGTCTACCTGCAGAGTGACTTGGAAGTGCTGCTGAGCTCAGAGCTGTGAGCAGAGGCTGGGCTTTTGCTCATTGGCAGAGACTTTGTGGGCACAGGCACCCATGTGGGATATGTCAGCCGAGAGCAATTTGAGCTTTGGCTGCTGAGATCAAACTCCCCTGGGCTTTCTGTTCTGGGCCTGGTGATGAGGAAAGGCTGCCCAATCTCCTGGAGGGGCGTGCTTTGCTATTTGAAGTGGTCAAAATAGTCTTGCTGCAACTGAGCTTCCATGCAAGGCATTTTCCATACTCAGGTGTGGGGGTCTTGAGGCACATCTTCCTGGACAAAGTGCCCCTGCGTGCCAGGAACGATTTCTCTTCATCTTGCCGGCTCGTAGGTCAGAGAAGGAGAGCCTGCAATGCAGCCTGCTGGAGGCTCAGCAGCACGTGTCGGAGCTGAAGATCGCCAGGAGCCGTCTGGAAGGCCAAGTTCGCTCAACCACGCAGGCCAAGGCGGTGATCCTCGGTGAGAGCCTCGTGCGCTTTGTTTCTGGTGATCGTCCTGCCTGGTGCAGTTGCTCTGAAGCCAGCTCTGTCCGCAGGGCTTGCGAGGAGTGAAGGAGCTGGGGGCAGCTCCCTCCTTGCCTGAAAGTGAAAGGGCTTAAGGTCAGCAGAGTCCTCTGCTCGTGTAGTGTCTGACTGTTGCCGTTTGTCATGTTTGCAGAGCATGTGAAGGGCCTTCGGCGTGAGCTGCAAGCTGTAAGATCTTTCAGCAAGCAGCAATGCCAAGCAATGGCTCAAGAGCTCCGCTGGGCAGAAGAGCAGTGCAGCAAGGCTCTCAGACTCTGGCAGTGTGCTCATGAAGAGGAAAAAAGGAAGCTCCTGCAAAAACTGGTAAGAAACAATACTGAGCTGAATTTTTCAGGCAAGCTTGGTGGGCTGGCTCAGCAGAAGAGCAGCCTGAGAATGTGGCATGGCCGCAAGCCTCTGCTGTAGGCCGCACATTCTGGGCCGGGCAGCAAGGGGCTTAGGGAGCTTGTATTTGAGAGACTGAGAAGCCCCAGAGGATGGTGCTGGGAGAAGAAATGCAGCCACGGTTTCAGGATGGGCATAAGCCAAGTAGCCCAGGAGGCTGGGTGTTTGCCACCCCAACGCATGGCAACGAAGGGGCGGGATCTTCCCCATATCCCCATACCATGCAGCAGACTGCTGACCTTGCTGCCAAGTGCAGTCGCAGCAACTAGGTTCCTTGTTTTCTGTGCTTCCTCGGTGGACAGAGGTCTTCCCTTTGTGCTTGGAGCATATGCAACAGGCCTCATGTTGCTGGCATTTCAGCTGGTGGCATGACTTGCGACTAGGGCCTCGGGGTGCTGGCCTCCTCCTCGGCCTGCAGCGAACCTGCAGCTTTTCCTTGATCAAAGGACACGGGGACTTTGAGCAGAGAGCCTCTGAGAACAGAAATCCTGAGGAGAGATGGGCCAGGGAATTGGCAGCCAACAGAGTAGGGAAGGAAGGTGGCATCTCCTTTCCTTCCAGCTGCTGACCCTCCTCCTAAGTTTCTTGTTGGGAGACACGAGTGCTGGAGGGCACAAAGTCACCACTGTGCACTCTTCAGGTGGGCGGCTGTGGGAGGGATGAAACTTCCGTTGCTTTCTTTGGGGAGCTTGGCTGGGACTTCACTGGAAGTGTCTTCTTCCTCTCGTCAGGAGAGCGAGCTAGCACAACAGCGTCTGGAGGCACAGGAGCTGCTGGAGCAACAGGAAAAGTCCCTGGCAGAGGTACAGAGGGAGCAGGAGAAAAGGCTGCTGAAGATGAAGCAGGAAGTTGCCATCATGCAACCTGAATAAGAGAAGCTACAAAGCAGAGCCAGTCAAGAGGCAAATGGGCACTGCTTCTCTGGACACCGTCTGGGTGGCATTGTCTCTTAGCTGGCCCTCTATAAACAGGAGAGGGAGAACAAAATGCTTTTGGAAAGCGTGAGCACATCAGTCTTGGCTGCCACACAGGTGGTGTGGCAAGTTTAAAGCCGTCTTCTCTTTGTTTCTGTGTAGCTCCAGCGCCAGAAGGTCCAGCTCTTCTGCAAGGTACGCCAGCTGCAGCAAAAGCTAAAGCAAAGCCAGCAGCAGGCAGAGTACCTGAGGCTGGAGCTGGAGGAGGAGCAAGCGAATGGGCAGGTGAGCCTGACTAGCCAGGTAGCAGAGGGAAGGGCAGTAACAGGGGCAAGAACTGGAGATCTCGGGAAAGGAGGGGCAAGGCCTAGTGCAGGCACTGGAAGCACAGAGCCTGGCAGGCTCCAGCGGTGAGCACTAGGAAGAAGAGTTAGGGTGGAAGGGTTAGGGCTGGCTAGAGGAGTAGAAGTACGTGGCTGAATGGAAGTGCTCTTGAGACTGGAAAAGGAGAAACTTGAGCGTGATGGCAGGTGCCAGTAAGATTTTTCTTGACAGAATATCAAGGCAGAGCTGCAGGATGCTCAAAGGAAGATGAAGGCAATGGAGAAGAGGCACAAAAAAGAAAAAGAAAAGATGCAAGAGATGCAGCTGCAGCACAGGCTGGCTGAAGAAAAGCAGGTGAGTGAAGAAGGGGCAGTGGGCATTGCAGTCATGCAACAAGGGTGCTCTCCTCTTCTCACCTTTCCCCCGCAAAGCAGCAGGTGGGTGAGGACAATGCGTCTGGCTGCCATGCTCTGTGGTCTCCATCACAGCTGATCAGAAGGACACTTGCTGGGCCGCTGAACCTCAGCTGCTGGCCTGGCCAGCAGTACTAGTGTTTGGCCAGTGGCCAGCAATTCTCTGAATGTGTTTTGGCTGGCCTCTTAGTGCTCGCTTTGTCTTTTGAGGGCTTTCTTCGGGTGAACATGGTGACCCAGACAGATTCTGAACGAGTTGTCCCTGTCCATGGTGAATGCAGACCTCAGAACGGAGTGCAATTTAAAGTTGTTCTTTCCCTTTCACAGTCTCTAACACGGCTGGCTGTGACAAGCCGCAGTCTCTGGCCGCTTGGTGGGGTTTAACTTGAGGTGCAAGAGTTGACAGCTCAGCTTGCAGCCTAACACACATGCTGTTCCTAAGGGCTTGCCTCTGAAATGCGCTGCCTGGGGCATCTCTGCCAGCCACCTTTCTGACACAAGCAAACTTCTTGTCCCAGGTGGATGTGGGCCGTGCCATTGAAGCTGCCGCTGCAGCAGCATCTTCCAATGAAGCCTCCTCTCCGCAGCCTGAAAACCTGAGCACCAGCAGTTCGCCCAGTTCAAGCCAGGAGTCAGAGCAGCTGCGCCAGGAGAGAGAGGAGCAGTGCCTGGAGCTGCTAAGTACGTCCTGTGCATTTCTTGTGCGATCGAGCAGTGTGTTGTGTGTGTGCCTCAGCATGTGCTGGACCACGTGTTCCTCTTCACTTTGGTGTCAGACAGACATTTTGGACTCCCTACAGAAGCTGTTGGCGTGCTTGAAGGCAGCCCGGGAGCACTTGGGACATTTCTTTTGCCTTTGAGGGCAGCTGGGAGTGGGTGGCCTTTGCCTGAGCTTCCCTGTGCAGTAAAGGCAAAAGCGGGGAGTGTTTCCCGAGCAGCAGAAGGCTGCACCACAGCAAATGGCCCAAGGAATGTGTGTGTGCTAGTCTGGGCAAATTGATCAGAATAGTTGGCTTCCTCTATGGCCCTGAAAGTCCTGACTTGTCACCAGTCATTGGAGACAAAGCACTTCAGAGGAATTGATGGGCTGTGGGGCTGCTTTCATACTGCTGCTGGTTTTGTGACTGTAAGTACTTCTACAATTCCTTTTACAGTTCATTTTGATAGGAATTCTACATTTTGGTTAGCCCGACCTCCTTGAAAAGAACATCAGGCCAGAGCAGAAAAAAACAGAGGAAGAGCATATTTCAGTACGGCCCAAGAGATAAAAAATTATATTCTTAGAACAATCCCTAGGAATCGGAGAGGAAGAGGTCTTTGCAAAGTGCACCAAAAGAAGAAAAACAGGATACATTTTTTTACATATCAAAAGGTCCTCCTTTGATATCATAGTTGTATGCTTAGGAAATGCATCAGAGAGACACATCTATGTGGCACGGTCAGATAAAACTGCCCTGCAGGCAATTCTCAGGAGCAAGCCTGCAGCCCCTCTGCTGCGTGCTCCTCCGGCCCAGGGCACTTTGTCATGGCTAAAGCCCAGGCGGCAAATACTCTTGGAATACTAAGCACCAGCCTCAATGCCAGCACAGATCATAGTCTAGGAAAGCACACTCAGGCCTTGGTGACTCTGCAGTAAAAGCAACTGAAGAGTTGCTTCTTGGAACTGGTAATAGCTGCCGGTGCAGTGCTGTCAGAGAATAAGTGGTCAGGTACAGAACAGAGCCCAGTTTACCCAGCGTCTGCCATCAACCGTTGGGACAAAAGGTGGATCGATCTCTTCCTCCGTGTGTCTGAACTCAAAGACGATCATGTTCTGTCTTGAGTGGGGTCAACAACTCGTAACAGGACTCACTCTGGCTCGGGCTTCTTCACAGTGGTTGTCAGTGTCCATTTGTGGGCTTTGTCAACCTTTTTGTCATACCTGCCCTGCCAATGATGGCCGGTGTGACTGCAGAGGCTGGAGCCTTCCTTAGCTGTGCGATTTCAGCTGCCAGCCCATTGCTGCAGCTTTGCCTGGACTGGTGAAAAGATCAGCATCTCATTTGGGCAGCTGTCTGTGTCACGGCAGCGCCTGAGGAGCGGCACCGTCCTTGTTACCTGTCTCAGCTGTGCCCATTTGGGATGCTGGGGCACGTGGGCGGTGTTCAAGGGGCCGAGTCCAGTGCCAGCGACTGCTGCACCTGAGGCTGAAGACGAGCTGTGTAGTTCTTCACTACAGGGGGAATGGGCAAAATTGTCTTCAGAACTTAGCCTGCTCATAAATGAAGAGGGTCCTCATTCTTACAGCCGTTGCCCTTGGATGTAACCGGAGCTGCTGTTCTCTAAAAAGGTCAAGGCATTTTTTAGGCAAACTGCTGAGAGCTAGAGAAGGCCCCCTCCTCTCCTGGAAAGCACTCTGCAATATTCTTTCTGCTCTGCTAAAAGTAGCTGGCCATAAAAATCCATCCCACATCCCAGGGTGCATTTAATCTTTGGAAGGATGACATTGTTGAATCTCACAAGAGAGTGTCTATTCCCAAGAAAAGGAAGGGTCATGATGGTTCAGCTCTCCTTCCCGTTTGTAGATGACAACCACTTACCTTGCTGCCTGTTCTTTTCACATCTCTGTTTGCTCTGATTTGCTGATCTCTGTTTGCTCTGCTGGTGTCTCCGAGAGCTTAGTTTCCTCTCAAGGTAACCCTTCAAAGGAGTGTGGAGAAGCTGACTCGGTGCAGGCCACGTGTGCTACAGAGCTGCCTGTCTGGCAGCTGGGGCTGTTGTTGTGGTCCTCGTTGCCATGGTCGTTAGCCAGCTGGCCGTGAATTGCTTGGAGCCGCAGCGAGTGGAGCTGAGTTTCAGATCGCCTGGAAGTCAGTATCTCTGTTTTAAAGTTTGCTTCTTGCATTTTGTTTCTTTCAGGGCATGTTGTGAGCATGGGAAATTTAGAAAAGAAATACACCGGATGGGAACTTATTGGCAGTGGGTGAGTGCGGCCACGTTTACTTCTACAGAACCGTGGGCCAGGTATTTTGCTGGTGTAATATCAAGTGGGAAGTCAGGCAAGCTGCAAGCATCTTCAGACCGTGGCTTTAGATTGTCCCTGTCTCAGTACCGATCACTGGGCATCATCAAAGCTAACTGGATGCTGACATTGTCTTGCCTGCCTCAAGGAGCACGACCTGGAAGCCCTCCTGCCCCTCAAGTGTGTGGCAGCAGTTGGCTTATTTTCCTAGGAGACATGGTTTTGTATGAATCAAGGTATTAGGGCCGCACTAATGGAGGAAGAAAAAACGGAGAGAGCGGCTTGCCACCTGATAGCTGTCAGATAACAGCTCTCAGTAGCATTTCTATCCACTATTTTGTGGAAAGCAATATTCAGTGGTCAGGAAAATAAGACAGGCTGCACGGTGTTGCCTGAGTTTTGTAGATGGAATCAAAAGAGAGTGGTGAGAAGGCCCAGCAGGACTGTGTATTTCAATGCCAGGAAATGCACGACACATGCACAGACACAAAAAGAAAAGGCAAGGAAAAGCCCTGCCTCCATAATCTAGTGTCTACATTTGGGATTTGTTGCAGTCCTTTTCCTTCCTGTTGGATCCAGCCTATCTCTTGGGCACGCTGCACGGCAGAGGGCTGCTGGGCTGCTGTGCTATTGGCTGAAGAGTAGATGAAGCCTGTTGTTTGAGAGGCGCCGCAGGCAGCAGAGAGCTCCTGCCTGGGCTGCCTTTTGCTCCTCAGCACTGAACAGCTTCTCTGTTCTTGCTGCTGTTCTCTTTCTAGGGGTTTTGGAACAGTTTACAAGGCCTTCGATGCTGCCACAGGACGAGCGGTAAGTGCCAACAGCCCGGGAAGATTTTGCAGTTCTTGAGCGCTTTCCCTTGTGATGTTATCTGTGGCCAGAACTTTGGGCTGCCTGCCTTTGCTGCAAAGGCCGTCCCACAGAAATGTCCCGCATTTTGGCTGTCCCAAAATGCATTGGGACAGATGTTGTCCTTCCTACCTACCTGAGGGAATGCAAGCACGGCAGTGGTGTCTTTCAGAGAAGGACACAGCTCCTCGGATTTGCAGGATAAATATGCACAGATTAGCTCCTGGCAAGAGCCAACATTCTGGTCCAATTCCTCTTAAGCCCAGGTTCAGACACAGATAGCATATCCCATTGTTTTCCATCAGGTGGTTCTGGTTTCAAACATAATGCAAGACCTAAAGAAAGAGACATCTTGTCTGGAGGGCAGTTTTGTGTTTCAGCCCTACAGATTCTGGTGTACACACACACACACACACACACACACACACACACACACGCAAGCACACGAAAGCACACACACAGAGATCAATGAGAAGAAGTTTATGTAGAGACTTAAATAATACAGCCTTGTGTTGGTCCTGTGTCGGGGACATCCCATTACAGAGATGCTATTTGTACTGAACAGTACAAGTGGTGGTGTCTGGGAGAGTCACAGCGCTCTTTGGGGCTAAAAGTTCAGAATCCTCAATTCTCCTTTCTGGCTCTTAGCAAACATAACTCCATCTTCCTGGTAATTCCTTTATCCACCTGCAGTGCTGCGCTCAGGAACGGCACTTGCAGGGAGGTCTACAAGGTGTCCAAAAGCCCTAAACCCTGCTTATAACCTGGGGTGTTATGCATGGTGTACCACAGAAAGGATTCTTCATTTTCACACCCACTAAATAGTGAAAAGTGTAAAGCATGTTCGAGAAGGTTCTTCAGAGATGCAAAATCCAAACCAAAGAAGTTAGGATGGGCTGGGATTGTAACTTGGAGTCCCCTTGGAGTTCTTCTTTTGACAGCATTTTCTCTGTAATGTATGTGTGTATTTACTTTGGCATACAATCAAGAATAGCAGCAGCTTCTGAATCGCTGGTCAAAGCCCCTAGAAATGTGAATGTATTTTCATCCGTTTCAATTTCTTTTCACAACAGAGCAAAGAGCAAAGGTGAGCAAAATTGCTTTTGGCTAGCAAAGCGTGTGTAAATGCTAATAGTGGTGATAAACAAAGGCCATTTGAGAAGCGTGTGTGTGCAGAGAGTGTTGTTGGTGCTGTGTGGTTGATGGTTGGAGTCCCTTTGAACCGAGGTGACAAGGCGTCCTGGCCCACGAGCGGGCAGAGAAAGAGGCTCTCATGTCTGTTCCTAACGGCTTTCAACGTGGTTGTAGGTGGCCGTGAAGCAAATTGATCTCCAGCACCAGGGCTGCGAGCAGGCGTTGAGAGAACTCCTGGTCATAAGGGAAAAGAAGAACCCCAATATTGTTACCTACCTAGAAAGGCAAGTAGTTCTGGTCTTTTTCTGGGAATGTTCGTTTCCATACTTGCAAGGCAGAGGTTTAAAAGCTCTTCAGTCACTGGCAGAAAATTGATCTTTCTGTTAACATCCATCCACTCCTGTACGAGTCATGGGAGGAGACGACATTTTGTCCGCATTCATGGTTCCTGGCAGAGACTGCTGGAAGATGCTTCTCGGAAGCCTGGCTCTCTTACTGAGCCAGCAGCAGCCTGTACGTTCACTGGCTGCATGTTCTTTTGCTGTTTTGGAGCATGATTTTTTTCCAAGTATCAGAGGAGGAGTGCTGAGGAAGCATCACAGAAATGATTCCCCTTGTGGTGTTCCCAGTATTTTCCATTGCCTTGCATGCCAAAAGACGAGGCTAGGAGACACATCCTTTACCAGGTTTGAAATTGTTTTTCCCGTTTGTGACTGTCCTTTAGGCAAGGTTTTCCAAAGGGTGTCCGCAGTGCTGCACACCCACGTGCCCTGGGTAAAAGCTGTGAAAACTGTGTCTCCTTGTTGCTGAGGTTAATGGTGGATGGAATTTGTGTATGAAGATGATGAAGCAGCTGCTGGGATGTGTCCGCTTGCAGATTGATCTTTGCCATCACAGAACTGCCTTCTTCCCCTGCTTGCCCCCTAAGCCGTCTCCTTCTGTGCCAATGTGCCTTCCTCGTTTAGACGGCACAGACTGCAAGCACTGGACAGTCGAGGTGGAGTGTGTCCTCATTTTATTCCATCTTCACTTAGCAGTGACCTGGAAACAAAACTCGACTGTAGGCTTTTCTTCCGTACAGCAATTTAACTGTGCGCATTCCGCCCCGCCCTGTTGTTTTCATCTTCCAGCTACCTTGCCAATGGGGCTGTCTGGCTGGTGCTGGAGTACATGGATGGAGGATCTTTAGCTAACGTCCTCATCAAGAAAAGGATGCTTGTAGGACACATCGCAACTGTCTGTCGGGAGGTAAGGGATCCTGCTTGTGCTTTGGATGGCCTGCACAGGCTCGTCCTTTGACAGCACTGCTAAGTGCGTGATTGCACGTTCAGAGCTTTCTCTTTGTGCTGCTCTTACGCTTCAGAGAAGAGCGAGCATCTGCACTGCATTGCCTGCCAGTGTCCCTGCCCTTACTCTAGTCTGTTCTTTATTTTTATCTACCATTGTTGAATTCTCTGTCTCTTTCTCATTTTCATTTTCTGCCTGTAAGTGCAAAGAAGACAATGCAGAAAGGTGCTGGATATCCCAGTTGAAAACCAACAGCATTGCCAAAGACAGACTCACCTGTCACAGGTCTCAGCTTCAAAGGATGGCACGGCACCCACCATGGTGCTTGCTGCTGAAAACTGACAAATGAGCCGCTTTGACCCTTGTCCTCCAGTCTCTTGCCCGACAGTGATCCCCTTGGCACCCGAGGCAGGGCCTTTTTCCTCTTTTGGAAAACCACTCTTTGTCCTCCGGATGGGGAGAGCGGATCCGCTGCAGCAGCAGTCGTTCCAACTGGCTTTGTAGGGGACAGTGTCCTGCAGCGACTAATGTTTTCCCCTCAGCAATGAATATGCCCTCCCTTGGAGAGATCCTGCTCTCCTAGGGTTGCAGCAGCATGCTCTTCCTCTTGCCACCACTCACTGTTCCTGTGAGATCTGTCAATCTTCAGGAGCAATTTCCTTTAAAGCATGTGATGAAATCAGACCAGGCTAACTTTTGTCCTCCTGTTTCTTTTTTCTCCCTCAGTGCCTGCAAGGCCTGGCTTTCCTTCATGCCAACCAGGTGATCCACAGGGACATCAAAAGCAGCAACATCCTTCTGGGCCGGGATGGCTCCGTCAGATTGGGTGGGTGTTCCTGGTCAGGCCCTGCGCTCCGGGAAGGCAGTGCGGGGCTGCTTTTGAGTGGCTGCCAAGCGCCCAGCAGTGGTGCTGGTGACAGTGCACTCCTGCAAGCTCAGGCCACAGCTGCAAGGTGCTGAGAGGTCTAGAGAGGAAAGAAGGTGTCAAGAGTGGCTTTGGTTTGTGTGCGCTCCTTCCAGAAGGAGGGAGTTACAGTGGAAACCTTCAGGTGAATGAGGAAGAGCCACGTTGTGAATCCTGGGGGGTGGGATTTAAGTGCTCAATTGACAATGTGCTTGGCTGCAGCCCTGAGGAAAGGGAGCACAGCTGCTTTTGCAGCTCGATTCAGCACTGCATTCTGAGACTTAGAGTGAGGAGCTCTTTTCCTTGGTTTCCTACCTGAAGCAGTGTTTGTTTTTCTCCTCAGCTGATTTTGGCCTCTGTGCTGTGCTCATCCGTGAGCAAAGCAAACGGAGGTCGATGGTCGGGACCACCTGCTGGATGGCACCCGAGGTGGTGAGAGGAGAGCCATATGGCCCCAAAGTGGACACCTGGTCCCTTGGCATTGTGGGAATAGAAATGGCCAAAGGAAGGGCTCCTTATAGTTGGAAAACCAGGGAAAAGGTAAGGTGGAAATATGCTCAAACACTGGTGTCCTTCTGGTCCATCATCATTAGACAAAATCCCATTCCCACAGCTTGAACTCCTTCCAGCAAGGCCCACTTGTAAACATGTCCCTGGGGCCCACATAAACTTCCAAGGCAAGACCTGCTGAAGGTTGGAATAGCTGGGGCTGCACTAAGGCCTTTTTTCTTCTGGGAGGGAAGGCTCATCTCTAAGCGTCTGCTAGGCAAGAAATTGCCACTGCAGACTGCAGCTTAAAATATTGGGTCTAGCTGAGCACTTAAGGATATGGAAAGTTCACGCGGAGTCTCATGTTTCCTTTAACTTCAGGCTAAATATCTGATAGGCAAGCGAGGGGCACCAGATCTGCACAAGCTCAGGCTACCCTCTGGCTTGTGTGAATTTCTGGGCTGCTGCCTGCAGATGGATGTGGACAGGCGAGGCTCTGCCGAGGAACTTCTGCAGGTACAACGCAAAGTGGCTGCAGGCCAAATAGCTGTTCCCCGTCAGGCTTTGCTCCTTGGCCAGACTCCAGGGCATCAGTTGGGCAGCCCCACAGTAATCTCCTGTCTGGGTGCATTTCAAATGAAATCCAAATAAGTTCCAAGACTCTGTTGAGCTTAGAAGGGACAAGTGAAGGGCATTTAGTCCAAACCCTCTGCCACTGGCAAGGACATCTTCAAGTAGATCAGGTTGCTCAGAGTCCCATCCAACAGGTCCTTGAATGTTGCCAAGTGTGGGGCACCTCCCAGCTCTCTGGGTAACCTGTGCCAGCATTTCAGCACTCTCCTGCTCAAGAGCTTCTTCCATAGAGCCAATGGGAATTGACTCACTTTTAGCTTGAGAGCATTCCCCCTTGTCCTCTTGCAGTTGACTCTGCTCAGAGATGCAGGCTAAACAAAGCCAATTCTCACAGCCATTCCTCAGAGGAGAGCTTCTACCTTTTGGTCATTTTCGAGGCCCTCGTTTGCTCTCGGCTTGTGTATTCAGGTTTACGTGGTAGCAGAGGAACTGAAGTATTGTAGTGCTGGGACTGAAGGCCTGCAGTGGGGCTTGAAGAGCACAGCAGAAGCAGTCCCTGCCAAGCGGTTCTAGATTACTCTGTGGGAAGGAGGGGACGGTGGGGGGCTGACTGTGAGCATCTGAGGGCACCTAGCTTGTCCCTCGTGCCCCACTCTTAGAGGACTCTGCCAGCCAAAGAGGGACAGCTGAGCAGGATTTGTGCCAGTGCCATGTGCTGCCTGGCCCACTCAAGTAGATAAGAATTGCTGCAGATTTGCTGCCAGGTTTTGTGGCAGACAGGGAGCTGGCGACTGGGCCACTTCCTTGGCTGCTCCTGCTGTGGAGGAAGATGCCAAGACAGGAGGTGGGGCATGCTAAGGCAGACACTGCTCTTCCTGCAAGCCAGAGCTGAGTCCATCTGCGCTCTGCCGCTTGTGTCGCTTGTGTCTGTGTTTCTGGGCCCTAGAGGACTCCAGCTTGACCCTGTTAGAGGCTCAGTTTGGAAAATCATGGTTCCTTTTTCCTTTATCTCTTTTAAATTGGTTTCTTTTCTTTCTTTTCCCCTTTGGGCAGCATCCATTTCTCAAATTAGTGGAGCCTCTCTCCAGCCTCTTCTGACAGCCTGATTGCTGTCATCTCTGCAGAAAGTAATGCAGGAAGGAGAGGAGATGACCAGGAGCACTTCAGCATTACTTTCTCCAATGCCAGCTCGCAGCCAGGCTCAGAATAAAAATCCTAGAAACCCCCAAGCCTGTTGTAAGATTCCCTTCCTTGTCACCCACGCAATACTGCTCTACGTTCACTCCTGAATTGGCCATTCTTTCTTAAAGGTGAAAAGTCCCTCCTGTGGGTGTTCTGGTGTGCTTGGGAATTGGGAAGGGTCTCCTTCCTTCACTATAAACTCCAACCTACACTGCCTTTGGAATACCGCCCACTGGCCAGGTTTTGCCCAGCCATGGAGCGACCTCTGCATGAGGAAGAAAGTGCAATTGCATGTCCAGCCAAAAGCCAATGAAGAGCAGGGCATCCTGTGGAGATACAGGCACACAGCTGTGCACGCAGAGGCTTTTGCCTCCTGCCAAGTGGAGCAGTCATGTCTCCTCTGTGACTGCTCCCCGCTTCCCAGGTGGCCATGGCTAACGGATGCGAGGCTCTGCAAGTGGAACCCAAGAAGATGGGCACTTCTGCTGGCACTACAGGAGAGGGGAGAGGAAACTGCCTGGGAGGTGCCTGGCCAATGAGGGAAGGCACCTGCCGGACCTGCTCTTTGTCAGCAGAGAACGACTGGTGGGTGATGCCACCCTTGGGGACCATCTGGGGCTCAGCAATCATGAAACGTCTCTGTGCTTGACTGGGTTTGTAGCTCATTCTGTGCCTTCTCTTGTCTTGTCTTCTCTTGGCGGCTGCTCCCCAGGGCTGTGTAGCAGCATGGCAGAGCTAAAGCGCAGGAGAGCCTCATTTTTCTGCCCTCTGAAGTGGCTGCTCACCACAGCTTTTTCAGTTTGGAAGCTCAGTCTGGAGAATACGTTCCTCCCTGTCTTTGGTCTCAGCCGCCAGGACCTGTCCCAGGTGGCATTGAGGGCTGCCCGGTGCCTCAGGCTGGTGTGACCCTACTGCAAACAATAGGGGGGGCAGTGGCAGGTGGTTGTTTCCAAAGTCACTTCCTTCAGGGACAGTGTGCCGTGTGTATCCTTTGTCCAGCCCAGCCCCAGACTTAGTGATCAGATGCAGGCACTGCGGCTACTGCTGCTGCTGCTGCTGCTGCTGCTGCTGCTGCTGCTGCAGAAGTCAGCGAGGATTTGGTGGGCAGCTTCCAATCCCAGCAGAACCAGTCACTGATGAAGCCGGGGGCTGAGGGTGTCCTGCAGATCTCTGATGCAGATTCAAACACCTTAAAGTACATTTTGAAAGTGACCTAGAAACGTAAGGATGGTCTGACAGAGCTAGTTTGTTTCTGTGTTCAGTTCAGATGATTCTACATCTTGTGCTTTGGTACAAATCAAGAGTACAGCCAGTTGATTGGAAGCACCACAAAAGGCATGACCTAAGAGAGCAGACAACTGAAAGAATTTGTAAAGGAGAAAAGCAGCGAATGATTTGGTTATCTTCGTCTGTAGGAAGGGTAACTTTTTCTCAGAATTGCTTTTGACTTTTGGTAAATCCCCGCTCTACAGAGATGGGGAACTGAGAGGCTTTTTTAAAAAGATTTTCCTCCATTATCAGTCTCATTGAAGAGTGAAACCTAAGAGATGTAAAACTCTGTCAGTCTATTAGAAGCCGACTTATTTCATGGTTACAATACCTTGTAAATGTTTATCATCCCGTTAGTTTTGCCACACAATGGTGCTAATACTTCTAACTGCAATCACCTCTTCTTTTACCCGACGTGGTCTTGCCACAATACATCTTTCACAGTTCTAATTCTCCAAAATATCCGGTCTTTTTGCAAGACCGTCATTTGAAATTTGTTTCTAGTTCAATCTCTCTCTCAACAATGTCTTCTCTATTCCATGGCCTTTCTAAGTCAGCACACTTTCTCTCAGAGTTTGCATACAGATGTATGAGACTGTGTGAGCTTTCAGTCAGGCTTTGAGAATCCTTTACAAATCCATTTCTCACGTCGCCCTCTCTTTCTTGGAACTGTAAAAACTTCTTTGGTGGTCTTATTCATCATTCGCTGCACACAGTGAAGAGCACAAACCCTATTTCTAATATTGCTACTATAACAGTCAATACATATTACATTATTTTGAAAAGGTCCTTTAGCCAAGGTGTAAAGTCCCATCCTTCAAACTGATGGTCTAACCAGGATCCATAGTCTGTTTTGATTTGATCTGCCTAATCTTTCCATTTTGAAGCTGGTTGTGGATGGATTCTGAATGGTCCAACCAATTCATACGACACAACCCTCCAAATTCTTCACAGCCACGTCCGTGTGCCAGTAGGAGAAAATTGATGGCGGCTCTGTTCTGTAAGGTTGCATGTCTAACAGCACTAACATCTGTCATCATATCACTAATTCCAATGGAAGTAGCATTGATTTCTTTGCTCAACCAACACCCCAACCCATCCAGTTGTTTCAATGCTGCAGCTGAGGCAAGTCGAGGTAAAAACAAACCCAATGTAACTTGTTTTGCAGGGCTCCAGGGTTAACAATTGCTATTCCAGTTTTCTTCATAATGATGGGCAGACCTTTTTCCTCTACGTTTTTTATTGATGGCCCTTTGAACACCAGGTGCTATCACAGAGAGCTGTCCGATGCTACATGGGCCACCTTTAATTTTTAAGGAAATGCCCTGCCAGGCTCTATCTCCACAAATGAGCCGATATCTTTTTGCCAATTGCCATGGGAATTCTACAAGATCAATAGTCTTACCCTTACGGGGCACAGGAGTGGTGTAATTTCACCAAAATCTTGAGTTTCTGTGCACAGGATGACGGGGAGTAACATTTCATTGCGGATCTCCCTGGTACTGAAAGTCAGCACAAAACTCTCTTCAATTCAAAGAACCAAGAATTTCCAATTCTTGAGGTTCAAAGAAGATCAGGGGCTTAATGATACCAATGGGCTACAGGATTTGTCTTGTTGGCAACATCATGCCAATAATTGCCACGGTTACGTATTGGCCACTCTTTGGCTGCTACTGGCACACCAACCAAACAGGTTGCAAAGGCTTGGTCTGGGCTCAAATTAGTCAAACTTATGGTGACTGAACCTGCTGACTTGGCTAAGGCAACCAAACACTTGTTTTTGGTGGATCTACAAGCATATCTGCACTGCAAAAGCAGGCAAGCAAAACTAACAAGTACAAATATATTGTTGAATCTAACTCCAGAGTTTTCTTCAGCTACTCTTGCCAAAAGGCTTTTCCATGTAATTCCATGTCCACGCAAATCTTCTGGTACCTTTGGCTTTTGGTTTTTTCCAAAGTTGTTCAAGGGCTGTTGACTTGTTTACACTCAATTCTGCAAATTTGGATCCCTTGGGATGCTTTTTAGCACGATAGGCTCCACGCCTTTGCCAAAGGAGCTTTACAATACTAGCAATTTTTAGAGTTTTAACATTGACATAAAACTCGAGATTTGCAGTTTTTGCAGGTTGGGCAGGGCAGGTCAGGCATGAACCGTAGTCTCTATGTGCGGCTCACATCTGCATGCTCGGTTGCCTGCTCGTGGAATTGTCAGGGTGCTCTTGTGCGTGATACGGCTTCGTGTTCTTTACTGGAATCCACTTAGGTCCTGCACCTGTGGAAACTCTTTGTGGAAACTAAGCAAACTCATTACCCCATGATATTAAATGTAATGGACCTTCAATTTGTCCTGTCTCAGAGTTTCTAATTAAAACGGGAGGATTTTCTTTCAGTTTTACCTGTGTGTTATTTGAAAAATGCCTAAAATTGGTGGACCGTGTTCTGCAAAGGAGCTATTTAAAAATTTGAGAACATATAAAGCTTTACTCCATCTCATCTGAAGCGTTGCTTGGCCTAGATCCTCCTTTTCTTGGTCTAAATTGCATTTTAGTGTTTGATGTGCCCTTTCAAGAATTGTAGGAGAGTAGGGACTTCCAAAAGTGTGACAAACACCCCAGTCCATTCCAAATGTGGCCGATTTTTGAGCTGTGTATGCAGGGCCATTATCTGTATATCTTGAGGCACACCTAATGAAGCAAAAGCTTGTAGAAAATGTAGACAAGCATGATTGGCTGTTTCTCCTGTGCAGACAGAGGCAAAACCTGCACCTGCAAAAGGGAATATTTTTAAATTTCCCAAAAGATGGGTGTTTGGTGATATCTGTCTGCCATAGATGCAGGCTTTGCAAGCCTGTTAGGTTGACAGCTCCTGTAGAAACAGGAGGTTGCACAAGTTGACAGTCAGGGCAGGCACCAGTAATGGCTTTTGCTTGACCTTTAGGGACATGAAACATTTGCACAAGTGCTTGTGCATTTGGAGGGAAAAAGGCATGACTCAGTTTTGCTTGTTCAAAAATGTTTGGCAAAGTGTTTGAAAGAACCATCGTCAGTTTGTCTGCTCTTGCATTTCCTTCTGCCAGGAGTCCGGGAAGTGAGGAATGAGCCCTGATATGAGAGACAAAGTATGGGTTAGTTCTCTCTTGCAAAATTGTATCAAGACATGAAAGGCAATGATACAGAGTCTCATTTGTAACATTCTTTAAAACTGATCCTTCTATTCTTTTAACAATACTAGCAACGTAAAATCAATCCGTAATTCCAATTCCAAGGTTCTGAAAAGAGCTGGAATACCCTAACAACTGCAGCCATTCCAACAATCTGAGGAGAGCCCTGTCATATTTGGACATCTCACTCCCATGTTTTGGTCATTTGATTTTGCCATACTAGAACTGATTCGTGTTTCTTCCCTGATTCATCAAGGAAGAGAGTTATAGCACTCCAAGGTTTTATATTTAGCATGGGTTTTTCTCTAAAACTTAGTTTTGCTTGCAATAATTTGTGGCCTGGGTAAGGAATAGAACAATCACCTGAATTATTAACAGTGTAATTTGCAGGTCTTCTGAATTGTGCAAAGCCCAATCAAGATAATCTCATTTCATAGGTAAATAAACAATTGCAAAATGTTGACCTGCCATAGTTAGCAATATTGTTCTGGCTCCAATTAGAATTTGGGCTGTCATCTCCATGGTTGTAAAACTTGGTTTTGGAGACCTATAAGGAAGGGAAACCCACTATGATTATGATTAACAAAGGATCTTTTTCAGAAGAGTCTCATTGAAAAATGAGACCATAAAGTTTTTTCTCTGAACGCTGCAAGAAAGGAGGGCCCTTCTGGAGAACAACCGTGTGCTCGTCTTTTTTTAAAAGCTTCAGTGACGTTTTCAAAGGATTTTTGAGCTTCAGGTGTAAAAGTTCTTTATTTATGGCTAACTAAGCCAGCCGTGTCCAAATGTTTTGGCTCTCTTTAAAAAGGAAGAGGGACCAGCCAAAACGATCTTGACAGGTTACAGAGGTGGGTGGGCAAGTGAGCAAGAATCAGTTCTCAGGCAAGAATCTCCAGAGACTCTTGAGAACTCACAAGACATTTCCCTTTTGCTTCTCTTACTGCAGCTTCAACTTTAAGGTGGAAATTATAACTTTGGCAGCCTCTTGCCCTGCCCTGGTGTGTTTCATCGGTCTGTGTGAAGCCTTGCTTGCCAGGGGTCCCTATTTCACAGTATTTGGAAATACAAGTAAGACCCTCAAATGTTAGAAAGTGAGGCATCATTAGAAATAAATTTATTGCCTGAGCTTATTTGTTCCAAGTTTTCCTGTGATAGAAAGTTACGGGACCTTTAGGTGGAGAGGTGGAGGGTGCCCTCTGTCCTATTTCTGTATCTTTCTGGGAACCTGAGAATTTTTGCCTCAGCCTGTGAGGAACTCAGCCTGGAAAGTAATACTTCCTTTCTGTTTTATTGCGGTTGCTTAGGTATCTTTTTGGTTGGTTGGTTGGTTGGTTGGTTTTTGTTGTTTTGCCTTTTCTTCATTGTGGAAAACATCTCTTCATAGTATCAACAGAACCTGCCCCCAGCCTGGCTGATTGGAGCCTGTCAGCAAAGGAATTGCAGGAAGCCTGGAGAGGAGGCACTTGTGCTTGAGGAGGCTTTGTGGCGTGCGAGCTCAGCGCAGGACTGGGAATCAAAACTCCCTAAATCCTGCACTCCACGGGCAGATTCCCTCCCCCGTCGGCCTGCGCTGAAGCTGTCCCTGCCCTGGCGCTGTCCGTGGCCCCGGCGCTGTGCGCTGCGGACGCACAGTCCCGTCTGTGGCTCCGCGCTGCTTCGCAGCTGCCCGAGGCTCTCTCCCCTCACAGAGGGGCCCCGCCCCGCCCCGGGCGCCCCCTGGCGGCTGCCCCACCCCGCCCGCCCCGCGCAGGGGCCTTCCCTTCCCATGGCGCCCTCCACCGGCAGCCGCCCCTCACTGCAGGCACGGAGGAGGGATCGGGCCCTGCTGCTCATTCTGTCACTTGGCTCCCTTCTTTTCACACAGCAAAGAAGGCTTGAAAGGAAGCGTTTTCCTACCCTCTCCCTCTGCGTTACTTTGTGGGGACCCAAGCCCTGCCCTGAAGGTGGCCCTGGTGTGTACATAACTGCTGGTGCAGCAAAAGGCGACTTCCTTCTCCTGCCAGTTGTCGCTACTGGCTCAAAAGCACCGCCCAGCTCTGGTAGGAGGAGCAGCCCACGGCACAGTGGGTGCCATCCCTGCCCAGACGGAGCTCTCCGGCAGAGCAGCAGCAGCGGTGCTTGCCTTGGCTTCACCTGGGAAGCCAGAAGCCTCTGTAAATCATCAGGTTTTCAAGGCTGCATCAGCTTCTGCTGCTGGGTGAATTCTGCTGCCTCTGGCAGCTTCCAAAAGGTTATAAAGGCAGCACTGTAGACATACGTGCAGAGCAATCATCACACTGTCCAAAAAAGCTGCAAAACTATGGGGGTTTGCGTGGCATTCTTAGGACTGTCAAGCCAATAGTGCCTCCTCCGCTGCTTCTGTGCAATGCCATTGCTGGGCCATTTTCTTCTGCAAGCACTCACCGTCAGCCTCATTCCCCGGCTGCTGTTGCATTTCCAAAGCACAGTTGCCCAAGTTCCTGAGTTCCACCTCTCAGCATGGAGCACCAGCCCATGCTGTTGCACGCGAAGGAATGGTCTGTCTGCAGTTCACTGTGCTAGCAGAAACCACTTCTACTAAGACATAAGACATAGAATGTAGAGGAAAAATTTGGTTGGAAACTCTAGGGGTGGGTGTCGGCTGCCGGAGTTTTCTCTTCCTTTCCTTTGAGGAAACAGCTGTGTTTTGTGAATGGTGAACATCAAAGAGTTAGCATGGCTCTGGGGACTGTGTGTAAGCCATGCACGTTGGAAACTCTTCCCTGAACTGTAGCCTAGAGGAAATGAGGGTCAGCCACCAACGTTTAAAAGTTTCAGCATTATGACACTAGTCAGGCGCAAAGGTGGTGTCTGTCTGTAGATCCAAAGGCGGTGTGTGTATATCCAAGGACGTTCCTGACCTAATCAAGCATTTCTTGAGAATTGTCCTGACTTTCAGTCTGACACACACAGGGAATTTGCAACAGGACAATATGCGGCCTCCCAGATGTCCCATTTGGAGTCTGACCAGCTGCTCTTCCCACTACACTTGGTGGGCACATGCCAGGAGTAGTCCTGGGGGTGGGAAACACCTTGTGTAAAGCCCTTCCAAAATGCTAACATAGCTGCAAAAGCAGGCAAACAGCAAAAGCCCAGATCTTTCTCCATGTTTTTTTAGATTTTAACTTAGAAAGAAAATCACAGGTGATTTTATCCAGGCACTTTCTGTTAGTGCTGAAGAAAATAGTTTTATGAGGGAGAGGAAGACTGGTTTCAAGGGAAGAGGAGAGGAGGGGGAAGGAAGCTTCTGAACTTTGGAAGGGTTGTGGTTGCTGTGTTTTCCTGAACCTTCCTTCCTAAGGTGTGCCCACCAGCTGAGCTATTTGGTCTCTGCCTTGGAACTCTCTTTTTGGTAGGACTTGCCCATTTTGGTGCACCAGTTTCCTTCTACTACCATCTTGTACGTTGCCTCACATCGGGTTTTAACTTTCTTTTCTGTCTTCTTGTGCGTCCATTACAGTCAGAGCTCTGTGACTCCCAGATGTGTGCCCAGGGAAGCTCCCAGATGTGAGTCACAGGCCGCAAAAGCTTCTTTGAGGTGCTGTACTTCTGCAGCAGCAGCGTGCTTTGTGAGCAGCAGGCTGGTTACTTGGCTTTTTCTCCCCACTTAGGTGTCGTTCTTCCTTCACCAAACCCATGTTTGCCATGCAGAAAATGGGTGGGAATGACAGGCAATCCAATTTAGGAATCTCGCTGGACTTTCACCCATAGAATTTAAGCAAGTGTTCTTGATTTTAGCCAGAAGCACTGGTAACCAAAGGGCATGTTTCCTTTGCTTTCCTCACATCCTAGTTCTTTCTCAGTGTTCAGTTTGGCATACAGGGCTTGGTATGGGCTTGGTATCTGTTTTGTCTTACTCTTGGATTCTTTGAGCTATGGGTTATGGACTGCAAGGGGGTTTTGTGCTGCTTTGGGACAGAGGAGAACTTTCTTTGCATTAGCTGTAGAAGGTTTGGTTGCTATGCATAAAGTCACAGACCAGCCTAGAGCGATGGCCATTGTGACGTCAGCAGAGGGCTGCCACGTCACAGCGTTGTCAGCTGCAGGGTGCCCTGATGCACACAAGGCATCAGCCTTCAGAGCAGCTCTAGGCGTGCTCGTTGCAGGAGGATCCTGTATTGCGGGGTTCTCAGGCAACACTTTGCGCCCTGACAAGGGAGTCTCTTCTTGTTCCCTGCTGCTCTAACAGCTGTTAGAACCTGTGTTCTAACCTGCTGTTTTCTTGTGACCTGCGTCTACTGTGTAGACCTGTGCAGGCGTCCTTCTTTCCCTCTGCAGTCGTACAGTCTGCAGACAGGTGCTGGTGTCCATTCTTTTTTCCATTTTTGTTGAACAATCTGCTGACTTGTGCAGGTGTCTTTTGCTTTTGCCTTTTGCTTGTACAGTCCGTGGATTACAGCGGGCGTCCTTTTGTTTCTCTATTTTCTTGCACACTCTCTGGACTGGTGCAAGTGTCCTTTTTTTACCTTGTTGCTTTTTACTTGCACAGTCTGGGGACTTGTGCAAGTGGGATTTTTTCTCCATTTTTGTTTCGTTTCTTTCGTTTCTTTTGTTTGTTTTTGTTTCTACAGACTCAAGCAGCACTGCCCAAAAGATGGAGAGAGTCCATAGAGCAGTCAGCAGAGCCTTTTCGTTGGTGACTTCTCGTAGGGTTTTTGGTCGTTTGAGAGGTAAATAGAAGTTTCTTCCTTGGGGCAGCGCAATGAAATAAAAATGTCATAAAGATGCCAGATGTTTGGTAAAGCTCCTGCCAACTTTAGCTTCAGCTAAAAAGGGGGTGTCTCCTGCCCAGCAGGGTATGGATAACTTCCAAAATGCAGGCTGGGAGAGCTTTGGAGGCATCTTTCTAAAAACTGTGTGGTTGTCTCCAGAAATGAGGGAAAGTACCTTGTTTCTGCATTCCATCTTTAAAGGAGGTCCCTGTCTAACTGCACCCTCTCTGTGTGTTACAAGAGCAATTGGCTTTGCACTGAAGGGCAAACTGCCGAGCACTTTGTGTGTGCCTCTGAACTCAGGAGCTGAGCCAGTGTCCAAACAGAACCACTTGTTCTAGCAGGGGTTGGGAGAAGCTGTTCTGGGGAAATGTTTACAGCAACCACGTGGGAAATATGGCATGCAATTTAGGGAAAAAAACCCCAAAACATTATCCAGTAAAAAGAGAGGAGAAAAAAAGCTGCTTTAGCTGTAGGGTGGACAATGAGCTACAATGTAGGCACTGGCTGCTAAGGAACAATTTCCATTTTCTCGGCCACGTTTCTTGTTGCTTTGTGGCAAAGCCAAGCAACAGGTGGACATAGCCTAGGGTATTGCCCCGTAGCCTTGCTTGCTGTACTTAAGAAGTGTTGCTGCTGGAGGGATGTTGTGAATGGAGAATGCTCTCTGCTCGGGTGGCCTTCTTCCGTGGGATTACTAAGTGCACCTGGTTCCTTTTCCCTTTCCCCTGGCAGGTCACCTCAAACGTGGAAGGAATCAAGTCAACGATTTGGTGAGTGGGACGGGCACCCTTGACAGTCCTGGTGTCTGCGAATTGTGGAGCAAGCTGTGGGCTTGGCCTCCCTCAGTAGAGTGCCACTGGCAGGCTGAAAAAAGAAGTCCACGTCAAGATCTGCATGAGCACTACCAAAAGGATTCCATCAGTTTGCTCCTTTTCTGTTGAAGAGGTTTTAACTAATGAAAGTCAACTCTTGCAGACAGGAGGCTCCATGCTGATTGTAACCAGGCTGAGAGATTTTCCTCAGAAGCATATGCAGTCCCGTGCAAACATTAGTCTCATCAGCCCACTTGAATGGAGTATTAGTGACTGAGCATGCCACTTATATCCAAGTTCATGCCTTCTCCTTAGGACAGAAAGGGATAGGGCTCATGAGAAATAAGGTTCTAAATGACAGGTTCCTCCCTGTCCCTCCCACTGCTGTCTGTCTGCAGAGCACCACACCAGCAGCAGAACCTCCTCTGGCTCGCTCTCCTCCTCCAGAGCCCAAAGGGGCGGCAAAGGACAACAAACGTCCATGGATTGCCAGTCCGGGGCCTGAGCATCCTGAACCTGTAAGTGGCAGCTTTGGTTGGTACAGTGCAAAGCTTTGGTGCAGTGCAGAGCTGCAGGTTTCTGGTCAGGCAGCACTTGCCCTTTGTGGCTGAAGATGCTGAGGGCTGGAGTCCTGCCATGAGCTGGCGCTTCAGCCCAGCCACTGACTGACACGTGGGAAATGGGATCTGAACTTTCACATGAAGACATCGTTTCCCTGGGAATCTGACAGGGACTGTGAACTTCCCTTGGTGTTAGATAAGCAGTAGCGTGATGTCCTTTAGTGCTACTGGTGTGAAAGTGAGCCCCGCTGTGTACAGTGCCTGTGCAGATTCGCTGTTGTCAGTGTAGAGAGCAGTCCCAAGAAACAGTTCACAGCCTTGTGGGGTACAGAGGAGCCATTGTTGCCTGCAGGGAGCTGCCCCTCTCCAAGGCGCTGTCTAGGTAGCTACAGTCACTGCTTTGCTGACACCCTTCACTCTGACACTCTGACCCGAGTTTACTGAGAAGAATCCTGAGCAGCTCTGCATGGCAGAGACAAGGTCTGTCTCTGAAGGGCTGGAATGCAGTCCCTACTGGCTGCTCCCTAATGCTTGAAATCCTGAGGGGAAGCCAGTTGACCAGAGCTGAGCGGGGTAGTGTTCCCTGCTTCTATTCAGGTGCTTCCATAGCAACTCAAGAGTTCTTTAGTTACTGCTGTCAACATCCCCCACACAGCACCTTTCACGTTCTGGTGAGCCACGTGTGCCCTTGCTGCTTCTCCCAGCTCTCAGCAGCAAACTTCCCTGCTCCTTATTTCTTGCTTGTGCTTTTTCCCTGCCCACTCCTTGCAGGCCTCAACAGGAGAGCTTCTTGCTGGTCAGGACTCCTCGGCCAAGGCAGGAGAGGCGGAGCGGCAGGACAGAATGGAGAGAGTGCTCAGTGCCCGGGAGTTCAGGTGTGCGCTAAAGTTTCTCACTTTGTCTGAGCAGGAGTGGGCATTGCTGGGCTTTAGGAGGCCCAGTGCCAAAGAACAGATTTGGCTTTCTCATCGTTTGACTTGCTCAGCACAGAGAGGGGAAGGCAGCCCGTGTTCAGGTCTGGCTGCTGACTGACCTACAGCAAAGCTGCCTCCTGGGACTCGCTTCTGGAACCTTGACAAAAAGCATTCTGAACTGAACCACGGTAGAAGCAAGGAAGGTTCAGGCTGGAGAATTAGTCAGAATAATTCAGGAGAATTATTGAACCACAAAGGCAATAATGCAGCAACCATCTCGCCAGAGAGCTTGTGCAGATCCCACCTCTGGAAATTTGATAGTCTCCACTGGATAGAGCCTTGAGCAGCCTGTCCAGATGCCATAGCTGACCCCAAGTGCTTGGAGCTGAAGACTGGGCTAGAAGCTTCCTGGGGGCCCTGCCAGCCTAAAGCATCTTGGGATCTTTTGATAATTGGATTGGAAATTCACACCCACCTCCTCCCCAAGCTATAGCTTGCGGGCTCTTTACTTGTTGTGCTATTGAAAGCAAGAGTAATTGTGGCAGTACTCATCTAGACTTACCAAGGATGTCTTAGCCAAAGAAGAACTTTTGCAAGTCCAGTATCCGCTGTATCAGAGAGGAGTGTAAGACCTAGCAGGCAGGAAGCTGTTAAGCTGAGAGAAGCTTAAGGAGAAGGAAAGGCTTTGTGGCTTCTGGAAGCTTGTTTGACTTTCTCCCTGGAGACTCTGTCACCTGCACAAGTGACAAAGAGAGATGCTGGTCTAGGGAGGGAATTGCAGCATTCTCTTGAGGTAGAACTAGAGGGCTTTTGCAAGTCGCTGAGAGTGGCCCATGTGGGACATCGTACGTAGCTGTCTGTTTGCAAGGAGACTGGGTTGCTCTTAACGGTTTGCTCATCTGTCCCCTTTTTGCAGATGGAAGGAGATGGCCACATTTGAGAGAAAGCGGCACTCCTCACCAGAGAGGGCATTTGAAGTGGTGGCAGAGCCAGCAGAGGAACCACAGCGTCAGAGAGATCAGATTAAGGAAGAGGTTCCTCTGGCATTGCCAAAGGTATGCTCACCTTATGCCTAGGCAGCACCAGTGGGAGAGGGAGTTGTCCTAGCAAGACTGCCCCTCATGCTGCTTCTGGCAGTAAGCAAAGACCGAAACTGCGCTGTTGCTGTTCCTCTACAAAGAAATGGTGCCCCCTGCTTCCAGGGTTGCCGCCCGCAGCAGCCAGCCCCCAGGGTTCTGGAGAGGCTGCTCCAGGAGTTGTCTCGCCAAGGGCACGTACTGTCCCAGGTGTGCAGAGACAAGGCGGTGCTGGCACAAGAGAACGCCGCCCTGGGAGCCCGACTGGCAGCCACTGAGCGGGACCTACGAGACCTTTCTGAGCAGCTGGTAGAGGCCAGGTAAAGGCAGGAGGAGACCCTGGGTGGGACATTATTGAAGGCCTGTAATTACAAAGGAGCTAAGCGTATGTCAGGATTTATTGCCTCCAGCGTGCTCTCCAAATGTTTCTCAGACAGGCAGGTGAGGAGACATGAGAGAAAAGAAAAGGACCCGAATGTTATTTTTCTGACCGCTCAAGCTCTCAAAGCTCATTCGGGTGCTGGCTTGGGAACCTTCTCACATTCCCGTGACAAATGCAAAGCAGGCCAACTTGGCACTGAACTGAGTACCAGGGAAACGCTGCAGATGTTTGCTGAAACCAGAAATTAATCTCCCTCTGCTTTTGGCTTCTCCTTCGGTGCATCTGTACTTCAGTCTTTCCTTGCCAAGTAGTTTGATAGGGGATTTTCAGAATTGAAGGCTCTTACATCTGAATTTAATGAGCAGGATGCTGACACTCTCGCTGAAGCATCATGGTGAAAATCTTGAGACACTTCTGAGCTAACTCTTGTGAAGTGTGGGGCAGGACCTACAGGTGCTTACAAGCAGCAGCAGCAGCAAGAGCAGTAGAAGCAGCAACAGAAGAAGGGAAAGGTCTTGAAACTCCTGAAGAGTCTCCGAGGATTCTTGCTTGAGAACTGATTCTTGCTCACTTGCCCACCCACCTCTGTAACCTGTCAAGATCCCTTTGGCTGGTCCCTCTTCCATTTTAGCAAGTGCCAAATCATTTGGGCACTGCTGGCTTAGTTAGCCATAAACAAATGTAGCAACTGTTCTGGCTTCGTGGCATTCCAGTAGTTTAAAAGACAAGATATCTGCTCCTCATCCCAGATAGTTCTTGTTGGGATAGAAACCTGGTTCTGGTTCCTTACTCATGCTGCTAGAGGCTGGAGGTTTCACTCTATTGTTCGGTGCATTCCTTTAGTCCCTTTTAGTCAGAGAGCATCTGGCAAACAAAGTATCTCTACATACACTACGAATGGCGTTAAACGTTGATGAGTCAGGCAGGAGAACACTGTCTTCTGTCTACCTGCAGAGTGACTTGGAAGTGCTGCTGAGCTCAGAGCTGTGAGCAGAGGCTGGGCTTTTGCTCATTGGCAGAGACTTTGTGGGCACAGGCACCCATGTGGGATATGTCAGCTGAGAGCAATTTGAGCTTTGGCTGCTGAGATCAAACTCCCCTGGGCTTTCTGTTCTGGGCCTGGTGATGAGGAAAGGCTGCCCAATCTCCTGGAGGGGCGTGCTTTGCTATTTGAAGTGGTCAAAATAGTCTTGCTGCAACTGAGCTTCCATGCAAGGCATTTTCCATACTCAGGTGTGGGGGTCTTGAGGCACATCTTCCTGGACAAAGTGCCCCTGCGTGCCAGGAACGATTTCTCTTCATCTTGCCGGCTCGTAGGTCAGAGAAGGAGAGCCTGCAATGCAGCCTGCTGGAGGCTCAGCAGCACGTGTCGGAGCTGGAGATCGCCAGGAGCCGTCTGGAAGGCCAAGTTCGCTCAACCACGCAGGCCAAGGCGGTGATCCTCGGTGAGAGCCTCGTGCGCTTTGTTTCTGGTGATCGTCCTGCCTGGTGCAGTTGCTCTGAAGCCAGCTCTGTCCGCAGGGCTTGCGAGGAGTGAAGGAGCTGGGGGCAGCTCCCTCCTTGCCTGAAAGTGAAAGGGCTTAAGGTCAGCAGAGTCCTCTGCTCGTGTAGTGTCTGACTGTTGCCGTTTGTCATGTTTGCAGAGCATGTGAAGGGCCTTCGGCGTGAGCTGCAAGCTGTAAGCTCTTTCAGCAAGCAGCAATGCCAAGCAATGGCTCAAGAGCTCCGCTGGGCAGAAGAGCAGTGCAGCAAGGCTCTCAGACTCTGGCAGTGTGCTCATGAAGAGGAAAAAAGGAAGCTCCTGCAAAAACTGGTAAGAAACAATACTGAGCTGAATTTTTCAGGCAAGCTTGGTGGGCTGGCTCAGCAGAAGAGCAGCCTGAGAATGTGGCATGGCCGCAAGCCTCTGCTGTAGGCCGCACATTCTGGGCCGGGCAGCAAGGGGCTTAGGGAGCTTGTATTTGAGAGACTGAGAAGCCCCAGAGGATGGTGCTGGGAGAAGAAATGCAGCCACGGTTTCAGGATGGGCATAAGCCAAGTAGCCCAGGAGGCTGGGTGTTTGCCACCCCAACGCATGGCAACGAAGGGGCGGGATCTTCCCCATATCCCCATACCATGCAGCAGACTGCTGACCTTGCTGCCAAGTGCAGTCGCAGCAACTAGGTTCCTTGTTTTCTGTGCTTCCTCGGTGGACAGAGGTCTTCCCTTTGTGCTTGGAGCATATGCAACAGGCCTCATGTTGCTGGCATTTCAGCTGGTGGCATGACTTGCGACTAGGGCCTCGGGGTGCTGGCCTCCTCCTCGGCCTGCAGCGAACCTGCAGCTTTTCCTTGATCAAAGGACACGGGGACTTTGAGCAGAGAGCCTCTGAGAACAGAAATCCTGAGGAGAGATGGGCCAGGGAATTGGCAGCCAACAGAGTAGGGAAGGAAGGTGGCATCTCCTTTCCTTCCAGCTGCTGACCCTCCTCCTAAGTTTCTTGTTGGGAGACACGAGTGCTGGAGGGCACAAAGTCACCACTGTGCACTCTTCAGGTGGGCGGCTGTGGGAGGGATGAAACTTCCGTTGCTTTCTTTGGGGAGCTTGGCTGGGACTTCACTGGAAGTGTCTTCTTCCTCTCGTCAGGAGAGCGAGCTAGCACAACAGCGTCTGGAGGCACAGGAGCTGCTGGAGCAACAGGAAAAGTCCCTGGCAGAGGTACAGAGGGAGCAGGAGAAAAGGCTGCTGAAGATGAAGCAGGAAGTTGCCATCATGCAACCTGAATAAGAGAAGCTACAAAGCAGAGCCAGTCAAGAGGCAAATGGGCACTGCTTCTCTGGACACCGTCTGGGTGGCATTGTCTCTTAGCTGGCCCTCTATAAACAGGAGAGGGAGAACAAAATGCTTTTGGAAAGCGTGAGCACATCAGTCTTGGCTGCCACACAGGTGGTGTGGCAAGTTTAAAGCCGTCTTCTCTTTGTTTCTGTGTAGCTCCAGCGCCAGAAGGTCCAGCTCTTCTGCAAGGTACGCCAGCTGCAGCAAAAGCTAAAGCAAAGCCAGCAGCAGGCAGAGTACCTGAGGCTGGAGCTGGAGGAGGAGCAAGCGAATGGGCAGGTGAGCCTGACTAGCCAGGTAGCAGAGGGAAGGGCAGTAACAGGGGCAAGAACTGGAGATCTCGGGAAAGGAGGGGCAAGGCCTAGTGCAGGCACTGGAAGCACAGAGCCTGGCAGGCTCCAGCGGTGAGCACTAGGAAGAAGAGTTAGGGTGGAAGGGTTAGGGCTGGCTAGAGGAGTAGAAGTACGTGGCTGAATGGAAGTGCTCTTGAGACTGGAAAAGGAGAAACTTGAGCGTGATGGCAGGTGCCAGTAAGATTTTTCTTGACAGAATATCAAGGCAGAGCTGCAGGATGCTCAAAGGAAGATGAAGGCAATGGAGAAGAGGCACAAAAAAGAAAAAGAAAAGATGCAAGAGATGCAGCTGCAGCACAGGCTGGCTGAAGAAAAGCAGGTGAGTGAAGAAGGGGCAGTGGGCATTGCAGTCATGCAACAAGGGTGCTCTCCTCTTCTCACCTTTCCCCCGCAAAGCAGCAGGTGGGTGAGGACAATGCGTCTGGCTGCCATGCTCTGTGGTCTCCATCACAGCTGATCAGAAGGACACTTGCTGGGCCGCTGAACCTCAGCTGCTGGCCTGGCCAGCAGTACTAGTGTTTGGCCAGTGGCCAGCAATTCTCTGAATGTGTTTTGGCTGGCCTCTTAGTGCTCGCTTTGTCTTTTGAGGGCTTTCTTCGGGTGAACATGGTGACCCAGACAGATTCTGAACGAGTTGTCCCTGTCCATGGTGAATGCAGACCTCAGAACGGAGTGCAATTTAAAGTTGTTCTTTCCCTTTCACAGTCTCTAACACGGCTGGCTGTGACAAGCCGCAGTCTCTGGCCGCTTGGTGGGGTTTAACTTGAGGTGCAAGAGTTGACAGCTCAGCTTGCAGCCTAACACACATGCTGTTCCTAAGGGCTTGCCTCTGAAATGCGCTGCCTGGGGCATCTCTGCCAGCCACCTTTCTGACACAAGCAAACTTCTTGTCCCAGGTGGATGTGGGCCGTGCCATTGAAGCTGCCGCTGCAGCAGCATCTTCCAATGAAGCCTCCTCTCCGCAGCCTGAAAACCTGAGCACCAGCAGTTCGCCCAGTTCAAGCCAGGAGTCAGAGCAGCTGCGCCAGGAGAGAGAGGAGCAGTGCCTGGAGCTGCTAAGTACGTCCTGTGCATTTCTTGTGCGATCGAGCAGTGTGTTGTGTGTGTGCCTCAGCATGTGCTGGACCACGTGTTCCTCTTCACTTTGGTGTCAGACAGACATTTTGGACTCCCTACAGAAGCTGTTGGCGTGCTTGAAGGCAGCCCGGGAGCACTTGGGACATTTCTTTTGCCTTTGAGGGCAGCTGGGAGTGGGTGGCCTTTGCCTGAGCTTCCCTGTGCAGTAAAGGCAAAAGCGGGGAGTGTTTCCCGAGCAGCAGAAGGCTGCACCACAGCAAATGGCCCAAGGAATGTGTGTGTGCTAGTCTGGGCAAATTGATCAGAATAGTTGGCTTCCTCTATGGCCCTGAAAGTCCTGACTTGTCACCAGTCATTGGAGACAAAGCACTTCAGAGGAATTGATGGGCTGTGGGGCTGCTTTCATACTGCTGCTGGTTTTGTGACTGTAAGTACTTCTACAATTCCTTTTACAGTTCATTTTGATAGGAATTCTACATTTTGGTTAGCCCGACCTCCTTGAAAAGAACATCAGGCCAGAGCAGAAAAAAACAGAGGAAGAGCATATTTCAGTACGGCCCAAGAGATAAAAAATTATATTCTTAGAACAATCCCTAGGAATCGGAGAGGGAGAGGTCTTTGCAAAGTGCACCAAAAGAAGAAAAACAGGATACATTTTTTTACATATCAAAAGGTCCTCCTTTGATATCATAGTTGTATGCTTAGGAAATGCATCAGAGAGACACATCTATGTGGCACGGTCAGATAAAACTGCCCTGCAGGCAATTCTCAGGAGCAAGCCTGCAGCCCCTCTGCTGCGTGCTCCTCCGGCCCAGGGCACTTTGTCATGGCTAAAGCCCAGGCGGCAAATACTCTTGGAATACTAAGCACCAGCCTCAATGCCAGCACAGATCATAGTCTAGGAAAGCACACTCAGGCCTTGGTGACTCTGCAGTAAAAGCAACTGAAGAGTTGCTTCTTGGAACTGGTAATAGCTGCCGGTGCAGTGCTGTCAGAGAATAAGTGGTCAGGTACAGAACAGAGCCCAGTTTACCCAGCGTCTGCCATCAACCGTTGGGACAAAAGGTGGATCGATCTCTTCCTCCGTGTGTCTGAACTCAAAGACGATCATGTTCTGTCTTGAGTGGGGTCAACAACTCGTAACAGGACTCACTCTGGCTCGGGCTTCTTCACAGTGGTTGTCAGTGTCCATTTGTGGGCTTTGTCAACCTTTTTGTCATACCTGCCCTGCCAATGATGGCCGGTGTGACTGCAGAGGCTGGAGCCTTCCTTAGCTGTGCGATTTCAGCTGCCAGCCCATTGCTGCAGCTTTGCCTGGACTGGTGAAAAGATCAGCATCTCATTTGGGCAGCTGTCTGTGTCACGGCAGCGCCTGAGGAGCGGCACCGTCCTTGTTACCTGTCTCAGCTGTGCCCATTTGGGATGCTGGGGCACGTGGGCGGTGTTCAAGGGGCCGAGTCCAGTGCCAGCGACTGCTGCACCTGAGGCTGAAGACGAGCTGTGTAGTTCTTCACTACAGGGGGAATGGGCAAAATTGTCTTCAGAACTTAGCCTGCTCATAAATGAAGAGGGTCCTCATTCTTACAGCCGTTGCCCTTGGATGTAACCGGAGCTGCTGTTCTCTAAAAAGGTCAAGGCATTTTTTAGGCAAACTGCTGAGAGCTAGAGAAGGCCCCCTCCTCTCCTGGAAAGCACTCTGCAATATTCTTTCTGCTCTGCTAAAAGTAGCTGGCCATAAAAATCCATCCCACATCCCAGGGTGCATTTAATCTTTGGAAGGATGACATTGTTGAATCTCACAAGAGAGTGTCTATTCCCAAGAAAAGGAAGGGTCATGATGGTTCAGCTCTCCTTCCCGTTTGTAGATGACAACCACTTACCTTGCTGCCTGTTCTTTTCACATCTCTGTTTGCTCTGATTTGCTGATCTCTGTTTGCTCTGCTGGTGTCTCCGAGAGCTTAGTTTCCTCTCAAGGTAAACCTTCAAAGGAGTGTGGAGAAGCTGACTCGGTGCAGGCCACGTGTGCTACAGAGCTGCCTGTCTGGCAGCTGGGGCTGTTGTTGTGGTCCTCGTTGCCATGGTCGTTAGCCAGCTGGCCGTGAATTGCTTGGAGCCGCAGCGAGTGGAGCTGAGTTTCAGATCGCCTGGAAGTCAGTATCTCTGTTTTAAAGTTTGCTTCTTGCATTTTGTTTCTTTCAGGGCATGTTGTGAGCATGGGAAATTTAGAAAAGAAATACACCGGATGGGAACTTATTGGCAGTGGGTGAGTGCGGCCACGTTTACTTCTACAGAACCGTGGGCCAGGTATTTTGCTGGTGTAATATCAAGTGGGAAGTCAGGCAAGCTGCAAGCATCTTCAGACCGTGGCTTTAGATTGTCCCTGTCTCAGTACCGATCACTGGGCATCATCAAAGCTAACTGGATGCTGACATAGTCTTGCCTGCCTCAAGGAGCACGACCTGGAAGCCCTCCTGCCCCTCAAGTGTGTGGTAGCAGTTGGCTTATTTTCCTAGGAGACATGGTTTTGTATGAATCAAGGTATTAGGGCCGCACTAATGGAGGAAGAAAAAACGGAGAGAGCGGCTTGCCACCTGATAGCTGTCAGATAACAGCTCTCAGTAGCATTTCTATCCACTATTTTGTGGAAAGCAATATTCAGTGGTCAGGAAAATAAGACAGGCTGCACGGTGTTGCCTGAGTTTTGTAGATGGAATCAAAAGAGAGTGGTGAGAAGGCCCAGCAGGACTGTGTATTTCAATGCCAGGAAATGCACGACACATGCACAGACACAAAAAGAAAAGGCAAGGAAAAGCCCTGCCTCCATAATCTAGTGTCTACATTTGGGATTTGTTGCAGTCCTTTTCCTTCCTGTTGGATCCAGCCTATCTCTTGGGCACGCTGCACGGCAGAGGGCTGCTGGGCTGCTGTGCTATTGGCTGAAGAGTAGATGAAGCCTGTTGTTTGAGAGGCGCCGCAGGCAGCAGAGAGCTCCTGCCTGGGCTGCCTTTTGCTCCTCAGCACTGAACAGCTTCTCTGTTCTTGCTGCTGTTCTCTTTCTAGGGGTTTTGGAACAGTTTACAAGGCCTTCGATGCTGCCACAGGACGAGCGGTAAGTGCCAACAGCCCGGGAAGATTTTGCAGTTCTTGAGCGCTTTCCCTTGTGATGTTATCTGTGGCCAGAACTTTGGGCTGCCTGCCTTTGCTGCAAAGGCCGTCCCACAGAAATGTCCCGCATTTTGGCTGTCCCAAAATGCATTGGGACAGATGTTGTCCTTCCTACCTACCTGAGGGAATGCAAGCACGGCAGTGGTGTCTTTCAGAGAAGGACACAGCTCCTCGGATTTGCAGGATAAATATGCACAGATTAGCTCCTGGCAAGAGCCAACATTCTGGTCCAATTCCTCTTAAGCCCAGGTTCAGACACAGATAGCATATCCCATTGTTTTCCATCAGGTGGTTCTGGTTTCAAACATAATGCAAGACCTAAAGAAAGAGACATCTTGTCTGGAGGGCAGTTTTGTGTTTCAGCCCTACAGATTCTGGTGTACACACACACACACACACACACACACACACACACACACGCAAGCACACGAAAGCACACACACAGAGATCAATGAGAAGAAGTTTATGTAGAGACTTAAATAATACAGCCTTGTGTTGGTCCTGTGTCGGGGACATCCCATTACAGAGATGCTATTTGTACTGAACAGTACAAGTGGTGGTGTCTGGGAGAGTCACAGCGCTCTTTGGGGCTAAAAGTTCAGAATCCTCAATTCTCCTTTCTGGCTCTTAGCAAACATAACTCCATCTTCCTGGTAATTCCTTTATCCACCTGCAGTGCTGCGCTCAGGAACGGCACTTGCAGGGAGGTCTACAAGGTGTCCAAAAGCCCTAAACCCTGCTTATAACCTGGGGTGTTATGCATGGTGTACCACAGAAAGGATTCTTCATTTTCACACCCACTAAATAGTGAAAAGTGTAAAGCATGTTCGAGAAGGTTCTTCAGAGATGCAAAATCCAAACCAAAGAAGTTAGGATGGGCTGGGATTGTAACTTGGAGTCCCCTTGGAGTTCTTCTTTTGACAGCATTTTCTCTGTAATGTATGTGTGTATTTACTTTGGCATACAATCAAGAATAGCAGCAGCTTCTGAATCGCTGGTCAAAGCCCCTAGAAATGTGAATGTATTTTCATCCGTTTCAATTTCTTTTCACAACAGAGCAAAGAGCAAAGGTGAGCAAAATTGCTTTTGGCTAGCAAAGCGTGTGTAAATGCTAATAGTGGTGATAAACAAAGGCCATTTGAGAAGCGTGTGTGTGCAGAGAGTGTTGTTGGTGCTGTGTGGTTGATGGTTGGAGTCCCTTTGAACCGAGGTGACAAGGCGTCCTGGCCCACGAGCGGGCAGAGAAAGAGGCTCTCATGTCTGTTCCTAACGGCTTTCAACGTGGTTGTAGGTGGCCGTGAAGCAAATTGATCTCCAGCACCAGGGCTGCGAGCAGGCGTTGAGAGAACTCCTGGTCATAAGGGAAAAGAAGAACCCCAATATTGTTACCTACCTAGAAAGGCAAGTAGTTCTGGTCTTTTTCTGGGAATGTTCGTTTCCATACTTGCAAGGCAGAGGTTTAAAAGCTCTTCAGTCACTGGCAGAAAATTGATCTTTCTGTTAACATCCATCCACTCCTGTACGAGTCATGGGAGGAGACGACATTTTGTCCGCATTCATGGTTCCTGGCAGAGACTGCTGGAAGATGCTTCTCGGAAGCCTGGCTCTCTTACTGAGCCAGCAGCAGCCTGTACGTTCACTGGCTGCATGTTCTTTTGCTGTTTTGGAGCATGATTTTTTTCCAAGTATCAGAGGAGGAGTGCTGAGGAAGCATCACAGAAATGATTCCCCTTGTGGTGTTCCCAGTATTTTCCATTGCCTTGCATGCCAAAAGACGAGGCTAGGAGACACATCCTTTGCCAGGTTTGAAATTGTTTTTCCCGTTTGTGACTGTCCTTTAGGCAAGGTTTTCCAAAGGGTGTCCGCAGTGCTGCACACCCACGTGCCCTGGGTAAAAGCTGTGAAAACTGTGTCTCCTTGTTGCTGAGGTTAATGGTGGATGGAATTTGTGTATGAAGATGATGAAGCAGCTGCTGGGATGTGTCCGCTTGCAGATTGATCTTTGCCATCACAGAACTGCCTTCTTCCCCTGCTTGCCCCCTAAGCCGTCTCCTTCTGTGCCAATGTGCCTTCCTCGTTTAGACGGCACAGACTGCAAGCACTGGACAGTCGAGGTGGAGTGTGTCCTCATTTTATTCCATCTTCACTTAGCAGTGACCTGGAAACAAAACTCGACTGTAGGCTTTTCTTCCGTACAGCAATTTAACTGTGCGCATTCCGCCCCGCCCTGTTGTTTTCATCTTCCAGCTACCTTGCCAATGGGGCTGTCTGGCTGGTGCTGGAGTACATGGATGGAGGATCTTTAGCTAACGTCCTCATCAAGAAAAGGATGCTTGTAGGACACATCGCAACTGTCTGTCGGGAGGTAAGGGATCCTGCTTGTGCTTTGGATGGCCTGCACAGGCTCGTCCTTTGACAGCGCTGCTAAGTGCGTGATTGCACGTTCAGAGCTTTCTCTTTGTGCTGCTCTTACGCTTCAGAGAAGAGCGAGCATCTGCACTGCATTGCCTGCCAGTGTCCCTGCCCTTACTCTAGTCTGTTCTTTATTTTTATCTACCATTGTTGAATTCTCTGTCTCTTTCTCATTTTCATTTTCTGCCTGTAAGTGCAAAGAAGACAATGCAGAAAGGTGCTGGATATCCCAGTTGAAAACCAACAGCATTGCCAAAGACAGACTCACCTGTCACAGGTCTCAGCTTCAAAGGATGGTACGGCACCCACCATGGTGCTTGCTGCTGAAAACTGACAAATGAGCCGCTTTGACCCTTGTCCTCCAGTCTCTTGCCCGACAGTGATCCCCTTGGCACCCGAGGCAGGGCCTTTTTCCTCTTTTGGAAAACCACTCTTTGTCCTCCGGATGGGGAGAGCGGATCCGCTGCAGCAGCAGTCGTTCCAACTGGCTTTGTAGGGGACAGTGTCCTGCAGCGACTAATGTTTTCCCCTCAGCAATGAATATGCCCTCCCTTGGAGAGATCCTGCTCTCCTAGGGTTGCAGCAGCATGCTCTTCCTCTTGCCACCACTCACTGTTCCTGTGAGATCTGTCAATCTTCAGGAGCAATTTCCTTTAAAGCATGTGATGAAATCAGACCAGGCTAACTTTTGTCCTCCTATTTCTTTTTTCTCCCTCAGTGCCTGCAAGGCCTGGCTTTCCTTCATGCCAACCAGGTGATCCACAGGGACATCAAAAGCAGCAACATCCTTCTGGGCCGGGATGGCTCCGTCAGATTGGGTGGGTGTTCCTGGTCAGGCCCTGCGCTCCGGGAAGGCAGTGCGGGGCTGCTTTTGAGTGGCTGCCAAGCGCCCAGCAGTGGTGCTGGTGACAGTGCACTCCTGCAAGCTCAGGCCACAGCTGCAAGGTGCTGAGAGGTCTAGAGAGGAAAGAAGGTGTCAAGAGTGGCTTTGGTTTGTGTGCGCTCCTTCCAGAAGGAGGGAGTTACAGTGGAAACCTTCAGGTGAATGAGGAAGAGCCACGTTGTGAATCCTGGGGGGTGGGATTTAAGTGCTCAATTGACAATGTGCTTGGCTGCAGCCCTGAGGAAAGGGAGCACAGCTGCTTTTGCAGCTCGATTCAGCACTGCATTCTGAGACTTAGAGTGAGGAGCTCTTTTCCTTGGTTTCCTACCTGAAGCAGTGTTTGTTTTTCTCCTCAGCTGATTTTGGCCTCTGTGCTGTGCTCATCCGTGAGCAAAGCAAACGGAGGTCGATGGTCGGGACCACCTGCTGGATGGCACCCGAGGTGGTGAGAGGAGAGCCATATGGCCCCAAAGTGGACACCTGGTCCCTTGGCATTGTGGGAATAGAAATGGCCAAAGGAAGGGCTCCTTATAGTTGGAAAACCAGGGAAAAGGTAAGGTGGAAATATGCTCAAACACTGGTGTCCTTCTGGTCCATCATCATTAGACAAAATCCCATTCCCACAGCTTGAACTCCTTCCAGCAAGGCCCACTTGTAAACATGTCCCTGGGGCCCACATAAACTTCCAAGGCAAGACCTGCTGAAGGTTGGAATAGCTGGGGCTGCACTAAGGCCTTTTTTCTTCTGGGAGGGAAGGCTCATCTCTAAGCGTCTGCTAGGCAAGAAATTGCCACTGCAGACTGCAGCTTAAAATATTGGGTCTAGCTGAGCACTTAAGGATATGGAAAGTTCACGCGGAGTCTCATGTTTCCTTTAACTTCAGGCTAAATATCTGATAGGCAAGCGAGGGGCACCAGATCTGCACAAGCTCAGGCTACCCTCTGGCTTGTGTGAATTTCTGGGCTGCTGCCTGCAGATGGATGTGGACAGGCGAGGCTCTGCCGAGGAACTTCTGCAGGTACAACGCAAAGTGGCTGCAGGCCAAATAGCTGTTCCCCGTCAGGCTTTGCTCCTTGGCCAGACTCCAGGGCATCAGTTGGGCAGCCCCACAGTAATCTCCTGTCTGGGTGCATTTCAAATGAAATCCAAATAAGTTCCAAGACTCTGTTGAGCTTAGAAGGGACAAGTGAAGGGCATTTAGTCCAAACCCTCTGCCACTGGCAAGGACATCTTCAAGTAGATCAGGTTGCTCAGAGTCCCATCCAACAGGTCCTTGAATGTTGCCAAGTGTGGGGCACCTCCCAGCTCTCTGGGTAACCTGTGCCAGCATTTCAGCACTCTCCTGCTCAAGAGCTTCTTCCATAGAGCCAATGGGAATTGACTCACTTTTAGCTTGAGAGCATTCCCCCTTGTCCTCTTGCAGTTGACTCTGCTCAGAGATGCAGGCTAAACAAAGCCAATTCTCACAGCCATTCCTCAGAGGAGAGCTTCTACCTTTTGGTCATTTTCGAGGCCCTCGTTTGCTCTCGGCTTGTGTATTCAGGTTTACGTGGTAGCAGAGGAACTGAAGTATTGTAGTGCTGGGACTGAAGGCCTGCAGTGGGGCTTGAAGAGCACAGCAGAAGCAGTCCCTGCCAAGCGGTTCTAGATTACTCTGTGGGAAGGAGGGGACGGTGGGGGGCTGACTGTGAGCATCTGAGGGCACCTAGCTTGTCCCTCGTGCCCCACTCTTAGAGGACTCTGCCAGCCAAAGAGGGACAGCTGAGCAGGATTTGTGCCAGTGCCATGTGCTGCCTGGCCCACTCAAGTAGATAAGAATTGCTGCAGATTTGCTGCCAGGTTTTGTGGCAGACAGGGAGCTGGCGAGTGGGCCACTTCCTTGGCTCTGCTCCTGCTGTGGAGGAAGATGCCAAGACAGGAGGTGGGGCACGCTAAGGCAGACACTGCTCTTCCTGCAAGCCAGAGCTGAGTCCATCTGCGCTCTGCCGCTTGTGTCTGTGTTTCTGGGCCCTAGAGGACTCCAGCTTGACCCTGTTAGAGGCTCAGTTTGGAAAATCATGGTTCCTTTTTCCTTTATCTCTTTTAAATTGGTTTCTTTTCTTTCTTTTCCCCTTTGGGCAGCATCCATTTCTCAAATTAGTGGAGCCACTCTCCAGCCTCTTCTGACAGCCTGATTGCTGTCATCTCTGCAGAAAAGTAATGCAGGAAGGAGAGGAGATGACCAGGAGCACTTCAGCATTACTTTCTCCAATGCCAGCTCGCAGCCAGGCTCAGAATAAAAATCCTAGAAACCCCCAAGCCTGTTGTAAGATTCCCTTCCTTGTCACCCACGCAATACTGCTCTACGTTCACTCCTGAATTGGCCATTCTTTCTTAAAGGTGAAAAGTCCCTCCTGTGGGTGTTCTGGTGTGCTTGGGAATTGGGAAGGGTCTCCTTCCTTCACTATAAACTCCAACCTACACTGCCTTTGGAATACCGCCCACTGGCCAGGTTTTGCCCAGCCATGGAGCGACCTCTGCATGAGGAAGAAAGCGCAATTGCATGTCCAGCCAAAAGCCAATGAAGAGCAGGGCATCCTGTGGAGATACAGGCACACAGCTGTGCACGCAGAGGCTTTTGCCTCCTGCCAAGTGGAGCAGTCATGTCTCCTCTGTGACTGCTCCCCGCTTCCCAGGTGGCCATGGCTAACGGATGCGAGGCTCTGCAAGTGGAACCCAAGAAGATGGGCACTTCTGCTGGCACTACAGGAGAGGGGAGAGGAAACTGCCTGGGAGGTGCCTGGCCAATGAGGGAAGGCACCTGCCGGACCTGCTCTTTGTCAGCAGAGAACGACTGGTGGGTGATGCCACCCTTGGGGACCATCTGGGGCTCAGCAATCATGAAACGTCTCTGTGCTTGACTGGGTTTGTAGCTCATTCTGTGCCTTCTCTTGTCTTGTCTTCTCTTGGCGGCTGCTCCCCAGGGCTGTGTAGCAGCATGGCAGAGCTAAAGCGCAGGAGAGCCTCATTTTTCTGCCCTCTGAAGTGGCTGCTCACCACAGCTTTTTCAGTTTGGAAGCTCAGTCTGGAGAATACGTTCCTCCCTGTCTTTGGTCTCAGCCGCCAGGACCTGTCCCAGGTGGCATTGAGGGCTGCCCGGTGCCTCAGGCTGGTGTGACCCTACTGCAAACAATAGGGGGGGCAGTGGCAGGTGGTTGTTTCCAAAGTCACTTCCTTCAGGGACAGTGTGCTGTGTGTATCCTTTGTCCAGCCCAGCCCCAGACTTAGTGATCAGATGCAGGCACTGCTGCTGCTGCTGCTGCTGCTGCTGTTGCTGCTGCTGCTGCTGCTGCTGCAGAAGTCAGCGAGGATTTGGTGGGCAGCTTCCAATCCCAGCAGAACCGGTCACTGATGAAGCCGGGGGTTGAGGGTGTCCTGCAGATCTCTGATGCAGATTCAAACACCTTAAAGTACATTTTGAAAGTGACCTAGAAACGTAAGGATGGTCTGACAGAGCTAGTTTGTTTCTGTGTTCAGTTCAGATGATTCTACATCTTGTGCTTTGGTACAAATCAAGAGTACAGCCAGTTGATTGGAAGCACCACAAAAGGCATGACCTAAGAGAGCAGACAACTGAAAGAATTTGTAAAGGAGAAAAGCAGCGAATGATTTGGTTATCTTCGTCTGTAGGAAGGGTAACTTTTTCTCAGAATTGCTTTTGACTTTTGGTAAATCCCCGCTCTACAGAGATGGGGAACTGAGAGGCTTTTTTAAAAAGATTTTCCTCCATTATCAGTCTCATTGAAGAGTGAAACCTAAGAGATGTAAAACTCTGTCAGTCTATTAGAAGCCGACTTATTTCATGGTTACAATACCTTGTAAATGTTTATCATCCCGTTAGTTTTGCCACACAATGGTGCTAATACTTCTAACTGCAATCACCTCTTCTTTTACCCGACGTGGTCTTGCCACAATACATCTTTCACAGTTCTAATTCTCCAAAATATCCGGTCTTTTTGCAAGACCGTCATTTGAAATTTGTTTCTAGTTCAATCTCTCTCTCAACAATGTCTTCTCTATTCCATGGCCTTTCTAAGTCAGCACACTTTCTCTCAGAGTTTGCATACAGATGTATGAGACTGTGTGAGCTTTCAGTCAGGCTTTGAGAATCCTTTACAAATCCATTTCTCACGTCGCCCTCTCTTTCTTGGAACTGTAAAAACTTCTTTGGTGGTCTTATTCATCATTCGCTGCACACAGTGAAGAGCACAAACCCTATTTCTAATATTGCTACTATAACAGTCAATACATATTACATTCTTTTGCAAAGGTCCTTTAGCCAAGGTGTAAAGTCCCATCCTTCAAACTGATGGTCTAACCAGGATCCATAGTCTGTTTTGATTTGATTTGCCTAATCTTTCCATTTTGAAGCTGGTTGTGGATGGATTCTGAATGGTCCAACCAATTCATACGACACAACCCTCCAAATTCTTCACAGCCACGTCCGTGTGCCAGTAAGAGAAAATTGATGGCGGCTCTGTTCTGTAAGGTTGCATGTCTAACAGCACTAACATCTGTCATCGTATCACTAATTCCAATGGAAGTAGCATTGATTTCTTTGCTCAACCAACACCCCAACCGATCCAGTTGTTTCAATGCTGCAGCTGAGGCAAGTCGAGGTAAAAACAAACCCGATGTAACTTGTTTTGCAGGGCTCCAGGGTTAACAATTGCTATTCCAGTTTTCTTCATAATGATGGGCAGACCTTTTTCCTCTACGTTTTTTATTGATGGCCCTTTGAACACCAGGTGCTATCACAGAGAGCTGTCCGATGCTACATGGGCCACCTTTAATTTTTAAGGAAATGCCCTGCCAGGCTCTATCTCCACAAATGAGCCGATATCTTTTTGCCAATTGCCGTGGGAATTCTACAAGATCAATAGTCTTACCCTTACGGGGCACAGGAGTGGTGTAATTTCACCAAAATCTTGAGTTTCTGTGCACAGGATGACGGGGAGTAACATTTCATTGCGGATCTCCCTGGTACTGAAAGTCAGCACAAAACTCTCTTCAATTCAAAGAACCAAGAATTTCCAGTTCTTGAGGTTCAAAGAAGATCAGGGGCTTAATGATACCAATGGGCTACAGGATTTGTCTTGTTGGCAACATCATGCCAATAATTGCCACGGTTACGTATTGGCCACTCTTTGGCTGCTACTGGCACACCAACCAAACAGGTTGCAAAGGCTTAGTCTGGGCTCAAATTAGTCAAACTTATGGTGACTGAGCCTGCTGACTTGGCTAAGGCAACCAAACACTTGTTTTTGGTGGATCTACAAGCATATCTGCACTGCAAAAGCAGGCAAGCAAAACTAACAAGTACAAATATATTGTTGAATCTAACTCCAGAGTTTTCTTCAGCTACTCTTGCCAAAAGGCTTTTCCATGTAATTCCATGTCCACGCAAATCTTCTGGTACCTTTGGCTTTTGGTTTTTTCCAAAGTTGTTCAAGGGCTGTTGACTTGTTTACACTCAATTCTGCAAATTTGGATCCCTTGGGATGCTTTTTAGCACGATAGGCTCCACGCCTTTGCCAAAGGAGCTTTACAATACTAGCAATTTTTAGAGTTTTAACATTGACATAAAACTCGAGATTTGCAGTTTTTGCAGGTTGGGCAGGGCAGGTCAGGCATGAACCGTAGTCTCTATGTGCGGCTCACATCTGCATGCTCGGTTGCCTGCTCGTGGAATTGTCAGGGTGCTCTTGTGCGTGATACGGCTTCGTGTTCTTTACTGGAATCCACTTAGGTCCTGCACCTGTGGAAACTCTTTGTGGAAACTAAGCAAACTCATTACCCCATGATATTAAATGTAATGGACCTTCAATTTGTCCTGTCTCAGAGTTTCTAATTAAAACGGGAGGATTTTCTTTCAGTTTTACCTGTGTGTTATTTGAAAAATGCCTAAAATTGGTGGACCGTGTTCTGCAAAGGAGCTATTTAAAAATTTGAGAACATATAAAGCTTTACTCCATCTCATCTGAAGCGTTGCTTGGCCTAGATCCTCCTTTTCTTGGTCTAAATTGCATTTTAGTGTTTGATGTGCCCTTTCAAGAATTGTAGGAGAGTAGGGACTTCCAAAAGTGTGACAAACACCCCAGTCCATTCCAAATGTGGCCGATTTTTGAGCTGTGTATGCAGGGCCATTATCTGTATATCTTGAGGCACACCTAATGAAGCAAAAGCTTGTAGAAAATGTAGACAAGCATGATTGGCTGTTTCTCTTGTGCAGACAGAGGCAAAACCTGCACCTGCAAAAGGGAATATTTTTAAATTTCCCAAAAGATGGGTGTTTGGTGATATCTGTCTGCCATAGATGCAGGCTTTGCAAGCCTGTTAGGTTGACAGCTCCTGTAGAAACAGGAGGTTGCACAAGTTGACAGTCGGGGCAGGCACCAGTAATGGCTTTTGCTTGACCTTTAGGGACATGAAACATTTGCACAAGTGCTTGTGCATTTGGAGGGAAAAAGGCATGACTCAGTTTTGCTTGTTCAAAAATGTTTGGCAAAGTGTTTGAAAGAGCCATCGTCAGTTTGTCTGCTCTTGCATTTCCTTCTGCCAGGAGTCCGGGAAGTGAGGAATGAGCCCTGATAGGAGAGACAAAGTATGGGTTAGTTCTCTCTTGCAAAATTGTATCAAGACATGGAAGGCAATGATACAGAGTCTCATTTGTAACATTCTTTTCACTGGCTCTATTTCCAGGACACAGGCTGCAGTCGCCCCTGCTCCCACAAAGCCCTTCTCCACGGAGCCTGCAGGTAAAAGCAATCCCATTCCAAAGACAGACTTTACAGTTGAAGTCCACTGCCCTTGTGTTTAGGGAATTAATGACTCCTGTGCAAAAGCACTGGCAGGTAACCAGGGCTCTTTGAGGCAACTTTAGAGGGAAAGAGAGACCAGGCACTCATATGTCTGAAACTCCTCCAGCATTCTAAGTTTGTAAGATTTCCTTAGGAGAGGAAAATGCAGTTGTTTCTGAAACCTTGGTGTCCAACACCTCCTCTTGGAGAAAAAAAGTTGGTAACAACCTTTTCTTTTTCATAATTTGTGTCTTCTGAAGAGGAGACAATGTGATGTACGGCTACCAGGAACACGAGGCATTGTGCAGAGCTGTGCACGTGCTCAGCAATGCAACACTTCCAGGGCACTTAGTAAGGACACAGCCAGCACTATTACTTTTCTACAGAGCAATAGAAAAGAAAAGACTTTCAGAATATTGCTGGATGTTTGGCCTGACTGAAACCCGCAAGGTGGCACAGCATGTTGTATTTCTTTGACATTTCTGTGCTAAAGGCAGCAAATGTTAAAAAGTAAGCATCTCTAAGCTCCTAAACGGCCTTCATACACACACAAAGAGAAAAAATACCAGCAATTTATTTCCTCTGTTCATTCCTTGATCCTGTTAAGATCTGCAAAAACACCAAATATGGCATCTCCTTGCACACAGCCACTCAGAGCTTTTGAACTGAGAGCAGCAGGAGGAGGCGCTGAGCGATGCAAAACATTTCCACCTGCTGCACCCTCCTTGCTGGGTGGAACAGGAGGAGATGGCCAATAAGCCCTCCAGGCAGTGGCTTAGAAAAAGATCCATGCAAATATTCTTCCAGCTTAGGAGAGTGAAGATGTACTGCTGTGCAAAACTTTTTGTCCACCCAGCAGTCAGCCTACAGGTGTCTGCATGCACACTCACGCACTGTCCTTGCTCTTGCCGGCATCTCTGGGCTGCTGTTTGCAGAGAATTAGGGTGAATTTAACTCGACAGACCTACGAATGGGTTGTCCCCAGCTTGTCCAAACATTAATCTCATCAGCCCATTTGAATGGAGTATTAGTGACTGAGCAGCCTTTCTTGTATCCAAATTCATGCCTTCTCCTTAGGACAGAGAGGGATAGGGCTCATGAGAAATAAGGTTCTAAATGACAGGTTCCTCCCTGTCCCTCCCACTGCTGTCTGTCTGCAGAGCACCACACCAGCAGCAGAACCTCCTCTGGCTCGCTCTCCTCCTCCAGAGCCCAAAGGGGTGGCAAAGGACAACAAACGTCCATGGATTGCCAGTCCGGGGCCTGAGCATCCTGAACCTGTAAGTGGCAGCTTTGGTTGGTACAGTGCAAAGCTTTGGTGCAGTGCAGAGCTGCAGGTTTCTGGTCAGGCAGCACTTGCCCTTTGTGGCTGAAGATGCTGAGGGCTGGAGTCCTGCCATGAGCTGGCGCTTCAGCCCAGCCACTGACTGACACGTGGGAAATGGGATCTGAACTTTGACGTGCAGAGAGTGCTCGGGCAGCCCGCTCCTCTTTCCACCTGAGCGTCAGTGCAGAGGAACAGGTCGTCTCTTTTGCAGTTGCAGGAGCGCAGGGCTCGCAGTTCTTGACGAATCTGGGATGCAAAGGGCCTTGTTAAGAAGGTCAAATGTAGGCTGCTAAGGGGGTCTATAGAGGTCTGATGCTCCGAGCCAGGAAGCCACCAACCTTTTGAGAGAGAAGGTCCTGCAAGGGACTGCCTTCTGAGGGGGTCTTCTGGCAGGTCTCCTAGCCGCCCAATAAACCTCGCCAAGCTGTGTGGCCTGTGGCCACAAGTGATCAGCTCTCAGTGAGATCACCTCAAGGATTTCAGTTTGAGACAGAAGCATCGTATGGCAATTCCAGAGATTCCTTTATTATCCAGCAGCTCTGTGAAGGGGGCCAGGGATGACAGCTCCCTGGAGAAGTGGGGGACAGCTGGGATTTTTATGGGGGAAAGCAAGGGTGGTACCAAGGGGGAAAGACCAATGGGTTACAATGGATTAATATGGGTACTAGGGCATGGAGGGATCACTTAAGCCTTTGGGGCGATAGCTCACCACGATACGAGAAGATTTGCCAACCTAAGGAGCATCTTTCCAGGAGGGTTGAGATAAGCTGATCACAGCCCATTCAAGGGACATCCCATTCTAGGGACATCTCTCCAGGACACGGCTGCAGGCAGAGCCGTGGCAGGCCCATTGGCCTCCACAGCCAAATGTGAGAAATGGATTTGTTAAGGATTTTGAAAGTTTGATTGAAACTTTACATGGTTTTGTACATTTGTATGTAAATTTTCAGAAAAGGTATGTTGATTTAGAAAGGCAGTGGAATAGAGAAGATACTGTGGGGAGAGAGATTGAACTAGAAATAAGTTTTAATTGGATCCGGCCTGTTCTAGGAATCACTAACGATGAACTTTCCCCACTTATTAACCTATTGAGAGTACACTAGGACATCAGATCTCCTAGAACTTTTACACCTGAAGCTCAAAAAGCCCTTGAAAACGTCACTGAAGCTTTTAAAAAAAGACAAGCACACGGTTGTTCTCCAGAAGGGCCCTCTTTTCTTGCAGCGTTCGGAGAAAAAACTTTATGGTCTCATTTTTCAATGAGACTCTTCTGAAAAAGATCCTTTGTTAATCATAATCATAGTGTATCATTGCCTTCCATGTCTTGATACAATTTTGCAAGAGAGAACTAACCCATACTTTGTCTCTCATATCAGGGCTCATTCCTCACTTCCCGGACTCCTGGCAGAAGGAAATGCAAGAGCAGACAAACTGACGATGGCTCTTTCAAACACTTTGCCAAACATTTTTGAACAAGCAAAACTGAGTCATGCCTTTTTCCCTCCAAATGCACAAGCACTTGTGCAAATGTTTCATGTCCCTAAAGGTCAAGCAAAAGCCATTACTGGTGCCTGCCCCGACTGTCAACTTGTGCAACCTCCTGTTTCTACAGGAGCTGTCAACCTAACAGGCTTGCAAAGCCTGCATCTATGGCAGACAGATATCACCAAACACCCATCTTTTGGGAAATTTAAAAATATTCCCTTTTGCAGGTGCAGGTTTTGCCTCTGTCTGCACAAGAGAAACAGCCAATCATGCTTGTCTACATTTTCTACAAGCTTTTGCTTCATTAGGTGTGCCTCAAGATATACAGATAATGGCCCTGCATACACAGCTCAAAAATCGGCCACATTTGGAATGGACTGGGGTGTTTGTCACACTTTTGGAAGTCCCTACTCTCCTACAATTCTTGAAAGGGCACATCAAACACTAAAATGCAATTTAGACCAAGAAAAGGAGGATCTAGGCCAAGCAACGCTTCAGATGAGATGGAGTAAAGCTTTATATGTTCTCAAATTTTTAAATAGCTCCTTTGCAGAACACGGTCCACCAATTTTAGGCATTTTTCAAATAACACACAGGTAAAACTGAAAGAAAATCCTCCCGTTTTAATTAGAAACTCTGAGACAGGACAAATTGAAGGTCCATTACATTTAATATCATGGGGTAATGAGTTTGCTTAGTTTCCACAAAGAGTTTCCACAGGTGCAGGACCTAAGTGGATTCCAGTAAAGAACACGAAGCCGTATCACGCACAAGAGCACCCTGACAATTCCACGAGCAGGCAACCGAGCATGCAGATGTGAGCCGCACATAGAGACTACGGTTCATGCCTGACCTGCCCTGCCCAACCTGCAAAAACTGCAAATCTCGAGTTTTATGTCAATGTTAAAACTCTAAAAATTGCTAGTATTGTAAAGCTCCTTTGGCAAAGGCGTGGAGCCTATCGTGCTAAAAAGCATCCCAAGGGATCCAAATTTGCAGAATTGAGTGTAAACAAGTCAACAGCCCTTGAACAACTTTGGAAAAAACCAAAAGCCAAAGGTACCAGAAGATTTGCGTGGACATGGAATTACATGGAAAAGCCTTTTGGCAAGAGTAGCTGAAGAAAACTCTGGAGTTAGATTCAACAATATATTTGTACTTGTTAGTTTTGCTTGCCTGCTTTTGCAGTGCAGATATGCTTGTAGATCCACCAAAAACAAGTGTTTGGTTGCCTTAGCCAAGTCAGCAGGCTCAGTCACCATAAGTTTGACTAATTTGAGCCCAGACTAAGCCTTTGCAACCTGTTTGGTTGGTGTGCCAGTAGCAGCCAAAGAGTGGCCAATACGTAACCGTGGCAATTATTGGCATGATGTTGCCAACAAGACAAATCCTGTAGCCCATTGGTATCATTAAGCCCCTGATCTTCTTTGAACCTCAAGAACTGGAAATTCTTGGTTCTTTGAATTGAAGAGAGTTTTGTGCTGACTTTCAGTACCAGGGAGATCCGCAATGAAATGTTACTCCCCGTCATCCTGTGCACAGAAACTCAAAATTTTGGTGAAATTACACCACTCCTGTGCCCCGTAAGGGTAAGACTATTGATCTTGTAGAATTCCCACGGCAATTGGCAAAAAGATATCGGCTCATTTGTGGAGATAGAGCCTGGCAGGGCATTTCCTTAAAAATTAAAGGTGGCCCATGTAGCATCGGACAGCTCTCTGTGATAGCACCTGGTGTTCAAAGGGCCATCAATAAAAAACGTAGAGGAAAAAGGTCTGCCCATCATTATGAAGAAAACTGGAATAGCAATTGTTAACCCTGGAGCCCTGCAAAACAAGTTACATCGGGTTTGTTTTTACCTCGACTTGCCTCAGCTGCAGCATTGAAACAACTGGATCGGTTGGGGTGTTGGTTGAGCAAAGAAATCAATGCTACTTCCATTGGAATTAGTGATACGATGACAGATGTTAGTGCTGTTAGACATGCAACCTTACAGAACAGAGCCGCCATCAATTTTCTCTTACTGGCACACGGACGTGGCTGTGAAGAATTTGGAGGGTTGTGTCGTATGAATTGGTTGGACCATTCAGAATCCATCCACAACCAGCTTCAAAATGGAAAGATTAGGCAAATCAAATCAAAACAGACTATGGATCCTGGTTAGACCATCAGTTTGAAGGATGGGACTTTACACCTTGGCTAAAGGACCTTTGCAAAAGAATGTAATATGTATTGACTGTTATAGTAGCAATATTAGAAATAGGGTTTGTGCTCTTCACTGTGTGCAGCGAATGATGAATAAGACCACCAAAGAAGTTTTTACAGTTCCAAGAAAGAGAGGGCGACGTGAGAAATGGATTTGTAAAGGATTCTCAAAGCCTGACTGAAAGCTCACACAGTCTCATACATCTGTATGCAAACTCTGAGAGAAAGTGTGCTGACTTAGAAAGGCCATGGAATAGAGAAGACATTGTTGAGAGAGAGATTGAACTAGAAACAAATTTCAAATGACGGTCTTGCAAAAAGACCGGATATTTTGGAGAATTAGAACTGTGAAAGATGTATTGTGGCAAGACCACGTCGGGTAAAAGAAGAGGTGATTGCAGTTAGAAGTATTAGCACCATTGTGTGGCAAAACTAACGGGATGATAAACATTTACAAGGTATTGTAACCATGAAATAAGTCGGCTTCTAATAGACTGACAGAGTTTTACATCTCTTAGGTTTCACTCTTCAATGAGACTGATAATGGAGGAAAATCTTTTTAAAAAAGCCTCTCAGTTCCCCATCTCTGTAGAGCGGGGATTTACCAAAAGTCAAAAGCAATTCTGAGAAAAAGTTACCCTTCCTACAGACGAAGATAACCAAATCATTCGCTGCTTTTCTCCTTTACAAATTCTTTCAGTTGTCTGCTCTCTTAGGTCATGCCTTTTGTGGTGCTTCCAATCAACTGGCTGTACTCTTGATTTGTACCAAAGCACAAGATGTAGAATCATCTGAACTGAACACAGAAACAAACTAGCTCTGTCAGACCATCCTTACGTTTCTAGGTCACTTTCAAAATGTACTTTAAGGTGTTTGAATCTGCATCAGAGATCTGCAGGACACCCTCAACCCCCGGCTTCATCAGTGACCGGTTCTGCTGGGATTGGAAGCTGCCCACCAAATCCTCGCTGACTTCTGCAGCAGCAGCAGCAGCAGCAGCAACAGCAGCAGCAGCAGCAGCAGCAGCAGTGCCTGCATCTGATCACTAAGTCTGGGGCTGGGCTGGACAAAGGATACACACAGCACACTGTCCCTGAAGGAAGTGACTTTGGAAACAACCACCTGCCACTGCCCCCCCTATTGTTTGCAGTAGGGTCACACCAGCCTGAGGCACCGGGCAGCCCTCAATGCCACCTGGGACAGGTCCTGGCGGCTGAGACCAAAGACAGGGAGGAACGTATTCTCCAGACTGAGCTTCCAAACTGAAAAAGCTGTGGTGAGCAGCCACTTCAGAGGGCAGAAAAATGAGGCTCTCCTGCGCTTTAGCTCTGCCATGCTGCTACACAGCCCTGGGGAGCAGCCGCCAAGAGAAGACAAGACAAGAGAAGGCACAGAATGAGCTACAAACCCAGTCAAGCACAGAGACGTTTCATGATTGCTGAGCCCCAGATGGTCCCCAAGGGTGGCATCACCCACCAGTCGTTCTCTGCTGACAAAGAGCAGGTCCGGCAGGTGCCTTCCCTCATTGGCCAGGCACCTCCCAGGCAGTTTCCTCTCCCCTCTCCTGTAGTGCCAGCAGAAGTGCCCATCTTCTTGGGTTCCACTTGCAGAGCCTCGCATCCGTTAGCCATGGCCACCTGGGAAGCGGGGAGCAGTCACAGAGGAGACATGACTGCTCCACTTGGCAGGAGGCAAAAGCCTCTGCGTGCACAGCTGTGTGCCTGTATCTCCACAGGATGCCCTGCTCTTCATTGGCTTTTGGCTGGACATGCAATTGCGCTTTCTTCCTCATGCAGAGGTCGCTCCATGGCTGGGCAAAACCTGGCCAGTGGGCGGTATTCCAAAGGCAGTGTAGGTTGGAGTTTATAGTGAAGGAAGGAGACCCTTCCCAATTCCCAAGCACACCAGAACACCCACAGGAGGGACTTTTCACCTTTAAGAAAGAATGGCCAATTCAGGAGTGAACGTAGAGCAGTATTGCGTGGGTGACAAGGAAGGGAATCTTACAACAGGCTTGGGGGTTTCTAGGATTTTTATTCTGAGCCTGGCTGCGAGCTGGCATTGGAGAAAGTAATGCTGAAGTGCTCCTGGTCATCTCCTCTCCTTCCTGCATTACTTTTCTGCAGAGATGACAGCAATCAGGCTGTCAGAAGAGGCTGGAGAGTGGCTCCACTAATTTGAGAAATGGATGCTGCCCAAAGGGGAAAAGAAAGAAAAGAAACCAATTTAAAAGAGATAAAGGAAAAAGGAACCATGATTTTCCAAACTGAGCCTCTAACAGGGTCAAGCTGGAGTCCTCTAGGGCCCAGAAACACAGACACAAGCGGCAGAGCGCAGATGGACTCAGCTCTGGCTTGCAGGAAGAGCAGTGTCTGCCTTAGCGTGCCCCACCTCCTGTCTTGGCATCTTCCTCCACAGCAGGAGCAGCCAAGGAAGTGGCCCAGTCGCCAGCTCCCTGTCTGCCACAAAACCTGGCAGCAAATCTGCAGCAATTCTTATCTACTTGAGTGGGCCAGGCAGCACATGGCACTGGCACAAATCCTGCTCAGCTGTCCCTCTTTGGCTGGCAGAGTCCTCTAAGAGTGGGGCACGAGGGACAAGCTAGGTGCCCTCAGATGCTCACAGTCAGCCCCCCACCGTCCCCTCCTTCCCACAGAGTAATCTAGAACCGCTTGGCAGGGACTGCTTCTGCTGTGCTCTTCAAGCCCCACTGCAGGCCTTCAGTCCCAGCACTACAATACTTCAGTTCCTCTGCTACCACGTAAACCTGAATACACAAGCCGAGAGCAAACGAGGGCCTCGAAAATGACCAAAAGGTAGAAGCTCTCCTCTGAGGAATGGCTGTGAGAATTGGCTTTGTTTAGCCTGCATCTCTGAGCAGAGTCAACTGCAAGAGGACAAGGGGGAATGCTCTCAAGCTAAAAGTGAGTCAATTCCCATTGGCTCTATGGAAGAAGCTCTTGAGCAGGAGAGTGCTGAAATGCTGGCACAGGTTACCCAGAGAGCTGGGAGGTGCCCCACACTTGGCAACATTCAAGGACCTGTTGGATGGGACTCTGAGCAACCTGATCTACTTGAAGATGTCCTTGCCAGTGGCAGAGGGTTTGGACTAAATGCCCTTCACTTGTCCCTTCTAAGCTCAACAGAGTCTTGGAACTTATTTGGATTTCATTTGAAATGCACCCAGACAGGAGATTACTGTGGGGCTGCCCAACTGATGCCCTGGAGTCTGGCCAAGGAGCAAAGCCTGACGGGGAACAGCTATTTGGCCTGCAGCCACTTTGCGTTGTACCTGCAGAAGTTCCTCGGCAGAGCCTCGCCTGTCCACATCCATCTGCAGGCAGCAGCCCAGAAATTCACACAAGCCAGAGGGTAGCCTGAGCTTGTGCAGATCTGGTGCCCCTCGCTTGCCTATCAGATATTTAGCCTGAAGTTAAAGGAAACATGAGACTCCGCGTGAACTTTCCATATCCTTAAGTGCTCAGCTAGACCCAATATTTTAAGCTGCAGTCTGCAGTGGCAATTTCTTGCCTAGCAGACGCTTAGAGATGAGCCTTCCCTCCCAGAAGAAAAAAGGCCTTAGTGCAGCCCCAGCTATTCCAACCTTCAGCAGGTCTTGCCTTGGAAGTTTATGTGGGCCCCAGGGACATGTTTACAAGTGGGCCTTGCTGGAAGGAGTTCAAGCTGTGGGAATGGGATTTTGTCTAATGATGATGGACCAGAAGGACACCAGTGTTTGAGCATATTTCCACCTTACCTTTTCCCTGGTTTTCCAACTATAAGGAGCCCTTCCTTTGGCCATTTCTATTCCCACAATGCCAAGGGACCAGGTGTCCACTTTGGGGCCATATGGCTCTCCTCTCACCACCTCGGGTGCCATCCAGCAGGTGGTCCCGACCATCGACCTCCGTTTGCTTTGCTCACGGATGAGCACAGCACAGAGGCCAAAATCAGCTGAGGAGAAAAACAAACACTGCTTCAGGTAGGAAACCAAGGAAAAGAGCTCCTCACTCTAAGTCTCAGAATGCAGTGCTGAATCGAGCTGCAAAAGCAGCTGTGCTCCCTTTCCTCAGGGCTGCAGCCAAGCACATTGTCAATTGAGCACTTAAATCCCACCCCCCAGGATTCACAACGTGGCTCTTCCTCATTCACCTGAAGGTTTCCACTGTAACTCCCTCCTTCTGGAAGGAGCGCACACAAACCAAAGCCACTCTTGACACCTTCTTTCCTCTCTAGACCTCTCAGCACCTTGCAGCTGTGGCCTGAGCTTGCAGGAGTGCACTGTCACCAGCACCACTGCTGGGCGCTTGGCAGCCACTCAAAAGCAGCCCCGCACTGCCTTCCCGGAGCGCAGGGCCTGACCAGGAACACCCACCCAATCTGACGGAGCCATCCCGGCCCAGAAGGATGTTGCTGCTTTTGATGTCCCTGTGGATCACCTGGTTGGCATGAAGGAAAGCCAGGCCTTGCAGGCACTGAGGGAGAAAAAAGAAACAGGAGGACAAAAGTTAGCCTGGTCTGATTTCATCACATGCTTTAAAGGAAATTGCTCCTGAAGATTGACAGATCTCACAGGAACAGTGAGTGGTGGCAAGAGGAAGAGCATGCTGCTGCAACCCTAGGAGAGCAGGATCTCTCCAAGGGAGGGCATATTCATTGCTGAGGGGAAAACATTAGTCGCTGCAGGACACTGTCCCCTACAAAGCCAGTTGGAACGACTGCTGCTGCAGCGGATCCGCTCTCCCCATCCGGAGGACAAAGAGTGGTTTTCCAAAAGAGGAAAAAGGCCCTGCCTCGGGTGCCAAGGGGATCACTGTCGGGCAAGAGACTGGAGGACAAGGGTCAAAGCGGCTCATTTGTCAGTTTTCAGCAGCAAGCACCATGGTGGGTGCCGTACCATCCTTTGAAGCTGAGACCTGTGACAGGTGAGTCTGTCTTTGGCAATGCTGTTGGTTTTCAACTGGGATATCCAGCACCTTTCTGCATTGTCTTCTTTGCACTTACAGGCAGAAAATGAAAATGAGAAAGAGACAGAGAATTCAACAATGGTAGATAAAAATAAAGAACAGACTAGAGTAAGGGCAGGGACACTGGCAGGCAATGCAGTGCAGATGCTCGCTCTTCTCTGAAGCGTAAGAGCAGCACAAAGAGAAAGCTCTGAACGTGCAATCACGCACTTAGCAGCGCTGTCAAAGGACGAGCCTGTGCAGGCCATCCAAAGCACAAGCAGGATCCCTTACCTCCCGACAGACAGTTGCGATGTGTCCTACAAGCATCCTTTTCTTGATGAGGACGTTAGCTAAAGATCCTCCATCCATGTACTCCAGCACCAGCCAGACAGCCCCATTGGCAAGGTAGCTGGAAGATGAAAACAACAGGGCGGGGCGGAATGCGCACAGTTAAATTGCTGTACGGAAGAAAAGCCTACAGTCGAGTTTTGTTTCCAGGTCACTGCTAAGTGAAGATGGAATAAAATGAGGACACACTCCACCTCGACTGTCCAGTGCTTGCAGTCTGTGCCGTCTAAACGAGGAAGGCACATTGGCACAGAAGGAGACGGCTTAGGGGGCAAGCAGGGGAAGAAGGCAGTTCTGTGATGGCAAAGATCAATCTGCAAGCGGACACATCCCAGCAGCTGCTTCATCATCTTCATACACAAATTCCATCCACCATTAACCTCAGCAACAAGGAGACACAGTTTTCACAGCTTTTACCCAGGGCACGTGGGTGTGCAGCACTGCGGACACCCTTTGGAAAACCTTGCCTAAAGGACAGTCACAAACGGGAAAAACAATTTCAAACCTGGCAAAGGATGTGTCTCCTAGCCTCGTCTTTTGGCATGCAAGGCAATGGAAAATACTGGGAACACCACAAGGGGAATCATTTCTGTGATGCTTCCTCAGCACTCCTCCTCTGATACTTGGAAAAAAATCATGCTCCAAAACAGCAAAAGAACATGCAGCCAGTGAACGTACAGGCTGCTGCTGGCTCAGTAAGAGAGCCAGGCTTCCGAGAAGCATCTTCCAGCAGTCTCTGCCAGGAACCATGAATGCGGACAAAATGTCGTCTCCTCCCATGACTCGTACAGGAGTGGATGGATGTTAACAGAAAGATCAATTTTCTGCCAGTGACTGAAGAGCTTTTAAACCTCTGCCTTGCAAGTATGGAAACGAACATTCCCAGAAAAAGACCAGAACTACTTGCCTTTCTAGGTAGGTAACAATATTGGGGTTCTTCTTTTCCCTTATGACCAGGAGTTCTCTCAACGCCTGCTCGCAGCCCTGGTGCTGGAGATCAATTTGCTTCACGGCCACCTACAACCACGTTGAAAGCCGTTAGGAACAGACATGAGAGCCTCTTTCTCTGCCCGCTCGTGGGCCAGGACGCCTTGTCACCTCGGTTCAAAGGGACTTCAACCATCAACCACACAGCACCAACAACACTCTCTGCACACACACGCTTCTCAAATGGCCTTTGTTTATCACCACTATTAGCATTTACACACGCTTTGCTAGCCAAAAGCAATTTTGCTCACCTTTGCTCTTTGCTCTGTTGTGAAAAGAAATTGAAACGGATGAAAATACATTCACATTTCTAGGGGCTTTGACCAGCGATTCAGAAGCTGCTGCTATTCTTGATTGTATGCCAAAGTAAATACACACATACATTACAGAGAAAATGCTGTCAAAAGAAGAACTCCAAGGGGACTCCAAGTTACAATCCCAGCCCATCCTAACTTCTTTGGTTTGGATTTTGCATCTCTGAAGAACCTTCTCGAACATGCTTTACACTTTTCACTATTTAGTGGGTGTGAAAATGAAGAATCCTTTCTGTGGTACACCATGCATAACACCCCAGGTTATAAGCAGGGTTTAGGGCTTTTGGACACCTTGTAGACCTCCCTGCAAGTGCCGTTCCTGAGCGCAGCACTGCAGGTGGATAAAGGAATTACCAGGAAGATGGAGTTATGTTTGCTAAGAGCCAGAAAGGAGAATTGAGGATTCTGAACTTTTAGCCCCAAAGAGCGCTGTGACTCTCCCAGACACCACCACTTGTACTGTTCAGTACAAATAGCATCTCTGTAATGGGATGTCCCCGACACAGGACCAACACAAGGCTGTATTATTTAAGTCTCTACATAAACTTCTTCTCATTGATCTCTGTGTGTGTGCTTTCGTGTGCTTGCGTGTGTGTGTGTGTGTGTGTGTGTGTGTGTGTGTGTGTACACCAGAATCTGTAGGGCTGAAACACAAAACTGCCCTCCAGACAAGATGTCTCTTTCTTTAGGTCTTGCATTATGTTTGAAACCAGAACCACCTGATGGAAAACAATGGGATATGCTATCTGTGTCTGAACCTGGGCTTAAGAGGAATTGGACCAGAATGTTGGCTCTTGCCAGGAGCTAATCTGTGCATATTTATCCTGCAAATCCGAGGAGCTGTGTCCTTCTCTGAAAGACACCACTGCCGTGCTTGCATTCCCTCAGGTAGGTAGGAAGGACAACATCTGTCCCAATGCATTTTGGGACAGCCAAAATGCGGGACATTTCTGTGGGACGGCCTTTGCAGCAAAGGCAGGCAGCCCAAAGTTCTGGCCACAGATAACATCACAAGGGAAAGCGCTCAAGAACTGCAAAATCTTCCCGGGCTGTTGGCACTTACCGCTCGTCCTGTGGCAGCATCGAAGGCCTTGTAAACTGTTCCAAAACCCCTAGAAAGAGAACAGCAGCAAGAACAGAGAAGCTGTTCAGTGCTGAGGAGCAAAAGGCAGCCCAGGCAGGAGCTCTCTGCTGCCTGCGGCGCCTCTCAAACAACAGGCTTCATCTACTCTTCAGCCAATAGCACAGCAGCCCAGCAGCCCTCTGCCGTGCAGCGTGCCCAAGAGATAGGCTGGATCCAACAGGAAGGAAAAGGACTGCAACAAATCCCAAATGTAGACACTAGATTATGGAGGCAGGGCTTTTCCTTGCCTTTTCTTTTTGTGTCTGTGCATGTGTCGTGCATTTTCTGGCATTGAAATACACAGTCCTGCTGGGCCTTCTCACCACTCTCTTTTGATTCCATCTACAAAACTCAGGCAACACCGTGCAGCCTGTCTTATTTTCCTGACCACTGAATATTGCTTTCCACAAAATAGTGGATAGAAATGCTACTGAGAGCTGTTATCTGACAGCTATCAGGTGGCAAGCCGCTCTCTCCGTTTTTTCTTCCTCCATTAGTGCGGCCCTAATACCTTGATTCATACAAAACCATGTCTCCTAGGAAAATAAGCCAACTGCTACCACACACTTGAGGGGCAGGAGGGCTTCCAGGTCGTGCTCCTTGAGGCAGGCAAGACTATGTCAGCATCCAGTTAGCTTTGATGATGCCCAGTGATCGGTACTGAGACAGGGACAATCTAAAGCCACGGTCTGAAGATGCTTGCAGCTTGCCTGACTTCCCACTTGATATTACACCAGCAAAATACCTGGCCCACGGTTCTGTAGAAGTAAACGTGGCCGCACTCACCCACTGCCAATAAGTTCCCATCCGGTGTATTTCTTTTCTAAATTTCCCATGCTCACAACATGCCCTGAAAGAAACAAAATGCAAGAAGCAAACTTTAAAACAGAGATACTGACTTCCAGGCGATCTGAAACTCAGCTCCACTCGCTGCGGCTCCAAGCAATTCACGGCCAGCTGGCTAACGACCATGGCAACGAGGACCACAACAACAGCCCCAGCTGCCAGACAGGCAGCTCTGTAGCACACGTGGCCTGCACCGAGTCAGCTTCTCCACACTCCTTTGAAGGGTTACCTTGAGAGGAAACTAAGCTCTCGGAGACACCAGCAGAGCAAACAGAGATCAGCAAATCAGAGCAAACAGAGATGTGAAAAGAACAGGCAGCAAGGTAAGTGGTTGTCATCTACAAACGGGAAGGAGAGCTGAACCATCATGACCCTTCCTTTTCTTGGGAATAGACACTCTCTTGTGAGATTCAACAATGTCATCCTTCCAAAGATTAAATGCACCCTGGGATGTGGGATGGATTTTTATGGCCAGCTACTTTTAGCAGAGCAGAAAGAATATTGCAGAGTGCTTTCCAGGAGAGGAGGGGGCCTTCTCTAGCTCTCAGCAGTTTGCCTAAAAAATGCCTTGACCTTTTTAGAGAACAGCAGCTCCTGTTACATCCAAGGGCAACGGCTGTAAGAATGAGGACCCTCTTCATTTATGAGCAGGCTAAGTTCTGAAGACAATTTTGCCCATTCCCCCTGTAGTGAAGAACTACACAGCTCGTCTTCAGCCTCAGGTGCAGCAGTCGCTGGCACTGGACTCGGCCCCTTGAACACCGCCCACGTGCCCCAGCATCCCAAATGGGCACAGCTGAGACAGGTAACAAGGACGGTGCCGCTCCTCAGGCGCTGCCGTGACACAGACAGCTGCCCAAATGAGATGCTGATCTTTTCACCAGTCCAGGCAAAGCTGCAGCAATGGGCTGGCAGCTGAAATCGCACAGCTAAGGAAGGCTCCAGCCTCTGCAGTCACACCGGCCATCATTGGCAGGGCAGGTATGACAAAAAGGTTGACAAAGCCCACAAATGGACACTGACAACCACTGTGAAGAAGCCCGAGCCAGAGTGAGTCCTGTTACGAGTTGTTGACCCCACTCAAGACAGAACATGATCGTCTTTGAGTTCAGACACACGGAGGAAGAGATCGATCCACCTTTTGTCCCAACGGTTGATGGCAGACGCTGGGTAAACTGGGCTCTGTTCTGTACCTGACCACTTATTCTCTGACAGCACTGCACCGGCAGCTATTACCAGTTCCAAGAAGCAACTCTTCAGTTGCTTTTACTGCAGAGTCACCAAGGCCTGAGTGTGCTTTCCTAGACTATGATCTGTGCTGGCATTGAGGCTGGTGCTTAGTATTCCAAGAGTATTTGCCGCCTGGGCTTTAGCCATGACAAAGTGCCCTGGGCCGGAGGAGCACGCAGCAGAGGGGCTGCAGGCTTGCTCCTGAGAATTGCCTGCAGGGCAGTTTTATCTGACCGTGCCACATAGATGTGTCTCTCTGATGCATTTCCTAAGCATACAACTATGATATCAAAGGAGGACCTTTTGATATGTAAAAAAATGTATCCTGTTTTTCTTCTTTTGGTGCACTTTGCAAAGACCTCTTCCTCTCCGATTCCTAGGGATTGTTCTAAGAATATAATTTTTTATCTCTTGGGCCGTACTGAAATATGCTCTTCCTCTGTTTTTTTCTGCTCTGGCCTGATGTTCTTTTCAAGGAGGTCGGGCTAACCAAAATGTAGAATTCCTATCAAAATGAACTGTAAAAGGAATTGTAGAAGTACTTACAGTCACAAAACCAGCAGCAGTATGAAAGCAGCCCCACAGCCCATCAATTCCTCTGAAGTGCTTTGTCTCCAATGACTGGTGACAAGTCAGGACTTTCAGGGCCATAGAGGAAGCCAACTATTCTGATCAATTTGCCCAGACTAGCACACACACATTCCTTGGGCCATTTGCTGTGGTGCAGCCTTCTGCTGCTCGGGAAACACTCCCCGCTTTTGCCTTTACTGCACAGGGAAGCTCAGGCAAAGGCCACCCACTCCCAGCTGCCCTCAAAGGCAAAAGAAATGTCCCAAGTGCTCCCGGGCTGCCTTCAAGCACGCCAACAGCTTCTGTAGGGAGTCCAAAATGTCTGTCTGACACCAAAGTGAAGAGGAACACGTGGTCCAGCACATGCTGAGGCACACACACAACACACTGCTCGATCGCACAAGAAATGCACAGGACGTACTTAGCAGCTCCAGGCACTGCTCCTCTCTCTCCTGGCGCAGCTGCTCTGACTCCTGGCTTGAACTGGGCGAACTGCTGGTGCTCAGGTTTTCAGGCTGCGGAGAGGAGGCTTCATTGGAAGATGCTGCTGCAGCGGCAGCTTCAATGGCACGGCCCACATCCACCTGGGACAAGAAGTTTGCTTGTGTCAGAAAGGTGGCTGGCAGAGATGCCCCAGGCAGCGCATTTCAGAGGCAAGCCCTTAGGAACAGCATGTGTGTTAGGCTGCAAGCTGAGCTGTCAACTCTTGCACCTCAAGTTAAACCCCACCAAGCGGCCAGAGACTGCGGCTTGTCACAGCCAGCCGTGTTAGAGACTGTGAAAGGGAAAGAACAACTTTAAATTGCACTCCGTTCTGAGGTCTGCATTCACCATGGACAGGGACAACTCGTTCAGAATCTGTCTGGGTCACCATGTTCACCCGAAGAAAGCCCTCAAAAGACAAAGCGAGCACTAAGAGGCCAGCCAAAACACATTCAGAGAATTGCTGGCCACTGGCCAAACACTAGTACTGCTGGCCAGGCCAGCAGCTGAGGTTCAGCGGCCCAGCAAGTGTCCTTCTGATCAGCTGTGATGGAGACCACAGAGCATGGCAGCCAGACGCATTGTCCTCACCCACCTGCTGCTTTGCGGGGGAAAGGTGAGAAGAGGAGAGCACCCTTGTTGCATGACTGCAATGCCCACTGCCCCTTCTTCACTCACCTGCTTTTCTTCAGCCAGCCTGTGCTGCAGCTGCATCTCTTGCATCTTTTCTTTTTCTTTTTTGTGCCTCTTCTCCATTGCCTTCATCTTCCTTTGAGCATCCTGCAGCTCTGCCTTGATATTCTGTCAAGAAAAATCTTACTGGCACCTGCCATCACGCTCAAGTTTCTCCTTTTCCAGTCTCAAGAGCACTTCCATTCAGCCACGTACTTCTACTCCTCTAGCCAGCCCTAACCCTTCCACCCTAACTCTTCTTCCTAGTGCTCACCGCTGGAGCCTGCCAGGCTCTGTGCTTCCAGTGCCTGCACTAGGCCTTGCCCCTCCTTTCCCGAGATCTCCAGTTCTTGCCCCTGTTACTGCCCTTCCCTCTGCTACCTGGCTAGTCAGGCTCACCTGCCCATTCGCTTGCTCCTCCTCCAGCTCCAGCCTCAGGTACTCTGCCTGCTGCTGGCTTTGCTTTAGCTTTTGCTGCAGCTGGCGTACCTTGCAGAAGAGCTGGACCTTCTGGCGCTGGAGCTACACAGAAACAAAGAGAAGACGGCTTTAAACTTGCCACACCACCTGTGTGGCAGCCAAGACTGATGTGCTCACGCTTTCCAAAAGCATTTTGTTCTCCCTCTCCTGTTTATAGAGGGCCAGCTAAGAGACAATGCCACCCAGACGGTGTCCAGAGAAGCAGTGCCCATTTGCCTCTTGACTGGCTCTGCTTTGTAGCTTCTCTTATTCAGGTTGCATGATGGCAACTTCCTGCTTCATCTTCAGCAGCCTTTTCTCCTGCTCCCTCTGTACCTCTGCCAGGGACTTTTCCTGTTGCTCCAGCAGCTCCTGTGCCTCCAGACGCTGTTGTGCTAGCTCGCTCTCCTGACGAGAGGAAGAAGACACTTCCAGTGAAGTCCCAGCCAAGCTCCCCAAAGAAAGCAACGGAAGTTTCATCCCTCCCACAGCCGCCCACCTGAAGAGTGCACAGTGGTGACTTTGTGCCCTCCAGCACTCGTGTCTCCCAACAAGAAACTTAGGAGGAGGGTCAGCAGCTGGAAGGAAAGGAGATGCCACCTTCCTTCCCTACTCTGTTGGCTGCCAATTCCCTGGCCCATCTCTCCTCAGGATTTCTGTTCTCAGAGGCTCTCTGCTCAAAGTCCCCGTGTCCTTTGATCAAGGAAAAGCTGCAGGTTCGCTGCAGGCCGAGGAGGAGGCCAGCACCCCGAGGCCCTAGTCGCAAGTCATGCCACCAGCTGAAATGCCAGCAACATGAGGCCTGTTGCATATGCTCCAAGCACAAAGGGAAGACCTCTGTCCACCGAGGAAGCACAGAAAACAAGGAACCTAGTTGCTGCGACTGCACTTGGCAGCAAGGTCAGCAGTCTGCTGCATGGTATGGGGATATGGGGAAGATCCCGCCCCTTCGTTGCCATGCGTTGGGGTGGCAAACACCCAGCCTCCTGGGCTACTTGGCTTATGCCCATCCTGAAACCGTGGCTGCATTTCTTCTCCCAGCACCATCCTCTGGGGCTTCTCAGTCTCTCAAATACAAGCTCCCTAAGCCCCTTGCTGCCCGGCCCAGAATGTGCGGCCTACAGCAGAGGCTTGCGGCCATGCCACATTCTCAGGCTGCTCTTCTGCTGAGCCAGCCCACCAAGCTTGCCTGAAAAATTCAGCTCAGTATTGTTTCTTACCAGTTTTTGCAGGAGCTTCCTTTTTTCCTCTTCATGAGCACACTGCCAGAGTCTGAGAGCCTTGCTGCACTGCTCTTCTGCCCAGCGGAGCTCTTGAGCCATTGCTTGGCATTGCTGCTTGCTGAAAGATCTTACAGCTTGCAGCTCACGCCGAAGGCCCTTCACATGCTCTGCAAACATGACAAACGGCAACAGTCAGACACTACACGAGCAGAGGACTCTGCTGACCTTAAGCCCTTTCACTTTCAGGCAAGGAGGGAGCTGCCCCCAGCTCCTTCACTCCTCGCAAGCCCTGCGGACAGAGCTGGCTTCAGAGCAACTGCACCAGGCAGGACGATCACCAGAAACAAAGCGCACGAGGCTCTCACCGAGGATCACCGCCTTGGCCTGCGTGGTTGAGCGAACTTGGCCTTCCAGACGGCTCCTGGCGATCTCCAGCTCCGACACGTGCTGCTGAGCCTCCAGCAGGCTGCATTGCAGGCTCTCCTTCTCTGACCTACGAGCCGGCAAGATGAAGAGAAATCGTTCCTGGCACGCAGGGGCACTTTGTCCAGGAAGATGTGCCTCAAGATCCCCACACCTGAGTATGGAAAATGCCTTGCATGGAAGCTCAGTTGCAGCAAGACTATTTTGACCACTTCAAATAGCAAAGCACGCCCCTCCAGGAGATTGGGCAGCCTTTCCTCATCACCAGGCCCAGAACAGAAAGCCCAGGGGAGTTTGATCTCAGCAGCCAAAGCTCAAATTGCTCTCAGCTGACATATCCCACATGGGTGCCTGTGCCCACAAAGTCTCTGCCAATGAGCAAAAGCCCAGCCTCTGCTCACAGCTCTGAGCTCAGCAGCACTTCCAAGTCACTCTGCAGGTAGACAGAAGACAGTGTTCTCCTGCCTGACTCATCAACGTTTAACGCCATTCGTAGTGTATGTAGAGATACTTTGTTTGCCAGATGCTCTCTGACTAAAAGGGGCTAAAGGAATGCACCGAACAATAGAGTGAAACCTCCAGCCTCTAGCAGCATGAGTAAGGAACCAGAACCAGGTTTCTATCCCAACAAGAACTATCTGGGATGAGGAGCAGATATCTTGTCTTTTAAACTACTGGAATGCCACGAAGCCAGAACAGTTGCTACATTTGTTTATGGCTAACTAAGCCAGCAGTGCCCAAATGATTTGGCACTTGCTAAAATGGAAGAGGGACCAGCCAAAGGGATCTTGACAGGTTACAGAGGTGGGTGGGCAAGTGAGCAAGAATCAGTTCTCAAGCAAGAATCCTCGGAGACTCTTCAGGAGTTTCAAGACCTTTCCCTTCTTCTGTTGCTGCTTCTACTGCTCTTGCTGCTGCTGCTGCTTGTAAGCACCTGTAGGTCCTGCCCCACACTTCACAAGAGTTAGCTCAGAAGTGTCTCAAGATTTTCACCATGATGCTTCAGCGAGAGTGTCAGCATCCTGCTCATTAAATTCAGATGTAAGAGCCTTCAATTCTGAAAATCCCCTATCAAACTACTTGGCAAGGAAAGACTGAAGTACAGATGCACCGAAGGAGAAGCCAAAAGCAGAGGGAGATTAATTTCTGGTTTCAGCAAACATCTGCAGCGTTTCCCTGGTACTCAGTTCAGTGCCAAGTTGGCCTGCTTTGCATTTGTCACGGGAATGTGAGAAGGTTCCCAAGCCAGCACCCGAATGAGCTTTGAGAGCTTGAGCGGTCAGAAAAATAACATTCGGGTCCTTTTCTTTTCTCTCATGTCTCCTCACCTGCCTGTCTGAGAAACATTTGGAGAGCACGCTGGAGGCAATAAATCCTGACATACGCTTAGCTCCTTTGTAATTACAGGCCTTCAATAATGTCCCACCCAGGGTCTCCTCCTGCCTTTACCTGGCCTCTACCAGCTGCTCAGAAAGGTCTCGTAGGTCCCGCTCAGTGGCTGCCAGTCGGGCTCCCAGGGCGGCGTTCTCTTGTGCCAGCACCGCCTTGTCTCTGCACACCTGGGACAGTACGTGCCCTTGGCGAGACAACTCCTGGAGCAGCCTCTCCAGAACCCTGGGGGCTGGCTGCTGCGGGCGGCAACCCTGGAAGCAGGGGGCACCATTTCTTTGTAGAGGAACAGCAACAGCGCAGTTTCGGTCTTTGCTTACTGCCAGAAGCAGCATGAGGGGCAGTCTTGCTAGGACAACTCCCTCTCCCACTGGTGCTGCCTAGGCATAAGGTGAGCATACCTTTGGCAATGCCAGAGGAACCTCTTCCTTAATCTGATCTCTCTGACGCTGTGGTTCCTCTGCTGGCTCTGCCACCACTTCAAATGCCCTCTCTGGTGAGGAGTGCCGCTTTCTCTCAAATGTGGCCATCTCCTTCCATCTGCAAAAAGGGGACAGATGAGCAAACCGTTAAGAGCAACCCAGTCTCCTTGCAAACAGACAGCTACGTACGATGTCCCACATGGGCCACTCTCAGCGACTTGCAAAAGCCCTCTAGTTCTACCTCAAGAGAATGCTGCAATTCCCTCCCTAGACCAGCATCTCTCTTTGTCACTTGTGCAGGTGACAGAGTCTCCAGGGAGAAAGTCAAACAAGCTTCCAGAAGCCACAAAGCCTTTCCTTCTCCTTAAGCTTCTCTCAGCTTAACAGCTTCCTGCCTGCTAGGTCTTACACTCCTCTCTGATACAGCGGATACTGGACTTGCAAAAGTTCTTCTTTGGCTAAGACATCCTTGGTAAGTCTAGATGAGTACTGCCACAATTACTCTTGCTTTCAATAGCACAACAAGTAAAGAGCCCGCAAGCTATAGCTTGGGGAGGAGGTGGGTGTGAATTTCCAATCCAATTATCAAAAGATCCCAAGATGCTTTAGGCTGGCAGGGCCCCCAGGAAGCTTCTAGCCCAGTCTTCAGCTCCAAGCACTTGGGGTCAGCTATGGCATCTGGACAGGCTGCTCAAGGCTCTATCCAGTGGAGACTATCAAATTTCCAGAGGTGGGATCTGCACAAGCTCTCTGGCGAGATGGTTGCTGCATTATTGCCTTTGTGGTTCAATAATTCTCCTGAATTATTCTGACTAATTCTCCAGCCTGAACCTTCCTTGCTTCTACCGTGGTTCAGTTCAGAATGCTTTTTGTCAAGGTTCCAGAAGCGAGTCCCAGGAGGCAGCTTTGCTGTAGGTCAGTCAGCAGCCAGACCTGAACACGGGCTGCCTTCCCCTCTCTGTGCTGAGCAAGTCAAACGATGAGAAAGCCAAATCTGTTCTTTGGCACTGGGCCTCCTAAAGCCCAGCAATGCCCACTCCTGCTCAGACAAAGTGAGAAACTTTAGCGCACACCTGAACTCCCGGGCACTGAGCACTCTCTCCATTCTGTCCTGCCGCTCCGCCTCTCCTGCCTTGGCCGAGGAGTCCTGACCAGCAAGAAGCTCTCCTGTTGAGGCCTGCAAGGAGTGGGCAGGGAAAAAGCACAAGCAAGAAATAAGGAGCAGGGAAGTTTGCTGCTGAGAGCTGGGAGAAGCAGCAAGGGCACACGTGGCTCACCAGAACGTGAAAGGTGCTGTGTGGGGGATGTTGACAGCAGTAACTAAAGAACTCTTGAGTTGCTATGGAAGCACCTGAATAGAAGCAGGGAACACTACCCCGCTCAGCTCTGGTCAACTGGCTTCCCCTCAGGATTTCAAGCATTAGGGAGCAGCCAGTAGGGACTGCATTCCAGCCCTTCAGAGACAGACCTTGTCTCTGCCATGCAGAGCTGCTCAGGATTCTTCTCAGTAAACTCGGGTCAGAGTGTCAGAGTGAAGGGTGTCAGCAAAGCAGTGACTGTAGCTACCTAGACAGCGCCTTGGAGAGGGGCAGCTCCCTGCAGGCAACAATGGCTCCTCTGTACCCCACAAGGCTGTGAACTGTTTCTTGGGACTGCTCTCTACACTGACAACAGCGAATCTGCACAGGCACTGTACACAGCGGGGCTCACTTTCACACCAGTAGCACTAAAGGACATCACGCTACTGCTTATCTAACACCAAGGGAAGTTCACAGTCCCTGTCAGATTCCCAGGGAAACGATGTCTTCATGTGAAAGTTCAGATCCCATTTCCCACGTGTCAGTCAGTGGCTGGGCTGAAGCGCCAGCTCATGGCAGGACTCCAGCCCTCAGCATCTTCAGCCACAAAGGGCAAGTGCTGCCTGACCAGAAACCTGCAGCTCTGCACTGCACCAAAGCTTTGCACTGTACCAACCAAAGCTGCCACTTACAGGTTCAGGATGCTCAGGCCCCGGACTGGCAATCCATGGACGTTTGTTGTCCTTTGCCGCCCCTTTGGGCTCTGGAGGAGGAGAGCGAGCCAGAGGAGGTTCTGCTGCTGGTGTGGTGCTCTGCAGACAGACAGCAGTGGGAGGGACAGGGAGGAACCTGTCATTTAGAACCTTATTTCTCATGAGCCCTATCCCTTTCTGTCCTAAGGAGAAGGCATGAACTTGGATATAAGTGGCATGCTCAGTCACTAATACTCCATTCAAGTGGGCTGATGAGACTAATGTTTGCACGGGACTGCATATGCTTCTGAGGAAAATCTCTCAGCCTGGTTACAATCAGCATGGAGCCTCCTGTCTGCAAGAGTTGACTTTCATTAGTTAAAACCTCTTCAACAGAAAAGGAGCAAACTGATGGAATCCTTTTGGTAGTGCTCATGCAGATCTTGACGTGGACTTCTTTTTTCAGCCTGCCAGTGGCACTCTACTGAGGGAGGCCAAGCCCACAGCTTGCTCCACAATTCGCAGACACCAGGACTGTCAAGGGTGCCCGTCCCACTCACCAAATCGTTGACTTGATTCCTTCCACGTTTGAGGTGACCTGCCAAGGGAAAGGGAAAAGGAACCAGGTGCACTTAGTAATCCCACGGAAGAAGGCCACCCGAGCAGAGAGCATTCTCCATTCACAACATCCCTCCAGCAGCAACACTTCTTAAGTACAGCAAGCAAGGCTACGGGGCAATACCCTAGGCTATGTCCACCTGTTGCTTGGCTTTGCCACAAAGCAACAAGAAACGTGGCCGAGAAAATGGAAATTGTTCCTTAGCAGCCAGTGCCTACATTGTAGCTCATTGTCCACCCTACAGCTAAAGCAGCTTTTTTTCTCCTCTCTTTTTACTGGATAATGTTTTGGGGTTTTTTTCCCTAAATTGCATGCCATATTTCCCACGTGGTTGCTGTAAACATTTCCCCAGAACAGCTTCTCCCAACCCCTGCTAGAACAAGTGGTTCTGTTTGGACACTGGCTCAGCTCCTGAGTTCAGAGGCACACACAAAGTGCTCGGCAGTTTGCCCTTCAGTGCAAAGCCAATTGCTCTTGTAACACACAGAGAGGGTGCAGTTAGACAGGGACCTCCTTTAAAGATGGAATGCAGAAACAAGGTACTTTCCCTCATTTCTGGAGACAACCACACAGTTTTTAGAAAGATGCCTCCAAAGCTCTCCCAGCCTGCATTTTGGAAGTTATCCATACCCTGCTGGGCAGGAGACACCCCCTTTTTAGCTGAAGCTAAAGTTGGCAGGAGCTTTACCAAACATCTGGCATCTTTATGACATTTTTATTTCATTGCGCTGCCCCAAGGAAGAAACTTCTATTTACCTCTCAAACGACCAAAAACCCTACGAGAAGTCACCAACGAAAAGGCTCTGCTGACTGCTCTATGGACTCTCTCCATCTTTTGGGCAGTGCTGCTTGAGTCTGTAGAAACAAAAACAAACAAAAGAAACGAAAGAAACGAAACAAAAATGGAGAAAAAATCCCACTTGCACAAGTCCCCAGACTGTGCAAGTAAAAAGCAACAAGGTAAAAAAAGGACACTTGCACCAGTCCAGAGAGTGTGCAAGAAAATAGAGAAACAAAAGGACGCCCGCTGTAATCCACGGACTGTACAAGCAAAAGGCAAAAGCAAAAGACACCTGCACAAGTCAGCAGATTGTTCAACAAAAATGGAAAAAAGAATGGACACCAGCACCTGTCTGCAGACTGTACGACTGCAGAGGGAAAGAAGGACGCCTGCACAGGTCTACACAGTAGACGCAGGTCACAAGAAAACAGCAGGTTAGAACACAGGTTCTAACAGCTGTTAGAGCAGCAGGGAACAAGAAGAGACTCCCTTGTCAGGGCGCAAAGTGTTGCCTGAGAACCCCGCAATACAGGATCCTCCTGCAACGAGCACGCCTAGAGCTGCTCTGAAGGCTGATGCCTTGTGTGCATCAGGGCACCCTGCAGCTGACAACGCTGTGACGTGGCAGCCCTCTGCTGACGTCACAATGGCCATCGCTCTAGGCTGGTCTGTGACTTTATGCATAGCAACCAAACCTTCTACAGCTAATGCAAAGAAAGTTCTCCTCTGTCCCAAAGCAGCCATAACCCATAGCTCAAAGAATCCAAGAGTAAGACAAAACAGATACCAAGCCCATACCAAGCCCTGTATGCCAAACTGAACACTGAGAAAGAACTAGGATGTGAGGAAAGCAAAGGAAACATGCCCTTTGGTTACCAGTGCTTCTGGCTAAAATCAAGAACACTTGCTTAAATTCTATGGGTGAAAGTCCAGCGAGATTCCTAAATTGGATTGCCTGTCATTCCCACCCATTTTCTGCATGGCAAACATGGGTTTGGTGAAGGAAGAACGACACCTAAGTGGGGAGAAAAAGCCAAGTAACCAGCCTGCTGCTCACAAAGCACGCTGCTGCTGCAGAAGTACAGCACCTCAAAGAAGCTTTTGCGGCCTGTGACTCACATCTGGGAGCTTCCCTGGGCACACATCTGGGAGTCACAGAGCTCTGACTGTAATGGACGCACAAGAAGACAGAAAAGAAAGTTAAAACCCGATGTGAGGCAACGTACAAGATGGTAGTAGAAGGAAACTGGTGCACCAAAATGGGCAAGTCCTACCAAAAAGAGAGTTCCAAGGCAGAGACCAAATAGCTCAGCTGGTGGGCACACCTTAGGAAGGAAGGTTCAGGAAAACACAGCAACCACAACCCTTCCAAAGTTCAGAAGCTTCCTTCTCCCTCCTCTCCTCTTCCCTTGAAACCAGTCTTCCTCTCCCTCATAAAACTATTTTCTTCAGCACTAACAGAAAGTGCCTGGATAAAATCACCTGTGATTTTCTTTCTAAGTTAAAATCTAAAAAAACATGGAGAAAGATCTGGGCTTTTGCTGTTTGCCTGCTTTTGCAGCTATGTTAGCATTTTGGAAGGGCTTTACACAAGGTGTTTCCCACCCCCAGGACTACTCCTGGCATGTGCCCACCAAGTGTAGTGGGAAGAGCAGCTGGTCAGACTCCAAATGGGACATCTGGGAGGCCGCATATTGTCCTGTTGCAAATTCCCTGTGTGTGTCAGACTGAAAGTCAGGACAATTCTCAAGAAATGCTTGATTAGGTCAGGAACGTCCTTGGATATACACACACCGCCTTTGGATCTACAGACAGACACCACCTTTGCGCCTGACTAGTGTCATAATGCTGAAACTTTTAAACGTTGGTGGCTGACCCTCATTTCCTCTAGGCTACAGTTCAGGGAAGAGTTTCCAACGTGCATGGCTTACACACAGTCCCCAGAGCCATGCTAACTCTTTGATGTTCACCATTCACAAAACACAGCTGTTTCCTCAAAGGAAAGGAAGAGAAAACTCCGGCAGCCGACACCCACCCCTAGAGTTTCCAACCAAATTTTTCCTCTACATTCTATGTCTTATGTCTTAGTAGAAGTGGTTTCTGCTAGCACAGTGAACTGCAGACAGACCATTCCTTCGCGTGCAACAGCATGGGCTGGTGCTCCATGCTGAGAGGTGGAACTCAGGAACTTGGGCAACTGTGCTTTGGAAATGCAACAGCAGCCGGGGAATGAGGCTGACGGTGAGTGCTTGCAGAAGAAAATGGCCCAGCAATGGCATTGCACAGAAGCAGCGGAGGAGGCACTATTGGCTTGACAGTCCTAAGAATGCCACGCAAACCCCCATAGTTTTGCAGCTTTTTTGGACAGTGTGATGATTGCTCTGCACGTATGTCTACAGTGCTGCCTTTATAACCTTTTGGAAGCTGCCAGAGGCAGCAGAATTCACCCAGCAGCAGAAGCTGATGCAGCCTTGAAAACCTGATGATTTACAGAGGCTTCTGGCTTCCCAGGTGAAGCCAAGGCAAGCACCGCTGCTGCTGCTCTGCCGGAGAGCTCCGTCTGGGCAGGGATGGCACCCACTGTGCCGTGGGCTGCTCCTCCTACCAGAGCTGGGCGGTGCTTTTGAGCCAGTAGCGACAACTGGCAGGAGAAGGAAGTCGCCTTTTGCTGCACCAGCAGTTATGTACACACCAGGGCCACCTTCAGGGCAGGGCTTGGGTCCCCACAAAGTAACGCAGAGGGAGAGGGTAGGAAAACGCTTCCTTTCAAGCCTTCTTTGCTGTGTGAAAAGAAGGGAGCCAAGTGACAGAATGAGCAGCAGGGCCCGATCCCTCCTCCGTGCCTGCAGTGAGGGGCGGCTGCCGGTGGAGGGCGCCATGGGAAGGGAAGGCCCCTGCGCGGGGCGGGCGGGGTGGGGCAGCCGCCAGGGGGCGCCCGGGGCGGGGCGGGGCCCCTCTGTGAGGGGAGAGAGCCTCGGGCAGCTGCGAAGCAGCGCGGAGCCACAGACGGGACTGTGCGTCCGCAGCGCACAGCGCCGGGGCCACGGACAGCGCCAGGGCAGGGACAGCTTCAGCGCAGGCCGACGGGGGAGGGAATCTGCCCGTGGAGTGCAGGATTTAGGGAGTTTTGATTCCCAGTCCTGCGCTGAGCTCGCACGCCACAAAGCCTCCTCAAGCACAAGTGCCTCCTCTCCAGGCTTCCTGCAATTCCTTTGCTGACAGGCTCCAATCAGCCAGGCTGGGGGCAGGTTCTGTTGATACTATGAAGAGATGTTTTCCACAATGAAGAAAAGGCAAAACAACAAAAACCAACCAACCAACCAACCAACCAACCAAAAAGATACCTAAGCAACCGCAATAAAAAAGAAAGGAAGTATTACTTTCCAGGCTGAGTTCCTCACAGGCTGAGGCAAAAATTCTCAGGTTCCCAGAAAGATACAGAAATAGGACAGAGGGCACCCTCCACCTCTCCACCTAAAGGTCCCGTAACTTTCTATCACAGGAAAACTTGGAACAAATAAGCTCAGGCAATAAATTTATTTCTAATGATGCCTCACTTTCTAACATTTGAGGGTCTTACTTGTATTTCCAAATACTGTGAAATAGGGACCCCTGGCAAGCAAGGCTTCACACAGACCGATGAAACACACCAGGGCAGGGCAAGAGGCTGCCAAAGTTATAATTTCCACCTTAAAGTTGAAGCTGCAGCAAGAGAAGCAAAAGGGAAATGTCTTGTGAGTTCTCAAGAGTCTCTGGAGATTCTTGCCTGAGAACTGATTCTTGCTCACTTGCCCACCCACCTCTGTAACCTGTCAAGATCGTTTTGGCTGGTCCCTCTTCCTTTTTAAAGAGAGCCAAAACATTTGGACACGGCTGGCTTAGTTAGCCATAAATAAAGAACTTTTACACCTGAAGCTCAAAAATCCTTTGAAAACGTCACTGAAGCTTTTAAAAAAAGACGAGCACACGGTTGTTCTCCAGAAGGGCCCTCTTTTCTTGCAGCGTTCAGAGAAAAAACTTTATGGTCTCATTTTTCAATGAGACTCTTCTGAAAAAGATCCTTTGTTAATCATAATCATAGTGGGTTTCCCTTCCTTATAGGTCTCCAAAACCAAGTTTTACAACCATGGAGATGACAGCCCAAATTCTAATTGGAGCCAGAACAATATTGCTAACTATGGCAGGTCAACATTTTGCAATTGTTTATTTACCTATGAAATGAGATTATCTTGATTGGGCTTTGCACAATTCAGAAGACCTGCAAATTACACTGTTAATAATTCAGGTGATTGTTCTATTCCTTACCCAGGCCACAAATTATTGCAAGCAAAACTAAGTTTTAGAGAAAAACCCATGCTAAATATAAAACCTTGGAGTGCTATAACTCTCTTCCTTGATGAATCAGGGAAGAAACACGAATCAGTTCTAGTATGGCAAAATCAAATGACCAAAACATGGGAGTGAGATGTCCAAATATGACAGGGCTCTCCTCAGATTGTTGGAATGGCTGCAGTTGTTAGGGTATTCCAGCTCTTTTCAGAACCTTGGAATTGGAATTACGGATTGATTTTACGTTGCTAGTATTGTTAAAAGAATAGAAGGATCAGTTTTAAAGAATGTTACAAATGAGACTCTGTATCATTGCCTTTCATGTCTTGATACAATTTTGCAAGAGAGAACTAACCCATACTTTGTCTCTCATATCAGGGCTCATTCCTCACTTCCCGGACTCCTGGCAGAAGGAAATGCAAGAGCAGACAAACTGACGATGGTTCTTTCAAACACTTTGCCAAACATTTTTGAACAAGCAAAACTGAGTCATGCCTTTTTCCCTCCAAATGCACAAGCACTTGTGCAAATGTTTCATGTCCCTAAAGGTCAAGCAAAAGCCATTACTGGTGCCTGCCCTGACTGTCAACTTGTGCAACCTCCTGTTTCTACAGGAGCTGTCAACCTAACAGGCTTGCAAATCCTGCATCTATGGCAGACAGATATCACCAAACACCCATCTTTTGGGAAATTTAAAAATATTCCCTTTTGCAGGTGCAGGTTTTGCCTCTGTCTGCACAGGAGAAACAGCCAATCATGCTTGTCTACATTTTCTACAAGCTTTTGCTTCATTAGGTGTGCCTCAAGATATACAGATAATGGCCCTGCATACACAGCTCAAAAATCGGCCACATTTGGAATGGACTGGGGTGTTTGTCACACTTTTGGAAGTCCCTACTCTCCTACAATTCTTGAAAGGGCACATCAAACACTAAAATGCAATTTAGACCAAGAAAAGGAGGATCTAGGCCAAGCAACGCTTCAGATGAGATGGAGTAAAGCTTTATATGTTCTCAAATTTTTAAATAGCTCCTTTGCAGAACACGGTCCACCAATTTTAGGCATTTTTCAAATAACACACAGGTAAAACTGAAAGAAAATCCTCCCGTTTTAATTAGAAACTCTGAGACAGGACAAATTGAAGGTCCATTACATTTAATATCATGGGGTAATGAGTTTGCTTAGTTTCCACAAAGAGTTTCCACAGGTGCAGGACCTAAGTGGATTCCAGTAAAGAACACGAAGCCGTATCACGCACAAGAGCACCCTGACAATTCCACGAGCAGGCAACCGAGCATGCAGATGTGAGCCGCACATAGAGACTACGGTTCATGCCTGACCTGCCCTGCCCAACCTGCAAAAACTGCAAATCTCGAGTTTTATGTCAATGTTAAAACTCTAAAAATTGCTAGTATTGTAAAGCTCCTTTGGCAAAGGCGTGGAGCCTATCGTGCTAAAAAGCATCCCAAGGGATCCAAATTTGCAGAATTGAGTGTAAACAAGTCAACAGCCCTTGAACAACTTTGGAAAAAACCAAAAGCCAAAGGTACCAGAAGATTTGCGTGGACATGGAATTACATGGAAAAGCCTTTTGGCAAGAGTAGCTGAAGAAAACTCTGGAGTTAGATTCAACAATATATTTGTACTTGTTAGTTTTGCTTGCCTGCTTTTGCAGTGCAGATATGCTTGTAGATCCACCAAAAACAAGTGTTTGGTTGCCTTAGCCAAGTCAGCAGGTTCAGTCACCATAAGTTTGACTAATTTGAGCCCAGACCAAGCCTTTGCAACCTGTTTGGTTGGTGTGCCAGTAGCAGCCAAAGAGTGGCCAATACGTAACCGTGGCAATTATTGGCATGATGCTGCCAACAAGACAAATCCTGTAGCCCATTGGTATCATTAAGCCCCTGATCTTCTTTGAACCTCAAGAACTGGAAATTCTTGGTTCTTTGAATTGAAGAGAGTTTTGTGCTGACTTTCAGTACCAGGGAGATCCGCAATGAAATGTTACTCCCCGTCATCCTGTGCACAGAAACTCAAAATTTTGGTGAAATTACACCACTCCTGTGCCCCGTAAGGGTAAGACTATTGATCTTGTAGAATTCCCATGGCAATTGGCAAAAAGATATCGGCTCATTTGTGGAGATAGAGCCTGGCAGGGCATTTCCTTAAAAATTAAAGGTGGCCCATGTAGCATCGGACAGCTCTCTGTGATAGCACCTGGTGTTCAAAGGGCCATCAATAAAAAACGTAGAGGAAAAAGGTCTGCCCATCATTATGAAGAAAACTGGAATAGCAATTGTTAACCCTGGAGCCCTGCAAAACAAGTTACATTGGGTTTGTTTTTACCTCGACTTGCCTCAGCTGCAGCATTGAAACAACTGGATGGGTTGGGGTGTTGGTTGAGCAAAGAAATCAATGCTACTTCCATTGGAATTAGTGATATGATGACAGATGTTAGTGCTGTTAGACATGCAACCTTACAGAACAGAGCCGCCATCAATTTTCTCCTACTGGCACACGGACGTGGCTGTGAAGAATTTGGAGGGTTGTGTCGTATGAATTGGTTGGACCATTCAGAATCCATCCACAACCAGCTTCAAAATGGAAAGATTAGGCAGATCAAATCAAAACAGACTATGGATCCTGGTTAGACCATCAGTTTGAAGGATGGGACTTTACACCTTGGCTAAAGGACCTTTGCAAAAGAATGTAATATGTATTGACTGTTATAGTAGCAATATTAGAAATAGGGTTTGTGCTCTTCACTGTGTGCAGCGAATGATGAATAAGACCACCAAAGAAGTTTTTACAGTTCCAAGAAAGAGAGGGCGACGTGAGAAATGGATTTGTAAAGGATTCTCAAAGCCTGACTGAAAGCTCACACAGTCTCATACATCTGTATGCAAACTCTGAGAGAAAGTGTGCTGACTTAGAAAGGCCATGGAATAGAGAAGACATTGTTGAGAGAGAGATTGAACTAGAAACAAATTTCAAATGACGGTCTTGCAAAAAGACCGGATATTTTGGAGAATTAGAACTGTGAAAGATGTATTGTGGCAAGACCACGTCGGGTAAAAGAAGAGGTGATTGCAGTTAGAAGTATTAGCACCATTGTGTGGCAAAACTAACGGGATGATAAACATTTACAAGGTATTGTAACCATGAAATAAGTCGGCTTCTAATAGACTGACAGAGTTTTACATCTCTTAGGTTTCACTCTTCAATGAGACTGATAATGGAGGAAAATCTTTTTAAAAAAGCCTCTCAGTTCCCCATCTCTGTAGAGCGGGGATTTACCAAAAGTCAAAAGCAATTCTGAGAAAAAGTTACCCTTCCTACAGACGAAGATAACCAAATCATTCGCTGCTTTTCTCCTTTACAAATTCTTTCAGTTGTCTGCTCTCTTAGGTCATGCCTTTTGTGGTGCTTCCAATCAACTGGCTGTACTCTTGATTTGTACCAAAGCACAAGATGTAGAATCATCTGAACTGAACACAGAAACAAACTAGCTCTGTCAGACCATCCTTACGTTTCTAGGTCACTTTCAAAATGTACTTTAAGGTGTTTGAATCTGCATCAGAGATCTGCAGGACACCCTCAACCCCCGGCTTCATCAGTGACTGGTTCTGCTGGGATTGGAAGCTGCCCACCAAATCCTCGCTGACTTCTGCAGCAGCAGCGGCAGCAGCAGCAGCAGCAGCAGCAGCAGTAGCCGCAGTGCCTGCATCTGATCACTAAGTCTGGGGCTGGGCTGGACAAAGGATACACACGGCACACTGTCCCTGAAGGAAGTGACTTTGGAAACAACCACCTGCCACTGCCCCCCCTATTGTTTGCAGTAGGGTCACACCAGCCTGAGGCACCGGGCAGCCCTCAATGCCACCTGGGACAGGTCCTGGCGGCTGAGACCAAAGACAGGGAGGAACGTATTCTCCAGACTGAGCTTCCAAACTGAAAAAGCTGTGGTGAGCAGCCACTTCAGAGGGCAGAAAAATGAGGCTCTCCTGTGCTTTAGCTCTGCCATGCTGCTACAGAGCCCTGGGGAGCAGCCACCAAGAGAAGACAAGACAAGAGAAAGCACAGAATGAGCTACAAACCCAGTCAAGCACAGAGACGTTTCATGATTGCTGAGCCCCAGATGGTCCCCAAGGGTGGCATCACCCACCAGTCGTTCTCTGCTGACAAAGAGCAGGTCCGGCAGGTGCCTTCCCTCATTGGCCAGGCACCTCCCAGGCAGTTTCCTCTCCCCTCTCCTGTAGTGCCAGCAGAAGTGCCCATCTTCTTGGGTTCCACTTGCAGAGCCTCGCATCCGTTAGCCATGGCCACCTGGGAAGCGGAGAGCAGTCACAGAGGAGACATGACTGCTCCACTTGGCAGGAGGCAAAAGCCTCTGCGTGCACAGCTGTGTGCCTGTATCTCCACAGGATGCCCTGCTCTTCATTGGCTTTTGGCTGGACATGCAATTGCACTTTCTTCCTCATGCAGAGGTCGCTCCATGGCTGGGCAAAACCTGGCCAGTGGGCGGTATTCCAAAGGCAGTGTAAGTTGGAGTTTATAGTGAAGGAAGGAGACCCTTCCCAATTCCCAAGCACACCAGAACACCCACAGGAGGGACTTTTCACCTTTAAGAAAGAATGGCCAATTCAGGAGTGAACGTAGAGCAGTATTGCGTGGGTGACAAGGAAGGGAATCTTACAACAGGCTTGGGGGTTTCTAGGATTTTTATTCTGAGCCTGGCTGCGAGCTGGCATTGGAGAAAGTAATGCTGAAGTGCTCCTGGTCATCTCCTCTCCTTCCTGCATTACTTTTCTGCAGAGATGACAGCAATCAGGCTGTCAGAAGAGGCTGGAGAGAGGCTCCACTAATTTGAGAAATGGATGCTGCCCAAAGGGGAAAAGAAAGAAAAGAAACCAATTTAAAAGAGATAAAGGAAAAAGGAACCATGATTTTCCAAACTGAGCCTCTAACAGGGTCAAGCTGGAGTCCTCTAGGGCCCAGAAACACAGACACAAGCGGCAGAGTGCAGATGGACTCAGCTCTGGCTTGCAGGAAGAGCAGTGTCTGCCTTAGCGTGCCCCACCTCCTGTCTTGGCATCTTCCTCCACAGCAGGAGCAGAGCCAAGGAAGTGGCCCACTCGCCAGCTCCCTGTCTGCCACAAAACCTGGCAGCAAATCTGCAGCAATTCTTATCTACTTGAGTGGGCCAGGCAGCACATGGCACTGGCACAAATCCTGCTCAGCTGTCCCTCTTTGGCTGGCAGAGTCCTCTAAGAGTGGGGCACGAGGGACAAGCTAGGTGCCCTCAGATGCTCACAGTCAGCCCCCCACCGTCCCCTCCTTCCCACAGAGTAATCTAGAACCGCTTGGCAGGGACTGCTTCTGCTGTGCTCTTCAAGCCCCACTGCAGGCCTTCAGTCCCAGCACTACAATACTTCAGTTCCTCTGCTACCACGTAAACCTGAATACACAAGCCGAGAGCAAACGAGGGCCTCGAAAATGACCAAAAGGTAGAAGCTCTCCTCTGAGGAATGGCTGTGAGAATTGGCTTTGTTTAGCCTGCATCTCTGAGCAGAGTCAACTGCAAGAGGACAAGGGGGAATGCTCTCAAGCTAAAAGTGAGTCAATTCCCATTGGCTCTATGGAAGAAGCTCTTGAGCAGGAGAGTGCTGAAATGCTGGCACAGGTTACCCAGAGAGCTGGGAGGTGCCCCACACTTGGCAACATTCAAGGACCTGTTGGATGGGACTCTGAGCAACCTGATCTACTTGAAGATGTCCTTGCCAGTGGCAGAGGGTTTGGACTAAATGCCCTTCACTTGTCCCTTCTAAGCTCAACAGAGTCTTGGAACTTATTTGGATTTCATTTGAAATGCACCCAGACAGGAGATTACTGTGGGGCTGCCCAACTGATGCCCTGGAGTCTGGCCAAGGAGCAAAGCCTGACGGGGAACAGCTATTTGGCCTGCAGCCACTTTGCGTTGTACCTGCAGAAGTTCCTCGGCAGAGCCTCGCCTGTCCACATCCATCTGCAGGCAGCAGCCCAGAAATTCACACAAGCCAGAGGGTAGCCTGAGCTTGTGCAGATCTGGTGCCCCTCGCTTGCCTATCAGATATTTAGCCTGAAGTTAAAGGAAACATGAGACTCCGCGTGAACTTTCCATATCCTTAAGTGCTCAGCTAGACCCAATATTTTAAGCTGCAGTCTGCAGTGGCAATTTCTTGCCTAGCAGACGCTTAGAGATGAGCCTTCCCTCCCAGAAGAAAAAAGGCCTTAGTGCAGCCCCAGCTATTCCAACCTTCAGCAGGTCTTGCCTTGGAAGTTTATGTGGGCCCCAGGGACATGTTTACAAGTGGGCCTTGCTGGAAGGAGTTCAAGCTGTGGGAATGGGATTTTGTCTAATGATGATGGACCAGAAGGACACCAGTGTTTGAGCATATTTCCACCTTACCTTTTCCCTGGTTTTCCAACTATAAGGAGCCCTTCCTTTGGCCATTTCTATTCCCACAATGCCAAGGGACCAGGTGTCCACTTTGGGGCCATATGGCTCTCCTCTCACCACCTCGGGTGCCATCCAGCAGGTGGTCCCGACCATCGACCTCCGTTTGCTTTGCTCACGGATGAGCACAGCACAGAGGCCAAAATCAGCTGAGGAGAAAAACAAACACTGCTTCAGGTAGGAAACCAAGGAAAAGAGCTCCTCACTCTAAGTCTCAGAATGCAGTGCTGAATCGAGCTGCAAAAGCAGCTGTGCTCCCTTTCCTCAGGGCTGCAGCCAAGCACATTGTCAATTGAGCACTTAAATCCCACCCCCCAGGATTCACAACGTGGCTCTTCCTCATTCACCTGAAGGTTTCCACTGTAACTCCCTCCTTCTGGAAGGAGCGCACACAAACCAAAGCCACTCTTGACACCTTCTTTCCTCTCTAGACCTCTCAGCACCTTGCAGCTGTGGCCTGAGCTTGCAGGAGTGCACTGTCACCAGCACCACTGCTGGGCGCTTGGCAGCCACTCAAAAGCAGCCCCACACTGCCTTCCCGGAGCGCAGGGCCTGACCAGGAACACCCACCCAATCTGACGGAGCCATCCCGGCCCAGAAGGATGTTGCTGCTTTTGATGTCCCTGTGGATCACCTGGTTGGCATGAAGGAAAGCCAGGCCTTGCAGGCACTGAGGGAGAAAAAAGAAACAGGAGGACAAAAGTTAGCCTGGTCTGATTTCATCACATGCTTTAAAGGAAATTGCTCCTGAAGATTGACAGATCTCACAGGAACAGTGAGTGGTGGCAAGAGGAAGAGCATGCTGCTGCAACCCTAGGAGAGCAGGATCTCTCCAAGGGAGGGCATATTCATTGCTGAGGGGAAAACATTAGTCGCTGCAGGACACTGTCCCCTACAAAGCCAGTTGGAACGACTGCTGCTGCAGCGGATCCGCTCTCCCCATCCGGAGGACAAAGAGTGGTTTTCCAAAAGAGGAAAAAGGCCCTGCCTCGGGTGCCAAGGGGATCACTGTCGGGCAAGAGACTGGAGGACAAGGGTCAAAGCGGCTCATTTGTCAGTTTTCAGCAGCAAGCACCATGGTGGGTGCCGTGCCATCCTTTGAAGCTGAGACCTGTGACAGGTGAGTCTGTCTTTGGCAATGCTGTTGGTTTTCAACTGGGATATCCAGCACCTTTCTGCATTGTCTTCTTTGCACTTACAGGCAGAAAATGAAAATGAGAAAGAGACAGAGAATTCAACAATGGTAGATAAAAATAAAGAACAGACTAGAGTAAGGGCAGGGACACTGGCAGGCAATGCAGTGCAGATGCTCGCTCTTCTCTGAAGCGTAAGAGCAGCACAAAGAGAAAGCTCTGAACGTGCAATCACGCACTTAGCAGCGCTGTCAAAGGACGAGCCTGTGCAGGCCATCCAAAGCACAAGCAGGATCCCTTACCTCCCGACAGACAGTTGCGATGTGTCCTACAAGCATCCTTTTCTTGATGAGGACGTTAGCTAAAGATCCTCCATCCATGTACTCCAGCACCAGCCAGACAGCCCCATTGGCAAGGTAGCTGGAAGATGAAAACAACAGGGCGGGGCGGAATGCGCACAGTTAAATTGCTGTACGGAAGAAAAGCCTACAGTCGAGTTTTGTTTCCAGGTCACTGCTAAGTGAAGATGGAATAAAATGAGGACACACTCCACCTCGACTGTCCAGTGCTTGCAGTCTGTGCCGTCTAAACGAGGAAGGCACATTGGCACAGAAGGAGACGGCTTAGGGGGCAAGCAGGGGAAGAAGGCAGTTCTGTGATGGCAAAGATCAATCTGCAAGCGGACACATCCCAGCAGCTGCTTCATCATCTTCATACACAAATTCCATCCACCATTAACCTCAGCAACAAGGAGACACAGTTTTCACAGCTTTTACCCAGGGCACGTGGGTGTGCAGCACTGCGGACACCCTTTGGAAAACCTTGCCTAAAGGACAGTCACAAACGGGAAAAACAATTTCAAACCTGGCAAAGGATGTGTCTCCTAGCCTCGTCTTTTGGCATGCAAGGCAATGGAAAATACTGGGAACACCACAAGGGGAATCATTTCTGTGATGCTTCCTCAGCACTCCTCCTCTGATACTTGGAAAAAAATCATGCTCCAAAACAGCAAAAGAACATGCAGCCAGTGAACGTACAGGCTGCTGCTGGCTCAGTAAGAGAGCCAGGCTTCCGAGAAGCATCTTCCAGCAGTCTCTGCCAGGAACCATGAATGCGGACAAAATGTCGTCTCCTCCCATGACTCGTACAGGAGTGGATGGATGTTAACAGAAAGATCAATTTTCTGCCAGTGACTGAAGAGCTTTTAAACCTCTGCCTTGCAAGTATGGAAACGAACATTCCCAGAAAAAGACCAGAACTACTTGCCTTTCTAGGTAGGTAACAATATTGGGGTTCTTCTTTTCCCTTATGACCAGGAGTTCTCTCAACGCCTGCTCGCAGCCCTGGTGCTGGAGATCAATTTGCTTCACGGCCACCTACAACCACGTTGAAAGCCGTTAGGAACAGACATGAGAGCCTCTTTCTCTGCCCGCTCGTGGGCCAGGACGCCTTGTCACCTCGGTTCAAAGGGACTTCAACCATCAACCACACAGCACCAACAACACTCTCTGCACACACACGCTTCTCAAATGGCCTTTGTTTATCACCACTATTAGCATTTACACACGCTTTGCTAGCCAAAAGCAATTTTGCTCACCTTTGCTCTTTGCTCTGTTGTGAAAAGAAATTGAAACGGATGAAAATACATTCACATTTCTAGGGGCTTTGACCAGCGATTCAGAAGCTGCTGCTATTCTTGATTGTATGCCAAAGTAAATACACACATACATTACAGAGAAAATGCTGTCAAAAGAAGAACTCCAAGGGGACTCCAAGTTACAATCCCAGCCCATCCTAACTTCTTTGGTTTGGATTTTGCATCTCTGAAGAACCTTCTCGAACATGCTTTACACTTTTCACTATTTAGTGGGTGTGAAAATGAAGAATCCTTTCTGTGGTACACCATGCATAACACCCCAGGTTATAAGCAGGGTTTAGGGCTTTTGGACACCTTGTAGACCTCCCTGCAAGTGCCGTTCCTGAGCGCAGCACTGCAGGTGGATAAAGGAATTACCAGGAAGATGGAGTTATGTTTGCTAAGAGCCAGAAAGGAGAATTGAGGATTCTGAACTTTTAGCCCCAAAGAGCGCTGTGACTCTCCCAGACACCACCACTTGTACTGTTCAGTACAAATAGCATCTCTGTAATGGGATGTCCCCGACACAGGACCAACACAAGGCTGTATTATTTAAGTCTCTACATAAACTTCTTCTCATTGATCTCTGTGTGTGTGCTTTCGTGTGCTTGCGTGTGTGTGTGTGTGTGTGTGTGTGTGTGTGTATGTACACCAGAATCTGTAGGGCTGAAACACAAAACTGCCCTCCAGACAAGATGTCTCTTTCTTTAGGTCTTGCATTATGCTTGAAACCAGAACCACCTGATGGAAAACAATGGGATATGCTATCTGTGTCTGAACCTGGGCTTAAGAGGAATTGGACCAGAATGTTGGCTCTTGCCAGGAGCTAATCTGTGCATATTTATCCTGCAAATCCGAGGAGCTGTGTCCTTCTCTGAAAGACACCACTACCGTGCTTGCATTCCCTCAGGTAGGTAGGAAGGACAACATCTGTCCCAATGCATTTTGGGACAGCCAAAATGCGGGACATTTCTGTGGGACGGCCTTTGCAGCAAAGGCAGGCAGCCCAAAGTTCTGGCCACAGATAACATCACAAGGGAAAGCGCTCAAGAACTGCAAAATCTTCCCGGGCTGTTGGCACTTACCGCTCGTCCTGTGGCAGCATCGAAGGCCTTGTAAACTGTTCCAAAACCCCTAGAAAGAGAACAGCAGCAAGAACAGAGAAGCTGTTCAGTGCTGAGGAGCAAAAGGCAGCCCAGGCAGGAGCTCTCTGCTGCCTGCGGCGCCTCTCAAACAACAGGCTTCATCTACTCTTCAGCCAATAGCACAGCAGCCCAGCAGCCCTCTGCCGTGCAGCGTGCCCAAGAGATAGGCTGGATCCAACAGGAAGGAAAAGGACTGCAACAAATCCCAAATGTAAACACTAGATTATGGAGGCAGGGCTTTTCCTTGCCTTTTCTTTTTGTGTCTGTGCATGTGTCGTGCATTTTCTGGCATTGAAATACACAGTCCTGCTGGGCCTTCTCACCACTCTCTTTTGATTCCATCTACAAAACTCAGGCAACACCGTGCAGCCTGTCTTATTTTCCTGACCACTGAATATTGCTTTCCACAAAATAGTGGATAGAAATGCTACTGAGAGCTGTTATCTGACAGCTATCAGGTGGCAAGCCGCTCTCTCCGTTTTTTCTTCCTCCATTAGTGCGGCCCTAATACCTTGATTCATACAAAACCATGTCTCCTAGGAAAATAAGCCAACTGCTGCCACACACTTGAGGGGCAGGAGGGCTTCCAGGTCGTGCTCCTTGAGGCAGGCAAGACAATGTCAGCATCCAGTTAGCTTTGATGATGCCCAGTGATCGGTACTGAGACAGGGACAATCTAAAGCCACGGTCTGAAGATGCTTGCAGCTTGCCTGACTTCCCACTTGATATTACACCAGCAAAATACCTGGCCCACGGTTCTGTAGAAGTAAACGTGGCCGCACTCACCCACTGCCAATAAGTTCCCATCCGGTGTATTTCTTTTCTAAATTTCCCATGCTCACAACATGCCCTGAAAGAAACAAAATGCAAGAAGCAAACTTTAAAACAGAGATACTGACTTCCAGGCGATCTGAAACTCAGCTCCACTCGCTGCGGCTCCAAGCAATTCACGGCCAGCTGGCTAACGACCATGGCAACGAGGACCACAACAACAGCCCCAGCTGCCAGACAGGCAGCTCTGTAGCACACGTGGCCTGCACCGAGTCAGCTTCTCCACACTCCTTTGAAGGGTTACCTTGAGAGGAAACTAAGCTCTCGGAGACACCAGCAGAGCAAACAGAGATCAGCAAATCAGAGCAAACAGAGATGTGAAAAGAACAGGCAGCAAGGTAAGTGGTTGTCATCTACAAACGGGAAGGAGAGCTGAACCATCATGACCCTTCCTTTTCTTGGGAATAGACACTCTCTTGTGAGATTCAACAATGTCATCCTTCCAAAGATTAAATGCACCCTGGGATGTGGGATGGATTTTTATGGCCAGCTACTTTTAGCAGAGCAGAAAGAATATTGCAGAGTGCTTTCCAGGAGAGGAGGGGGCCTTCTCTAGCTCTCAGCAGTTTGCCTAAAAAATGCCTTGACCTTTTTAGAGAACAGCAGCTCCGGTTACATCCAAGGGCAACGGCTGTAAGAATGAGGACCCTCTTCATTTATGAGCAGGCTAAGTTCTGAAGACAATTTTGCCCATTCCCCCTGTAGTGAAGAACTACACAGCTCGTCTTCAGCCTCAGGTGCAGCAGTCGCTGGCACTGGACTCGGCCCCTTGAACACCGCCCACGTGCCCCAGCATCCCAAATGGGCACAGCTGAGACAGGTAACAAGGACGGTGCCGCTCCTCAGGCGCTGCCGTGACACAGACAGCTGCCCAAATGAGATGCTGATCTTTTCACCAGTCCAGGCAAAGCTGCAGCAATGGGCTGGCAGCTGAAATCGCACAGCTAAGGAAGGCTCCAGCCTCTGCAGTCACACCGGCCATCATTGGCAGGGCAGGTATGACAAAAAGGTTGACAAAGCCCACAAATGGACACTGACAACCACTGTGAAGAAGCCCGAGCCAGAGTGAGTCCTGTTACGAGTTGTTGACCCCACTCAAGACAGAACATGATCGTCTTTGAGTTCAGACACACGGAGGAAGAGATCGATCCACCTTTTGTCCCAACGGTTGATGGCAGACGCTGGGTAAACTGGGCTCTGTTCTGTACCTGACCACTTATTCCCTGACAGCACTGCACCGGCAGCTATTACCAGTTCCAAGAAGCAACTCTTCAGTTGCTTTTACTGCAGAGTCACCAAGGCCTGAGTGTGCTTTCCTAGACTATGATCTGTGCTGGCATTGAGGCTGGTGCTTAGTATTCCAAGAGTATTTGCCGCCTGGGCTTTAGCCATGACAAAGTGCCCTGGGCCGGAGGAGCACGCAGCAGAGGGGCTGCAGGCTTGCTCCTGAGAATTGCCTGCAGGGCAGTTTTATCTGACCGTGCCACATAGATGTGTCTCTCTGATGCATTTCCTAAGCATACAACTATGATATCAAAGGAGGACCTTTTGATATGTAAAAAAATGTATCCTGTTTTTCTTCTTTTGGTGCACTTTGCAAAGACCTCTCCCTCTCCGATTCCTAGGGATTGTTCTAAGAATATAATTTTTTATCTCTTGGGCCGTACTGAAATATGCTCTTCCTCTGTTTTTTTCTGCTCTGGCCTGATGTTCTTTTCAAGGAGGTCGGGCTAACCAAAATGTAGAATTCCTATCAAAATGAACTGTAAAAGGAATTGTAGAAGTACTTACAGTCACAAAACCAGCAGCAGTATGAAAGCAGCCCCACAGCCCATCAATTCCTCTGAAGTGCTTTGTCTCCAATGACTGGTGACAAGTCAGGACTTTCAGGGCCATAGAGGAAGCCAACTATTCTGATCAATTTGCCCAGACTAGCACACACACATTCCTTGGGCCATTTGCTGTGGTGCAGCCTTCTGCTGCTCGGGAAACACTCCCCGCTTTTGCCTTTACTGCACAGGGAAGCTCAGGCAAAGGCCACCCACTCCCAGCTGCCCTCAAAGGCAAAAGAAATGTCCCAAGTGCTCCCGGGCTGCCTTCAAGCACGCCAACAGCTTCTGTAGGGAGTCCAAAATGTCTGTCTGACACCAAAGTGAAGAGGAACACGTGGTCCAGCACATGCTGAGGCACACACACAACACACTGCTCGATCGCACAAGAAATGCACAGGACGTACTTAGCAGCTCCAGGCACTGCTCCTCTCTCTCCTGGCGCAGCTGCTCTGACTCCTGGCTTGAACTGGGCGAACTGCTGGTGCTCAGGTTTTCAGGCTGCGGAGAGGAGGCTTCATTGGAAGATGCTGCTGCAGCGGCAGCTTCAATGGCACGGCCCACATCCACCTGGGACAAGAAGTTTGCTTGTGTCAGAAAGGTGGCTGGCAGAGATGCCCCAGGCAGCGCATTTCAGAGGCAAGCCCTTAGGAACAGCATGTGTGTTAGGCTGCAAGCTGAGCTGTCAACTCTTGCACCTCAAGTTAAACCCCACCAAGCGGCCAGAGACTGCGGCTTGTCACAGCCAGCCGTGTTAGAGACTGTGAAAGGGAAAGAACAACTTTAAATTGCACTCCGTTCTGAGGTCTGCATTCACCATGGACAGGGACAACTCGTTCAGAATCTGTCTGGGTCACCATGTTCACCCGAAGAAAGCCCTCAAAAGACAAAGCGAGCACTAAGAGGCCAGCCAAAACACATTCAGAGAATTGCTGGCCACTGGCCAAACACTAGTACTGCTGGCCAGGCCAGCAGCTGAGGTTCAGCGGCCCAGCAAGTGTCCTTCTGATCAGCTGTGATGGAGACCACAGAGCATGGCAGCCAGACGCATTGTCCTCACCCACCTGCTGCTTTGCGGGGGAAAGGTGAGAAGAGGAGAGCACCCTTGTTGCATGACTGCAATGCCCACTGCCCCTTCTTCACTCACCTGCTTTTCTTCAGCCAGCCTGTGCTGCAGCTGCATCTCTTGCATCTTTTCTTTTTCTTTTTTGTGCCTCTTCTCCATTGCCTTCATCTTCCTTTGAGCATCCTGCAGCTCTGCCTTGATATTCTGTCAAGAAAAATCTTACTGGCACCTGCCATCACGCTCAAGTTTCTCCTTTTCCAGTCTCAAGAGCACTTCCATTCAGCCACGTACTTCTACTCCTCTAGCCAGCCCTAACCCTTCCACCCTAACTCTTCTTCCTAGTGCTCACCGCTGGAGCCTGCCAGGCTCTGTGCTTCCAGTGCCTGCACTAGGCCTTGCCCCTCCTTTCCCGAGATCTCCAGTTCTTGCCCCTGTTACTGCCCTTCCCTCTGCTACCTGGCTAGTCAGGCTCACCTGCCCATTCGCTTGCTCCTCCTCCAGCTCCAGCCTCAGGTACTCTGCCTGCTGCTGGCTTTGCTTTAGCTTTTGCTGCAGCTGGCGTACCTTGCAGAAGAGCTGGACCTTCTGGCGCTGGAGCTACACAGAAACAAAGAGAAGACGGCTTTAAACTTGCCACACCACCTGTGTGGCAGCCAAGACTGATGTGCTCACGCTTTCCAAAAGCATTTTGTTCTCCCTCTCCTGTTTATAGAGGGCCAGCTAAGAGACAATGCCACCCAGACGGTGTCCAGAGAAGCAGTGCCCATTTGCCTCTTGACTGGCTCTGCTTTGTAGCTTCTCTTATTCAGGTTGCATGATGGCAACTTCCTGCTTCATCTTCAGCAGCCTTTTCTCCTGCTCCCTCTGTACCTCTGCCAGGGACTTTTCCTGTTGCTCCAGCAGCTCCTGTGCCTCCAGACGCTGTTGTGCTAGCTCGCTCTCCTGACGAGAGGAAGAAGACACTTCCAGTGAAGTCCCAGCCAAGCTCCCCAAAGAAAGCAACGGAAGTTTCATCCCTCCCACAGCCGCCCACCTGAAGAGTGCACAGTGGTGACTTTGTGCCCTCCAGCACTCGTGTCTCCCAACAAGAAACTTAGGAGGAGGGTCAGCAGCTGGAAGGAAAGGAGATGCCACCTTCCTTCCCTACTCTGTTGGCTGCCAATTCCCTGGCCCATCTCTCCTCAGGATTTCTGTTCTCAGAGGCTCTCTGCTCAAAGTCCCCGTGTCCTTTGATCAAGGAAAAGCTGCAGGTTCGCTGCAGGCCGAGGAGGAGGCCAGCACCCCGAGGCCCTAGTCGCAAGTCATGCCACCAGCTGAAATGCCAGCAACATGAGGCCTGTTGCATATGCTCCAAGCACAAAGGGAAGACCTCTGTCCACCGAGGAAGCACAGAAAACAAGGAACCTAGTTGCTGCGACTGCACTTGGCAGCAAGGTCAGCAGTCTGCTGCATGGTATGGGGATATGGGGAAGATCCCGCCCCTTCGTTGCCATGCGTTGGGGTGGCAAACACCCAGCCTCCTGGGCTACTTGGCTTATGCCCATCCTGAAACCGTGGCTGCATTTCTTCTCCCAGCACCATCCTCTGGGGCTTCTCAGTCTCTCAAATACAAGCTCCCTAAGCCCCTTGCTGCCCGGCCCAGAATGTGCGGCCTACAGCAGAGGCTTGCGGCCATGCCACATTCTCAGGCTGCTCTTCTGCTGAGCCAGCCCACCAAGCTTGCCTGAAAAATTCAGCTCAGTATTGTTTCTTACCAGTTT